>NW_023276807.1:78118686-78788187 GCF_003668045.3 Cricetulus griseus | reverse complement strand
AGGAGGTATTCTGCCCCTCAGGACCCCAAAATTTAACACAGAAAGATGTCAATGAGTAACCACAATCCAAGACCCTGCATTGTGATGCAGCCTGAAACTACCACCATTTCCTCAGTTGGCATAAATATCTTGACTCTTGACCTTAATTCTTCAGTAGAGTGCTCTCCAAATTGAGTTATTATGACATTTAAATAATACAACTATATGTGGAAAATTCTTGAAAAATTATTTTGCTTATTTTGTGGGAGAGCATTATGCATATCACTTGTACTTGTGGAGGTCAGAGGTCAACTTGCAGGAGCCAATTCTCTCTTCCTACCATGTGAGTCCTAGGGATTAAACGTTGGCAATCAGGCTTGGTAGCAAGACCCTTCTACTGAGCCATCCAAGTGGCCTGCTCCAAATTATTGAGCAATCACATCTGTACACTTTCTGTACAAAATCCATGTTGTATTTCACATAAAGATCATATATGCAAAACAGGCTAGTTCAAAGATAAAAGAATAGAAGAGAGAAGAGAGGGATGAGTGAATGGAGAGGGAAGGAGGAAGGGAAAAAGAGATGGAAAGATGGAGGGGTAATAAATATTCTAGTGCAGAGCTAGAAAACTGCTTCTCAATAGTTCTGAGTGAGTTTCTCAATTCATCTGTAGCCCACTGAGCACACCAATAAGAATCCATGCCAGTTAAGCAACCTTGCATAGCTCCACCTCTCATTTCCTCTGACTATTTTACTGTCATTATGGGAAGCATTTGTAATGTGCTTATAGACACATGCCCCTGTTTTGAGACAAGTAAGTATTACCTCAGTAAATCCCACTGAGAACACACTCCAGAAAAAGCAGTGCTTGCAAAACATCTTCTGCTCATTTTTCAGAATTCAGAATGAAGTGACTAACCCCCAATCTACAATAAAAGTGATTAAGTGCAAACACTACTGAGGCTGTACAATAAATATTTTATACATTAATGTGTTTTCAAAAAAATCTTACTTCATTTTTATTGCTTTTCTATGTGGCATTATTCTATTTTAGTATGTGCAATGAAATGATCTTCCATGAAAAAAGTAGGCATTCTTGGCCCATTTTAAATAAACCAATGGATAATTATTGTACTATTAATTTGCTATGTAAATTGTTTAAATTGCTAACTCTTTTTTCACCATTTTTAGAGACAACTCAATAGTTCCAAAGGAAAATGAAAAGCAGCTTCCTATGGTCTACCCTTCCCTCATACCCCAAATTTTCAACTCAAGTATTCTTCCTATGATTGTCCTATAAAGCAGGCCATATTTCCTAAGGAAGTGTTTCAGGATAATGTCTTCTTAATATTCAATCCACATGAATAACATTGAAAACTATCTTACCTACTCCACATGCTGCCACCATGATTTCAATAAGAACCCTAGTGGGGACCATCTGAATCCCTCCATGTAACTATCAGCTAATGGCAAGGTCTTCTGGTGAAAGACTAGATGCTTCTCCCTTCTGTGGCTGTGGGGATAGTTCACAAGCTCCTCATTTTATTTCTGTTTATGGAAAGGGGGATTAAGGAAACTACAACACCCCAGAGCTTCCTCAGTGAGGATGTTATAAATAGTTTAAAATTCTTTCCTAGCATTTTGGCACAGCTAGAAAAGAGAAGCCCTTGTGACCTAGTAATAGCTCTTTGGGATAAGCATTTAACAAGGTGCCATTATAACAGCAGACATGGGCACATGTGGAGTATAGCGAAAGAGAATAAAACACACATTGAAAGCTACACCCAATGGCTCTTACCGAAATTCTTGATGTCATTTTCATAACCTGAAAAAGGAAATTGCTACCTATAATTCAAATGTTAAAACAAACGTCTTCTCCACTTCAGAGATGCCTGCCTCCCATCTCCTTTTCATCATATGTAAAATGTTAACACGTGAAGACTCAATTGGAAAATGGAAGAAAAGATGTCAGCTGCATCGGTAGAACCCTGACACAGACATCCACTGCCTTGGCAGTGGTTCATGCTGTCTGCTTCCTTGCCATCTTATACTCCTATGGGATATGGGGTCCATCAGGCATGGCCTTCTTCTTTATGCTCTAAAGAGTTTCTCAGCACTAGGTAATGATGTCAACACTCACAATGAAAAGTCTCTATGTACATCCCACCTTATTAGCTTAAACAGAAGTGAATTGAAACAATACTGAGGGATGATGCCAAAAATTCAATAGACAGGCCCATACTTGTCACTTAGGCTTCTTTGCTAGAAAACTGGGTCCCAAAGTATGGACCCAATGGCACCTTTTTAGAAAGCAGTCAGCCTGCTTCTTTGACCTGTATGTGAGCTGAACTCTTGAACTATGTAAGTGAAAAGCTATCTTCATGTTAATTAATTATATTTATGACATAGTAAAATCTGACCATTTGTGAAGAAATGAATGACAGAAGAACAAATTTCATAACTATAATGGAAATCTTATGTAGAACTCACTGCACAAAAAACAACAAAAAACATGTTATGAAATTCAGAAGCCGCAATCCTAAAAACAACAAGAATGAAAACTCAATTTAAAACAGTCTCTTTCTTAGGCTAGGGGCCAATGTCTTTCACAAGGACCAATGACTTTCACAGATGTTCAGTAAAGAGTCTGACTCATCTGGGGAATAGGAAAAAACAGAAACAACTACTTGAGTAGATGAAAACAAACTGAGCAAATAAAACCCACCAACCAAACTCTGGAGGTGTAAACACTAGCACATTATTTCTCATATGCATATCTAATAATGTATACATTTCAATGCCTCAGTAACAGACATCAGCACTGCCAAAGTCACTATCATTGTCATTGCTGTTAGGAATAATACCACAGATTCACCTTGGGTATTTGGGGAGGATAGAAATTGATATACAGACCTCAGGGATGACCATGTCCTCCCTAACAGGTAACACTTGCTTCAATACTTGGAGTGGACTTAGTTTACAGCATGAAAGTTTCCAGAAGGCTCCTCTCTGGCTCAAGAATCCAGAAACATGATCTTCTTCTCATACACAAATTCCAAGTTTTAATGATGCTTAGGTAAGCAGTTTATCTATAATGGTCAGTTGATTCCTAAGTTATCCAAAAGCAAGTAACTAAACAGATGTGAATCAACTCTAAGTAGAACTATTGTCAGCTCTAAGTAGAGTTATCTCATTGAGATGAGCAAGAAAATAAACCTAGTATCAGACTAAAACTCTTCATGATCAGATAATACCACCCTTGCCATTGATTCTGAAACAGCTATAACAAATGGCATGACTTAGAAAACTGGTACCAGAGGCTCATCTCCAGAATACCCTTGGTTTTCTCTGTAAAGATCCAAGAATGATCTAACTGACACATTTCATAGGTAACTAATCAGTCATTATATACAGATCTACTCCTCCATCAGAGGTGTCACCTAATATGGTTGGGTCTAAGCCTTCAACTGAGAGGGTCTTGTGTTTTTGTCTATTGCTGTAAAAACTGTTGTTGCAATGTATGTCATAACAGAGAAGGCTAGAGAGTTAATCTAATACCTCTTTCAGTCAGCTGGGTTCCTAAGATGAGCTACTGTTCTCAGTTATCTGGAGAAAGCAACAGGCATATAGGTGTGAATATAACCCATCTCAACTTCTCTCTGTAGATGGGATAATCAGTGTTGGCTCTAGTAGAGTGGGATCATATGCAACCAAGATCCAAGGTCTATTATCAGAAATCCTCCCACAGAGCTGCTGTGGTTCCAGGAGAAGATATTCATACAATCAATACACCTAGAGGACCCCAACTCCATAAAGACCCCTAGTAACCCAGCACAAAACCATGTGCAGTGATGGGAGGGGCTGCTCCTAGGTGAGAACTAGGTGTTACTAAGCTATAACATAAAAACAGCTCAAGCTAAATCATCCTCTACACTACCTAAAAACAACTAAATCATATCACTCTCCCCTTCCGAGAAGACTGAGTCAGGGTTCTCTAATGGTTGAGACAGGTAGATGGGCCTTATGAAATCCAAAAAGGATGACAGGTCTATCCAAAATTTTGACATTGTGATACAACATTACCTGCAAAGCTCATGTTTGAAGACCATGCTGTGATAAATATTTTAATTTATTGCATCTGTTTTACTGAGACTCATAACCCAAATTTCCGAATTTGTTCCATCTATAGCCATAAAAATCACACAAGGACAAGCAAGACTTAGCCATATCTCACATGGTCCTGCACCAGGCTACACCTGGCCTATCTAATTTGACCCTCTTCTTCAAATTTTCTCTATAGGGAAATCAGTATAACATTTTAACTTATGAATCAAATTATAGACATTCAGGTTATGTTGCTGTTTTCCTAGATCTATTTATTGGACTCTCATATTTCTTTGAATAAAGGCTAAAACTGTAACTTACCTTATAGGACTTCATACATTATCTGCATTTATGATCTCATTGCATTTTAGGTTCACTTAACTTGCAAAGCTTCAACCACACAGGCTCTGAATATTCTTTTCCACTTTAGAGACTTTCTGGTATATTGATCTCTTCTTCCCCATTTCAAGGGACTGGAATCTCCCTATTTGTTACAGTTCAGCTCAAGCACCACCCACTCATAGAGGACCTCTCTAACCACCCCTGCTATAGTGGCTCCCACCCCTGCTATAGTGGCTCCCAGACCTGCTATAGTGGCTTCCACTCCTGCTATAGTGCTCCCAGCCATGCTATAGTGCACCCACACCTGCTATAGTGTTCCCACAGCCTCTATAGTTCTCCCACCCCTCCTATAGTACTCCCACCCCTGCTATAGTGCTTCCATTCCTGATTCTCTCTGCAGCAACTGGCAATCCATAGCATTCACTACTAGATGTTTTCATGGTCTAATAATTAATGCTGTCTGTTCAGAGATGGATCCCCAGTGCCCACCACACAAATCAACACAGGGCAGAGGACATGATCAGTGCTTTTACAATGTTAATAAATAAGAACCTATGAAGTTGTTAGATCAGTCTATTCAGTTTCTGCCATCAATCATCAAGTTTCTAAAATAATAATGTTTTTCCTCTCAATAGTCTATTTCTACTGAATATTTGTCTCTAAATGAGAAAACAACCCATTTAAATTTTAAGATGAAAGCTTCACAATCAGCTCAATTGTGCTTATAGAGATTATCATACAACTCATAACATCAGTTCAGAAAATTACCCCCCAAATGAGTTGAATAGTGCCATGAATTTAGGAAATGGCACACATTACTTTTTCCAATTATTTTCTTACCTTGGAAGTTTACAATGCATACTAGAATTTCAAAAGCTCCAAAATAATTGGTGTGGTGAAGCCTGATGAACTGGGACCTGTTTACCCCAAGATTCTGGATATTTAATGTGGAATTATTGTTCTATAAATAATAATGAGTCAATAGTCTTCATAGTTGAGAAATAAATATATGCACATCCATACATGAATGGCCAAATAAATTTCCTTGAGAGATATTCTCTGGGTCTAAAAGTCATTTTTCTGTAAATCAAAGATTCCAAGATTTTAGAGTTATTTGTGTTATATCCTTCTGTTTTTCTTCTGGAGTTTTGAAGAATCACTATAAGTGTGGTTACTAACAGCAAATTCAGCCAAAGCTAGATAATTCTGAAACAATGCTGATGGGGGATGTCCTTCTATAAATATGTTTCTCTCTTTGGTTAATGAATAAAACACTGATTGGTCAATAGAGACAAGAAGATAGGCAGGGATAGCAGATGAGGACAATGCTGGGAAAAGGAAGGGAGGGAGAGAACTTAAGGAGATGTCATGTAGACACAGGGAAGACGGGATGTGCCAGGTGTTCTCTAATAAGATAAGGCCATGTAGAAATACATAGATTAGTAGTTATGGGTTAATAATTAAGACAGAGCTAGGCAACAAGAAGCCCTTCTATTGGCCAAAAGTTTTATAATTCATATAGCATCCATGTGTTTATTTGGGGTAGAAGGGTGTAGGACCTGGCAGAAGAGAAATCCCCATCTTCAAATGATGTCCACACATGGAGTGAGACTTTCCACATAAAAACCTGGCAAAAACTTAAAAAGGAATTCTAAGCACAAAAGAACAGAGACAAACACGGCTTCTTGGTAGCAGCATTTTCTTAGGGGGGCTTGTTAGAGGCAAGCAGAGGCTCCCAGATGCTTTAAGAGAGGCTTCCTGACTCAGGGTTAGCAGCAAAAAGTGCAGGGCTCTTTTAAGAGGCCCTGCTACCAAGCAATTAAACAGTGTTTATGAGCAGCTGGCAGCATGCTGCTTGATGGGAGCATAGACCAAGGTAATGAGCACAACTCTCAGTACTGACAGTAAACATAACCCTCATGCTAGAAAGCCAGCAGCTAAAGTGTCCACTTTAACTTTAGCAATGCTGTTTAACAGAAAAAAGACTCATGGTCAGAAAAAAGATAAAGATATACAGTAAAGACAGATTCAGAGGGGGAAAAAAGTCTAAATAGTTTGCAGTGTATTTAGAAATATATGTAGGCTTGGGAGAGAAAAGAAAAAAGGATAGAAAAAGTTCTTTAAAAAAGAAAAAGAAATAGAGTAGCTGGTTGTGCCAGCACACATCATTAATACCAGCACAATGGAGACAGAGGGAAGCAGATCACTGTGATTTCAAGGTCAACCTGGTCTACAGAGAGAGTTCAAGGGCAGCCAAAGTTACACAGAGAAACCTTGTCTTGAAAAAAAAACAAAGAAAGAAAAAAAAAGAAAAATGAAAGGAAAATAAACAGAGAAATGTTTTTTAATATAAACATGTAAAATACACAGAGTCTGGATACTGTATGTTATTGTGTTATCTTTGAATTGTTTGATTGCTGAAGAATGAAAAACAATTGCTAAAAGACATTTGATTATAAACGCTGCTGGATTAATCCAACTTAAATATTTTGAAAATGCTTTGGCTTCAAAGTTTAAGTCTAAGAACAGGTAACAATGGAAAAGAAGTTCTGCTTTTGTTTTCACAGAAGATGAAAAGCTGTGGATTCCTTCGAGACTAATATGGTTTGATGAAGCAAGACCCCCAGAAGTAGTGGCCCAGGTGATGCAACATTCAAAACAGGTGAGACAATGCAGCCTCAGACCAGTACAGCCAGGATTTGGCCAGGTTTCTAGGGTTTCTCAGGATACCCATGGTATTGACAGTGCCCCCAAACAGCAGGAAGCAGTATGGAGAGAACGATTCCCAAATTCTCAAATATTGTTTTTAAATGTTTGTTTTCATTTAAACGGGGTTGACTATTAATGGTTAATGATCACAGTCAATTTGCTTCTAAAGAATAAAAGGGGAATATGTTATAGAAATGAATACATTGTATTGGTATGGATTTTGATTTATTGCTACAAATTTAAGGTCATTTTGTTATAGGCATATTTCTCTGGTTTAAGTATTGTGTTTATACAGCTGTTTTAAAAATGCAATGTATAATTAAATACATATTGTAGTCACCTATAATAATCAAAACTTATACTAATGTTAGTTAGATTTTCCAGATATACAGAAATATATTTCAAATGCATAGATATTCTTCAAACCTTTCAAAGATCTACAGAATGTCATTTAAAATGGTTTAGGGTTTTTCATGAGAGTGAGACACAATGGATACCAGCAACACCAACTATATCAGTGAAGAAGATGGGCCTGCATCATGGAAGAGTCTGCCACACATTCTGCAGAACACAGGGAAAAAGGACTGAAAAACTGCCATTACATAGGGACAGTCTAATTTTCCTGCTCTGGGATCTCAATCTGACAGTCCAGGCCACTCAGAGACTGCCAGCCTCCTAGACCCTTTCTTGGCCCGTGGAAGGAGGTAATCGTGGGCCTGTTTCCAGCTCCCCTTCCAGTGCCCTGCTCTGAGCCTCCTTAGACCTAGGGACTTGCACTGGGGTTCTAATCAAGTGGAACAGCCCACCCAGAGACTGCCAAGGCCCCTGTAATAGTCCCACCTCCAAACACAGGAAGAAGAGAGCCATTAGAGTATTGGACCTGCTTGCACCCTGGGAAGAGACTTTGGACCCATACCCACCAGTAGAGGAAGAGACTCCTCGTGCACCCACGGGAAGAAGGGATGGGAAGAAGACAATATAAAAACACTTTAAACAACAGAAAAACCAATATGACACCACCAGAGTCTAGGGACTCTACATCAAAAAGACCTGAACATAACAACACAGATGAAGCAGAAGAGAATGACCTTAAAAACAACTTTATGTGAATTATAGAGGTCCCCAAAGAGGATATGAGAAAACCCTTTAAAGAAATGGAAGAAAAAAACAAACCAAAACATAGAGGAAATCAACAAACCTATTAAAGAAAGCAAGGAAAGCAAAGAAAAAACAATCAAACAGATGAAGACAACAAATCAAGACCTGAAAACTGAAATAGAGACAATAAAGAAAACACAAACTGAGGAAATGCTGGAAATAGCAAAGTTGGGTAAACGATGAGGAAATACAGATGCAAGGATAACCAACAGAATACAAGAGATGGAAGAGAGAATCTCAGGTATTGAAGATACACTAGGAGAAATAGATTCATTGACTAAAGAAAATCTCAAGTCCAAAAAATCCCTAACACAAAATATACAGGAAATGTCAGACACCGTGAAAAGACCAAACCTGAGAATAAATTGGTATAGAAGAAGGTGAAGAAACCCAACTGAGAGGTGCAGAAAACATATTCAAAAAATCATAGAAGAAAACTTTCCCAGCCTAAAGATAGACATGCCAATGAAAGTACAAGAATCCTAAAGAACACCAAAGAGAGTGGACCAAAAATGTCTCCTCACCATATAATAATCAAACTCCAAACATACAAAATAAAGAAGTAATATTAAGAGAAGCAAAGGAAAAAGGTAAAGTGACATATAAAGGCAAACCTATCAGAATTACACCTGACTTTTCCATGGAAACTCTGAAAGTCTCAAGGTCCTGGATAGATATTCTACCTAAACTGAGAGACCATGGATGCCAGCCCAGAATACTATACCCAGCAATGTTTTTAATCAATATAGATGGAGAAAACAAGGTATTCCATGAAAAAAAACAGATTTAAACAATAGATATTCTCTAATCCCGTCCTACAGAAAGTTCTGGAAGGAAAACTGCAACCCAAGGAAGTTAGCTACAACCACAATAACATGGGCAATAGATAATCCCATTTCACCAACAGCCAAAAGAAAAATGGGGTGAAAATCCACATGTAATTCCACCAACAACAAAGCAAAACAAACAAGAATGAACAATCAATGGTCATTAATATCCCTCAATATTAATGGTCTTAAATCGCCTATAAGAAAACACAGGCTAGCCAAATGGTTACAAAGACATAATCTATCCTTCTTCTGAATACAAGAACACACCTCAACTTCAAAGACAGACAGTACCTCAGAGTTAAGGGTAGGGAAAAGATTTTCCAATAAAATGGACCCAAGAAAAAAGCTGTTGTAGCAATCCTAATATCTAACAAATTAGACTTCAAAATAAATCACACAAAAGAGATGAATGAGGTCATTTAATATTTATCACAGGAAAAGTCCATCAAAATGAAGTCTCAATTATGCCACATCTATGCCACAAGTACTAAGGTACTCACATTCGTAAAAGTAACATTACTAAAGCTCAAATAACACATAACACCTCACACACTTATAGTGGGAGACTACAACACCCTGTTCTCACAACTAGACAGGATTACCAGACAGAAACTTACAAACAAATAAAGGAACTAACAAGTTATGACCCAATGGAAATTAGCAAACATCTATGGAACAATCCATCCAAACACAAAAGAATATACCTTTTTCTCAGCGCCAACACGGAACCTTCTCTAAAATTGATCACATACTCGGCAACATAGCAAACCTCAACAGGTACAAAGAAAATTGAAATAACCCCTGTATCCTATTGGATCACCATGGTTTAAAGTTAAAATTCAACAACAGAAACTGCATAAACCCTACAAACTCATGGAAATTGAACAATGTACAACTGTACCATTCCTGGGTCAAGGAAGAAATAAAATCAGAAATTAAAGACTTCCTAGAATTCAATGAGAATGAAGACACAACATACCCAAACTTATGGGCCACTTTGAAAGCAGTGCTAAGAGGAAAGTTCATAACACTAATTGCACACATGAAGAAACTGGAGAATAGTCACTCACACTAGAGAATTAATAGCACAACTGAAAGCTCTAGAACAAAGAGAAGCAAACTCACCCCAGGGGAGTAGACCCCAGGAAATAATCAAATTGAGGGCTGAGATCAATAAAGTAGAAATTAGGAAAATAATACAAAATATCAATGTAACAAAGAGTTGGTTCTTTGAGAAAATCAAAAAGTGGGACAAACTTTTATCCAAAATTACCAAACAGCAAAGAGTGAACATGCAAATTAAGAAAATCAAAAATGAAAAGGGGGACATAATAGCTGACACTGAGAAAATTCAGAGAATCATCAGGTCATTCTTAGAAAAGCTGTAATCCTCAAAATTCAAAAATCTAAATGAAATGAACAATTTTCTGGATAGATATCACTTACCAGAATTAAATTAAGAACAGATAAGCAATTTAAATAGATCTATAACCCCTAATGAAATAGAAGCAGTCATTAAAATTCTCCTAACCAAAAAAAGCCGAGGGCCAGATGGATTCACTGCAGAATTCTACCTTAAATTCAAAGAACAGCTAATAACAATTCTCCTCAAAGTATTCCACACCATAGAAGCAGAAGGGCCATTGCCAATCTCTTTTAACAAGGCTTCAATAACCTTGGTACCCAAGTCACACAGACACAACTAAGAAAGAGAACTACAGACCAATATCCCTCATAACATTGATGGAAAAATAGTCAATAAAATGCTGGCAAATCGAATCCAAGAACACATCAGAAAAATCATCCACCATGATCAAGTAGGGTTCATCCCAGGGATGGAGGGGTGGTTCACCATTCGAATATCTATCAATGTAATCCATCATATAAACCAACTGAACCTCTTAGAAGATAAAATACATGGTACCCTTGAATGAATTGGTACAGGAGACTGCTTCCCAGACATAACACCAGTAGCACAGACACTGAGAGCTACAATTAATTAATGGGACCTCCCAAAACTGAGAAGCTTCTGTAAGGCAAAGGATACAGTCAAGAAAACAAAAAGGCAGCCCACAGAATGGGAAAAGATATTAACCAACCTAACATCTGACAGTGGGCTGATCTCCAAACTATACAAATAACTCAACAAGCTAGTCTCCAAAACGCCAAATAATGCAATCCAAAACTGGGGTATAGAACTAAATAGACAAATCTCAATAGAGGAATCTAAAATGGCTGAAAGACCCATAAGAAAGTGTTCATCATCCTTAACCATCAGGGAAATATAAATCAAAACAATTCTGAGATACAATCTTACTCTTGTCAGAATGGCTAAAATAAAAAATACCAATGACAGTTTATGCTGGAGAGGCTGTGGAGAAAGTGGAATAGTCTTCCACTGCTGGTGGCAGTACCAACTCCTACAGCCACTTTGGAAATCAGTATGGCAATTTCCCAGGAAAATAGGAATCAGTCTACCTCGAGATCCAGGATTCCTCTCTTGGGCATATACCCAAAGAATGCACACTCATACAATAAGGACATATGTTCAACCATGTTCATAGCAGCATTCTTTGTAATAGCCTTCCTGTGACTAGTTAATCTGCAGCAGAATCAGGGCAGCTGGTGGGAGTGTTAGGAGCTTCAATGTAAACTTCACAAAAGCTTAAAAGGGGATTTTAGAAGCAAAAGAACAGAGACAAGCATGACTTCTTGGTAGCAGCATTTTCTCATGTGGGCTCTGTTTTGCTAGAGACAAGCAGAGACTCGAGTGGTTCCTTTAAGAGAGATTTCCTGACTCAGCATAAGTGGAAAAAACACAGGATTCTTTTTAAGAGGCCTGGCTAGCTCAGTCAGTAGAGCATGATATTCTTAATCTCAGGGTCCTGGGTTTGTGCCCCACACAGCTGACAGTGGCAATGACCACATCTCCAAGCCAGGCGGGATGCTCCTTGGAAAGACAGCGACTAAGAAAGCCACCACTTTAATTTTGGCAGTGTTGTTTAACAGTTAAAGGACTGTGTGGCCAAAAAAGAAAAAGGTAAGGATTTAAAATACATATTCAGATGAAGAAAAACCTCTAAAGATTTGTGCTGTGTTTAAAAGCAGGAAAAGAGGAGGTGATGGGGATGTCCTTTTGAATATATTTCTCTTATTGGTTGATGAATAAAACACTGATTGGTCAGGTGAGGCAGGAAGGTAGATTGGGCTAGGAGATGAGAATTATGGGAAAAGGAAGAGAGGGAGAAACCTTGAGAAGATGCCATGTAGAGACTGGGAAGATGGGATGCGCTATGTGTTTTCTGGCAACATCAAAATTTCTCCAAAGGCAGAAACAAAAGTCATTTCACCTTATTGACCATAGTGAGGGGGCAGAGTTGGACATATCGAACATGGAGATACACAAAGCAGCAAGCAGCACATTGTTCCCTCTCCTGTCACCCAAGACAAATGATCTTTATAAGAACATGTCACCAAAACCAAGGTTGGAGAAACACAGTAGAAGAAAGGAGAGCATCATCCTAGCACAGGCAGAATGCTAACCTATAGGATTGGTGTGAACCATGGAGTGTTAAACAAAGTGCCTAGAATGACAGAAAAGTGATGGCTTCTATCTAAAAATGGCATCAAAGTATTACAGACTGAGAGAGAGCTCCCTACAGGTGAAATGTCAGTCTTGACTCAAGAACAAAAGCAGGAAATTGGGGACAGATGTGGTCAGAGTGTCACAAAGCAGAGCAGAAGGGTAGAGAGCTCCTCAGAACCACATAAGAGCTGGAGAAGAGGGCCTGGTTCAGAACCAGGACACCCCTCAAGAATACATCTTGGCTGGTCACAGACAGAGGCTCTAGAACTTTGCCTGTGGGTATAATAGTAAAAGTAGTTGACAAAGAGAACATGCTTTGCTACCAACCTGTTCTTTTACAACTCAAAAGTCTTAATGAGTTGAACTAATCCCCTTTAAAAATAATAAAACCATTCATTTAAACTAAACTAGTTAAAATTAATGACAATTTAGACATTGGAACAACTTTTCTTCCATACAAAGCACATAAACAAAAGAACATTGGAGGTAAGATTTCAAGTGGCAACTGAGGAGGCCTTTTAAGATCCAGCTCATGTGTACATGCCCTGTCCTTTCTCTCTCTCATCCACCCCTGCCACGTATACTATGACAGCTCTGGGTCATCATGCCATCTATACTAGGCTGTCTATATTCCTATCTAAAGGGAACATGCTCTCATATCATGCCCTTTCCCCACTCATAACACACCACTCTGCAGGGTTAAGACATACTCATATTTCAATCCATGGTTTGGATGCCTCACATTCATTGTCCTCCACACTATACCAAAACAATTAGATGATCTGTTTACTTGACAATTCACTTTCTAGGTCATATTTGCAGTTTCTTCCATAGTAATTACTAATATATGATTAATAAATATAGGAAGAATAAATAAATATATGAAAAACCCCATGCCTAAAAGAGATGAAGAACCAAGACTGAACTGAGCAGATAATCAAAACTCATAGGTCCTTGTGCCTACTGCCCTGTGAATACATACACTTCCAATTGGCATGCTAATTGTACTTTAGACACATCTACCTGGAAGGTGAAGTGTCCCGCGCGCTCTCTGTATTTCTCGCCAGCAAGAAATCATACACGGGACACTCGGATCCTTCTGCAGACAAGCTTTAATGCATCTTGAGAGGAGAGCATAAGCTTCCCAGAGCGGAGACACTGAACCAAGAAGCCCGTCCCCTAATAAAGGAGGGCAACCGCCGCCTTGGACATGTCACCCCATGATTGGCTGCAGCTCATCCGGCCATATGACGCCACGGAATAGGCAGAGATCAAGGAATGGAAATTTACCCAGCGCCTGCGCAATAATCTTGTTTACATTCGGTGCCTGCCGGATGCAGGCGCCATCTTGTAATGGAGAATGCAGGGACGGCTCCCTACAGTGAAGACTGGCCTATACTCTGAATCCCTCTGGGCAATTAAGTCACGGTTGCCTACACTACCATGATGCTTACTGCCATGGAAGCAAAACTCAGCAACAGAAAGGTCAGTTTATATGGGTACAATTACTGCATTACACATATGAGGCTTTTTATACACCAACCCTTGGATATAATTAACAGTCTCTAATTGCACAATGGCCCACAAGTCCTTTGAGCCATATATCACTAGGAGTTGGTGCTAAATGTGATGGTTTGGTCTTAAAATTTAGCATTTCAGTACAACCAGATTCATAAAAGAGTAAAAATAAAAAATAAAGAAAAAACATTGATTTGACTTCAATGGTAATGAAATGATGGGGAAAACAAAAATAGGACCTGAGAGATGCAGCGTGATTCTCCATCAATGTGTCTGAAAATATACCACATAACTTGGCTCTAGAAATGTAATTTTCATGCCAAATTAAAGGTAAATATAATTATGTATAATACATCAAAAGAACATAATTAAACATACTTGCTGAAACTAAGATATGCAAGGATATATAGCTAATTTTAATGTAATTTATAATAACCTCACTATTTATTTATTGAAAAGTGTCAATCAAAAACATTGAACTAGTTTTTATACATTAGAAGAACTTTAAAACTAGCAATAGTTTTCCTTGTGATTCATCTCTGTGTTCTGCTTTAGGTAATAAATATGCATATAATTATCTTGATGCTACAAAGAAAAGATTACTGAACAAAAGGAAAATTTAAGTGAGGAGCTGTGAATGACTATGAAGCCTGCTGTATCATGAAAATCTTGCCATAAATAACTAATCTGAAGAAGACTTCCGTCCCCTCAGCTCACCTATCACTCTGTAATGAATGACCTTGCCACACTGCCACTGTACTCAGTAGTGGAAAATGAGCTGTCAACTGTGTGATTCAGGCCAGAGACTGACAGTGGGCTCTACATGGGGACCCTCCAGGAATGGCTGGAAGAAGAGAGATCACAAGCTTCCCTAGACGGTCTCTGCTGTGACTTAGCCTGCCCAGTGACAGCTGTGTAGGGAAAAGGAATGCCTGGAAGATAACAGGAGGGGAACTTGAGGCCTAAAGTCAGATTCCAAATTAGGAAACTTTTCACACTCCCAAAAGTAGTTCTCATTTATATGCACAGTATATGGTCTTTGGGGTGCTACCATGTCCCATTTCTTGCAATCAGGCAAACTGAGAAAAAGAGGAAAAATTCAGAAAGAGTAAAAATGAAAAACTGAAGGAGCAGGGTTAGAGATGAGAAACAAGAGTTGTGTGGCCACATCTCAAAAGCTAAGGCTGATACAGATATGGTAGAAAAAGCATATGGATGACAGAACATCAGTCATACAACTCTGACATGCATGCCACAGTGAAGGTGAAAACGGCAACCCCTGAAAGAAGAAGAGGCCACTCATAGCCTCAAGCTTGGAGCTCACTACTGCTAAGGCAAACAGGCTTTATGGGGTGAGTTCTGGGAGTGAGAGAATGCCCCCAGAGGACTGGGTATCCAAAAATATGCCTGGAGAGCCTCCATGGGAGCCTTGACTGAAGAGCTGCACAACACAGATACAGTGAGGTGGCAGGACAGACAGAAAGCAGATGCCTCAATGCTCAGAAACTGACAAAAAGTCATCAGGTGCCAACCATGCTAGATATCAGTGCTGCTGGAGGACAGCATCACTGGAGACCTGTGACCTGTTGTAAGGTTATAGGAAAGGCTGCAATTAAAGTTTATGTCTAAAGTTCAGTCCAGGTCCTACGAACAATGAGGACCCTCAGAAAGAATCATCCTAACATAAAAGTGCATTTAATGGGATCAGGAGGACTGACTCTTCAACTCAACTCACCACTGGAAACAAATTCAATTCCCTTTTGAAGAAAGAAATATACTCCAGATTCCATACAGGGAACTATCTTTGACACTGACATTACAATAAAAACTGTAAGTCATATAAAGAATCAGGAAAACATGACATGATAGATGTAAGAATTAGAAGAGAACTTCTTTAAAAGGTATTATAAATATTTTCAGGGGCCCATAGGAACTATGGACATATGAGTGCACAGATGGTGAACTCTTAGTGAACCAAGTCTAGAAATGAAAATAATATATTTAAAATTTTAAAATGCACCATGCATGTTAGTAGCAAATTGAAGTCAATAGAATAAAGATTATGAACTCAAGGACAGATTTTTTTTAGTAATTGAATCTAAATAATATCGATGCAATATTTTTTAAAGTGTAAAAGAGTTTCAGTGAAGATATTCTCAAAAATTCCAATTGGCCTAAGGTGTGCAACTTTTAGGTGAAAATGGAAACAAAAGAATGGAGCAGGGAAATATTTAAAGGAATAGTGGCTGATTATTTTTTAGTTTGTTGAAAAATATCTACAGATCTAAAAAGCTCAGTGAATCACAAATGCATAGAAAATCACAAATAACCTCATACTGTCAAACTATGGAAAACTAAAGATACGGAGAAAAATCATTAAAGTGGCCATACAAATAAGTGAAAACAACTCTAGAGGAGCAGCCATTTGGACTATAATGAACTTCCCCTCAGAGCAATCATGGGCAGAAAAATGGCATCTTTATCCCCAGAGTGACTGAGGATCTCCAAGACAACACTCCTCACCCTGTAACCATGTCTCCAAAGGTAGCAAAACAAGGGCTATGTGTAAATACAAAATCTTAGAGTTGTCACCTTTATCTGCACTCAAAACTGAAACTGTTCAGTCAGAGCCTCAAAAGGGAGGCATGAGGGACTAGCAGTTAGATTCTCTGACAGGCAGACTGATAGGGAGAGGACCAAGACCACATAAGAATGGTGAATTACCTCACCCTTTTGACCTGAGACAAAAGGTGGGATTTTTCTTCTGTCAGTAGACTCCCTGCCTGTGAACCATCAAAGAGAGTCAAAGCCAGACTAGGATTTGTTCAACACAAACTTGTGGACCTATCACACTTTCTCTCTTGGTTCAAAATTACTAACCTTAAATTGGGAAAGGAAGACCTGCAAAAGACTAAAGACTCCAGACCTCAAGAAAGGACCTGACTTATGCTTCCCAAATGCCACACTCTTGTTTTGTAGAGGGTCTTTTTCTCTGTGTGCTATACTGTGTGTGTGTGTGTGTGTGTGTGTGTGTGTGTGTGTGTGTGTGTGTGAATTTGTGTGTCTACGTGTTTGTGTGTCTATGTGTGTGAGAGAGAGTGTGTGTGCTAAACTCTGTGTGTGTGAATTTGTGTGTCTATGTGTGTGAGAGAGTGTGTATGAGTATATGTATGTGTATATGAGTATATGTGTGTATGAAAGAGACTATATATGTGAATGTGTGTATGTATGTATGTATACATGAACATGAGTGTGTGTGTGTGTGTGTGTGTGTGTGTGTGTGTGTGTGTGTGTGTGTGAATTACCTCACTACTAATAGCATTTCTATAGGATGGAGAGAAAGAAAGAGGTATTTCTTCAAGTTGAAGAAAAATCATATCAATTTCAAAGGAGGAAAAGGAACATGGGAGACAGCTATTGTGTAAATAACAAGAGGCACCATCTCCCTCTTAATTTCATTAAAGAAAACAGACTTTATGCAGAAAGAGTGATACTGCACTGTCTTGCCAGGTCTAAGATGCAAGTAGAAGTAAAATATATGACACTACACACAAAAGACAAGGGGAATGAATGTAATTATTAAAATTTTCAGCTGAGCATGGTGATATATACCACCTGTCATTCAGCCCTCAGGAGGCTAAGGCAGGGTTGTGAATTTCAGGCCTTAATTTAAAAAAAAATGTTTTTAACATCTTCCGATATCAGTCATGGACTTAATAATATAAATTCTGGAAAATGACAGTTTCTACATGTATGCTATAATTTTCAGAGGAATGATTTTAAAAAATAAAAGTGTTATAACTAAAATATTTTGTTAATTTAAACATTGGATTGAATTCAAATGAAACAAGGCTGACAAAGAGAAAAAAGTAAGACAGGATAGAGAGACGCATTATGCAAGGTTAGAGCATCAACAATATCAGCAAGAACATTAAATAGAAATATACTAAGTAACTCTAACTGAAATTCAAACAAAAACCATACAAAGGATCAAAGAAAATAATAGAAAATCCACAGCACACAAATGATGCATACATGAAAACTGGTGGGCTGAACAGATAAAGAACAGAAAGATCACAACAAAATTACTATAGATAATGAAAGCTCTTTACAGTGTAAAAGGCCAGTGTGTCCAGAAAGTGTAACAGCTACAAATACTTAACACATCAGTTTGTTCTATTTAAAGTTTAATCTTAAAAAGTAAGAAACGAAGATTTATGATGGCTCCAATGACATGGGAATATTAATTTCCAACATGAAAGGAAAACCTGAAGTTTAATCACTGTAAAACTGGATAATAGTGTAACTCATTAGCATACAGTGCCACCTCCTCAGCCAATGTTTCTGAAAGGGAAAGAGAGAGAATGGGCTAGAAATAACTTCTCAGTGAGACGAGATTGCCATCATCATTACCTCCCACCCACATCTCATTTTTTCTGTGATATTATCTACACTAAACACAGGAACAAGGGATTTTGTCAGCTACTAATGCTAATTGCCACCACTGTTGGCAAACGGCTTTGATGTTTAAGCATCACCCTTTCTTAGAATAAGAACTCACTCCCCAAAGTTATGAAGTATTCTTAAAACACTGTTAGCCAAACCCAAGATATTTAAATAAGATCTGTACTACTCTTCCAAAGAATGAGAAAAAGGAGGTGCAGCAAAGGTACTGGATCCAAAGGGGCTGTATCATCCCAGGGATAAGAACAAAGGGGGCCATGGGCCATGGGCTCAGACCAATGCACTGGATAAAGCACACCACAATGTCAGCAGTTTCACTAGTCAAGGAGATGGTTCACACCTTTCTTTCTTCTCCCTGATTGGCCTTAACACATACACTGGAGGGGAAAGAACCTAGAAGAAATAAAGGTAAAACTACGGACCATGCAGCTCCTGTCCCAAACCCTTCTGAGTGTCAGTCACACTGAGAAATACAGGATAGTAGGAGCCCAAGCCACAAACCATCAGGCAGTATCTGGCCAGACCACACTAGACTGCATTTTGTTATGTACTTTAAAGTAACCAGAAAGCCCTGCAATGTACCCAAAGTACAACCAAGAGCAATTCAGCATAGCATATCATGAAGAAATAACTCTTGTTTGCTTCTCAAAGCAGAGGGTCAGTGCCAGAAAAGACGTGCAAACTAACATGGAGGATTGTGGTGGTTTGAGTGAAATGGTCCCCATAGGCTCACAAGGAGTGGCACTATTGGGAGGTATGGTCTTATTGGAGTAGTTGTGGCTTTATTGAAGGACGTGTGCTATGGGGATTGGATTTTGGGGTCTCAGAAGGTCAAGTCAGGCCCACACTGTTATCTCTGTTCCTCCTGTCTGGCATTCCAAACGGAGAACTCTTGGTTCCTTCTCCAGCACCATGTCTGCCTGTGTGCCACCATGCTTCACACCATGATAACAATGGACTAAATATTTGAACCATGAGACAGCCCAATTAATTGCTTTCCTTTGTAAGATTTGCCATGGTCATGGTATCTCACAGCAAAAGAAACCCTAAGACAAGTTCATACCAGGGACTAGGGTAGGCTGCACAATGCCTTTGCTTGGAGGAATATGGAACACTTTGGGACCTTGGACTAGAAAAATGATCAGACACTTTAAGTAAGGCTTAATCAGCCATACTATTAAGGGTAGGGAAGACAGTGGTGCTGAGGGTGATTTGAACTGTGGGGAGAGACTCAAGAGGTTTCAGAGGAGATGAATACTAGTATGTGCTCTAGAGACCATTCATATGACATTTTGACTAAGAACACGGCTATTTTCTGTCCTTATTAAAAAAATCTGTCTGAAGCAAAAGCAAAGCTTAACAGATTGACAAAGCACATTTCAAAACAACCTATATTAACTGTGTTGGTTATTAGTAACCAATAGGATGGTGTTCTATAATGAAAAGGAGCAAGGAAATATATCAAATGTACAGTGTGAGGAGAAAAGAAATACAAGGAAAAAGTTTAAAGAAAAACCTGATACTAAACAGAGGAAAAAAGGAGTAGTGACCTCAAGGCACGACCCCCTCCAATTTGTGAAAAGGAATCAAAGGAAATAAAAGCTTAAGGCCAGGCATAGTAGTGCACACCTTTGATCCCAAAACTCGGAAGGTGAAGACTGGCAGATCTAAATTAAAGGCCAGCCTGGTCTATAGGTCAAGTTCCTGGACAGCCAAGCTTAGACAATTAAGGAAACCACTGAAAATAGAAAGCTGGTGAAAATGTGTTTAAATGAGGGGGACCATGTTCCAGACCCAGCAAGAACCAGAACTTGGCAGCTTCAATCATATGGTTTTGGCTTTAGAGTCAAGGATACAAGAAAGGGGTTATGGATTCTCCCTCATAACCAAGTGAGCCACTGAGACCAGGCATGTGGCAGGGGTGTCCTGCGTGGAGGTCAAGGTCAAGCAGTCTACTGGCCATTTCACCCTCACTTTATAAGCTACCCTACTCCACATGAGTCAGAACTATCAAACATTTTCCCATGTTTACTATTTGCCCAGGCCTACCATGGTGCATTCAATTGCTCTTGCTTGGACCATTCTTTCCTGATGCTGATAATATACTTATCCCCCTGAGAGTCAGTCTCCATGATGCTTCCCCATTAAGATTTCCAAAAATGCATTACATCCCAGTCTATCACTATAACCCTTTGAAAGCTTCCTGATATCTTCTTCTCACAGGTATGGACATAGACTGCTTCCCTCACTGGGAAACTACATGTCCTTGTGTGTTTACCTCCCCTTGTTCAGGACAACTTCTCTAGAACCTCAAGACCTCGCCCATCACTTTCCATGTATGCTGTTGTCTATTTAACTATGGCTCTTCCCCAATACCTGTTTAACTTACTACAACATGCATACTTAAACTGAGACCAAGAGTCATTTGTTGCTTCCTAGACACCAAAGTGGCATTTTCCCCATACTATGGCATGTACTAAGAAGAAATTTAAAGAGCATCTCCCAAGGAGACTTTGAGTCAAAGGATTACTCATACTGCCACTTCTAATATTGAACAGAGTACCTAGTTCCCAGAAGTTGCTCAACAAATGCTAGGTAAACAGTGAACAATTGCTTGTCATGGGTTTCCTCCCAAAAATTTTCAAATATAATATATGAATCAGTCTTTATTTAATGAGTCAAATTTGAGCATTGCTCTATGAATTTCAACAAGTCATGAGTTTTTTTCATATCCCCATCACTAGTGTCAAGCAGAGAAAATGGTTAAATAATCTCCAAAGATAGTTTTTGGATATAGAAAACCAGGAGACTCTGGGTCTCTTTGTAGAATCAACAAGAAAAGTAGGCATGACAGCTGTGAGTTAGTCATAAGGAAGAGGGAGAAAATAAATAACATTTGGGAATTTTGCTCCTAAGGAGTTTTCATGAAGAGAAGAACCATCTATTCTAAGTGGCCCCAGTCATACTGTTAAAATGAGGGACCATGCAGGAAATTTTTATCTCCTTTCCTATTTTCTATTAGCTATAATCATAGCTAATAGAAAATGTGTGTGTGTGTGTGTGTGTGTGTGTGTGTGTGTGTGTTTGTGCATGTGTGTATGTATATATGCATATGTAATATACACAAATATATATATATATATATATATATATATATCAGTCACATACAACTGAGTATATCTAGTGTTGTTCTTATATACATATACTTATATACATATATTTAGGCCTGACCACTTTTGTCCCTGAAGAAAATAGATTCTCCCTCTCATCAGCCAATGACTGCCCATATCTCTTCATTGGAGTGGAGTTTTGTGAAATTTTGTCAACTGTGTTGGCATATCAACTGATGTTGTCATTCTACATGTCTGGTTTAGATCACGACATGGTAAGTCACAGGGTACATCATGGAAAAATGGATGAAAAGATTGTAAGAACCAGGGTATGAAGTCACTTGTTAGGCAATGCCAATTTAGACATGGCAAGAAGTTTCACCACTGAAATCTCAACTGTGACATGCATTTGTAATCTTAACACTATGGGGCTAAAGCAGAAAAATTCTGAGTTTCAAGGCAGCTTGAGCTACATAGCAAGACCCTGCCTCAAAAGGAAAAAATTATTGTAAAAAATCTAATTAAACATGTGGTGGAGACATACTTTGTACTGCCTATGGTTTAACAAGGATGATAGGGAAATTTTCCCAAAACTGATAACCTCTCACCTAAAAGGGAACTTGAAAGTAAAATGTCTCTAAGGAAAGGACTGTGTGATTCAGGGAGTCCTAGGAACTCAGAGAAATTTAGACCTAGCCTACTCAAGGATCAGAAGGCGATATCCTCCAAATGTGAGGACGGTGCCAGGAATTCTAAGACCTGGTGTCTTTAGAATTAACTAAAAATTGTGAAAAAAGTTCATTTCTGAGACAGAAGAAGATAGTTGGCATTTGGAATCCAGGTACACATCCCCCTTCAAGTGAAAACACACTCCCCTGGACTCCAAAACTGCCCTGAGCCCCTCCAGCAGGCATCTGAAGAAGCTAGTGAACTGGCAATCAGCACATAAACATAGAAGTACTTATGTTAAACAGAAATTACATTTTTTTAATTTTTTAAAAACATTAACCTTGTTAATCAATTGTGATAGAATCATGGGAATAAGTTTACACATACACCTAAAAGTTCTAGTAAGAAGAAAAACAAAAGATTAATGAGTTTCTAAACTTACCCAGTAGGAAAATAAGGAGGGGATGCTCTCATTTCATACTACATAAAATTCTCACAAAGCCATCAATCATACTAAAATGCTTCTTTCCTGAACCAAATTTAAACTGGACACATGGATACTACTTAATTGGCTTTTATTGTGAACTTGTCACTACTTAGATTCACCTGGCAAGAACTGCTTCAATCATCAGGCATTTGGCTTGTGTATAAGAGATTGCCTTGACGAATGATTGATATGAGAGGGTCCAGCCCACTTCAGGCAATACCATTCCAAGGTGAGAGGCTTTGGATATATAAGAAAGCCAGCTGTGGGTAAGCCAGTTAGCAGCATTCTTTGACGGTTCTAGGTTCCTGTCCCGATCTCCCTCAATGACGGATTATGACCTGGAATTGTTAAATAAAATAAACGCTTTTCTTGCCCAAGTTGCTTTTTGGTGAAAGTGTTTAGATGCTAGAACAGAAAACCAAAGTAAAACATGGTTAGGAATCTGACACAAAGCATATGTGAGCTCTGATGTATCTCTGCCTTCCTTCATTATTGTGGATCCATTTCCTCTAAACAGCCTCAACTGGAGTAAGGAAGGAGGCCTGTGAAACTCAAAGGGTTAAAAAACAAAGCTCAGGAAGCTGAGAAGGTTTCAAGACACATGAGGTCCCTGAGATTATAAAAGCAGTGTACAGTGCCTGACAATGGAGCTGGTGGAGGTGCCTTGGCTAGCCACAGAGCTCTAAAATGCAACTGTGTGAGTCACCCACACAGAAAGCTTTCAAGTGACATAGCTGCCTTTGAGTTAGACATGCTGCTGTGAGCAAACTACTTATTTATCCTTCTGTAAGAAACCTCAACACATTCAATGATTCTCCAGGCTCAGCTTGGAATGACTTGGCTTTCCAGTGTTCTGTCCCAAGGGCCTCTGGGATTAGAGAAGGGGACCAGAATAGCCCTTGTTTGAGGATTTCTTTCTTCCTTTCTTTGTCTCTTTCTTTCCTTTTCTCCTTCCTTCTTTCCTTTTCTTTCTTTCTTTCTTCCTTTCTTTCCTCTGCCCAGAAATGGACAGCAAATTTCCATGTCTTTCTACATTTTTCCTAAGGAGTGAGTTTCCACCCCTCCCATGAAGTGGATCTCTTTTTACCTGTTACACTATGGAGCACAGGTTACCACACACACTCTTACCCTGCCAGTCAGCAGTTACAGAGACAAAGACCCAATCACTACCATAGAAGGAGCTCCCAGACACCTCCAGATCAATAAAGAAAAGGGGGGAGAAGGAATCTGAATAGGACAACCTAAATCCAAATAAAAACTCAGACCATTATAGTCAGTGGTCTCCCCAGTTCTAGGAACCCTTTGCTACCCAGGAATTCTGTAATACTTGCTAATAAGCAATTTCACCTTGTCCTGGGCCATGTTCCTTTCTTTTAATTTTTTGTATGATTTGGGAAGAACCTCCCTGCTAGACAGTATCAATAACAGACACACACACACACACACACACACACACACACACACACACACACACACACACATCTTTCAAAACTCGGTTCTTTAGAAGGGATAATCCAACCCCTCCTTCTCCCCATCTCACTTCCCATCCTCTCCTTAGAGAGAGTAAAGCCTTCCCTAGGATGTCAACTAAGTCTGTCCCATCATCTCCTTGGGGCAGCACCAAGGTGCCCCCTTCAAATATAGAACAAAATTAGCTGCTTTACAAACCTATGCTTTTCAATGCCAGGTGGTGGTGGTGCATGCCTTTAATATCAGCACTTGGGAGGGAGACAGGGTTTCTCTGTGAAACAGTCCTGGTTGTCCTAGAACTCACTCTGTAGACCAAGCTGGCTTCAAACTCACAGAGATCTATCTGCCTCTGCCTCCTAAGCGCTGGGATTAAAGGTGTGTGCCACCACTGCCGGGCTCCCTTACCATTCTTTATCATTCCATTCTGTTCTTAGTTTATATAATGCTGACTCAAATACACAAACTTTAAATATTCTAAAATACTATTTTGACAGGTGACTTCATTGTTTTCCTACTAGTTTACCTTATTCTGACTTCACCATTGAAAGTTCCCCTCAAATGCCTTGTAATTTTTACCTCCATATTCACATTTGTGAACCTCACATTGAAGAGCATTGGCCCTGTGAAAATGTCTTCTCACTTCTGAGAGAGTCTCAAATATACAGGTAGAAATATTTTCTATCTAAATGTTATTCCATTTCACAAGACACTAATATCTTGGTTCCCCACCTCAGAAGCACTTACTTACTTTGTAGATTTACAAGAGCTGTGATTTTTCAGTCCTGTGATCCACAATTTCTCTCTGCTCCATCAGATGTCCTTGGCCATCTTTTTCCTGAGAATAAATCTTAAATCTTCTACATGATAGGAATTGGATGCAATGGAGAGAATATCACATGATCATGTTAGATGAAGAAAGGTGTTGAGATCTCTAAACTCTCCCACTGTGTATGATCTCACTGAACCACAGTGTGTTGGAAGTTCACAATTTACTCCATTGGCACTTCTGTAGACTCAGCAATTGGAACATCACCAGGAGTCCTGTGAGACCCATCTACTTGCTTCTGGTTTCTGGTTAGCTCCTCCTTCTGCAGGATGGCAAGTGCTAGTTCCCACTTTCTAGATGAGTTCATTATTTCTCCTCTTTGCTTTTCACTCTGCTAAACTTCATTAAAAACATGCTACCCTTGCTGCATCCTACCCCATTCTCTCTAGACAATGTATTAATACTTAATATCATCACTTAATACTTCTAATATTGTTTGATGACATCTCCAGTGAAGAGGGACAGTATAATCAATGAAAATATGTCATCTGTTAAGCTATGTCCCTCTAAAATGAAGACTATCAGCCTATAACACAGAGACAAACATATCTGGAAATGCCCATGTCCCACACTATCTAGCCCTCTTAGCTTCTATGCATGGTTCCAACTCTTAGCAAAAAATTGTAAGACAAGAAGAAAGCTCATCAAAATGCTGTGTCATTGAAGTCATCATTTTATAAAGACAAAAGAATAGGAATCCCAGAATCTGACTCATATATACTCCTGAGTTGAATGACTTTATGTTAAACCTTTAACATCACAGTGCTGTGGAACAATCTTTTTGTGCACTGTGGATATGTATTACTGGCATTGGTTAATCAAGAGCTGGCTGACCCATAGCTGGGCAGGTAGAGATTAGGTGAGACTTGCAGACAAAAAGACAGTGCAGGAAAAAAGAAGGATAGAGTCACAAGGAGTTGTCCGGAGACATGGAGAGAAGCAAGATGAATGTGCCATACTGAAAAAAGATATCTCCATGTGGTAGAGCCTCAATAAGAAATATGGGATAATTTAAATTGTAAGAGCTACTTAGTAACAAACCTAAGATATCAACCAAGCATTTGTAATTAATAATAAGTCTCTGCGTAGTTGTTTGGGAGCTGGATGGCAGGACAGAGCAGACTGGCAGGAGGAAAGAAAACTCCATCTACATAAAAGCAAGTGACTTGGCTGACTCAGTATTTCTTCCATGTATAGACACTCAAGAAACCATCACCTTGGTCCATGGCTTATCTTCCATCAGGTCTAGGTAGTTTTGAGGAATTTAACAGGAAGAAGGAAAACCAGCATGGCCTATATTGACAGTCTGTTTATTCACAAGGTGATCTCCAGTCTCTCTGCCCTGCTGCACACCCAATACATGTTATTTAGGGCATATTAACCCAAAGCAAGCATCCAACCTTGAACAGGGCTGGAGGCCACTTCAGCTCACAACTCTGACTTCTGAGAGCCTGAGTCCTACCAACTAGCCAAAGAACTGGCAGGTGCCCGGTCCTCTCTTTGTAAGCTTTGCTGACCTGGTCCACTCCTTTGCTTGCTTTACACAAGACCTAGTAGTCTACCAATGTACAGTTCAATGACAATTCATTACTTAAATTACTCTCTTCCTTGCTTCAGATAAACCCCTGAGCAAATTTTACATGTCTCCATAACTGATCGAGGTTTGACTCCCCATCACTGCTGCTTGATAAATCATACAGTGAAATGATACAGATTATTATTATAGGTCACATGCTAGAGCCAGGCAGTCTTGGGTTTGATACGAGTACTACTACTTAGCTATGGCATCTTGAGCAAGTCATTGCAATTTAATTGTAGTGAAAATAAATCCTAATTCAAAGAGTTGTGATTATTTGACAAAGTAATCCAGATATCAGTACTGTTCATAAGACAGAACAGGCAACTAAATAGTCCCAGAACCATGAGGGGTTTAGTATGTATTATGATTGACTCAAAGAATATCTGAGAAAGCTCCAACATATTTAACAGACTCTTCCATTTCCAAATTAAATTGATTTTCAAATATTTATCTTTATTGTTTTTAGTTATATGTCTGTGAAATATGAGTGCATATAAGTGCCTACAGAAGCCAGGAGCATTGGATCCCCTGGAGCTGGAGCTACAAGTGATTGTGAGCACCCTGACATGGGTGCTGGGAACCTAGTTTGTGTCCTGAGATGGTTGTAGACTATGTGATGATGTATTGATGTGATTGTGGTAATAAAAAGCTGAACAGACAACAGCTAAGCAGGAGGGATAGGTGGGACTTCTGGGCAAAGAGAGAACTCTGGGAACAAGAAAGGCAGAGACACCAGTTAGACTCAGAAGAAGCAAGATGGAAATGAGGTAACACCAAATGGCAGAACATAGATTAATGTAAATGGGCTAATTTAAGTTATAAGAGCTGGTTGGGGAAAAGTCTAAGTAAAGGTCCAGCTTTCCTAATTAGTACAAATTCTCAGTGTCATAGTTTGGGAGCGGGTGAGACAGAGTTATAAGGGTGGGTCCTCTAGAAGAGCAGTATGTGTTCTTAACCCCTGTGCCATCTCCACATCCCCAAATTCAATAGTTTTACCTGACTTTTGGGTGCTCGAAGTACCTCAAATTTCAACTATATGTGACAAAACAAACTGAGATATTGCAACATCCAGTGTACACTAAAATACCAAAATAAAAATGAGGAGTATTTTAATTCATTTGAACACATAAAAATAGCACAAAACTATTCTTCTAGCTTAAGTAATTCTTGATATAAATGCAAATGCTGCTCAGGAGGCACATGGCATTAACACAATTTAGATTCCCCCAAACTATGCTATGATATTACCCCTGGTGTTTAAACAACACTGCTGGGATACTACTCCATGAAAACCTTTTCTCGGTGTTCTACAATCACATTTTCTTTAAAACCATGAGTAGTAGATATATTCTGTGTGACTGACTGCACAGAACTCATCCTAAAAAAAAAAAATCAGCACTCAAAGATATTTAGTGAACTAATAGGAACAGAAAACTAATTGGTCCATTTTAAGACATTATTTTCATTACTAACGTATAAAATTTTATGAATCACACTTAGAAAAATCATCCTAATTGTTCCATAATTTCTGAAACTTTGCCAACTTTCATTCACTAAGTCATCACACCTTTCTGGATTCTATGACTAAGTAAGTAAAAGTGATACTGCAAACATCCGATCTGCACCAATATAAGCACATGTATGAATTTCCCCCCCCCTAAAATCTTGGGAATTCCTACTGCAAAATGAAAACACATGGCAGACTATTTCTCCACAAGATGAATCTGAAACTCAGTTAGCCTGGTAACACCACTATGTGAGAAAACACTCAGCAGACAGGATTATCCATGATCTCACTGGCAGATTTGCATGTTCCATGTTAAGTATAAAATAACAATCACTAGCAAAGCTCATACCTATGGAAAACAAAATAATGCAGCACTTAGGATTGGACTGTCTGAGATAACAAGGGGATGGACAGGAGTTAATATTCCACTTTGTGCCAGAACCAGCATAATATCAACATATTCCCAAACTAAACGTGAGCATTTGAGTGAGGAGCATGGTACCAGTGGGAGGAGCAAGACAGTGTCAAATATATTCAGAAATTTCAAAGGACATGCATAAATTATGACACCCAAGTGATCCTGAGGACCAGTGTTGCTGGTGAAGTGTCACACCGCTCTGGAGAGCACTTGTGATGCCGAACTCAATGAATCAGCATTGTGTATTAGCAAAGGCAATTTTCTTTGCAGATAATGAAACCTAACCCTGGGCCTCACAGGAGCCTCTTGTGAGAGCCTGGGAGGAGCGTTCTCAATGTGATCTCACTGAGTTATGCTTCTTACACATTCTGAACCAGTGTTATCTGCCACCACCACAAGACTACTTCCTTCGGCTTCAGCTTGTCTCCCTTCCTATATACATACATCCCTGCTGAGGTATGGTAGGAGTACAGGGTTGTAGTGACCCAGCTGAAAAGTATTTGAGAGTTCATTTAATTGGGACTTGGGGGTTTCATGTGATTTCATGTTAGGGGAAAAGTCATTTCTACAGATCAGGATTGGGAAAGGCTTCTGGGAATTATAATATTGCCACTGTTTATGACCCCTCTTCTGTTACTTAATGATCTAAGACAAAAGACTATAAAATAAATGTGCCCTTCAATGTCCATCAGCAAGAAGTAATGGTGTCAGAAAGACAGCCTTAAAATAAAAGCACGGAACCAGAGACTAGTCTATGGAAAAGACTACCAAATCTGACAAAATGATAGTAAAATAAACTTTATTAATGAAGTTTTCACTCATTAAAATATACAGGGAATTTTGCTACTGAAAGGTGAATTTTTCCAAACTGCTGATAATTTGTAAAAGAAAAGGAAAACAAAGATGAATAAACTGTGCTAGGAAGGTCTGAATTACCTTCCTAGTTTCTCAGTAGAATGTACTAGAAAAAAAAAAAAGAACCCATTGGTGATTTTTTTAACTACCACATGTCATTTAAAACATCACCAGCTCGTAAGACCACTAGCCATTTAGCCTGTTGCTCTAATCATGTTCAAGGAACTATTCTAGAGGTTTCTAAATCCTAATATTTGACCAATAAGATTTTGTAATAAATACAGTTGTAAGGGAAGCTCAAAATAATCTAGAATTATGCTAAATCCCACTCTTTGATGTTCTCAGTAAAACACGTGTATGTTTGGCTCTGTCCCAAGGTTCACTGTGTAGGACAGCCAGTTTTCTGCTCCGTAAAGGCTATAAGCACAGGGTAAAACCATACTGCCTCCAGGGCTAGCACTACATGCCAGCATGTCTGAGCCAAGTTGTCATTCTACATGTGTCCAATCTGGCCCAACTCCAGATGAACTCAGGGCTCAATGCACTATGTTAAATACATCAATTACATTTTAAAAGAAGAATCAAAACCTACATTAATAAAAATAGAGTAAAAATTATTTTAAGGGTGGAGTACATGAAAAGGGCAAAGAGTTCTTAAAAACTACCACTGCCAATAGAGTTGTTCAATCTTTCCTAAGATATATTATTAAAAAATAAAATAAAAAATAACAGTATTACTTGTTAGATTGGCCTAGGATGCTGGCTGGAAATCTATTCTGCTGCCTTGGCTAGAGGTGCTGAGATCCACAAAATTAACAAGACCATAGGGTGGAGGGGTGAAGAGGAGGAGCTGATGAGTTATTTTTAGGACCTGGAAACACTATTCCATTTTAGAAGTGTTGGCTTCTCAGTTGGAAATGTCACAGACCAAGCCCATAAACACATTTCATTGTCCATAATTACATATTCCACTATCACTTCACACCATTAAAAAATAATAAATAAGCCTATCTTTGTGCATGTAAGCACACACAGATTCTCACAAATAGAACCCTCCAAGATCTTGTTTTCCATGGGACATGTTTCTGACAGTGACTCAAATTTTCTACTAAGCAAGCTGTACCACCCTCTTTAACGTTTGTAGGATTTTAGCCTGCTGTTTGTTCCACACAGTAGAGCAGCCTAGATTCACTGCTGAGACATCCTCAATGCCATCACCTAATAACTTGTATCTTTAGTAGGAAAAATGCAATTAGGGGTATGGATGCCAATCACAATAGTAAAGGCTGAGAGACAAAAGAAGGAACAGTTTCCAGTCAGAACAGGAAGCTGTTTCAACCAGGTAAGGCTGTTGGGAAAATGATACAAAGCTTTTCTTTTTTCTATAGCTCATCCATCCCTTTTCAATATCTGTCTTCTCCCTTCCTCTCTTTCTACTCCTTGCCTAAGATTTGAAAGTGTCTGAAGCATCCACAGGCAATGTTTGAGACACTGGACCATTAAGCCACAATGTGGAAGATACACTGGAGAAAAGAACAAAAGGCAGAGATGAAATTAAGGGTAAGGGAACTGTGAGTGTGCTACTTTACAAGTGCAAGTGTAGAAATGTCCCCTTAAAGTGTGACCTTCTCAGAAAGACCCAAAAGACATGGGAGTCTGAATCCTGCAGCCCCCTGCATGTGAGCATGAGAATCGGCACCTGCAATCATCTTCAGATGACTGAAGAAAGAGAAGGCAATGACTTGGAGGGAGAGAAGCATGGTAGAGAGAGCAGAGCGGCAAGAGGGCAGCTCACAGTGCCTGTGTTTAAGTCTGTAAGGATGCTCACTTTTAGACCCATGGAGTCTATTGGGAGGGCTATGAACATAAAGGGACTTGTTGCATGGGAAACAGGAGAGCACAGTTACAAGTAGAGGGCTCAGCTAGGAGGGAAGTGAAGTCCAGGGGAAAAACAACAGAGGTTGAGACCAGATGGTAAGAAAGGCAGGGAAACAGGTGAATTCTAGATCTATTCTGAATGTAGAGCTGCAAAGATTTTTCTGGTGCTTTGAATAATAGAGATATAATTAAGCTATGGAGGTGTTAAGAGTAACTCCTGAGATCCTGCCTTGAAATGGACCTGGATCCTTTAGCAGGCAGCCGGAGGAGCAGCATTGGGCAGGTTTGTGGGCAGGATTTAGTGAGTTTGCAATGTGTGATGCTTTAAAGCCTATTGGACATTCTAGAAGAAATATCAAATAGGTTAGCAAATATAGTCATTTGAAATTCTTGAAAAAAATTCAGGTTAGAGATAGAGTTTGAGGCTTGAGTACATAGAGGTGACTTAAAGATTGCATGAATACTATGAGACTTCTCAAAGTCAACTGAGGATTCAGTAGTGAGTGTAAAACAAAGAGGACCAAGGACTGAAGCTCCAGGCAGTCCAATGTGGCAATTTATAAGTTGGAGGAAATGAAAATAAATAAAGGCGGCCAAGAAGAGGTCCCACATAAATTCTCCTACTGACCACACTGTAAAGGGAGAATGGTTCAACTTACACTTCCCAGAGTAAGAAGAAGGTGGCTCAACTGTTCACACCAACCAGTTCCAGAGCACAGACTTGCTATGGACACAGGCATCACTCTAAAAAATACATGCTTACATGCTCACTTTGCCCATTCACAGGACCAGCCTAATGTACAACTGCCTCACACACTTGAGAGTATGCCAAGAGTATAGCCTTGGAGTCTAGTGTTGGCCCTCTAGGAACAGCTAATAAGGTCAGCTACTTCCACCTACCCCAACAGGCCACCAGAGAGAGTCAGTGGAACAGAGAACTTATCTCAACTCTTTTGGGGGAAGGGGGTTTAGACAGTGTTTCTCAATGGAGCCTTGGCTGTCCTGGAACTCACTCAGTAGACCAGGCTGGCCTCAACTCACAGAGATCCACTTGCCTCTGCCTCCTGAGTTCTGGGAATAAAGACAAGTGTCACCACTGCCAGGCTCATCTCAACTTAATAGTAATGTTCCAATTCAGCTACACAGTCTTTTCCCCAAAAGGAGCAAAGGCCAAAAAGGTAAATTTATCTACTTGTCTCCTTACATTCATCCAGGTTTTATAGCAATGAGTGCTAACTAGAAGCTCTCCTTAGCTGTGTGTGAAGTGCTAGACAAAGAACACTATGGTGCCCCCTCTTTGGGAAGTATTGAAACTATAGCAATCTTAGGGGCACCAGGCTCTCTGTAGGAGGAATCCTCTGCTTCTGCATTCTATTCTATTTCTACATGATGTCATAATGCTCAGAAAGAGTCAGCTTTTATAAATTCTAATTCAGTACTTTCATTTGCTTCATACTTTCGTATTTCTAGTGCTATTCTGAACTAAGTATTCATTTAGTCCCCAATGGCCTCTTTGTTAATCATGGCTTTAAGTAGACTTGACAAAAAGAATGTTCTCTGACGCATGCCTTGTTTTCCAAGCATTAGAATTAGAAACTGTAGCTGTACTTTTCCTAACCAATTGAGTGATCCACTGGGGTTAGGAACTAGGAAACTCTGCCCTGGTAGACACAAGTGGTTAAGTAGTTACATTTTCTATTTGTTAACTGTTCTGTTGGTTTTATATGGATAATCTTTGCACTGAGAAGCTTGCCTAGAATGGCTCTACCATGAAACATAATAGAAATGAAGGAAACCATGTTCTGCCTCAACTTTACTTTGAACATAAGTTCTGACCCTGCTGTGCTCTCAACAAACACTATAGCCTCTTGCTACTGGGTACCACAGAGAATTTAATGAAACTTGAGCAATGTGTAGATGGCTTATTGATGGTCACCATAGGCAATGACTATCCCCTAGTGAGGTGAAGACAACTCTCAATTACCTATGGGCTCTTGATTCACACCAGTTTATCCAGTAGCATCTAAATCCCCAGTCCAGGCCTTCTCATGCAGAAAAAGAAAACTATGGTGCCAAGGAAATCTGGGAAAAGACTAATTTGTTTCAGAGAGGGGAAAAAAGAAGAAATTACTTATAAAATGAGAGTGGAATAAGTATTTATGAACAAACTTCATTATCCTGTTTGCAGTCAGTTCCCAGAGCATCTGATATATTCATATTCACATCAAAATAGCATGAAGTTTGAAAATGGTACTTTCTGCATACCCATACTTTATTCAAGCATTAAATAGAAGAACCAAGCTAACACAGCAAGTAATTACACAGCTACAGGAGGCTCCTCACTGACCTACCAAATTCCTTAACAACTGGACTCTTGGCAAGTGTGATTTTACCACCCAAGTGAAAGTAAACTCATGTCTCTTCTTAATTTGTAACCACTACAAAGCCCTGTTACACACCATGTGGCAGATGTTCACTGAATCCTTATTGGATGGATGGATAAACAGATGGAATGTGGGTTTCATTAGCTCTTTGTAGTTGTCCATCTGGACACTGGATACAAAAAAAAGGTATTGAAGAAGAAGAGCCAGAACATGGCATGGACTGGACTTTTGGGCAACTGGCAGCCTCAGTACGTAGGCAGGGAGCATGTGAGTGATGATACTAAATCTTGCTTCAAATACAATTGACCACAAAACATTAGCTGTGTTTCTACTCTCTAACTCATTCCAGCAGAAAAAAAACTACTGAAGGCACAGGCATGTCATATAATTCTTTGTATTTTCCAAAGTCTAACATCATACTTTGAACATATTGGATGCTCATTCAGTATATGTTAGACAATTTGTACTAACACAAATCATAAATTCTTGGAATACATTCAAAGAGATCCTACTGGGAAGCAATGCATTTTAAATTTCAGCCTGGTTTAGAAGATCGATAAATCTTAACATGAATTTGGTTAACTGAAACATGAATGTTCTAAAGGGCAGCAGGCCTGTCCATGCCAAACTGACCCCTGCTGCAGTGTACATCCAAATGCAATGGTAAGGATCATGTATCACCAGTAATAAGGGAGAAGACCTGCAACCACCAGTGCTGATGAACACTTCTCTGGCCTGTTTCTCCCTGCAATCATTAGTCTTGGTTCTACTTTGAGAATGGGATTTTACATAGCATGGTTTTCAACACACTTCTTCACATCACTTTGAAAGAAGGAAGCTTCATTTTGCCCTACTTGAGAGTCAAGAAATGGAATTTCCAAGAAGCTTTCTAAATTCCTCAAGATCACCTAGGACACAAACCTGAGGTTGTGATGACAGGTTTGGTTTTATTACTAATACAAGTTGGTTTTATGCCTTAAAAGGAAAAATAAAATAAAAACAGAAAGCTTTTTTTTACATGACTAGTTTGTAACATAAAGTATAATAAGGTAAAAATTGCTAGTTTGCCATCCAAGAACAAGATGTGCTGGGGTAAACATGGCACAGAAATTGTGGGCGTGGCCAACAAATGATTGGGTCAGCCTGACAATGCCACAAGAGGAAGCCCACCTCTGATACTGCCCAGAGGGCCAGGACCCAGAGGGGCAGGACCCAGAGGCTGGGTGGTCCAGATACCTACGATAGAATCAAAAACAACTGGGGGAAACAAAGTCAATGTAATGATGCCTAATGATATTCTGCTGTACTCAGATATTGGTGCCTAGCTCAGTTGTTATCAGAGAATTTTCACCCTCCAACTGACAGAAACAGATGCACAGACTCACAGTCAAACATTAGGTGGAGCTTGGAAAATCCTACAGAAGAGGGGGATGAGGAGTCAGAGGAGCCAAGGTCAACAGGAAAAAAAAAAACAGAACCAACTAACCTGGGCTCATAGGGGCTCAGAGAGACTGAATTGACAATCAGGGAGCCTGCATGGGGCTGACCTAGGTCCTCTGCATATATGTCACAGTTGTGTCACTTGGTGTTCTTGGGAGACTCCTAACATCACGAGCAACGGCTGTACCTATCTCTTTGGCTGGATTTTGGGAACCTGTAGCTCATACTGTGCATGCTTAGTGCTTAGTCCTACTGCAACTTGACATGCCATGCTTTGTTGATACCCATGGGAGTCATGCAGTATCTGAACAGAAACTCAGGAGAAATGGATTGAGAGGGAGGGCAGAAGAGAGGTGGGGGAGAAAAGGGAGAGGAAACTTCAGTCAGGATGTAAAAAAAATAATTTATGAAATTGTTAGTTATAGTAAATGCAAGATATATGAGTAATAGGAAAGATTTACTGCCCTAGAATAACAGAGACAATTTGGGCTAGCCAAGACAGCCAACAAACAGAATTACTATAAATGTTTACAAGATAGCACTCTTTTAAATATCTATGTGATTTTTTTATATCCTAAAGAAATAAACTGAATAAGTCAATAATTTTCAAATATGCATATAACATATGTATGCTTCACAGCCACTCAGGTTCATGCCATTGCTAGACCACCTCGCCCCCAAATGACGAATCTTGCCTGCTATACCTAATGAAGATCACCAACACGGCAAAATTGCTAACACAGCCTTGACCTCTAATTAGACTGAAATATGAAGCCACATCACATTCTACCTCTGCTAGAAAATAAGCTACCTAGACCTTAGAGAAGTTAAAGAACCTGTGAGCCAGGGAAAGTCTACCATATATGCCTGGTAGCCTGAATTAGATCCCCAGGACACAGGTGGATGGAGAGAAATGAGTCCACAAAGCAATCCTCTGACCTCTACATGTGCAGCATGGTATAGGTCCACAAAGTGACAACAAAAGTGGGGGAGAACTTCTCAAAATAACCTGGATAAAGTTCTCATTTTTAAGGTACAAATGTGAATAAATCATTTCCACTAAAGTTTTATTTCAAATGTAACTTTTCCCATGTAAACATCTTCCTGAAAAGAACATTGGTCAAAGGACTCTGTTGGTTGTCTACCAGACTCTAATTTTCTCATTACCCTCATGCTGACTCTAATTCCAACTGAAATCCTTAGGAAAAGCAGGCAAAAATATCCACACAACACTGGCCATCTTCTATCTGTTGCCCTGCCCCCTCTTCTCTATCTTTTTGGTCTCATACTACACAGAACAAAAGACATACATTAACTTTCACACACATATTGCTCTAATGTTCTTCAGTCTTCTTGCACTTGGACCTCTAGTCCCCTTCTTTCATAGACTGCTACTGTTTTCCTGTCCTAAATGCTAGTTTGGTTGACAGCTATTATTTTCAGCAAATCCCTCAGTTCAATATGACAACACTTAGTGGGTTTGCAATCCCACTCATAAGGAGCCAGGCCTTCCTGTGTATAATGGAGATAATCCTGTTGTTGGAATAACCTCCAAGATGAGTAATTACAAATCTGGCATTTCTTTATATTCCAAATAAACAAGGTAAAAGTGAGAATGTGTGCCATCATCACTCTCATTTCTTAGAGGGCAAAACTGTGGCATTGTTTTTATCCACAGAAGCAGGATTTCTGTTAAAGGATGGGTTTCCTCCAGTGCTTAGGAATCAGGCATAAGCCATGTCTAGAGAGGTAACAATTCAAGCCAAATAAGCCAGGTCTATCATAACAGAAATCTAGGCATATGCCCACTGCCTGAAAGTGCTGAGAGGATTTACTGAAGGCTAGAACTGGAAGAGGACAGGAGAATTAATGAATTACAAATTTACCTATCAGTGGTCTGGAGGTTCTCCTTGGGCACATTGCTTGTTCTATATTCAGTGTGGCCACACAGTAAACATCCCTATGTCCCAAGAAGAGGGTGCAAGAGCCACTCTTTCCCTCCCAGCCTATGTCTCCCCCATTGCTCACAACCACACTTCTGTAGCATCTTTATCACCTCCTATCCCAAGGTGACCTGCTGAACTCCATATTGTACCTTCTACATTCTCCTACTCCCTCCTTAGCGACTGATTGATTCTTCCAATGCCATGCTGATGGTACATAGAGACACTCCAGTACTGATCTTTGATGAGCCCTACTATGGCTAAAACAAATACACAGGCAAACCTGTTACATTCATTCAACACAAAAGCCCTTGCTTCTGAGCTCACTATTTCTGCTGATGGGAAGGAAATCAACATCTTCTTGCTACCTCTGATCCTTTCCCATCTCTTCCCAGTGATGAGGCATCTACAGCCCCTTTCATAACTCATGGCAGTTCAGAGATCAACTCTCCTGGTTTAGATCTCTGTGATTTCTCATTTGTATCATTACAATTGTTTTCTAACTTATCTCCTATCTCCAATATCACCTCTCTTCTCGTGTATACCCAAATATACACTCGATTAAGCTTCTTAAATGTTTTGTTACTGACTTCCTCCATTTAAAAGAGTACCACAGCCTCAGTGCCCATAATGGGGATCCTAAGGGTCTCCATAATGTTCACAATGTCACATTCTTCCCGGATACTTCTCCAGGGACTTCTATTCACCCCTGCTCTTCCTACCTGTTTTCTTCCTATAGCTTTACTTTTCATTGTATTCTTACCACTTGATATCCATCCCCAATTTCCAATATGACACTATAGTTTGGGCTCACCTCACAATACAAATAATACATTTTTCATGAAGCCTTCCCTATTGTAACCAACATTACCACCATCTCCCCTCTGGATAAATTGTGTGACATTTAATATCCCTTAAGCCAAAGACAGAGTCTTAAATTTACACTCCCCAAAAGTCCATACCATAGCACCTTGAATATTAAATGGCCTGCACTTGATCACAGAGTGAGCCACATGTCACTTTAGTTGTTCTGCATTAATGAGATGGCATGGCACTACCACATAGAATTCATCTGAATTCACCTCCATCAGCAAGTTTTTCTCTGTCCCTGGCAAACATTTTTGATAAGTTGAATCTGTTTGGCATTATTTGTAGTTATTTTTAAAGCCTTCAAGCATAAAATGAAATATAAACCACGTTCATCAGCAACACTTTATAATAAGTGGTGACTGATTTTATCCTTAGTCTTCTGATGAGTGTGTACTCTGAAGTTACAGTGAATTTACTTAAGTAACAGTCCTTCAAATAGAATACGCATTGAGCAAGGAAGGTTCTGTTTATCTGGCTAAAATCAAATCCAGTTAAATAGTACCTAAGTCAAATTTATATCTATTATACAAGAAGGAAAAGGGCTTGCTACTTTGAATTTTACAACAACAACCAAGACCAAACCCCCTAAAATAAATATGACTTAATACTACAAATGAATTCTGATAGGTGCAATTCATTCTCTCCTTATGCGTGAACTATTTTATTTTAGTCAATGACATTATAATTGAATTTTCTTCAGGCAATTCACAGACAGGGTGACTGACATGCTTTAAGCTGATAACACTCATCAATAGGCCACCAAGGACACATTGTGCTCATTTAATAAACAGGAATAATAAGCAGGATCCTGACATCTGAAAGATATTCTCATTAATTAATTCTCATGCACAGTCCTACAAGATACCCTTGACAGCTGAAAAAGATTACATAGTCATTTTCATCCAGCAGGTTGGATCTGAGTACCCATAAAAATAGCGTAACACAAAATGCATAGTTAACTCAATATGAAGCCTTTATTACTATAGGTTAACTGCCATATTTTAGGCTGTAATCATGGAATAGTTCAATTCTGATCTCTCTGAACCAACTGTATTTAATAAAAAGCTTTTCATACCTGTCAGGGTTGTATAAAGGCAATCCTTAAGGATTCTGAATTATAAGACATACATGTTTTCAATTATTCATATAACATGTTCACTGCTAAAAAAAACTCATTGTGACTTTAATTCTTTAGTTTGTATGTACATATTTATATTCATATATGTTTGTATGTATGCACGTTTTGCACATTGGTTCATGAGTGTTTGAGAATGGAGGCCAGAAGTTAACCTTATTTTTATCCCTCAGGAGCCCTCTGTTCACTTATGGGACAGACTGTCATTGACCTGGTGCTCAACAATCAAGCTAGGCCAGCACCAGGACACAAGCACATGCCCCTATGACCAGCATTTTCATACAAGTTCCCATAACTGAACTCAGTTCTTCATGCTACACAGGGGCAGCCCTTGACATTTCTGCATGACTTTTTCTCCTCTCTCTAAGAATGAAATGTTCTTCCCTGTTACTGCACATAACTGTATATTCTACTCACTCTTGGATTCTCTAAATCAAATCTCCCCTTTTTGTCTTCCCTCTTTATCCCCACATTCCTTATTCCATGCCTATCATCATGCCCAATATATGCCCTGAGCAATGACTTTAATAATCTCACAAAATTCCACTATTTTCCCTTCTTCCTAGCATAACAACCATGCCCTTTCCATTTCCACAAATGACCCAAACACGTGGTCTTATTCTTCATCATCTTCAGTGTCTATGGCATTTGACAGTGCTGGTCACCACTCCTTCTGAAATGTCCTTACCCGGCTGCCATTCATCCAGTTCCATCATTTAACTCACAGTCTGTCTCTTTTGATGCCCCTATTGTTCCTGGTGATAGATATGGAAGTGTTTCCCAATGTAAAGTTTTTATCATTTATTTCTCTTTACTTCTCACATCCACATTTACACCACCCCAAAATGCATTTTACAGTCCAACAACTCTGGAAAGATCCAACCCTGAACTTCCAACAGCCTGTTCTAACACTGTGAACAAAATGGAACAAAAACTTCTTTCTTTTCACCCCAAGAGCCTTTATCAGTAGGTGCAAAAAGCTCTCTCTCTCTTTTAAAACTCCTTCTTACTCACAGTCTTTCAATCACTAAATGATTTTGAGACAAAATTCTCATAGTTACTGGCATGTGTTACTTATACATATCCAAACTCAATACTTTAAATAAAGTTATTATAGTCACACACACACACACACACACACACACACACACACACACACACACACACACACACACACACAATATAAGGACTACCCAGTAGCTTGCATGTACATAGTCATGTGATCATCAGGGCCAATGAAATGTATCATGAACCAACATTATAAGTTACTTCTGAATAGGAATAGAGAAAAGCATAGGAGTGAGAACTCTGTTCTCTTCACATATTGCACTGATCACAACACTTTGGAAAGGGATATATCTGTAAATTAATGTTCACTGAATTCCTATGAAGAACAGAATATCCACACCAAGGCACACCATTCATTTAGTGAAAGGGGAAAAAAGCCATTCTGTTGTTCCCTAGAATTTAGGACCTGTTCTTCTCATAAATCTTTATCTGCTTTCCCTCTCACCTCTTCAAAATTCCCAATTAGATAAGATGCTCTTCCCCATGCCTTCTCCATCCATGATATCACTCTTTGATCACCTTATCAGCTCTCCAGAGAAGCTCCACAGGTGCTCATAACTAGACTCAGTACTCTAGTTTTATGCTCTCATAACACCATACATTTTTTTTTTATTTTTAGGCTATGTATCACGGTTGTTGATTCTTTGATTTTAAACCCACCTATTCTACTGCCCTGTGATATGCTGCATGCATAATCAGAGACACAATGCTTGTTTTAGTTCACCATTCAACACCATGCCCAGTGGCACAAAGGAACAAATTGAAAAACATATGGGGAGAGGTCAAAACAGGATTTCTTTTTGTAGCCCTGGCAATACTGGAACTTGTGCTGTAGGCCAGGCTTGCCTCAAACTCACAGATACCCACCTGCCTCCTCCTCTCCAGTACTGGGATTAAAGGCACTTGCCACTAACACCCAGTTTGAAAAAACATTTTTCATTGAGCTAATGTTTGTTTCTGCATTATCTAATATTAGCAATATTCTTTAATAATAGGAATAATACCGTATGATGTCCCCATATATAAGAGATACTCATTTAAGTGAGTATCTATTATAGCATAATACACTTTTCCTTAATGTCACTGATACCTTCTTATTCCCAAGTATACTGAAACAGCATCAATGAAATCTACACAAGAGAGTCACAAAGAAAACTGCAGAGAACCCTATAAGACAGTGGTTCTCAACCTGTGGGTCACGACCCCTTTAGGGTCAAATGACACTTTCATAGGGGTTTCATAGAAAATATCCTGCACAGAAGATATTTACATTCAAATTCATAACAACAGCAAAATCACAGTTCTGAAGTAGTAATGAAATAAGTTTATGGTTGGGGGATCACCACATGAGGAACTGTATTAAAGGGTCGAAATATCAGGAAGTTTGAGAACCACTATTCTAAGAGCTTGTTAAGAGGGTTCTTGAGAGAAAATAGGACTGAGGTATTAATCCTCTCTTGTCCATCATATTTGATAACTCCTGCCTACTAAAAGGGAAAGTATATATACACTATACATTGAGATATACAAAGTGTATATATGTATATACCCATTCATGGCCCATTAGCCAGGCTGATCACATGATTACATCTACATGTAAAGGACTGGATAGTGCTATTTTCTGCTAATCTGTCATAACATTCATTAGAGTGATAGTTGTTGATTTGTACATATACCCACCTACAATACACATAGATATTGGCATGTTCTCCTCCTGTGAATGGAATAACAGACACATAGATAAATATGCCCATTCAGTTGATAACTAAATATGCTAATCTGCAACAGAAAATCTTCAAAGCCATCATCTGCCTAAAATGGCACAAAACCAGTCACAACCTGTCCTTCTGCAACATGACTTTGGCACAAATCTACTTTCCAAAGAGCCAATTAAGTTCCACTAATCCTCCATATTTACAAGACAGACTTAGAAGTCATTGTTAATAACTTTCTTTTTCAGTATCCATGGCTTATCTACTAACAACACTTGTCAATGTACTAACAACACTTTGCCCTTTCATAGCTACACATTTCTTTACATTGCTGCCTTTGACTCCAGTCTCATCCTGTAGAGAAGCCTCTTTCCATCCTACTCTGTTCTTTTAGTTCATCAAATGCTTCCTCCTGCCATGGAATGGCTCACCCGGAAACTCTTCCTTTAATCCTTACCTTAATTACCTGTCCTATTCATCCTTCAGCTCTCAGTTTTGGCTACCATACAAAATAAAAATCTCTAGACTGACCAGCCAAATTTTAAAAAATAAATAAATAAATAAAATCAACTTGACCTTTGTTAAGAGTTAAGAACTCAAGGAGAATAAGAGAGACAATCTGGGTACTAGTGAGGTTCTGTTTTATAACATTGGATTAGCCATATGAGTACCCACTGTGCAGATACATTGAGCTATTCATCTATAATAATTTTGCTTCTTCCTTATGTATTTTGCTTTAATAAGAACCTTTTAAAAAATAGTACACAATGATCATATGTATTCTCCTTTTATATATTTCACAACTGAAATTTTCATATCATTTGATTAATGCTCAACTGTAAGTGCCACAGGGGTAAACTGTGTAGACAAGTACTTAATATTCAAGGACTAAATCAGAAACTAAAATGGGATGTATTCCACTGAGAAATACAAGATTAGGTCAAATAAAACAGCACAAAATCTCAGATGAAATAAGCCACAGCCTCCTGTCCTGCGGTAGACCTTCTACTTGTTCAGGTCCATGTCCTCGTTCACTTTCTAGGGTTTATTGTGGTACAATACACCAAAAGATTTTTTACAGTGGAAACAGCAATCCTGTGCTGGCTAGGAAGAACGAAAAGCAAAGGGCCACAGAATAAACACAAAAACAAGAATAAAGACAGTAAAGGGAGAGGTGGCAATTAAAACAAGAGCAGTAATGTTCTCATTCACATTAGGAGAGTTTTTGTTAGCTCTGTGGAAAACATAATTCAAAAGTTGATGGGATTGTGTATTGAATGTAATAAGATTGTATTGAATATGTAGATTTAATATGTATATTACAGTAATATAGCCAGTTTCATAATATTAATTGTGCCAATCCACAAGTATAAAAGATCTTCTAATCTCCTAGTGTCTTCTTCAATTTGTTTCTTTTGGTATCTTTAAGTTTTCATTATATTTTATCACCTTGGTAAGGTTTATTCTTTGGTATTTGGTATATGTGTCTATATGCATATGCACATATGCACTTCACAGGTGCATGTGTAAATGTAAAGGCCGCCTTGAGTGATGTACCACTGGAACTATTTACCTTATTTCTCAAGCAGTGACTCTCAATGAGACCTGGGGCGCTCCAAAGAGGCCAGGCCATTTGGCCAACAAGCCCTAGGAATTCTGTCTATGTACCTCACTAATACTGGGATTACAAGGGTACTTCATAGATGCCAGGTTTTTCCATGAGTGTGAACATCAAAGTCAAGTCCTTGCTCATACATAGCAAGCATTTGTGACTGAATGATCTGCACTTACCCCACTCCTTGGGTTTGGATTCCTTTTTACTGTCTCTCTATTCTTTGGTCAGTGAATAAACTTTGTTCCCAGCCTCCTCACCTCTGCTTCATGACACCAAATGAAATAAAGGCCTCTTTTTAGGAAGAAGGACTCTCTTAGGGGACTAACTAACAAATTGTAAATAGTGCTCTCATCTCTCATCTCCTTCCTGTCTGCTTTCTTCCCAAGATCATCAGGCTGCCTTGTTAATATTGCTGGGGGAGGAGAGGTATGTTCTTCATTCTTCATTCCTTTCTTTTCCCTTATCAGGTCTTTATCATCTATTTCTTGATGCAGCACTTCCCAACTTTCTCAATGATGTCTAAATAGGAAGTTCATTCAATTTTCTGATACCTGAGAGTATTTTTCATGGGCATAGGCTTGGTTTTAAAATACCACTGTTGTTTTTGTGCCAGTTACAGAACAGAGTTCAGAAATATTTCCACTGCTCATTACAAGAGCATTTTAGCTTTAAAAATGCATTGCCTTGAGTAAAATTTCAAAAACTTAAAGAAGTACCAAGCTCTTAAATACTTATTTCCAAGTAATTCCCTGGCCCAAGTAGGCCCCTCCCACCATCTTCACTCTCAGGTCTTGCAGAGAAGCAAAACCAATGAACAGACACATCTGACCTACACAGCCCACCAGCCCTTCATGGTTGCTGGCACAAGTGAAGGCATTTATGGCTTCTGAGTCCTCAAAAGGAACAATGCAAAATATGACACAAAGCCATTTAACTATAGCCACAGCAGGAGTTGGCAATGTTACAGCAAATTAAATTTTAATGAGACAAAGGAAATGCTGAGCCTTCAGTAAGTTTATCAGAGAGATGAGCATCCAAAGGATGCATGCCCCAGAGCCCATGTGTAGACAGAGAAACAACTGCATGTCATGCCTACTCAGGGTCAAGGTTTCCAAAACACGCAAGACATCTGGGAAGACCTTCCCTCTGCAAAAAAATAAATAAACAAGAATAAATGATGGTTTAACTTAAAGGGCAAATTAAACAGATGCAAGGCACAATTCTTCTCGAAGCCTGGAGTCACATAATGTGTAAAAAGGTCATGTTTCTATATCAAGGAAAGATATTGTGCACACAAAGCCAACTGATCTAAATATAGCTGTTGACCAAGACACACTGACCTCAAAGCCACCATAGTGTGTCTTCTGAGAATGCCCCTCAGGAATGGACTCACAAATGGTCTTTCTAAGACTTTTTACACACACTTTTCCAGGTTCACTCTGGTCTCCAGATCTGGGCTCCAGAAGACTGTGTCAATCTGCCTCATGTGCCTACAGCTATAAGCTGGACCCAAGCAATAATAGTCCATAGAAAGAAATGCCAGGATAGGCTCCAAAGCTACACAGAGAAACCCTATCTTTAAAAACCACAAAGAAAGAAAGAAAGAAAGAAAGAAAGAAAGAAAGAAAGAAAGAAAGAAAGAAAGAAAGAAAGAAAGAAAGGAAGGAAGGAAGGAAGGAAGAAGAAATGGGAGCAAAGAAAGAAAGAGGATGTTCACTTCCCAGGAAACTGTGGGTTAGCCTTGGGTACAGCCTCCTACCCCAAAACAAAACCTTTGGTTCTCAGGTGAGGACATTTTCTCCCCTACATCTCTGATCTATATGGATAGCAGCAGTAAAGCCTTCCAGCCTCTGGCTCCCCTCTAGGATTGATAACTTGGAAGTAACTTAAGGAAAGTGATCAGGAAAAGGGTAAGATTTGGTAGTTAGCAATCTACCTAGTGCCAGCTGTCATCTTGGGCTGGACATGTTCATTATAACTTAAAGGTCACAAACATTGCTTTCCCTTTGCTAAGAGCCCAGCCTAACATTGCCCTATTCTTTCCAGGCCCACGCCCGTATGCTCTTCAAACTAATTATAATAGGTCTAAGAATCCTCTGCAACATGGGGGTTCTTAAAAATACAGGTCAGAGTATTTTCATGGCAATTAAATCATGAATGAGCGATTGACTCAATCCCTGCTACATAAAAAAGCTCAGGAGAAAGAGAAGTGGCCTAAAGGAAGACCATACTGGTTCAGTGAGAAGTCCTCATGTGGGTGCTGGGTGCTATCCTGGCACCTAAGGAGGAGTCCTCATGTGCGTGCTGTGTGCTATCCTGGCACCTAAGGACAACAGCACTGTCACAAAGCAGAAGTCATCAAGTTAGAGACTCAAGCAAGCACTTGCCAAGGGCAGCCAGGGCCAGCCAAGCTCAGGACATGGCTTTCCCTTTATTCAGCTGGCAAGATGTCCTCCCACCACAGCCAATATTTCCATTGAATATTTAGAAGCAGAGGCATTTGTCATTATGACATATCCTGACTTGCAGAAATTGAGACATCTAGAAACAGCCATCTGAGTAATACCACTTAGATACCCTGTCACTTTCTGAAATGATCCAGTGAGAGAGAAACGAGAAGTTGTTGCAGCTTTCTGCATAGCAGGTGAAGCATGCATCTCCCTGTGCCCCTGTGCCCAGTAGGCAGGAGAGTTTCTGGGGGAATCTTTCTCTTCCTCCTGTGAACAGCTTGGCCTCCTCTAAACAGCTTTGAAAAGCAGCAAGGAGGATGGCCTGATGGAGGAAGTACTTCTGTGTATGTTCTGGGCCCTAACTCAGGCGGGCAGCTGGCGAAAAGCTTACACATGGCGATGGGGTTCAGCGGCTTTTGGCAGAAAGATTTATCGTAACAATGGCCAAGACTCGAATTCTCATTCCCTGCTTGTTTGTCCCACAATGCCTCCTTCTTTTTAGTGATCTAAGTGAGAAAAACAAGCATAGCTATAGTTTATAGAACAGTATTAGGAAAGATGTATTTTCAGCCATCTACCACAAGCGTCCCCATGTTCCCTGTGGTGTCTTCATCTATGTTTACATCATGTAATGTTCTTTAGATGGTCTTCCATGGCCTGTAATCAGAGTCAATGGACATATATAACATAATATAAAATGTTATAATAAGACAACTCTTGGATTATGAAGATGACTAGAAAATACTGGCTTCTCTAAAAATAAATATATTTTCCCAGCTTGAAGTCAGAAACACAGGATCCTTAGATCATCAATCTTCCACATAACAAAACAAAATCAGACCCACAAGTAAATTTCTAGCTTAAAATTTTTTCAGTAGAAGTTTCTAACTACCCGGTGACAGCCAGGGACAAACTTAAGGTAATTATTTATTCTACCATGTTATATTTTATGACTATTGAGTTGTATTTTTTTAATTTGCAAGATATTTTATCAGTATATAGCAGTCAACTGCATGTTCACATTTTACCAGTACTGAAATTAAGGGGAAAGAACTCATAAAAAGATAAAAATTAACAGGGATAAATTCAACAACATAATGTAAAATTTGTACACTGTAAATTTCAAAACACTATTGAAATTATAGAAACCTCAAATAAATTGGTATTAATCATAAAACTTGATATTGTTAATGTGGTAATCCAAGATCAAGATAACCTATAGATTTGTAAAAATCTATCTAATTTCCAAGTATTAATTTGTTCCTAAGTTGGAAATAAAAACCAAGGGATGCAGAATAACCAAAATGTCTTCAGAAAAAAGGACAGACTTGGAAAATCATAAAGCTAATGAAGACTGGCTGTAAATGCTATGGCAAGCAAAACTGTGAAAAGGGATGCACAGAGTTGTGTGGGACAACTGAAAGTTAGTAGGCATCTATATGTGGGGTCACCTGATTTCTGATAAGGTACCAATGCCATTCACTGCAGAAAGAACAATCTTTCCAACCAATGGTACTGGAACAACTGAATACACACACACACACACACACACACACACACACACACACACACACACACACACACACACACAAAACAATGAAGTCAGAATTTACTTCACACCATACTGACAAATTAATCAAAAGTTTAAAAGTTATAACTAAAACTATAAAACTCTTACAAGAACACATATACTTCAATCAAGACTGTAGAAGAGGTTTCATTTCCAAAAGCAAAGTCAGATAATACATAGGGGACACTATTATCAACATTAAAAATTTGTGCTTCAAAGGACACTCACAAGAAAATGCAATGACAGGATGAAAACAGGCATTTGCAGATTATATTTGAAGAACAGCTTTGCTTATGTTATATAAAGAACTTGGCCTGGAGTTCAGTCATAGAGTATTTGCCTAGAATATATATATATATATATATATATATATATATTATATATATATATTATGTTATGACTCAATAAAGCATGTCAGTCTGCTCTCTGCTGCTACAATAGAATATCTAAGCCTGAGTAATTTATGAAGAATGAGATCTATTTTTTCACAGTTCTGGAGGCTGAGCAGTCTAAGACCAATGATGTTAGTGAGAACCTTCTTGTTATTGCCACATTGGACAAGCAGCAGAAAGGCATACTAGCTATATACACCATGGAGCCTTTTTATAGGTGTCTTAATCCTATCAGGGAGGAATGGTGATGCTCAAAAAGACTCTCTTTTAATATTATCCCATTCCAAATATTTGATTTTAAAATAATAGCATTGCACAATTCAAAAAGTATCAAGGGATTTGAACAGGCATTTCTCCAGATAACATATTTGCTAATCTAAAATATGCTTTTTAGTTATTAAGGAGATATACATTAAAACTATAATGAGCTACTGCCCCACCACACACACCTAAGATAGTTGATCCAAATACAGACAAAAGCAAGTGTGGGCAAACATGTAGAGAAATTTAAATATTCACATGTGTCTGTAGGCTTGTAAAATGGTGGATCTACCTTGGAATCCAGTTTGGTAGCTCCTCAAAATATTAAGCAAAGGGTAACCAAAAACAATACAAATTCAAAATATATAGCCACATAAATACTATATATAAATGTTAATGTAGCATCATTCAAAATAGTAAAATACGTGAGAATGATCCAATGTTGGTAAGCTGGCAAATGAGTAAATAAAATAATAAAATGTGATATATATGTATATCATATGCGGAGATAGATACATAGATAGATAGATAGATAGATAGATAGATAGATAGATAGATAGATAGATATCCACACAATGAACTATTACTCAACCTTGGAAAGGATAAATTTACTGATACGGAGTGAACTCTATGTGAAATAAAGGACACAAACACAAAAGGTCACATGATGCTACATGAGTCCATTTGCATGAAATGTCTTGCAACAACAGAGTCCAGAGGGACACCTGGATTAATGATTGCCAGTCACTGAAGGAAGACAAAAATGGGGTAACTGCTAACAGGTGTGCTATTCCTTCTTGTAGTGACAAACAGTAATTAAAATGAGATAAGGTTGATTTCTATACAGTTCCCTGAATATTTGAGACTATGGAAATACCAATGAATAAATCACAGCACATATGAATTATATCCAAACTTTTCAGAACAACAACAACAAAAAAGCCAAACTTCACACTTGAGTCATATAAAGATTTTAAAAGTATGACAAGTTGTAGTAAGGCTCAATAACCCCTAAAATTGTCCACATAACATACATACATATATAAAGTAACAGGTTGCGGAAAGGAGTTTTAAGCTCTGATAATTTTTGAAAGTGAACTTTGTGGTCTCTCAACAAACTTGCCTGAGAATTGGCTACTGAGCCATCATATTTCCAGTGATTGCTACTGCTGCTCAGAAATATTTACTCAAATAAGGCCATGCCATGTCCTTTCCCAAGCCTAAACTCAGCTTTGGCCTGAAGAACCAAAATTAATGAGTGCTGAGACATGTTAGACAAAGAAAACCGCAGCCCAGAAATGCTGTTTAATGAACCTTCATCCTAAAAAACAAAAAGCTCTAATTATATCCCACCAAGTAGCAAGCATAGCAAACATGAGAGCTGTTCTACAGGCCTTCACATTGACCCCTAGCCTAAGTGAAAGGCATTTGGCTTTCTCACGGCATTATATAGTTTCCTGTAAGTTATTTAGAAGAGGAAGTAGCAGCATGGCAGATAAACCCTACAGAGAGAACTCTGTCAGCAAAGACATGGCAGAAGGCAGCACCTACACAAGCACGTCATTTCAGTCCTTTCTTTCTCTGACTTCACCATGCAGAGGTAGCTCTCTCCTGCCTAGTATGTTTAAAGAAAAGAAGTGTACAGATACCTACGCTGAGGATGAGAACATATAATTAGACCTCTTTCTGAGCCACAAAGGGTGGTTATATAGCCTCTACAGTTATACAGTGAACTTGGCACCTGCCTGCAAAAACAAAATATCTGCTCAGGGAACTTCACAGAGCCCTCCTGCTTCAGCATTTGGAACTTTGAAGAGCACTCTTTTCTTCCCTTTTAGAACCCATATGTATCCATATTTTGCTAATAAGAGAATGCTTAATTATAAGGACCCTTCACTCTTGTGGGTAAGGAGTAAGCATATCAGTGTGCTAACTCCAATTCACTAGGAAAACAAAATGAAAGAACAATTAGAGTAGTTAAAGAATCATCACAAAACCCACTGCAGGGGCTGGAGAGATGGTTCAGTGGTTAAGAGCACTGCTTGCTGTTCCAAAGGTCCTGAGTTCAATTCCCAGCAACCACATGGTGGCTCACAACCATTTGTAATGAGATTTGGTGCCGAACACTGTACACACAATAAATAAATCTTAGAGAGAGAGAGAGAGAGAGAGAGAGAGAGAGAGAGAGAGAGAGAGAGAGAGAGAGAAATGCTTTAAAAAAAACCCCACTGCAGAGCTTAACAACCAAGGCTGCACAGGACACCACTGAGGTGGGTCAATCTTTTGTAAAAAAAAAAAAAAAAAAAAAAAAAAAAGAGGAGTTTGTGCAGAAGCCATGAAGCAGTATGATTTTTTTCACTCTTGTAGAGCACTTCTGTATAAAGAAAACTATCATTTTTATAAGAAAAAGAGACCCTGTAAGTATGAACAAATCTTACAATTTAGTCACTCAGATTAACTTAATATCCACATAAAGACAAGGCCTTGCAATAACTTCCAAAAATCCCCCCTCATATTCTAATTTCTTGATGTGCACAGCATTCAAGAGATGAAAATATGGATTACACAGACTATGCCAGGAAGGTCACAGGTGATAAATGCTATTTCTAGTAAAAGGATATACTGCTTATTATGCTTGTTTATTTTTAGTGAAAGAAAAAGTAGTTGGTGCAGTATTGGGCACAGAGAAGAGCAATGAACTTTAACTGAACTGTATTTTAAGGCCATCACATTCCCAGCCTGACTGTACAGTCTGGGAAAGGCCACAGACACCTTCTCAGACCTCTTCAGTTCCTTCCATAAGGTGGGGTAGTAGCCACCCATCCAAGTCACCATGTTGTTAAACAGTTTACCCCAAAATTTCCTTCAAACCCCACAACAACACCTGAAGGTTGATTTTCCCAAAGCATGCTCACAATCAGAAAATCAACACTGCGTGCATAATGTACCAGAGTGCCGGACTCTAGAGCAAGGCATTGATTTCCATGAGGGGGCCCGAAAAAAGGAGGGCAATATTCCTCCCTCCATTTGCTATGGAAACAGCACTTCAACAAGGTTAAATTATTTACAAATTTGAGAGAGGAAAGAAATTTGTAGCTTACTGTGAATTCCATCTTAGCCACTGTTGTTCTACTTAACAGTGCTCTAAGCATTGACAGGAAGAGCTCCACTCATAGGAGATGAAAAGAAAAGACAAAGTCTCATCCTGCTATACCAGTTAGTGGACTTTAGTCAAATTTCATGATCTTCCAAACTCAGTCTGTTTTTCTTTGAAGTTGGCATAATGAGGTACTTTTTTCCAATGGCTTGCTGTGGGGTTTTAAAGCAACGTACTGATAAGTTGCTTAAGAAAATGTTTAACACATTAGTAATTACTACCCTTGCTTAGCACATCCTAAAGTGACTTTCCCCATTGATTTGGTTTCAAGATCAATTTTCTGAATCTCAGTCATGACACATCAAAGCAAGGTCAAGATGTAGACACCTTCACACACTTGCTGTCTGGTTCTAGAGCCAAACTTATCCAGCCAAGGAAGCTAGGACTGCCTGTAATCCTGATTATGACTACAAGGTACACTAGGTTACTTTTACTATCTAACTTACTCCAGCAATCTAAAAGGACTAGCTGGCTTGGTTGGAGCTGTGTAAGCCACAGCTGAGTGATGGACTCACCACACTGGACAAACTATGCAGCTAGCATCTCACTGAGGCTGTCAGAGCACATCACACCAGGAGGAAATGGCCTTTTGCATCAAATTAGCATTTTGCAAAGATTAGTGACAAACTGAAACACATCCCAAAGAGCCACATAAGCAAGACATTCATTGGGAAGCTAGGCATGACTGGAAAGGACAGGCCAGAATGAATCATCACTCTTACACCAGAGGCCCCCTGCTTCCTCAAAAGACAATACCAGTATCACTTAGGCACTAGGGAATGATATCAGAAATTCAAGCAATGAGCATTTAAGAGACCCCACAAATTTGCACAAGTATGAAGCTAAAATGCAAAGCCTCCATTTATAAAAAAAGAAGAACTCACTCTTGAGCTCTGGGTTCTCTGCAAGCCTCTGCCAGTTAAGTCTGGTGTGTATTTCATCCTATCTACCTTGACTTAGCATTCCTTGTTCAGACAATCTGCAGGTCACTTTTAAGTTCTGAACTGGGATCTGAGAAGCATGAGTGGAGACTGACAATAAATAAGCCTGAATGATCACTTATGGTCAAAATGACGGTGGTGAAAAGCATTAGGTCCTCTGTGTTATCCAGCCTTCATTCTTGCTCTGCCACTCATCTCTCTCATTAATATCAATACCTGACTTCTAACCTAGGAAACAGGATAGTGAAACCTGGACCATAGAATTTTGTTGTTACTATTACAGAGACATTGTGACTATCCACAGTGTTGTTAAATAATACAGTATGCATTTCAACTTCTTTCCCAGAATCCTTTTGGGTCTCCAGACAAACTGGGATAATTGTTTTCTAGTCCTGTTTTGCATGTTTCACCTTTGACCTCTTCTGGCTAGTGGCTTCCCTACCAGCAAGTATGGACTACTTAAAAGGAATGGCTTTCCAAAGCTGATCTCAAACATACCTCCTTGGACCTGTCAGCTAAAATAAATAAATAAATCTTATTCACTATTTTTTGTACCACCTTTAGGAAACTTGCCTTAGATTTTGTGGGTCTCTCTCTTCTAGGACACTGCCATCCATCAAGAGGGTGACATCAGCAGCATCGCCATCTACTCAGTGTTAGCATACCATACATATTTGCTGCAGGAAAGCCGAAAGATGTTCTAAGCATCAACTTAGAACAAAAGAATACCTAATATCTGCTTTCGGTGTCTAATACAGTCTCTCCTTTTCAATTGGTATTTTAGGTTTTCCTTAATTCACTCTTTTCATTCACAAGTAAAAAAATCAACACTATAGGCTATATTTATAACATAAAATAATATTTATTATATTATATACATATTAGCAAAACATAATATGATTATATTACAATTATTATAAAATAAATATAATAATAAATACTCTATTATTATTCAAAATGAATCTGATGATGTCTATTTAATCAAGGTTCCAGTTCATACCACAGTAAATGGACCTTAACAGAAAGCTAAGAGTCTGTAGAAAAAGCTGCCTATGTCTAAGTTAACAATGAGCTATCCACACTGCCATTCACAAGCTTGCAGACTGGGAATGAGCACTGAGCCTTGGGTTCTTCCCCATCACACTACATAATGTGGAAGAAGCTACTGTGAATAACTCTCTTAAGGTATTTTCAGCTTGTTCCTAACTCTCCATTGAAATTAATGGGCCCCAAATCTCACATCTGTTTTGATTTGTTTCTGACTTTACTAAATTATTTTTCACAACCTGAGATGAACTCATTTATGCCAGGCTTACAGGTACATGTGACTATTTACTAAGTGATTTCTATCAGAAGAGATGATAAAAACCATTCAACCTTTCATAATGTGCTAATTATTATTCAACAAATAATTAAAACATAGTGTCTTCCCTAAAGTCAGAAAACATGCAGGACAGGAAAAGAATTTATAAATAGCCAGGTGAAGGAAGATGAATACATAATCAAGACGTTAAAAAGAAGAGCTTGTTTCTGAATATCTTTGGGAAAACTCTAAGTGGGCTGTGAAGAGGGTGCACATTTGAAAAAAAAATGAAACTCAGGGTGCATGTACATGAGTGACAGAAAGGAAACAGGCAAATTTGAGAGAGAGAAAAAAAAATATGAAGACTTTCAAGAGAAACCAAGTTATGGCTGAGAAGGGAATATGGCAAAGAAAACTCCCATGAAGCTTTAGGAGTTTCAACATTTTCGTTATTCTTTTAAGTATCATCCATTTATATAATGTATCTTGATCCTATCCACCTATCACAGCTCCCTCCATCTCCTCTTAGTGTCTATCATAATCAGTGTTCTAACGCTTCGATAAAATGCCAAGGCCAAAAGCAACTTGGGGAGGAAAGGGTTGATTTCAATTTACAGTTCCACAGCATAGTCCATCACTGAGGGAAGTCAAGGCAAGAACTCAAGGACAGGAAAATGGAGAAACAGGAACTGAATCAGAAGCCATAGGGGGACACTGAATATTTATTCCTCATGGCTTGCTCAGTCTGCTTCTTTATACACTCTAGGACAACCTAGCCGGGGTAGCCCCACCACAACAGGCTGGACCCTCCCACATCAATCACTAATTAAGAAAATACAGAGTTAACTACAGGCAAATCTTATGGAGGCATTTTCTCAATTAAGAGTCCCTCTTTTCAAATAATTCTAGTGAAGGGACCAGCTCCCCATTTCAGCAGCCATAACAGCTTGTCTGACCTTGTCTTAGTCACTAAGGTCAGATGCCTGCCCCTGTCAGCAGCCATAACAGCTGAACACATGCTTGTTTGACCTTGTCCTAGTCATTAGAAAGTCAGATCCCTGCCTTGTGGCAAGGAACCAATCAGAAGTTAGCTAGTGGCGCTATGCTTTATGGCTCTGGGTGTGCTTTATGGACAAGTGCACAGCAATGACATGCAGAGCATAGCAACCACCCTGGAAGGGCCTATGGGCCATAACAACCAATTGGCCAATCAACACCGGGCAAGCCCTCCAAGCCTGGAGGCACACCAATCCTGAGCCTGTGCGTACCCCTAGACACTCCCCTTACGCTGCCCTACAAGATTGCTCGGGAGCCAGTTCTGTTCGAGGTGTCTTTTCTAGCCATCCACCAAGGCGGGTGGGTGAAAGACCTGAGCTAACATGGGGTTAGCTCGTTAAAAAACAATAAAGCCTCATGCAGTTTGCATCAAGCTCTCGAATCTGCCTGGTGATTGGGGTGACCGAGGTTGTGGCCTGGGACCCCAATACCTGAGTTTTTCCGGGGGTCTAACACTAGCATGTGTCAAGTTGACATAAAAATAACCAACACAGTGCCCCTCTCTGCCCAAATTCATGTTCTTCATTCTTCCTTCCTTTTTTTCTCTCTCCCACCTTTGCTCCATTTCTTTCTTCCTTCCTTTCTTTCTCCCTTCCTTCCTCCCTCCTTCCATCCTTCTCTCTTTCTCTCTCTCCTTCTCTCTCCCTTTCTTCCTTTCATTCTTTTTTACTGTAGTTAACAGCCCCAGGTTCAATTAGTGCTGTCCATTCACACACAGGTGTGAGTCATCCACTGTGTACCAGTGTCTACATCCCCAAATGAGAGTGAATCTTCTTTCCTTGGCCGCCATTAACCCTCAACAGCTCCTAAGTTTGGCATAGGGTGAGGACTCAGGAGCCCCTTCCTAACCCATGCTGAAACTTTGACAAGCTTGATCCAGTGCAGGTCTGGAGCAGATAACCCTGACCTTCTGTGAGTTGGTGTCAGTCAGGTCCAGAAGAAGCACTGTGGCTTCTCTCAGCTGGCTGGTACCTAGACTTTTCTTCCTCCTGTATCATATGTTCTCTGAGTTTTGGTGTTTATCACAAAAGCAACTGTGGCCAAGAGAGTGCCAGGTAAAAAAAGAGCAGCTCATAAAAAGTGAAGAAACCCCTAAGAGGCACAATTCAAGTGCTATTTAGTGAGGCCCTTCTAAGTGTGAGGTCCCACTGGGAGTTACCATGCTAAGAGTTGCTGAGCTGACCTTACCCTCTAGATCTGTGTAGTCCAGAAAAATGCAAAAAAAGAAAGAAGAAAGCTAATCATGCCCTCGGGGTCCTTCAAGACACACAGCAAACTGAGATAACTTTCCAGAGAGATGTGCTCAGAGATGCTGAGAAGAAGGAGGTGAGTGGCTATTCCTGAGCATGCTGGAGCACAGGCTTTCCTCCTCCCTGAAAGGAGAGTGTTTCAAGGGGTAATTAGCAACTAAATCTATGCCAAACTGCCAGATACTCCTGAGTAGTTTTTGAAGCAGGAGAGGTAAGCTGATACCTAAATGACAATGACAATTATGTAATTTCAATTACAATTTGAAAACAAATGAGCATCCAGACAGAGGCAACACCTGTGTAGAGGCCTCCACAGGGATGGAGGCAGGGACCATGTGGAGTTGAGCCAAGAGGCAAGGAGGGCCTCTCCAAAGGAAGGCAAGGGAATTCTGATATTATTATAGCCACACCACTATGGAGCTTTAATGGAGGAAATGATCCAATACAATCTGCATCAAAAGAGGTGTCAGTTGGAAGGCTAGAAATCAAATTGTTTTGACAGGTACAGTAATGGTGCCTGGGAATATGATGATTGCAGGACAGATTCAGGCTTCGGGGAAATTTTGTGAGTAGAATTATGGAAATGGACTTGCCAATGAGGTGGATATGGAAAATCAGGCAAGGGATCAAATTAAACTTTTTTCTTTTTCTTTTCCTTTCTTTTTTTTTTAAACGGACAGGTGCCATTTTTCTAAGGTCAATAATTCTGGGAAGAAAGTAGCCCTGAGAAAGAAATTCCGAGTTTTGCTGTGGACATGTTATTCTTTAGATATTAGTGGAATGCCCTAAAGAGATGCTGAAGAGGAATTTACAAACAAGCACATGAAAGCCTTGGAGAAGCCCTGGCTGTGGATACAGCATCTGCATTCCATCAACATGTAAAGCTATGGGGGCAGATGAGTCTGCCTCACCAGGCAGGAATGAAAGAGCCACACAGGAGGGAGACCTTGGGCTTTCCAACATTAAGAGATCATGCAGAGCTGTAGTTGGACTTTCCTTTGGGAAACAAATAATGATATGGAGACTTATTATTAATTATGGAATCTCTGCCTAGAGCTTAGGCTTGTTCCTAATTAGCTTTTGTAAGTTAAATTAACCAATTTATATTAATCTACGTTCTATCATGTGGCATTACCTCTCTTCCATCTTCCACCTCCTGTTTCCTCTCCATGTCTCCTGGTTTCTCTCATGTGACTAGATTCATCTCTTCTTTCTTTCTCTCCCTTGAAATCCTGGCTATACCTTCTGCCTAACTATCAGCCACTCAGCTTCTTAGTATATCAATCACAAAAATTTATCTTCACATAGTATATAAATATCCCACAATATTTCCCCCTTTTGTTTTAAGAGGAAAGGCTTTAACTCTAACATAGTAAAACTATATACAACAAGAACAATTATCAGGTAAGGATTACATTTACAATGTCCAGTCTATCTATATTTGTCAAATTCAGAAAATATATTCCATTATCTATCCTATCTTAGTGAATCCAAAACAGAGAATTAAGAACAAGTCCAGAAAGGAAAAAGGAGGCCAAGTGGTATGATATGTATGGTGAAAAAGACAGCATTGTAAAGCAGAAAAGATCACATCTGTCTGACAGTGAGAGGTTAGTGCCATCTGACATCTCCATGGAGCTAACTGTCCCAAGAAAGTGCAGGGAACTGAAGAACTACTGGAGAGAAAGGAAGGAAGAGAACAAGAAGTAAGAAAATTGCAGGTATAACTAGAAACACCCAGTATGACTGAGGATCTATCTCTCAGGAAGGATATCCACATAGACACATATAACCTCAAATATTAGGAGTTCTGTGGTGGTTTGAATAAAGATGTTCCACGTAAGTTCACTCACATGTCTGAATGCTTGGTCCTAGTTAATGGAACTACTTGGGAAGGAATGGAAGATACGGCCTTGTTGGAGAAGATGTGTCACTGAAGGTGGGCTTTGAGGTTTCAAAAGCCCATATCAGGCTCACTCAGTCCTCTCTTGGTTCCTCTCTCTCTCTCTCTCTCTCTCTCTCTCTCTCTCTCTCTCTCTCTCCTTCTCTCTCTTTCTCCACTTCATCTCTCTTTCCCTCCCTATCTGCCTCCCTGCCATGATGATCATTGACTAGCATTCTGAAACTGTAAGCAAGACCCAAATTAATTTCTTCTTTTTATGAGTTGACTTGATCATAGTGTTTCATCACAGCAGGGCCATTAAACACAATTCTCCATAAAACCAAAAGCTTTCTCCAATTGTAAGCATGTCCAAAACTGTGTTCTATAATAAAAAAGCCAAGTTATAGATTATCAGAAAGAGCCATGAGTCTGCAGACAGTTCCAGTTGTATAAAGTCACTGAGTTACACATAAAGTTGGCTCCATTGGAATGCTCTTTTATTCTCAAGTAGGAACATGTAAAATCATCACCCAGAAGCTTATCTATGCTGAGAGCAGTCAAGATGACTCTGTTTTGCTGCCTTTTTTAAGGCTGACATTGACAGAGAAGGCTATGCAACGACTAGCCCATCTGTATCCAGAGGCTTTAAGAGCTCATCCTGTTAACTGATGTGCTCTTCCTATCATCTCAGGTAGGAGATAAAATTATTAGCCTAAGGTCTTTCACCAACAAAACAGTTGAAATATTTTGATTTCTTCAAAACCTTTTCGGAGAGACTCTGGTTTCACCCTAAGTGACTAAGCAGCCATAATTAGTTAGCAAACAGACCTTACAGAGTCAGAAACTGATAACAATACTAAATAGTATGCAAGGACCAAATTGTTTATATGTATGGTTTGCTTCTAAATGGCAACTTCAGTTGACAAGTTGACATTTAGTGTAAAGGGAGAAAACTAGACTATGTATGACAGCTCTGTTCTGTTTTAAAGCCATGCTAAGATATGAAAAGAAATTGGTATAATCCACAGGGATCATGCGTTGCAGCTCATTTAAGCACCTAAGCAGATATTAGGCAACAATAAATAAGACAAGAGAGCTATAAACCCTGCCACCTATAATAATATCTAGCCTTATAAGATATGCCCACCAATGTCACATTGGCACAAATATCATAAAAGTAACAAACCACTTTCAGACTGGATTTAAGTCTTACTATGCAGGATGAAGCCCATACTTGGCATCATTATCAGGCTTAAAACCTATGGTTAGATAAGTTCTCCTTGGGCAGAATCTATTACTATTATGCTGGTAAATGGACATAGTATTAAACTGGCACCTAATGATTTATCATTATTTTGAGGGCCAACAAAGATGTCTCTGCTACATCTTGACTTAAGGCCAGAGAGTTCTTAAAATATCATCATGGGTTGTTAATGTCTTAAGCAAAGGAAAATTTGGTTTAATTATTCTAAGTAGTTATGGAAACACTAACCAGCCTCAATAAAATGTCCAAAATACAGAAAACATAATGAAACCTGAGATCCAGAGTCAAACACTGGATGTTCTGGTCTCTTTGTGCTCAGACACCTTGCTGAGTTTGACTGGCTGATTCTGACCCCTGAAGTCTCATTCTTAAAGCTGCCTCAGGAATACCCACTCCAGCAGAATTCTACCTACCTTATTAATATCTGTATCAACCCCACCAATGTTCTCTGACAAGTGTGTGTGTGTGTGTGTGTGTGTGTGTGTGTGTGTGTACATGCCTTCCCAATGAAGCACCAGAGGTAAAATTTAGATATGCTTTACTTACACTAATGCAGAGTTAGTTCAAGGTGAAGTTGTATTGATTCCTTGGCAAAAACCTGTCTGTTGAGGACTAATTCATCTTGCTCTCAGATTTAAAAAAGTGTGGTGTAGACTCTTTAATCTCAATTTATACCATGTATTGTTTTGAAAAACTATGTTTCACTTAGGACAGCTATCTAGATAGGCTTCAGATTTGCCCAGTTTTAATTGTGCTTTGGGTCATTGTGCCTATTTTTAGTTGTACCTTTAAAGACACTAAAACATATAGAAAAATCTATCTGGCCACCAACAGAAGTCAGATGGCCATCATGTTGTCAAATGGGACTCTACTGTCCTGCCTCTCCTCACACTTACAGCTTACCCTTTCTCTTCTATCATCTATAAACTGGGTGTACACTGCCAACACTCACTAAAACAAACCCCAAACACCAAATTACAAAGCCTCATATAACTGACCTAAAACAGCTGATAACCATTGATGTTGTCATGCATTTTACCATTATCACTGGAAGCAATGTGATTATCAATCATGTTTTTAAAATAATAAGCAATATATATCTGTAAAAATATCCAAACAAAAAATAAGTGTGACAGCATGTAAAAGCCAACAGATGTAAGCCTGCCCTTTGATTATGTGAGATTAAGCTTTCTATGACCTAATAGTGTAAAGGAGGAGCCTGACAGAAATGAATTGTAAGTGAAGATTTTGATTAATCCAGCCAAGGCAGCCAAATTTCAAACAGTGAAGACAGGCATTCAATTTTGCTGGTAAAAGTATTCATATCACAACCATCATGGACTATAGGGGACTATTTTGCTGTTGATTTAGTTTTTCAGTACAGAGAGACAGACAGAAACACCCCTAAACAGGAAGATGTTCTATTATTTTCTGTCAGGTAGTGGAAAAGCTAAAATGAGATGATTCATTATTTAACAATATCAATTAACACAAAGTTTAGAAAGTAGATTTTTCAACTTAATTTTAAAATTTAGGAACAGGCAGAGAGGAAAAGATATTATATAGACCAAGACCTTAGTTACTCTACTAAATGCTAGCTGTGTCAACTACAATCAGGTAAACATTTATTATATACTCATTATGTGCTGGATAGTGTATTATCTTATTCAACTCTGAGAACAATTTTTTAGGATGGCTGATATCATTATACTCCATTTACATATATGTGGGGCTCAGAGAAGTTAAAGGACTTGCCCTTATCACAGAGCTTGTACCAGAGACAGAAAGCTAATACTGGCTTGGGGGACTTCACAAAAGTAGACACTCTTAACTATGCAGTGAGGGACCTTTAGTCTTAAGTGATGTTCTGACATGTCCTTGGAAAGAGCACCTCTTCATTTCTCAATTATCCAGCAATTTCTATAATTCAAAAATCAGACTGATCTACCATTATATATCATAATGAAATATCCCAAAAGAGTGATTAAGTATCACAGAGAGCACATAGATTGCCAAATTATAGAACCTCTTACAAATTCTTCAAATGAAAGTGAGCACACTTCAGAAGGTCCTCAGACAACCAACAAGCAGCCCAACAAGGGGCTCTAAACAGGCCTGTGTGCTAAGAGCATGGTACCTAGCCTGGGGTGTTACTGGGAGATGGTAAGGCTTTAAAGCAGGGCTAGGTAAGAGTAGGAGAAGCTGAGTCATTTTGTGCACCTTTCAAAGAGGATAATAGGATGCTGACTTCTCTCTTCTTCCTAATGTTTGCCCTCAGCCATAAGGCAAAGCGCCACATCAGCATAAGCTCCTACTCTGTGGCCACACTCTTTCCTTTGCTAGTTATTATTCAGCACCAGAGTCCAGGTTTCCTCTTCATACTCTCAGATGCCCCAGACTCCAAATCCATCACTGTAAGCAGCTATTTCACAGTATCCATCTGTTCCTGCTCTCTTCACAGAGTGAAAAGTAAACACCAATTCAGTAGCAGTGACCTGACTAAAGCACGGTCAGAGCCTTACACTCATGGCAGTCGAGAGACATCAGGCTAATGTGTCATCACTACTGACACAAACCAAAGATAACCGGAAATCCCAGTGGGCCAAATAATGGATAAGGCTCTAAATTCATGGCAGCTTGCTGAGGAACAAGGGCTTGTGGGCTATTGGGCTATAATATTATTTTTAATCACACATTGAAAACTAAGGGAAGAAAAGAACGTAAAAACGAAGACAGAGAGTTGGAGGAAAAGAGGGAGGGAGGGAAGAAGAGAAGGAGGGGCACCATACACAATGGACAGATATTCAGAGCAGGAGCTGAAGACACAGTCAGGATGCACACATGGGCCAAAGGACAAAACCCAGCCCCTGCTCACACTGACTGCACAACTTCAGGAATGACTGCCATGGTCTCTTCTTATCTTCCTCCAAGATGTTTTCCCACAAATAAGGAAATAATTTTAGCAAAATGAATAATAAAATCTTGAATTATTTATAAAATCTGAAACATTTTATCTTTTTCCTCAGTTGCCAAGCAACATACTTTTTCTCTGATAAGATCTAAGACCTTGATCACTGTCCTTAATTGAATGGAATGGGTATAGAAAGAGGATCTCTGAATTACAGGATGGAGTTTTTTTTCAGGATGGAGTCTTAAAAATAAACACACACACAAAAACAAAAGAAGGGAAAGGTGCAGGACTCGTACCAAATTGTTGGGCTTTCATCCTGCCAATAGCAAACCATGGATTCTTGAACTGTAGGAGCCTCCTGTGTGGAGCTAAAAAGAAAGGGGACTATACACAGCTACTTAGATTGCTGTAGATGTACAATGACAAGACAACATCAGTCTTACCACAGCAGCAGCAATTATTCACTTTCAAGCACATGAAAGACTTTCACTGGTTTTTGTTCCCTTCTGGAGTAAAAGGATGCATCCCCTATGATGAGTACGTTTGCATTCACAGTTTTTCTTTAATTTATTTATTTTTAAATTTGCAAGCTTCTTTTTCATGTCAATCCCAGTTCCCTCTCTGTCTCCTCCTCCCCTGCCCCCCACCAACCCCCTATCCCATCCCCTTTCTGTTCCCCAAGGAGAGTGAGGCCTTCCATGGGGATCTTCAAAATCTGTCATATTATTTGGAGCAGGGCCTAGACCCTCCCCAATGTGTCTAGGCTGAGAGAGTATCCCTCTATATGGATTGGGCTCCCAAAGTCCATTCCTGTACTAGAAATAAATACTGATCCACTACCAGAGGCCCAATAGATTAACCAGACCTCCAAACCGACCTCCTCATTCAGGGGGTCTGGAACAGTCCCCTGCTGGTTTCCCAGCTATCAGTCTGGGGTCCATGAGCAACCCCTTGTTCAGGTCAGCTGTTTCTGAAGGTTTCTCCAGCTTGGACTTGATCCCTTTGCTCATCACTCCTCCCTTTCTGCAACTGATTCCAGAGTTCAGCTCAGTGTTTAGCTATGGGTATCTGCTTCTGCTTCCATCAGCTACTGAATTAAGGCTCCAGGATGGCATATAAGATAGTCATCAATCTCATTATCAGAGAAGGGCTTTTAAGATAGCCTCTCCTCTATTGCTTATATCGTTAGTTGGGTCAACCTTGTAGATCTCTGGGTATTTCCCTAGTGCCAAATTTCTCTTTAAACCTATATTGGCTCCCTCTATTGTGGTATCTATTTCTTGCTCTCCTCTGTTCTTGCCCTAACTCGATCTTCCTGTTCTCTCTAGTCCTCCTCTCCCCGTCCTCTTCTCCCCATCTCTTTCTTCTAACTCCCTCTCCCCTCCTCCATGCTCCCTATTAGCTCAGGAGATCTTGTACCTTTCCCATTCTCCCGGGGACCATGTGTGTCTCTTAGGGTCCTGCTTGTTTCCTAGCTTCTCTGACGGTGTGGATTTAGGCTGCTACTCCTTTGTTCTAGGTCTAAAATCCATTCCACTCTTAGGCATTCACAGTTTTAAAATGTTCAGGGGAAAAAACATCTGTATTGATCACACATGGACTTTGGGAGTAGCTATGCACTGAACTATACAGAATAACGAGTATTCCATAGCATTTATATTACATTAGGTGTTTTAAGTAACCTAAACACAATTTAGGATACACGGGTAGATATATTGCCTTAGTTAAGGTTTCTATTGCTTTGAAGAGACACCATGATCATGGCAACTCTTATAAAGGAAAACATTTAATTGGGGACTGGCTTACAGTTTCAGTGGTTTATTTCATTATTATCATGGCAGGAAGCAAGGTGGCATGCAGTCAGACATGGTGGTGGAGAGGGAGCCGAGAGTTCTATATTGGGAACCACAGGCAGTAGGAAGAGAATGAGACACACTGGCCAGACTTAAGCTTCTGAGACCTCAAAGCCCACTGCCAGTGACCCTTTCCTCTAACAAAGTCATACCTACTCCAACAAAGCCATACCTCCTAGTAGTGCCACCCCCTTTCATCAAGCATCCAAACACATGAGTTTAGGGGGGCATTCCTATTTAAACCACTATATTTGCATATATTATAGTCAAATACCACACAGGGAACTGAATTTATTATGGGTTTGAAGGAACCTAGAATCAATCAGCAGCAGATATTGAAGGATGGCTATATTCGTATAACCATGAAAATGCTACCAGTACTTTTGCAAACTCCATCAATGGTACCTCAGTCTGTTTTCATAGCCTCTACTTGTGTCAGAAAGCCAAGTGTCCAACTGTAGTAAAAAACTTAAGGGGGAAATCAGACATGTGGCTTCTCTGGTGACTGGGTCCATATGTGTGACCACAGAACTGAGACAGTCCATATGAGCCTGGTGTGGAGTTTCCAGGTACACAACTGAAGGCAATGGCTCTCTCTCTCTCTAAGTCTATAGTAACAAACAGTTCAGCAGTAAAAGGTAGAGACAGAGACCTCATGCACCACCCAGGCCCAGCTGCTGTTAAGCCCATTCTTGCGCAGACACACACAGTTGCTATGAGTTCCTGATCAAGATGGCTGTGTCATGCCTAGAAGCCATCATTTCACAGCCCTTCACCCTATCATACAGCTCTTGCATTGCAAAGGGAAAACAAGGAAAGAAAAGAAAGGGAGGGAAGACAGAAAGGACCTTCAGTGTCAGTAAAATCACGAACCTTCATTTACTGCTAGTGGGAAGATAAACATGTGTGGTCACTTCAGAAAAGAGATGGATGCTCCTCACAATGTTAAAAACACATCATACAGATGATATTGTAATGGTTTGAATGAAAAAAGTACGTTCCCCCAACCCATGTATTTATTTTACTTTTACATTTTTTTTATTTTTTTTTTTTTGGTCTCCAGTTGGTGGCACTGTTTGCAATAGCTAAGAACTTTTAGGAGGTGAAGCCCTGATGGAAGAAGTACATCACTGCAGTGGAATTTGAGTGTTTATATAGCCTTACCAATTTCCTGTGTATGTTGTGTGTGTGTGTGTGTGTGTGTGTGTGTGTGTCTGTCTGACTGTCTGTCTGTCTGTCTGTCTGTCTGTCTGTGTCTGTCTGTAACCCATGAAAAGCCAAATTCCTGCTCCTGGCACATGCTGCTACACCTTCCCCACTGTGCTCGGTTTTTCATTTGTTTGGTTTTTTATTATTATTAACTTGACACAAAACTAGACATATACAGAAGAGAGAATCTTTTTTTTTTTGAGAAAATGCCTCCATAAGATTGGTTCATTGGGAAGTCTGTGGGGTAATGTCTTGTTTAGTGAGTGATGTGGGAGGGCCCAGCTCACTAGCAATGGCATCCCTCCCACTCCCATGGCAGGTGGTTCTGATTGTATAAGAAAGCAGGCTGAGCAAGACTGAGGAACAAGCCAGTAAGCATCACCCCTCCATAGCTTCTGCTTCAGTTCTGGCCTTCAGGTTCCTGCCTTGAATTCCTGCTTTGACATCTCTCAGTGATCGACTGACCTGGAATTCTAGGCTGAAATAAATCATTTTCTCCCCAAGCTACTTTTGTTCATGGTGCTTTGCTACAATGAAACAAGCCAAGCTAAGACATCCAACATTGTAGACTTTTAGATGTTTTGAACTGTAAACCTACATAAATTCTTCCTTGTGCTGCTCTTGGTCATGGTTTTGTTACAGCAATAGAAAACTAGGTCATACATATTACTACATGAGCTAGCAATTCTATTTTTAAATATTTATCCAAGATTATGAAAGCATTTATGTGCAAGTATTCTCAATGGTGATATTCATGATAGGCAAAAATTAAAGCAATCTAATTATCTTTCTGTTGAAGAAGATTCTAAAACCCTGACAGATGTATATAAAAATATATCATTCATCAGCAAAAACTATGCTGCTGATACAAACAAAAAGATGACTATGCATTAAAAAAAATTCTAGGTAGTCACAAGAGACAATATATTATGTAATTCTATATTGTATGAAGTGTTTATAACAAAAATCATCAAGACAAAAAGCAAATTAGTAGTTTTATTGAAGTGATAGAGGAAGTTTGAAAGTAACTATTAATGGATATATGGTTGAATACAAACTATATTTAAGGAGACAAACGTAAATCACCTGTGGCCATGTTTTTACAGTTCTGGAAATATGACCACAGAATTCTTGTTTTTGAGACATAATAGAGATACTAAGTGAATAACAAGAACAGAAGTAGAGGAAGCCAGCAGCCTAGCTGTACTGCTACCAACTAAAGGGCATAGAGAGAATTATTTGAAAGAGAAAGGCCCGTGGTCTTTCCTCTTACATACACTGTAGCCACTCCATATACTTGTATGCCTAAAAAGGGCAACAAAAACAGTGGTGGTCAGAATGCCATGGAGGCTACTTTAACTGACTAAATACAAAAGTGATTTCTGCTGTCTGTCTGTGTTAGCAAATAGCTATGTGTGTTCATTCATGTATTATACATCTTTTATATAGCATGAAATGGGGGTGACAGAGATATACAGACTGCAAAGTCTAAACTATCTATATTCTGGTCTTTTAAGAAATATTCTGTTGATACTTCTCCAGAAAAAAATATTAATGATTTAACTTTTAATAACAAATGCATACACCCAAATGCACACTCCTTCACAGCATACACCTCACTGTGTAGTTCACATCTTAGTGGTGTTTATCATTGTTCAACCTACCATTCCTGAAATTCCCCTTGGTGTTCTGAGGCCTGGAGTGCATCACACCTATAGAAAGCTTTGGTACTCAGGAGTAGATAGGTTGTTATTTGGAACCACAATGACAAACACAATAGGTAAAACTGCATTGGTTTAAACCAGGTGTGTCTCTGAAGCAACTCAGCTAAGATCCCACAAAGCATGTAAACTGTCTTTAAAAGAAATTTCAAATGAGTTCTAAAATAGACTTTCAATAAAGACAGCATCTTTCAAATAATTGTTGAGACTCCCACTGTCACTATTTTGAAAAAGCAAACACATTTGGATGTCTAAATTCTAGAGTATTGGATAAATCTGTATCTTTATTTCCCAGTCACATCTCAAATTGGAAATTCAGATACATATATCAATGGGTGGGAAAATGTGGTTGAAGTGCCCTGAATATTATGTGCCAGGAAAATGGATTTACAAAGACATTAACTCTCCAATGTTCAGATATCCATGATGGGTTCCCTAATAGCTGAATAGCTGCACACCATTGCCTTCCTGGACTAGGTCCACATATTCACTTATATTAAAAAAGAAAAAGGGAACGGTGCAGTGTTCCAGCCTAGCATCCTCCCAGGAAATTTCCTCTGCACAGTTGTGCACAAAAACAAGATTTCCTGCACTTCAGCATTTGCCTAAAATTGTGCCTAGACCCAGTATCTTAGTGATTTTTAAAGCTAGGAATCATTTTATGAGAAACAAAAGATTGTGCTTATACGTTAAAATTGTAATCTCAATTAAAAACTTCAATTTGATAATCAACATTGAAAAGCACCAGTATCTTCTTGTTTTCCTCTCTAATACAGTTGGCCGGTGTGGGGGCACATCCTTTAATCCTGCTTAGGAGGCAAAAGCTGATGTTCCAGGCCAACTAGGGCTACAAGGCAAGACCATTCTCAGAAAGCAAAGATGAGACAGAAACACCACCTAGAAACCTCACAATGTGATCAGAAAATTTATAGCTTAGAAAACTCATTCTATATTTTATGATTGTGTTTCCAAATATTTATCATTTTCTTGACTATCTCCAACCATATGACATTTTGTATAAACAACTTAGTTTTACTGAAACTCCAGAATATTTTTATTTTTCACAGAAATCAATTATTATAATCTTAGCTCAGCATCTACGTATTGTTTCAGTAAATACTAAAATTACACATTTAATAATTTCAGACAATATTAAGGAGGTTTAGAAATACACAAGCCAACTTCTAGTAAGCAAACAACTAGGGGGACATACTCACAATGTCCTTCTGCTCCAATTCAGCTAAATGAACATCCATCAATATGTTTGACAGAAAAAATTGGAATGGTAAAGCAAAAGCTGGATAAATGCATGTTCTGGTTTGGTTTTGTCACTGTGATAAAACATAGACAAAACCACATTTGGGAAAGAAATGTTTTATTGGGTTTGCAGGTCACAGTCAATCATGGAGAGAAGCCAAGGCAGGAACTAAAACAGAGGTCATAGAAGAATGTGGCTAAGCACGTTGTTACCTCTAGCTTGTTCCACTCTCTGTTTTCATACAGCCCAGGCCTCCCTGCCTAGGGAATGACACCCCACCCCATGGTAGGCCAGGCTCTCCTTCATCAACTAGTGACTAAACAAATGCCCTACAGATATGCCCACAGGCCAACCTGATAGGAGCAGTTCCTCAACTGGCATTCCCTCTTCCCAGATGTATCAAGGGAATGCTCATGATTAGCCATTTTGATACACTTCTACTGCTTAAGTTCATACATGGTTCACAAACACTCAATGCCTTGGCAGCTAATGATTTTAAATGCCAATATAAACCATGCACATGGACGATTCTATTCTTGAGTGACTACCTGTGAGTCCAGCCTACCTTAGACTTTTCTATGTGGTTCATCTATTATTCATAAGCTAGTGCTTGGTATGTGTATACCAGGAAAGAAAGTCAGGAAAGCAAACACACACAAAAAAAATACCAAGAGAATTAGAACTTTAAAAATGATGTTCTCACAAAATGGAAAATTATTTTGAAAAAAGAATGGATGTAGTCCAATCCAGCACTACAAATTGGCTGGATGCAGATCTTTAGTGGCAGTGGAAAAGTCGTTTAATAGACAATCAAGGGCCCCATATCCTTGATCACCTAACATATATTTCCTTTTCCTCCATATTTGTGGGAAAATTTCATTATCTGCTATTTGGGGAAATGAGAAAGCAACAAAAACTAGAGATCAACTACCATTGCTATTTTGCTAGGTAAAGCCAGTCACAGAGAGCTTTTAGACAATCCATTTGTGGTTTGTACTATCATTAAGAATACTGACATTTCTGATGTGCAATCTTCCAGAACGCCATTTAGCTATTGAGAAAAAATAATCAAGTACAAACTGCCTTCTCAGAAGTGTCTGCCCTGCTAAGCCGCCATCAATGAATGGAATACTAAGTGATAAGGTTTCTGGAAACAACCAGCCACTCCCTCTGTGTGGTTTTCTGTCCCAGTTCTTGAAAGTCCATCTTTCTTTCACTAGAATATTATTCTACACATAAGCCATTTTAAATTGGTAATGGCTTTCTGAGTTGCTATAGATAATTACACCTTAGTCTACAATGTTGCTACTACTTTGGCATTTCATCTTTAAGGTATACAAGTTTAACTTCATAATAAAAAATTTCAATTTTTTAAAAATTTTTAGTTCATTTTCAGTCTGTCTATGTGCATGAGTGTTTACCTGGGTAGATGCATATAGACTGTGGACTTCAAACAAAAATTAAGTAGAAAGGTCCCTGGCTGCAGGACCAGGATCTATCCCTGGTGCTTGAACTGGCTTGTTGGAGTTCATTCCTTATGAGGGGATGCCATGCTTAGCCTCACAGCAGGGGCTTGGTCATTCCCCAACTTAATGTGCCAGACTTTGTCCACTACCTATGGGATCCATTACTTGTTGGGAGAGTGGATGGTGGGGGGGGGGGCTGTAGGGGGAGGTGAGAGGGAGAGTTAGAACTTTGGTTCTAATGTAAAATGAAATTTTAAAAAAAGAATAGAAAATAATAAGTAGGAAAAAAGAAAGCATTACTAAAATTAAAAGGCATTAGAGAGATTTGTGGTATGAATACTGTTGAGTTCAAAATTAGAAACAAGTGGGTGGGAGCTGGAAGGATGGCTCAAAATGTAAGAGCACTAGCTGCTCTTCCAGAGGACCAGGGTTCCATTTCTTACACCCAGAGTGGCTCAGAACCATCTGTAACTTTAGTCTCGGAGGATCCTGCACCCTCTTCTGGCCTCCTCAAGTACTGCATGCGCATGGTGCACATATGTGCACCAAATGCAGGCAAAACAACCATACCCATTTAAAGGTGGAGAGTAGGTAGGCAGGTTAGGTAAATAACCAAAAACAGGCTGAAAGTTGAGGAAACAAATACATATAATGTAATATTAGTGTGTTGAAAGGGGGAAATAATACAGAAAAATACTTAAAAATTTAATAGCCTTCGTTGCTCTTAGGAAGGAAAACCTACAAGAAAAACTAGATTACCATATTGGCAACTGCACCATATTGGCTTTCTGTGTCAGCTTGACACAACCTAGAGTCATCAAAGAGGAAGGAGCCTCAATTGACGAAATACCTCCATGAGATGCAGCTGTTAAGGCGTTTTCTCAATTAGTGATCAGTAGCAGAGGACCCAGCACATCCATGAGCTGATGGTCCTGGGTTCCATAAGAAAGCAGGCTAATACACCGAGCCTCTTAGAAGAGAAAGTGGGAAGTACCCTTGAACGAATTGGTGGGGATAGCTTCCTGAACATTACACCTGTAGGACAGACACTGAGATCAACAATTAATAAATGGGACCTCCTGAAACTGAGAAGCTTCTGCAAGGCAAAGGATACAGGCAACAAGACAAAACAGCAGCCCACATATTGTGAAAAGAATTTCACCAACCCCATATTCGACAGAGGGCTGATCTCCAAAATTTACAAAGAACTCAAGAAGCAGTCTCCAAAACACCTAATAATCCAATTAAAAAGTGGGGTACAGAACTAAATAGAGAATTTTCAACAGAGGAATCTAAAATGGCTGAAAGACACATAAGAAAGTGCTCAACATCCTTAGCCATCAGGGAAATGTAAATGAAAACAACTCTGTGATATCTTACTCCAGTCAGAATGGCTAAAATCAAAAACACCAATGATAACTTGTGCTGGAGAGGATGAGGAGAAAGGGGAACACTCCTCCACTGCTGGTGGGATTGCAAACTTGTACAGCCACTTTGGAAATAAGTATGGCAATACCTCAGGAAAATGGGAATCAGCCTACCAAAAGATCCAGCAATTCCACTCTTAGGCATATACCCAAAGGAAGCACATTCATACAACAAGGACATCTGTTCAACTATGTTCATAGCAGCATTACTTGTAATAGATAGAACCTAGAAGCAACCTAAATGCCCCTTAACTGAAGAATGGATAGAGAAAATGTGGTACATTCACTCAATGGAGTACTGCTCAGCAGAAAAAAAAAAAAGTGGAATCTTGAAATTTGCAGGTAAATGGATGGAACTAGAAGAAACCATTCTGAGGGAAGTAACCTTGTCACAAAAAGACAAGCATGGTATGCACTCACTCATATATGGTTTTTACACAGAGCACAGGATTACCAGTCTATAATCCATACCACCAGAGATTCTAGGCAACAAGGAAAACTCTAAAAGAGACATACATGGTCCCCAGGAAAAGGGGAAAGGGACATCTCCTGAGCAAATTGGGAGCATGGAGAGAGGGGAGAGGGGGCTAAGAGAATGAGAATGGGAGAAGAGGAGGGGTGAGGAAGACATAAGGGAGCAGGAAGGTTGTGTAGGGGGAAGAATAGAGTAGAGAAAAATAAGAGATACCATTTAAGGAGCCAGTGTAGGTTTAAACTGAAATTAGGCACTAGGGAGATGTCCAGAGATCTACAAGGATGACACCAACTAACCATCTAAGTAACAGTGGAGAGGCTAACTTAAATGCCCTTCCCTGATAACAAGATTGACGACTATCTTATATACCTAGAGCTTTCATCCAGCAGCTGATGGAAGTAGAAGCAGATACCCACAGCTAAACACTGAACTGAACTGGAATCCAGTTGCAGAGAAGGAGGAGTGATGAGCAAAGGGGTCAAGACCACGCTAGTGAAACCCACAAAAACAGCTGACCTGAACAAGGGAGAGCTGTTGGCCCCCAGACTGAGAAACCAGCATGGAACTGATCCAGACCCCATAAATGTGGGTGTCAGTGAGGAGGGTGGAGTCTAGAGTCTATATCCTGAATAAGGTGAAATATTCTCTCTCCATTCCTGATCAACATTGTAGCAGAAGTCTCAGTTCACATAATAAGAAAAGGAAACACATACTCTAAAATCTGGAAAGAGAAATAATACTGTATTTACACTGGCAGATGACATAATTACCCAGGTAGAAGATCCCCAAAATTGATAAGAAATAAACACTTTCTAAAACAAGCCAGTAAAGATATCAAGGTGAAAGAAAATGAGGTTATAAAAAACTATTGCTAATCCATTACAAGAGGCTTCCTGGAGTGCAGAGGCCTCCTTATTGACATCCATGTTCAGGGGTCTGGATCAGTCTTGTACTGGCCTCCCAGACAGCATCTGGGGTCGATGTGCTCTCCCTTGTTCAGGCCAACTGTTTCTGTGGGTTTCTTCAACCTGGTACAGACTCCTTTGATCTTCATTCCTCCCTCTCTTCAACTAAATTCCAGATTTCAGCTCAGTGTTTATCTGTGGCTGTCTGCCTCTGCTTCCATCAGCCACTGGATGAGGGCTCTAGGATGGCCTACAGAGTAATAATCAATCTCATTTTAAGGAAAGGGCTTTTAGGTTATCCTCTCCACCATTGCCTGGATTGTCAGATCGTGTCATCCTTGTAGGTCTTTGGAGATCTCCCTAGTTCCAGATGTCTTCTCAGACCTAAAATGGCTCCCTCTAATATGGTATCTCTCATCCTGCTCTCTCTCCTCTATTCTTCCCCCAACTCAATATTTCTGCTCCTCCATTTCCTCTCCTCTACTCCTCTTCTCTTGCTCTTATTGTGGCAGCACCCTTTCCCCTACCCTCATGCTCCCAATAAGCTCAGGAGTTCATGCCACTTCCCATTCCTGGGGTCCCTTTATCCCTTAGAGTCCTTCATGTTTCCTAGTTTCTTTGGTGAAGAGGATTATAGGCTGGTAATCCTTTGCTCTATGTCTAAAATTATTTTCCCTGGTGTAAGAAAGGACTTTGAGAGCCCATCCCATGTGAAGGGATACACTCTGGCCCTGGACACATGGAGAAGGGCCCAGGGCCAGGACGGACTTTGCAGAGCCCCTGCTGAGGTCCCTACCTTGCCTGAGGAGTGGTGGGTGGATGGGGTGGGGGTAGGTTGGGGGTGGAGGAGGAGATGGGGGTGAGGGGAGGGAGAGGGAGAAGGGACTTACATGTGAAACAAGCTTGTTCCCTAACTTGAACTAATAAAAAAAAAACTCAAAAAAATAAAAATAAAAATAAAGTCTCATGACTTTACAAGTTAAAAAAAAAACTATTGCTAAGAACTACAGCAGTGAACAGCTGGAATTCAGAATTTTAAAACACTCCTATTTAAAAAGATGTAAAATACCTGGTAGCTAATGCAATTAGTCTATATGCAGAAAACTAAAAAAATTATGAAAGAATTGAGAGATCTAAATAGAGAGGCAATATATGCCCAAGAATAAAAGACTCATTATAATTAAGACAACCATTTCTTTCAAGTTTTATCTATAGGTTTAGTGGAATTTAAATAAAATTTCCAACAAACCAATGTATGTTTATTGATAAAACAAAAGACCAAGAATAGCCAACACAATACTGAAGAACAACAGGCTTGTGGGATTCATCTAAAACAAATTCTCTAATTACTCCAAAGAACCACTATTTCACTATTAGCACAGTGTGAAATTACCAAAAGAATAGGCACAAACATCAATGAAACAGAATCGAGAACTCAGAAATGGGCCCACACAGTTATATGCCATTGATCTTTAACAAAGAAATAGTTCAATAGAGAATGAACAACCTCTCAGAAAACAGAGGTGAGACAACTGGTGGTATATAGGTTCCCAAAAATGTGGACACCAACTTTATAACTTCATAAAAATTAACTCAGAATGAACCATATATCTAAGAATAAGCCATTGTCTTAGTCAGTGTTCTATTGCTGTGAACAGACACCATGACCATGGCAACTCTTATAAAGAAAAGCATTTAACTGGGCCTTGCTTAAAGTTTGAGAGGTTCATTGTCATCATGGCAGGGAGTGTGGCAGTAGGAAGATGTGGTTCTGGAGAAGTTGATAGTTCTACATCCAGATCCACAGGCAGCATGCAGAAAATGACATTCAGCCTGGCTTGGGCTATTGAGACCTCAAAGCCTACCCCCAATGACTTACTTCCTCCAACAGGGCCACACCTACTCCAACAAGGAAGCACCTCCTAATCCCTCAAGTAGGTGCTATTCCCTGATATTCATGCATTCAAATATATGAGCCTATGGGAGCCATTCCTAATCCAACCACCATAGCCACAAAACTCACTGACCATGTGCATACTTCCACTTACCTTACCATTGGTCCTCACAGCATGTTGATCATTGGGAAATTCACATCAGACATTTGTGTAGCACTCATTGTATACAGATATCACTGACTTACCTACACAGTCTCTTGATTCAACATTCTATAAAATGGGAATTAGTCTAAGACTCTTCCTAAAAGTGAGAGCTCATGTGTTGGAAAGATGCCTTGATGGTTTAGAGCACTAGCTCTTTTCCAAAGGACCCAGGTTCAAGCCTAGCACCCACATGACGGCTCACTACCCTCTGTAACTCCAGCCTCAGGAGAACCTCTTTCTGTCCTCCAGGTACTGTACACACATGGTATACAGACATGCATTCAGGCAAAACACACATACACATAAATATTTTTAATGAGAAATTTAAGTTTCAAGGTTATATAACTTGTCTAAAGTCATTCAAGTAGCAATCAGAAATGCCAGAATTTAAACCTTTGTGTTCCGGAGCCTACAATGCTAATACACAGCACACTGATAGACTCCCCCTACCCTCAAGAAAGTTGTGCTTATCCATTTAGCCATGCCTTAATAATGCTCAGAATCACCATCTTCTATCAGCCAATCCTAGTCCACATGTCTACACAGCCTTATTGATGTGTCTGGAGCTGTGTGATGCTTCTCTCACTGCCTGCTGCTGACTCACCTTATCCAAACTGTCAGTTCACTACTGAAGCTTCCCTACCAACCTATATCCGCTATGATCAGACCACATCTATGAAAACAGGTTGTGTTGTTCTATTTCCAGTTGCCAGGATTTGCTCTGTCTATGCCTAAATTGAGACAGAGCAGAAAAGAAAATCGCTTCAACAGCAACTTTTTATACTTGAAATAAACACTCTTTAAAATTCAGTCATTAAATGTGCATTAGTCTCTTTTTCAAGGAGTTCCTAGACTGCAGAATAATAAAAATTTTAAGAGGCAGTTAAATCCTTGTTTGGCCTAATTCCTAGAGGGTAGGGACTCAAACAGAAGTCATCTCTCTCCCACTTCTTCCAGTGTCCTCCAAAAAAAGGCAATTCCTAGAAGACCTTCTTTTATTTCCAACAGGTAATTTTAGCTCCCTAGTTTCACCACTTGGCCACACAAAACCTGATCTTACCTCAGAGGCAGGTCTTGCTCAGATAAGGTGCCCCAGTACTTCTTTGCAATGGAGCCACTCCTGCCCAGTGGACAAGGGGAGAAATAACAGGCAAACGTGTAATGTTGCTTAATTCCAGTACTTAGTGGGTCTAAAGTTCTGAAAATCTAAAGACAGTCAGAGCCTAGCTCAATGCTTCCTTCTTTGATAAGCTGCAGTGGCCAAAGTGGCCCACTTGAAGGTTATTAGAACTGATATAAGTGAACTGGGTATGGTGGCCATTACTACCATCCCATAACCAGCGTGACAGAGGGATGATCAGGAGTTCAGGGTCATCCTCAGTTATATATTGAGTTCAAGACTAGCCTGAGCCACATGAGATCCTGTCTCAAAACACAATAATAAAGGACAAACAGAAAAGCCTGGAACCTTGACTAGGTCTCTTTTGCACTGAGAATTCTTCCCCTTGAGCTTTCTTGACATAACTCTGTGAGGTTATGTCATTTTTGTGCATCATTAATGATAACTACAATAGCTTCTTAGATGCCCAGGTTGAAATGACACAATAAGCAACTAAGAGTTAAAGGTGATGGCTATTCTGATGTCAAACAAATAAAAACAGAAGTGCAATATTATGTTCTCTCTGGAGCAAAGAAAGGAAAAAAAAACCAGCATTCTTCAGCATGCTCCAGAATCCCTGGCCCACACTTTCTAAGTATGATGAGCTTTTGAGAAGTAGTGTAAGCTGTCCCCACAGGCACGAAGCTTATGAAAAAGTTCAAGCCAGAATATGTGCAGAGGGCACCTGGTTCCAAAAAGCACATTCTTCCCCCTCACAGTCAGGCAGTTTCTAATAGAACTTCTGTGGAAATATGAGCTGTTCACTGCAGACCCAGGAAAAGGATCACATGTTCAATTACACACAGAGCAAAGCTTGTTTCCATATTCATCAGTGAACTTTATACTTTGGTCATACACACAAAGACATGTGTCGATAAATATCATCCCTATGTATCTTCCCAAATAAATATGTTTTCTCTTATAGTGTGACCAACACAGGAAGTGATGCATGTATTTTCCCTATCAAATATAAACCCAAAGTCTCCTCTCTCCCATTGTAAGTCCACCGAGAATACTGCTATTCCAAGAGAGAAATCTGGAATGGGATCCTTGCTGGGCTTCAGTCAGCCTGCCACTTCACAGACACTTACCAAGAGCCCTATTATTCTAAATTTTGATGGAATGAAAAAGGGTTTACTTCCCTTAAGACATCTAAATTAGAATTGGGAAGACAGACAGTAAACAAACAATTATGCTCAAATAAATGCTATGGGATGCTATAAAAACACAGCAATAAAACATTTGGCAAGGAAATGGAACACCAGAGAAGGCTTCCAGTGTGAAACGTGGCCAGATAGACTGTGGTGATTTGAAAGAAAATGGTCCCCATAGATGCAGGGAGTGGTGATATTGGAGGTGTGGCTCTGTTGGGGTGGCTGTGGCCTTGTGGCCTTGTGGCCTTGTGGCCTTATTACTTGGGGTAGGCTTTGAAATTTCAGATGCTCTAGTCTGACCCAGACTCTCTCTCTTCCTGCTTCCTGTGGATCTAGATGTAGAACTCAACTACCTCTCCAAGCATCTTGTCTGCCTGCATGCTCCCCTGCTTCCCACCATGATGATAATGGACTAAACTTCTGAACTGAAAGTAAACCCCAATTAAATGTTTTCCTTTATAAGAGTTGCATGACCTCTATTCACAGCAATAAAACCCTAACTAAAACATATACCTAGAAAATACTTAGAAGCAAGCAATCAGCTACAACCAGAGCAACTTGAAATGTGGATGTGTTGGAGCAGTGGTTCTCACCCTTCCTAATGCTGTGACCCTTTAATCCAGTTCCTCATGTTGTGATGACCCCAACCATAAATGTATTTCCATTGCTACTTCATAACTGTAATTTTGCTACTGTGATGAACTGCAATGTAAATATCTGTGTTTTCTGATAATCTTGGGCTGTCCCTGAAAAAGGGTCATTTGACCCCCAAAGGGTTTCAACCCACAGATTGAGAAACGCTGTGTAAGAAGGATGAAGTAATCTAAATATGTGGTGTAAGAGCTAAAATATATAACAGATTTTCTGTACAATATACAAAAAGAGAGAGAGTGTGTTATGATAAATCTTTAAGCCAAAAGCCACCGAGCCCCACTGCCACGTGTGTGCTTTACACCAGCTGCCCGCCTGAGTTAGGGCCCAAAGTAATACACAGAAACTTGTATTAGGTTCAAATGCTGCTTGGCCAATGACTAGGATTTCTCATCTGTTAGCTCAGTCTTATTATCATAAATCTTTATATTTTATAAACCTTATCTGATAGAGGATGCCTTTCACTGGTGCCCTCTCTTGCCAGTGGCTCACATCCCACCGCTGAAGGAGGCAAAGGGGGAAAAGGGACACTTCCTGTTTCTTCTTGTTTAAATATGAATCTCCTTGCTATGTCACTTCCTACCTGGAACACCACTTCTCTACTACATTTCCCAGAATCCTCTTTGACTCCTAATCCCATCTAACTTGCTGCCTCATTGGCCAAACAGTATTTTATTTATCATCCAGTAAGACAAACACACAGAAGCACTTCCCCCAACAAGAGAGAGACTGGGTTTTATTTTGGAGGAAATGAAACTGTACTGTTGGCTTGTTATCAGAGAATCGGGATACTTTGACAGAGATTTTAATACAATCACTCTGAAATAGAGGACTCTAAAATGGGAAGGTATTAGAGAGGATTCGAGGTAAGCCTCCCAGTACCATTGGCCTCAGGAGAGAAGTAATGTGGGTCTGAGCTAAAGAAATCGCAGCAGAGGTGGAGACTGATTAAAGGAGTGCTTGAGTGGACAGATTGCCCTTGTCTGTAGATGGCCTGAAAAGCTAGATGATCAATACCGAGAGGTAGCATCCAGTATTCCAACAGAAGCTACTTCTTCTGGTGGCTCATTGAAGGAGGAACTCCAGTGAAAATAAAAATGACTGCAATGCTAGTTTTAGATATGTTAATTTTATTGAAACTGCTTTCTAATTTCTAAAGTGTCTGGGAATTGCTAGAACCACCAAATATGATTTCATTGTCTACAACAATAGTGGAAATAGCCTTAGAACATTTTAAAACTCATTGTCAAGTGAATGAAGGACACATGCTCCCACGGAGGAGGTAAGACAGGGAGAAGGGCACACAACCAGTGTTAAGAAATGCTAAGTGGGATGAGAGCACATTCCTACAAGTGAAAACACAGGACATACCCAGAGGAGTGTGGCCAACTCCAAGGAGTTTCTCCCCAGCATCAGCCATACTAACTCAGCTTCATAGAGGAGATTTCCACACCTGCTATCCTTTCCCCAAGTGAACATTCAGATTGGAAGTGGACCACATGGACATTCTGGAATCTCCCCAGACATCACAGATTGCCCAAAGAACACCATTTCTCCCACCCCAGGCAAGTGATATATATGTAAAGACACCACCACAGAACTCTAACCCAGAACCAATGTCTTCACATAACGTGGAGAAGAAACAAACTATTCTACTCCCACTGGGAGCCTCTTGCAAAGAGCACAGAGCTAGCCCAGCAGTTCGAAGCATCTGGTGCTGTGTTTCCTTACACAGTAGATGAGAGTTGGTTCTACTGAGGCCTGTAATCTCCCCAACAACACTCCAAGATCTAATTTACATCTAAATCTTCCCTGGATACTATAGTTCATAATTTAGTTACTGAAAGTCACAGAGATGTCAACCAAGGGTTAGGGACCAGTACATCCAGAGTTAAATATAAGCACACATGATCATAAAGCAACAACTAAGAGCCTAATGCATAGCAGTAGCTCAATTTAATAAATAAATTAATAAATAAATAAATAGCCCTTGTCATATGCAAACTGATCTGGCTTTCTCTTATTCTATATTTTGACTCGTCCATAAAGACAAAATTTTCTAACTCATCAGAACCATTTGCTCCTGGACTATGTGCACTGTTAGATCTCAAAAGCAGAAATGACAAGTTCTCCAAATTTTCTATAATAAGTAGAGGCCTACCAATAGAGTTAGTTCATCATTGTCCACTGTACATTAAAACCTTTGTCTAAAGTGAGTATACTGAAGAACTGGAAGAGGCTATTTCCATGAAAAAGAAAAGGAGAGAAAACAGATTTGTGTCTTTGTAATTTTTTCCAAATATCACCGAGGCTTAAATCAATCCTCTTGTAATTGACTGAGGCTTTATCTGTTTGTCTATTTATTTCATTTTCTTTCTAGGGAACACAAAAAAAAATCATAGGAGATCCAATAAGAATGTTTAGCTTCAAGTGACCTGAACAAATGAGCATTCTGTTTAATTTCTGTGAAATCACTATGCCACAACCAACTGGCCAGAAGCAGGGATCATCTGACCAGAAGCTGAGACCACCTGACCAGAAGCTGGGCACCTGACCAGAAGCTGGGACCACCTAACCAGAAGCTGGGACCACCTGACAAGAAGCTGGGACCACCTGACCAGAAGCTGGGACCACCTGACCAGAAGCTGGGATCACCTGACACCAGGCCCAAAGCTCCTTTTTCACTTTCCAGTTTCTGCTACACTAGACTAATAATCTGTTTGCACAAGGAAGCCTTGAGAAAGTTGAAAACCCCTTGCCTCTTTCCATTATAGTGGATGGGTTTTAAGGTTACTGTGAAGTACCAGGGGAATTCTGGGGGTTTTGGCATTTATAACTGGATGCTGAAGATAATGAAGTACACAAGTCAGTATTAAGACAAAAGGAAGCATCCTGAGACAAAGAAATGAAGTTCTTCTAATAGTGTCCCATTGTCCTCACCTCTCTATCATGGACCACATGTGCTAGATGAGCCTGGGAGAGGACAAAGGGTAGCCTGGGAAAGGGGAACACTATTGCTTTTCTCATTTTGAAGCCTATACATTCACTATGAAAGCTGGAAGACCCTTTGAGTGGAGCTAGGCTCAGGACATGTCTCGACCCCAGGAAAGTAAACCACCATGTGCCTAGTACATTCTTGCCAACTCTTCTTGATGTTTGCTAACTTACCATTCTGGCAGCTGGGACTGCATGGAATGAAGACTCCTGTGCTGTAATGCATACTTCTCTTTCAAGAGACTCTGCTGCCATGGGCTGAGCTTCCAGAATTTCCAACATTTGACTTTTGCATGCATTTGTGTGTGTATAAGGGGTAGGAGAGGGAGACTGCTCTCAGATTTCATTTATAGACAGAATTAGCTGTAAGCAGCCATTTAGCTTAGTTGCTTGTAAGCTGATAAAATTTAGCATTGTGAATACTATAAAAAGAAACTGCCTGGAAAAGAGTCTGTGTTCTTATAAGACTCCAGAATTGAAGGCAGAGTAAGAAACTAAAGCTGGAACTTGAGGTTTTGCAATGGTGACTCACTGACCTCATAGATCGCACTGATCTAATGAATCCATTAAAACAGATTCTGTACGAATAATGAGGAAGAAAGAGTGGGATAGCACAGGAAAGGGGCAAGGGACCATGGTTCAAATAGAAATGCTACATTATGTTTCTTGAAAAAGTCCATTACTTCCTAAAAATCTTAAGTATTATCAACATCTTGGGGCTATAGGCAAACAGCAGAAAACTTGATTACTTTGAAGGAAAATACATCTCGTCCTCTCCAATCCAGAAGGCATTTGTCTAGTCAAGTTATCAATGCTGTGATGAAACACCATGTCCAAAAGCAAATTGGAAAAGAAAGCATTTATTTGGCTTACACTTCCACATCATAGTTCATCACTGGAGAAAGTCAGGACAGGAACTCAAACAGAGCAGGAACCTGGAGGCAGTAACTGATATAGAGGCCATGGAGAGATACTGCTTACTGGTTTGCTTTCCTGCTTTCTAGAACCCAGTACCACCAGCCCAGGGAAGGCCCCACCCACAATGGGCTGGACCCTCTCCCATCAATCACTAATTAAGAATATGCCCTACAGGCTTGCCTGCATCCTGATCTCAGTGGTTCTCAACTTATGGGTCATGGCCCCTTAGCGGGGATCAAATGACCCTTTCACTACACAAGAGCATCAGAAAACACAGATACATATAGTACAATTCATAACAGTAGCAAATTTACAGTTATAAATTAGCAACAAAATAATTTTATGGTTGGGGGTCACACAACATGAATTGTATTAAAGGGTCACGGTGTTAGGAAGGTTGACAACCACAGCTCTAGAGGCATTTTTTCAATTGAGGTTTTGTCCTGTCAGATGAATCTAGCTTGTGCCAAACTGACTTGAAACTAGCCAGCACAGTGTCACAAAACTAGGCTCAGATGGTGGATACTAAAGAGGAGAAACTGAAGGCCCAGTTTTGCAAAAATGCACAAAAAATTTTAAAAAAGAGTATTGTTCAGGAACATCTATTACTGACGCAGAAGCCTGACCTGAGCATCCAAAATTACTGTCTCTTTTGGTTTCATGAGGTTAGAGAAGTGGCTTTCCTACTTTAAAGTCACAGTTCTTTTTCAAGGAAGACATTAAGCAGAAGTATAAACAATCAACAGTTTAATGTAGGGGTGCTTTGGCTCCAAGACATCTGTGATGAGGCAGGTGGGGTGACTGAGACCCACCAGCCCAAAAAATTCTACATGTTTAGTGAAGCAAGGTGTGAAAATTATGCAAGGCTTGACAAAGAACACAACAGAATAAAATGAGGTCAAAACATCACAGTGGGAAAACATAAAATGATGAAGTGTCAAAGTGACACTGCTATATCTGAGGAACCAGTATTGACAATGTTCCCAGGTTATTTTTCTCCTTGTTGTTGAAAAGAATGAGTTAATTGATTTTCACTTACCAGTCAGTGTGTGTATCTGCTTTCTGGACAACTAGGCCATATTTCCCAAAACCTTATAGCATCTTTATTATTGTGTCAGACACTTTGATTAGAAGATGGATTCTCTTAACCAATGATTCTGGTTGTAAACTCCCCAACTGTAGCAACACTGTAATTTATTTTAACACTGGCTTGGAAAATGAAATAAAAATCTGAAGAGGACTGAATGGCTTAAATCAGGGAAAATAAAGTCCTCGAGTACTGATATAAAAACCTTTTGGTTCAGGAGCCCTTAGGAAAGAAATAAAAAGCATGAATTATTAGAGTTAAATTGACTTATAAAATTCCAATAAGAATTTTGTTTGTACTAAGGCACTACCTTTCCTGGTCCACTAAGTTTAATCACTAAGTCTGAAGAATGAAGAAATGCCATGGCAGCTTAGCTGTTTGCACCTTCGGACCCCGACTGCTGGAGATGTTTTACAAAGCTGTGTCACTTTTAGGAGAGGAATACTATAGAGAGCAGCCACTGGGAGCAGGTCTTCATGTTTACAACACAAACCTGATTCTGTCCTTCTTCTACTTCCTGTTCCGCTGAGGAGATCTGAAGGAGCACCTCCTGACCCCACCCCACCCTGTTTCCTCTACAGAGCAGCTTGCCTCCAAGTCTTGCCTGCCATGATAACTGTATCTCCTCAAATCATAAGCCATGACAAACCTCTCCCTCAAATTGCTTCTTGCAGGTATTTGTTAACAAGAAAAACAGTGAATTTGAGAACATTTTCTATGACTCCTCATGTGATTAACTAATGGTGCTATTAGAAAATGTCCAGGGCTGACATCTAGCCTGGCCTCACACACTATCTAAAACAACCTGTAGCATCCTAAGCAACAACTCAGCACCAACCTACTAATCTCACTGATTCTGAAACACCACAATTTTCACTTGTACATCCTCTCAGAACTCACACACACCTTCACCCAAACCCTAATACTGCTCAAGAACCAAATACACAGCAGTCTTCTTTTGAGTAGCCAACCCCAGTATGACATGTAGTCTGTGAGTCATATCCCAGACCGTGAAATCCCATAGCTCCAACCACACACTTGTCCCTTGGGCACTTAGTTATATAGCCTTTGTCACTACTTCCCTTATGCTGTGGACATATCAGACCCCAAACTTCTAACCTCTCATTATTCTACCCTATGTGGCACTGTCTATCATTATACCACACAAAAATATTTGTAGAACACAAAAGTATTTGTGAAAGAAATGTGTATATCTATTTTCAATTTCTCATCTGCATATTAGAACAGTACAGAAATTTATACAAGAGAAATATGAACAGACTCTGTCTTCCTTCTACCACCCTCACTCATAAGCCTTCCTTTTTGTTGTCATTTCCATTTGTTTTACTTTGTTGTTTATCTCAGATTACACTCTGATTAGCCTTTAATTTGTCTCAATAAATCTCCATTATCCCTGACATTACTTAGAATGCATGGCTGCCTGATTAGTCAAGGCAATGATTTATAATGAAACAGCTATAAATTTCACCCTTCCCTTCAGTACCCATGACCCTTCCAGTTTCACCGAAGGCTTTATTCCAAACAAGTTCAAGCTCTAGCTGTAAAATAACCATACTAAAGTGCCAAAGAAAGGGAATAATGTACATTTTCAGTCAAAGATTCTCAGGAAGGACAATCAAAATCTGGTGGTATGAAGTGAATATCTGCATCCATATCACAATCTGTTTCTCAGTGTGATGGGATGGTGCTGAGCAGTGGCAGGGTCTTTAACAGGGACTAATTTGTCTTCAATCAGATTACTTCTTGCATGAGTGGATTAGTTATCCAGGCAGCAGGTAAGTCCTTCCACTTTCTGTTGTGTGTTAGAGCAGAACATGGAACATGGTCCTTACCAGATGATGGCAATCACTCACCAGAAGTCAGTCACTCACCAGATGTCAATCACTCACCAGAACCACATTCTTGGCCTTAAAATTCATGAGCCAAATGCACCTCTTTACAGGACCCATTATCGGGGATTCTATTGTTGTTCCAAAAACAGATGTAACTTCTGGTGATGCAGAACATAATAAAACACAAAGAAAGCCAAGGGCCATGGCCTCACCACTACCTTGCCAATGGCTGACTCTCCCCTGCACATGAGTTGATAAGCCATACTGAAATGTCTGATGAGACAGACACAGCAGACTTTTGAGATAATCCAGTCTGTGATGGAACAGAAAGTGATGTCCTCACTCTGATCTCCCAGCTTACTATCACACTAACCAACATGAAAAAATAAGAAAGGTAAGAGTCTCAAAAGAATGCACACTTCACAATGGCCATCACATGACTGCATGCCAAATGAGACCTGCCCAAGCAAAAGAAACAGCATCAGCAGAGTTTAGAAGTGCCCAAGCCCTGCATCCCCTCCCTACAGTTTCGGTTCTGTGTTCACCTATAGTGTTCAGATTCATTGCTGTGGGACTTCTGAGAGAAAAGGGTCCATTCATTATACTAGATGAACACTGGAACCCTCACAGTTTCTTACTATGCACGAAAGTACAGATGGAACTTGAAGCAATGGATTTAGGTCACACCAAGCATAGTAAAATATCCACATTTGCAGATAATTCATTTTAGAAACTGTCCTCATTCTCCATGCTGAGACTAAGTTTGGCTGCATACCTTGTGAAAGTCAGGTGGGTCAACAGATAGAAGGGGGCTCAGTCCAAGCTCAATAAACTCCTGGGCTATGAGTCCCCATCCTCTGTTCCAGTGAGAGGAACGGCATGGCTGTGTCCCCTAGCTTTCTCACCTCAACTCTGCCTATGTTTATGACATGAAACTACATTTTTAATAATTGGGATGAAAATAAATTTCCAAAGTATATCCTATACTAAAATGCACACTGGATGACATTTTAGTCCAAGACAAACAAACAAAATTTAAGGTACACATCAGTAAAAGTCACCAGCTATTTCTCTGGGGATAGGCTGTTCTTTACTGGATTTAGGTATATTTATTTTTGAATGTTCAAAGGTTCTTCTTTGAAGAAATGGTAGCAATAGATTATTATTTTATTGTTCATGTGCAATGATGCAAAAAGCTGCCATTTCCACATTTATCCCCAAATTTTATGTGTGAAGCACAAATTCTGAGACTGCTGATGTAAAGCTTGTCCCTCCCAGCTTTTCACATGGTAAACAGATTTCTACCAGAGTGTCACACTGTAGAAAGGTCACACAGTGAGACAGCAGCAGAGCCACCTCTGTATCTCAACTGCAGGACGGCACAGGTGACACCATGTCACCCTGAGTAAGTTAGCATGTCACACTCTTTAAACTCTGCTCAACATTTCATCATTCTAAGGAATTTAGAGAAAGAGCAAGATGAAAAGGTTTTATTGACTTGTTTTCCATTGCTTTAAATCTACACAAATACATCTTAAATAAGCCCATTTAAAGTTGAGTGTCTTTGTGTTATTTTACCCACATGGATGACATTCCAGAGACACTCACACATAAAAATAACCTGCTATGCATTGTTGGCAGCACAGTAATGCCAGCCTAGCTCTTTTCTAAGTCAATGTCATACACTCTGGTTTCTCTGTAGATCGTCTAAATAATTCACCTCTTACTAAGTCAGTGTCAACTGTATACACAACTGCATATATTCTAGGTAAATGTTTTCAAAGATGTATTCTTGTACTAGAACAATAATTCCTGGAGTGTGCCTACTCTTTTTTGAGACTACAACAAAAACCAAAAGATATTAAACATGAAGCCTACATCATTGTATAGAGCGTTAGGGTAGAAAGGGCTAAAGAATTGGTCTCTGTCTAAGTGCCTAGGAGACATGGCAGAATTAACAAGTTCAAGTCTGCCACCCCTGCCCCCAACAGATTTTGAGAAGCTGATTCCTGATGGTTTCTCATGAAAATCACTGTACTGGCGAGGCTATTCAAGGCAAGCAGCCTGGGTAAGATTTATTCCAAGACCTCAAATTCATCATAATTATAACTGCTCTCAGCAGCAGCAGCATCCTCATATGTAAAACATACATTATTGCTTCAACTACTTTCCACCATAGCTTCACAAGAAGAGCAATTTCAGGTGGCTCCTATAGCACTAAATGTGCCTGCCCTGCCAATCAAACTAAGCCTGTGAGCATATACTGTGATATATACTGTGAGCAGTATATATCAACCAACCAACAGATTCTAACCAACTCTTTGTGGAGGTTTCCCCACAAACCAGACTGCCTGTGTCTGCTGTTTTCATTCTCCCCTTTGTCATAAGGGGACTCTTATCTTCCTCTCCCATTATCATATCTAATCCATTATCTACAGGTATGACTAATGACTCACCTTTCAGAGTCTTATTATTCTGTTAAGATGGAAGGGTGACTTGGTATTTGCTGTGTAGGGAAATCAGAGAGATGCCGAATTAATGAAGACAATTTGAATTTTTAAGAGTAGCCTGACAGAACAACTGCTATGAGAAAAAAAAAAAAAAAACAGATATCCTGACCTTTTAAATGCCATCAAAAGAGGAATGTGAGTGCACTTTTTACTTCTGCCTATAGTATCATAATCAGAATAACTGGCTTCATTAGTTTCGTTTGCAAAAAGCTGAGTTATTAAAAGCTCCCTGAGAGCAGTTGGTGCTGCCATCTGGCTGGTCCCCTCACTTTTGGTCCCATTCTCTTCAGCTGCTTGCTGTCCAGAAGCCGACACTTCTCCAGACACATAGCATGTTGGCAGTTAGAACAAGTGGCTAAGGACTGGATGAAGGTCAGTCCATCTTGCCAAGAATGCATCTCAGAAAAGAATGCAGCCTTAGAGTAAGCAGAGTCCATGTAAGCAGCAAGATTGCTGGACTCCAGGCTAAGACTGAGAAAACTTCCCCAAGGAAAAGTCAATTTGGGCAATGATACATCTATTGTAAACTATATATCCCATATGCATGAACCAGAGAACCCTAGATAATAAACAGCTTACTTCATCTTCCAGACATCCTGGTCTCCTTTAGAACTTTTTCTAATCAAGTGTCTACTGACAGCCACCTGTCTCACACTCTCATCATTCCATGTCTCTCAGTTTTTGAATGGTTTTCCCCACTTTCATTGTTTTTGAGACATGGTTTCTCTATAGCTTTGAAGACTGTCCTGGAACTCACTTTGTAGACCAGGCTGGCCTTGAACTCATAGAGATCCTCCTGTCTCTGCCTTCCGAGTGCTGGGATTAAAGGCATGCACCACCACTGCCTGGCAAGTTTTTGAACTTTTCAACAGGGATAGTATAAAAATGGTTCCATTTCTGTTAAGCAACCCTACCTCAAGTGGCCTTGAATGTCAGAACAAATATCCTGCCCTCTTCATAAAACTGCTCTGTGTCCTATGAGTAAATGAAGCTCTCTAGTTCCCTCCAACTGGAAACCAGCCTTGAGCAATTCATTCAGCTCTAGTGGTCAATTAGATTTCTTCTTCAAATACCTAGGGTACTTAGGTATCTCTAGTGCAGAGAGCTCCATAACTAAGTTTTATGATTATATGTCTTTCTGAACTAAACTTGATTACACTGCCTTAATTTCTATTTTTAGCATTGAAATAAATATCTAGTCACAACTGAATTTATAATAAAACAAGTAACTACATGTGTGTTTGTGCATGTGCAGGCATGCACTGATGGGGTGGGGGTATACTTTCCAACCTGGGCCAGTTCACCGCTCTGTGGCAACCTGGTGGTCCCCCACTCAGGGAAGGTAAGTATATTGATGCTGAACTTAGTGAAGACATTCTATCAGCACAGTGCACTGTAGCCCAGAACTCCTAAACTCAAATGATCCCCAGCCTAAGCCTCCTGAGTAGCTGGAGCTACAGACATGCACCACTGTGCCCAGCACAGATACTTTCCAACACATGAAAAAGGTGGTTTTGTCATTAGGTAAATGAACCTAGATGATAACACCTACTAAACACATGGGCTACATGGTATGTAAGTAACTATAACCCAGTGGTATCTGAGTATACTGATTACAGCCTTGTTCCTCATGGCTTGCTCAGCCTGCTTTCTTTTTTTTTCTTCTTTTTTCTTTTTTTGGTTTTTCGAGACAAGGTTTCTCTGTGTAGCTTTGTGTGTGTGTGTGTGTGTGTGTGTGTGTGTGTGTGTGTGTGTGTGTGTGTGTGTGTGCATGCTTATAACTTGCCCATCAGGTGTGAGCTCGAAATTATGGCTGCAGCACCATGCCTGCCTTCCTGCTGCCACATTCCTTGCCATGACAATCATGACTATGATGGCTTTGGAGCCTATCCTGGCACTTACTCTGGAGACCAGGCTGGCCTCGAACTCATAGAGATCTGCCTGCCTCTGCCTGGGATTAAAGATGTACGCCACCAATGCCCAGCTTAGTTAGGTTTTCTACTGCTGTGATAAAACACCATGACCAAAAGCACGTTGAATAGGAAAGGACTTACTTGGCTTATATTTTCATATCTGTTCATCATCAAAGAAAGTAAGAAGAACAACTCACACAGGGCAGGAATCTGGAGGCAATAACTGATGCAGAGCCACTGAACAGTTTTACTGGCTTGCTCTCCAAAGCTTCCTCAGCCTGCTTTCTTATTGAACCCAGAACCACCTACCCAGGGTGTCCCCTGCCACAATAGTTTAGTATCTCCCACATCAATCACTAATTAAGAAAATACTCCATAGGCCTACCTATAGCCCATATTATTGAGGTACTTTCCCAATCAAGGTTTCTTCCTCTCTAGTGAATCTAGTTTGTGTCAAGCTAACATAAAACTAGCCAGCACAATCTATCTAAAATTACATATACCATATATAGTTCTGGGTAAACAGTTACATATACAGTTTAAATGGTTATCCTATCTGAGCTGACAATGGTCCCCCAAAGAACCATAAATTATCTAACAAAAAATCCCAAGACCAAGTACTTGAAGCCCGCTTTTGAGTTGTTGGGCAGAGTTGTCCAAGTGACACTGAAAACATTATAAGCTATTGATATTGCCCTGGGTTACCTCCCAGAGGCTGAAGCTAAATCCCTATTAGCTAAAGACACATACTTGGGGCATAAGAACTGGAAAACTGGACTGGATTTGACCAGAAAGCTTCCTCCCTGAGGACTACCTTTCATGGTACCAGAAGGCACTACATATGCTTCAAAGGAAACAATAGTCCTACACAGCTCTAATTCTATGAACTAAATCAATGACCAGTATAACATGATATCTTTAAGGGTGCAATAGTGGCAGGCATACTTCGTCAGTAGCCAGCACACTCTAATTAGACTTAAGGTCCACTCACCAAGAGGGAAACCATGCCTGGTACTGGAAACCTAGCCAACTACTCAGGGCTAGTGAAGTCATGAATTTTGGAGGACAACCTAAGTTGCCACTTTACTAAACCAGCATAATTCCTTGCCTACATCTGAATGTTTGAATATTTATCTTCATGCACACAAGTGTAGGTTTCATCCCTCAGCAAAAAAAAAAAAAAAAAAAAAAAAAAAAAAAAAAAAAAAAACAGAAATTAAACAATAGACAGAAACCATTACAGATTAACGCAACTGATGAAAATACTTAGAACAAGTGGTGCCCAGTGCTAACCGATACATCTACAACACAACTCCTGAACATAAGGCTCAGGGATCAGACTAGAAGAAAGGGGCAGAAAGCTTGTAAGAGCCAGAGGGACAGGAAGTTTGCTGTAATATTTAGTCTCCTAGCAATGGCAGAGAAGCTACACCTATGAAGCCTCATCAATGCCTAAACAAGACCTGAACAATGATGACACCAACAGACATGCTCACAAGGAAGGGGAAATATCATGGGGCCTCAACTCTAGATAAAGAACTATAGACAACTAAGCAATTCTGAGAGCAGGAGAACTAATCTTGCCCAGGGAAGAGCCCTGAATTGATTATCTAATACCTAGTCGTCAGTCCTGAAATGAAATACATACAAGTAACATTATACAGACTTAGCAGTTTGTGTTTATATATTTAGGTGTTCCCGCATACACACATAACAACAATTAAAGAAGCAGAGGGCATGAATTGAAAGAGGGTAAGGTGCATGGGAAGAGCTGAAGGTAGAAAAGGGAAGGGGAACATGATGTATTTTCATTTTAGAAAGAAGAACATATTTTTAAAGAAGTCAGCTAAAGCAGTCTATACCCCAGCCATACACCAGCAGTCAAAAACAGTGCTGTGAATAATCATTTGCCAGATTTAAAGGATTCAATTTTCTTTTCTGTAACTGAAAATGGAGGTAGAAGAGGTAGATGTGGGAAAATCACTCAGTTATTTAAATTCAAAGTAGTTAACATTCAATGAATGTACATATAAGGTACTTAATTTTATGTATGGTCAAGAAAGAAGAGGTACAGAGGGATAGAAAGATGGCTGAGCTAACAAATTACCTGTCATGCAAACATGAGGAGTTAAGTTTGAGTACTGAGAATACACATAAAAGCTAGCCTGGGTGACATGTTTGTAACCCCAGAACTGGGGGAGGGAGATGAGGTTGGGGAATGGCCATCAAGGACAAATGAATCTCCAGGGACTCTATAGCTAGCTAGACTCTATAGCCAAACAGTGAGGTCTGGGGCCCAATGAGAAGCTCTGTTTCAGACACAATGGAAAGTAATCTAGGACATCACCCACCTGATGTCACCTCTAGCTTCCACAAACATGCACACATGTGCCCCACATACACATATACACATATACCCCCACACATGCACATATGTACCACAACACACACACACACACACACACACACACACACACACACACACACACACACACACACACACGTACCACACAAATACATGTGCACCTACACACAAACAAGCATACATATACCACACACTCATGTCCACATGTAGCACACATATGTACCCACATACATGCACACATGTACCCACACACAAATGCACACATATACCACACACATGCTCACATGTACCATACACAAAGATGCACAAGACACACAAAAGCACACACACAAAAAGAAAAAGCAAGAAAGAAATTAAGGGGGGTATGAAGGACTAAGAGAGAAAGGGAGGAAGTAGGAAAATCAGAGAAACCATACAAATAATTGGAGGATAGGGTTTGCATAACTACAAAATCCATCAATTCCTGCCTCCAAAAAAAGGCAAGGAGACCTAAAGAACTAAAGTTCGTTATGTTTTGCTCCTGAAGTTTCCTCCCTGTGGCAATGGCTCCTGAATACACAGGACTTAGAGTATTATGTGAACACTAGAAGTAAGCAGCTACTTATACAGCCCAATTACCACCTTTTATCTCAGAGGAATGGCAGCTTGACTTACTCAGGATAGGAACACCACCCTTCTGCCTCTCTGCTGCCTCAGGTGTTTTGCTGAAGAAATAGCAGCTTCTTCCTCCTGGAAAGCCTTGCATGACACTCATGAGAATGCAGTTTGGGTTAGACACTGTGGTAACTTGAACCTCACCGACGACAGACCTAGTAAATTAGTGCCAAGATCTCATCCATCTGTTTTCAAGTGTTTCATGGTCTATTCTCAATTTCTGTGGCTTTCTTAAAATCAGCTCAGATCAGAAGATGAAACTATCCTTAACACATATTGGAATCAAGTTCATCAAGTTCAGAATCAATTTTACAAATACATTTGTAATGCTCATATATATTATGTGTTAAAATGTCATCAAGTCCAAGGCATGCTTATGTCAAAATACCAGAAACGTACTATTTGAGTTTTTGTATTACAGAAAAGTTCAATTATCTGAACTATAGCCTAGACCTGGGAAATAAAGAATAAAATATTGAAAAGGTACAGTAGGCACTTGGGAGACAGTTGAGTTGATAAACATAGGGCTGTGTTCATATCATACACATCTGTGATCCTAGCAGGCAAAGACAGGCCAATCTCCAGAGTCTGGTCTCTCTGGTTTCAGGAGAGACCGCCTCAAGCAATATGGTGGGTAAGGTAGAAGACACCAGAGGTCAACTGCTGCATCCACATAAATGCCCTCACACACAAGCATACATATAAATACACTATACACCAAAGGAAGAAGAAAATAAAGGCAGAATACACTGAGATAATACTTTACTTACAGAAGGACAGCTCAAAGTCATTTTCTTCTTTATATGCACAATTATAAACAGTGTAGCTATCCACTTTCCCGAGCTACAGTAGACTATCAGAAATGACAACACAAGCAAGGCCTACCTAAGATGGAAGAGAACACCACTGAAAGCATGAAGCATAGAATCAAGCACCAGCCAGGGACCTGAATGCTGTATGAGAAATGCTAAAACCTATTTGTCAGAAACTTCAGTCTGGAAGATGTGTCCCCATCAATCACACACTGGCCCTGTGGTGCTACACAAGACAAATACTATGGTTGTTCATTCTCTTAGAACTTTGGGAAAACTTGGGCTTTCTTTTTCTGGCAAGTGAAGCTTAACTAAGATTCCCTACAACAATGCTTCCAGAATACTTCATCATTACTGAGGAAGCAACTCTGTATTTTGTGTTCCCACAGGATTTGCTTATTCATGTGGTGATGAACATCCATCTGTGCATCTATATCCATAGGTCACTTTTTAAAAGCCTTTACCTGATGAAATGCAACAGCTCAAAGGTTTGTATTTCACAGGCTTTACTCTAAATTCCAATTCAATGATCCTATCATTTCTATTTTATTTTCTGAGGTTTGCAATTGCCAGAATATAGAAATATTTAAGTGATTTAAGGTAGGTGTAAAAGAATAGGCTCCTCATCACTGGAAAGAAATTCTTGATTGAATTCACCCAACAACTCATGTGGCTAGGTGCCAGAAATGCCAATGTGGCATTTCAATATTTGCTTGATTAAATAATCAGTTGAGTGTTTGGCACTGTTCAGATACAATATTTGAGCTATGAAAATGTACATAAATACATACACATAGGCAAACATGAATAATATTCCTGCAGAAGACTGGCCACCTAGATTTAAAGAACATACATATCTTTGTGGAGTCACTCCCAGTGGAGGTGAAAATAGCACCAGTTAGTGCATTCCTAAACCTTCCATACATTCCAATGGCCTCCCAGACACTCTGGGATTTTCATAAACAGAAAGCATAATATTCAAAATAGTTTGTCATTCAATCAAATATATTTCATGATTAATGCAACATGTTTTGTACATGTAAGTATGGTGCAATAAATTCCACTTTTTAAAACATCTTAAATTGAACTAAACCATCTAAGTTTTCCAATTGCTTGCTTCTTAGATACTTTGTGATTTTTTTATGGCATTCAATGAAATTGCTTTTACAATTAATGCAATGTTTTACTCACACAAGTGTAATTCTACTTTTCAAAACTTCTTCAATTGGTTCCCCATCAAAGTACATATGGTGCCAAAGCATGCTAAGATCTTAAGAAAAAACAGTATCTGTTCCATTAACTATCTAACACAACACAACATACATGAGATGAAATTCAGTTCTAACATTCCATAGCTGAAGATCTCTCAAGAGACCTTCAATTTTGACTCTCTGAATGCATGAATATGTAATGCTGTGGCTTTCATCTTTAAAGCAAAACAACAGATTAGTAAAAGTGGTCATTTCTGCTATCAAACACCACTGCATAATCGAGACAACCTTGCTCTGGAGAGATCCTGCCGAGTTCCTCCCATGCAGGTTATCTTACACTCACAGATAAAGCTACTTCTCATTAATGACATTGGTATAAAAATAGGAACAGTGTAAAACTCTGGGGAAAAAAACCAATAAAGTGAGAGGTTTGAAATGCAGCACTGTCTTATGGGAAATACTCAGCATTGCAGGACTTGTATGATCTATATACACCACCAATACCCATGTGAACGAGCTAGAAAGCCATATTCATTTCCCAGCTGGATGTGGAGCCTTTGAACAGTAAAGCAGTCCTCCACTGCTCACATGTTAGCTTTCCCCTGAAAGTAGCCAGACAACCCCATTGACCAAAACCACAGATTTTTCTACCTCAAAGCAGCTGAACATTCAGACAGCTCTGACCTGGAGTTGAAAGGAGTGAAGCCTCACAACACCAGCTATATTCAGTTCCTTCTACTCATGGGGTTAGTCAAAGGAAAGGAGAAATTAACTTTCTTTGTCCCAGTATGCTTTCTGTTTGATGCTTTCATGCCTAGCCACAACTCCTTATCATGATGGTTTTCTCACGCTTTCTGAAGCACCCAGTCAACACAATCTGCATACATGAATAAAGGGCTCACCAACTGATTCTTTCAAGGCCATAGTAAATTTAATCTGCACTGAGCTTTGAAAGGAGCACAAAAGAGAGAAGTTTTATAAACCTGGGATACCTGGGAATGCAGCACTGGAGAGGTGGACCAAGAACAGGAGGATCACTACTAAGTCCAGGCTAGCCTGGGCCATGAAGAAAACCTTGCTTTAATTTTGTCCTTCCTCAAACTGGAAGGACTGGTATTGTCTAGATGCATTTGCTACTCTGTAGGAAGAGGAGACAGGACCTCTCTCTGTGTCTCTAAAGAGTATCTAAACTGCCAACACAAGGGGGAAGCAAGAAATTCTCAAGAGTTGGGTGTGTAACTCTGGCATCCCTACGAGTGAAGCCAAAACTCCTCTAAAGAGACCTTACCTATTCCAAGTGAAGGATTTCTTTGTGTGTCTTGGTAGCTAAACCCCTGTTTAACCAGACACCATGCCACCCACCACAAGTCTAGGTAGGCTACCTGCCAGTGAGCCTCCCCAAAGTGTCTCAGTGTTCCATGCCTCTTTATCCCTAATCTTTCCATTCCTCCTCTGGCCATGGCCCAGTCCTCAGCTCTGCTCAACCAGAGGCCACATATGCCAGAAGACCAGAGAGGAAACAGAAACCAAGGAACAAAACACCTATCCAACAAGGACAAACTCAGAAATCCACACCAAGACCTATATTCAACCCAAACCCAGATGCCTAAACTCCAGTATAAGGACACAATCAACAACAACCAATGCAATAGGTCACCACCAAAGCCCAGCTCTTCTACTGCAGCAAGCCCTGAATATTCCAACATAGCTGAAGCACAAGGAAAGGATCTTAAAACCAGCTTTATTAAGATGATAGAGGTCCTTAAAGAGGAAATGAATAAATCCACTAAAGAAAATGAGGAAAAGACAATCCAAAAAAGAGGAGCAGGAAAACACAAATTAAAAAAAATAAATGTAGGAAATGAATCAATCCACTTTAGAACGCCAAAAAGAAACAACAAAAAAAATTGAAGGAAACAAAACTGTTCAAGACCTGAAAATGAAATTAGAAGCAATAAAGAAAACATAAACTGAGGAAATCCTGGAAATGAAAAATCTAGGTAAGTGAACAAGAACTACAGAAGCAAGCTCCATAAACAGAATACAATAAATAGAACAGAGACTCTCAGGCATGGATGATATAATAGAAGAAATGGATACATCAATCAAATACAATGTTAAATCTAAAAAATTACTGACACAAAACATCCAGGAAATATAGAACACTATGAAAAAAACCAAATGTAAGAACAATAGAAATAGAAGGAGGAGAAAAATACCAGCTCAATGGCCTAGAAAAAAATATTTTCAACAAAATCATAGAAGAAAAATTTCCTAGCCAAAAAAGAAGATGTCTATAAAGGTACAAGAAACACACAGAGCACCAAATAGATTAGACCAGAAAAGAAAGTACTCTCACCAAATAATAATCAAAACACTAAACATATAGAACAAAGAAAGAATATTGAAGCTGCAAGGGAAAAAGATCAAGTAACATATAGAGACTGGTCTATTAAATTATATCTGGCTTGTCCAGACTACAGCACATCTGTCCAGACCCTGCTTTTAGAGTCTCTGTTGAGAAGCCAGAGACTCTAAAAGCAGGGTCTGGACAGATGTGCTGTAGTCTGGACCATAGATGCCATCCCAGACTGCTGTGCCAGATAAACTTTCAATCACCATAGATGGAAAAAAATGATATTCTATGATAAAGTCAAATTTAAACAATATCAATCTACAAATCCAGATCTACAAAAGGTACTAGAAGGAGAATTCCAACCCAAGTAGGTTAACTACACTGATGAAAACACAAAAAATAATCACCAGTAATACCAAAAGCAGGAAGCACACACACTACCATCACAATTAATACCACGAATAACAAATAACAAGAATTACAATTATAGGTCATTGGTATCTTTCAATATCAATGGACTCAATTACCCCAATAAAAAGACAGAATAACAGAATGGATGCAAAAACGGATTCCATTCTCCTGCTGTACACAAGAAACACACATCAGCATCAAAGATAGACATTACCTTGGAGTAAAAGGTTGGAAGAATTTCTAAGCAAATGGACCTAAGTAACAAGCTGGTGGAGCCATGCTAGTATCCAACAAAATAGACTTCAAACCTAAATAAATCAAAAAAGGAAAGATCCACCAAGATGATCTTTCAATTCTTAATATCTGTGCCCCAAATAAAAAGACACCCACTTTTGTAAAATATTACTAAAACTTAAATCACACACTGATCCTCACACATTGATAGTTTGAGACTCAATACCCAACTCTCACCAAAGGAAAGGGCATCCAGCCAAAAACTAAACGAGAAATACTGGAGCTAACAGACATTATCAACCAAATGAACCTTACAGATATCTGCAGAACACTTCAACCAAACTGACTTCCTCCAAAATTGACCACACACTTGGTCACAAAGACAGTCTCAACATACACAAGAAAATTGAAATAACTCCCTGCATCCTATCAGACCACCACAGATTAAAGCTGTATTTCAATAATAGAAAGCATACAAACTCATGGAAACTGAACAACTCTCTACTGAATGAAAACTAGGTCAAGATAGAAATAAATAAAGAATTAAAGATGTTCTAGAATTCAATAAAAATGAATATACAACATACCCAAACGTGTAGGTCACAATGAAAGCAGTGCTAAGAGGAAAGTTCACAGCACTAAGTGCCCACATAAAAAATATGGAGAGATCTCATACTAGCAACCTGACAGCACACCTGAAAGCCCTAGAACAAAAAGAAGCAAACACACACAAAAGGAGTAGATGCTATGAAATAACCAGAGAGTTGCTGAAATCAATATATTAGAAACAAAGAAAACAATACAAAGCATCAGTGAAATGAGGAGTTGGTTCTTGAGAAAAATCAACAAGATAGACAAAACATTTCTAAGCTAACTAAAAGACAGAGAAAAAATATCCAAATTAACAAAAACAGAAACAAAAAGGGGGACATTGCAACAGATACCAAGGAAGTCGGGATAATCATATATAGATATACTCTAAAAACCTGTATTCCACAAAATTGGAAAATCTAAATGAAATTAATAATTTTCTTGATAGATACCATTTATCAAAGGTAAATCAAGATCAAATTAACAATATAAACAGACAGGAAACACCTAAGGAAATAGAAGCAGTCATTAAAAGTCTCCCAAGGAAAAAAAAAGAAAAAGAAAAGGTTCAAGGCCAGGCAGTCCAGAATTATCCTAATACCCAAACTGTGCAGAGATTTAAGAGAATTTCAGACCAATTTCCCTTATGAACATAGATGTAAAAATGCTCAATAAAATACTTGCAAACAAAATCCAAGAACACATCAAAAAAGATCATCCACCATGACCAAGTAGGCTTTATTCCAGAAATGTAGGGGTGGTTCGACATATGGAAATTAGTCAATGTAATCTACCATATAAAGAAACTGAAAGACAAAAACCACACGATCCTTTCAATACATGCTGAAAACACCTCTGACACTCCTTCATAATAAAAGTCTTGGAGAGATCAGGTATACAAAGGACATACATAAACATAATAAAGCAATATACAGCAAGCCAATAGCCAAAATCAAATTAAATGAAGAGAAACTCAAAGCAATTCCACTAAATTCAGGGACAAGGTTGTCCACTCTTTTCATATCTTTTCCATATAGTTCTTATAGTTGTAGCTAGAGCAATAAGACAACTGTGGGAGATAAGGGAGATACAAATTAGAAAGGAAGGAGCCAAAGTATCATTATTTGCAGATGATATGGTGGTATAAATATAAATAAGTGACCCCAAAAATTCTACCAGGGATCTCCTACAGCTAATAAAGAGTTTCACCAAAGAGGCTGGATACAAGATTAGCTCAAAATAATCAGTAGCACTCCTATATGAAAATGACAAACAGACTGAAAAAGAAATCAGGGAAACAACGCTCTCTACAATAGCAGCAAATAATATCAAATATCTAGGGGTTAACCAGAGAAACTAGGAAACAAGGAGGACCCCAAGAGAAGAATGCATGGTCTCCCGAAGAAGGGGAGGGGGACAAGAACCCCTGAGCAAATTGGGAGCACAGGGGTTGGGGAGGAGGGAAGTGGGAAGGGGAGAGGGGGGTAAGGGGAGGGGGGAGGAGAACAGGAGGACTGAGACAGGGGAGGAATAGAGGAGGGCAAAAAAAGGAGATGCCTTGACAGGAGGAGCCAGTATAGGTTTGGAGAGAGGTCTGGCACAGGGGAAATGTTAGGGGATCCACGAAGATAACCCCAATTAAGAATCAAGGCAGTGGTGGAAAGGCTTCCTTTGATGCCCTTCCCCTATAATGACATTGATGACTACCTTGGTTGCCATTCCTAGAACCTTCATCCAGTAGCTGATCCAAGCAGATACAGGCCCACAGCTAAACACTGAACCATACTCCTGGAATCCAGTTGCAAAGAGGGAGGTGGGATGAGCAAATGAGCCAAGACAATTCTGGAGAAACCCACAGAAACAGTTTACCTGACCTCGTGAGAACATAGAGACCCTAGTCGTAAATCTGGGGAACCAGCATTGGACCAAACCAAGCCCACTGAATGTGGGTGCCAGGTAGGAGGCCAAGGCAGTCTATAGGACCTCTAACAGTGGAGCCAGATTTATTCCTAGAGCACAAATAGACTTTGGGAGCCCATTCCCTATGGAGAGGGATACTATTGCAGCCCAGATATGGGAAGGAGGGCCTGGGCCCTCCCCCAAATGATGTGAGGTACTTTGTTGGTCCCCCATGGAGGGCCTCACTATCCCTGAGACGTGGTGGAGGGTGGTTGGAGGGTTGGTGGGGAGCATGGGAGGGCGAGGGAATGGGGGTATTGATATGTAAATAAGAGTGCTTCTAAAATTAAAAAAATAAATATCTTGGGTTTATACTAATCAAGCAAGTGAAAGACATGTATGACAAAAACATCAAGAATTTGAAGAAAGAAATTGAAGATGATATCAGAAAATGGAAAGATCTCCCATGCTCATGAATTGGTAGGAGTAACATAGTAAAAATTGCCAGCCTACCCCCCCCAAAAAAAATCTACAGATTCAACACAATCACCATCAAAATTCCAACACAATTCTTAACAGACCTTGAAAGGACAATACTCAACTTCATATGGAAAACAAAAATCCCAGGACATTTAAACAATGCTGAATAATAAACGAGCTTTCAGAAGTGTCACCAGCCAGATTTTTAACTGCACTACAGAACTATAGTACTAAAAAACACAGGTACTGGCATAAAAACAGACATGCCCATTGATGGAATCAATTTGAAGAACCAGACATACATTCACACACCTGTGGACACCTGATTTTTGATGGAATCAATGAAGCAAGGCTCATGGGAGCTCACAGAGACTAATGCAGCAATTTCAGAGCCTTCATGAGTCTACCCTAGGTCCTCTGCATGTTTGTATGCTTGCTGGCTTAGTATTTTTGGAAGGACTCCTAACAGTGGGAGTGGGTCTATCTCTGACTCTTTTGCCTGTTCTTGGGATTCTTTTCCTCCTTCTGGGTTGCCTGAAGTAGCGTTGATGTGAAGGTTTGTGCCTGGTCTTATTATAACTTGTTGCATTGTGTTCAGTTGATGCTTGTTCTTTTCTCAAAGGAGACACTGGTGAGGAGAAGGTGTCTGGGGAGAGGGGAGGTGGGGGAGAACTTGGAGTAGTGGAGGAAGGGGAAGCTCCAATTGGGATGTATTTTATGATGGAAGGAGGGAGGGAGAGAGGGAGAAAAGAAATGGGCTCAAAGAAAGCAAAGGGATTGTTGTGTGACCCTCTTGCTTTCAGAAAAAAGAAAGCAATACAATAAAGGCTAATGTTCGTTCTATATTTTCCTTCACTTATTATGAGAACCAACAATGTGTGCCTCTGGAATTAAAATCAGAACTTTTATGGTTTGTTTACTGATAATGCTCAGTGGGTAAACTGCCTCTGTCTGATATACACAGAGAAGAGGTGTTGCTAAAAAGAACCTGAATCATCCAAGGTATCCATGATCTGAGCTAGAATCCTGTTTAAAAGCAAGATCATCCATCTGCGTCTGCAAGCCGGACTTGTGAAGGGAGACACGGGCACCTCCTAAGAAACTGCAGGTTAATGTCAGATTTCAACAGAATCAGGTAATAATGCCCACCTTTTCAATGCTTTGGGTCCAGTCTGTAAAGATTTACATCTAGAAGCAGCTATTCATGGTTTCTTTCACTACAAATCTGAAGCACAATAAGCAACTTTAATAAATTGGAAAACTCCTTAAAATTGAAATACAGTAAATGCTGGATCTACTTCATTTTCAAAAGAATGGAACTCTTCTGTAAACTAGACAGAAAAAAAAACTTACAAGGAAGTACATCCATGTTCAAAGATTTGTGTTAGTTTTGAAGATATATGCCTTCGTGTGCTGATTTTGTTTTTTCAAACAGCTATAAGAAATGATTGTAAGAACTTAGAAGTTTCAAGAAAGACTAAAATTTACCTGTGCATTCTGCTTGGAAATTACATCAACTGTGTCAACCAAAGGAAACCAGTAGATAAAGTTCAAGGACTCCGAAGTTAGGAACTGAAAGCATGAGAGGATTTAAAGATGTTGGAGGCACAGTCAGCTGAGAGGTTTCCAGGGAGATTTTATCGTAGTTCATGGGTGTGACTGTGGGAATGCACTTTCTTGAGGAGGGCAAAGCCCTTCAGGGACACAGTTCACCTGTTTTAGGGGCCATAGTTCAAATCATCTCCCCACTTGCTTTCATCTGCTTTTTGTTCATGCAAAACTATGCAAGAGCTTAATCCACAGCATTCATATTTCACACCAACCCCAAACAGAGTAGCTCTGGAAGTGGCTCAGTCAATCTGCAATTCAGGATTAACTTCCTGGCTGGTTCTTATCTGTTCATACACCAGTGATTGCAACAAATTGTGTGTGGATTTAAAAGTAGAGGAAAGTATGTTTTACCATCCATATCAAAAATTAATTTGTGACGGCAGGATAAATACAAGCTACCAATGCCCAAGTTTGCAGGTTGATGATCTGGAAATATCTCATTGTGACACTTCATTTTCCAATTAATTACTGAAATAAAAATGCAATGCAAATGTGTGCAAGTCACACTGTGTGAGGATATCAACTCTTAGTAGAAGAGTCATTACCTAAGAATGTGAACACTTAGGCACAGAATTGAACTAGATAGGAAATTTTTCAATAATGAAACCATTAAACTAGATTTATAGTTAAAATACTGCACTGTTATACTTTAAAAATCATTTATTTGGCCCTCTAACTTTACCTGAATTCAGGTAATGTTGAGTCATGTGTGATAACATCTTTATCTAAAGATCCACCTTGAAAAGCACTTGACAAAAATTAGCATCTTTTCATAAGAAGGAAGTCAATGGATTAGAGAAGAAATGAACCTGAGCAGGGTAAAGACCAGCATTACAACCAGGGGCTCACACTATCCTCAGCAGCAGAAGTGTATATTTTCCAATATGATATCTACTATCTTGACTCTGTTTATCACAGGACCAAAAGTCTTGCCAAGGAATAAATACAAGACATTCTAATAGGAAAAGAAGAAGTGAAATTGCCTAGAATTGTTGATAACATTAATTTTATATAGAAATTTCTAAGGTATCTACAAAACGTTACTAAACCTGGTAATCAGATCAGGTGAAGATGAAGGATATAAACCCACTGTCCCCAAGTAAGTAACATTTCTATTAACTTCTAGCAGCTGTTCAACAAATAAATGAAGAGGGAGCATGGTCTCCAGAGTGAGTGCCAGGATAGGCTCCAAAGTTACACAGAGAAACCCTGTCTCGAAAAACCAAAAAAAGAAAAAAAAAATGAAGAGGGAAGGGAATCCCATTTATACTAGGAAAATCAATAACAAATAGCAAAAAGATCTATATAAATTTCAAAAACAAGATGGTCTGGTAGGATGGTTCTGTAGGTAGCAGCACTTACCATGCAGGCATAAGGACCTTAGTTCTAATCCTCAGCACCCACATAAAATCCAGGTATAGCCCAGCAGCTGGGCGGGGAACTGGGGTACAGAAACAGATGGTCACCAACCTAGCTCCAGATTCAATAAGAGAGACCCTGTCTCGGGAGAGTAAGGGGAGGAATACAGTATGACTCCTAATGTCCCTGCTCGAAACTCCACAGGTGTTCCAATGTGTACATGCACCACACACATATACCACACACATACACACAATTAAGGAGGTAAAGGGCCTGTATGCCAAAAACTATGAAACATTAATAAAATAAAAATAGAGGTAAGCAAAAAAATAAATAAGTAAAAACAGAGGTAAGCTAGAGAAATTAATACTGTGAAACCACTACAAGTTACCAAAAAAGTCAATGTAATCTTTACCAAAAAATTGCAATGACATTTTTCAAAGAATTGGTCAAAAATTCTTAAATTAAAATGAATATATAAATGACCCTGGATATACCAAACAATATTAAACAAAAATAACAAAGCTGGAGGCATTACATTCTATTTTAATATATATTATAAAGTGATTATAATAAAAATAACATAGTATAATATAAAAAATAACTTTTTAAAACACACACTGAACAATGGAACAAGATAGAAAACTGCCAAGAACAGACACATGTATTTGATCAACTAATTTTTTTTCAGAGCTGAGGACCAAACTCAGGACCTCATACTTGCTACACAAACACTCTACCACTGAATTGGAAGAGACAGAAGGAGTAGGCATAGCAGGATGACTACAGGCACTAACAAAGTATTATGTATCTCAAAATAACTAAGAAGGCAAGCTTCAAATGTCCCTATGTAAACATGACTGGTAAACTGGGTAACAGAGATGCTAATTAGGTTGATTTAACCATGCCACATTGTGTATACAGTATCAACACACCACATTTTAGCCAACAAATATATACAATAATATTTATTATTGTCAGTGAAAGTAATAGTCATGTTTTAAGCATAATAAGATTAAAAAATAAATAGTAGTTCTTTATTTAAAGAACCATTTTATAAGTGAATCACTTGTCCCTCAGTATTGTTTTAAAGAAAGTTTCCTTAAAATAGTATATAGACTTACTTCTCAAGCTCATTAAAAAGTAATCAAGAGATGGAAGTCATTAAGTTTACCTTCCCATTAACCCATTGTGGCCCCTGAAGACAAGTATCACAACAGCAGCAACCAGTGATTTGGGGCTCTTATGGAGAGCTGTCGGGACAAATTTTACAGCCATCAGGCACCACAATGGGGACTGGCTTTTCCCAGCCAACTTTTAATGTAAACAACAAAGAAACCTGCAGCTTTGTACTTCCCCCGGCACCTCTCCCTTTTCTTTCAGATGAACACTGGACATACTGGAAGGCAAGCTTCCAGAGTCAGTTTCAGTGCTAGAGAGGGATTAGGATGAAATGGAATCCAACAGGTAAATCCCTAGGTACAATAGTGAAAATGTACCCCTTTGTGTCACTGCTAAAACTGGCTGCCGCCTCCACCTCTGCCTGGAGCTGGCTGCCCACAGACTCTAGAGCAGTTTTCAAATTAAATGATAAATCTCAGATATCTTGAACAGAAAACTGACAGTTGATAAAAACCAATCATGTCCACTCCAACCCAAGCATGGATAACAACAAAAGAACTGTGGGGGGGGGTGGCTTTTTTATTTTCTTTAAGAAATGATTTCTTTTTCAAGTTCAAAGTGATTTCAGAACCAAGATGCAGAAAATTAAGCTTCTTCCAAAAGGTTTAAAAGCTCTAGTATAATGTTGCCTCAGCAAATACAGTGGATGTTCCGCTTTCCAGCCTCCAGACAGTGCACATTTTAAACAGGCACATTTAAATGACCCAGAAAGATGTCTCCTGCAGTGCAAATGCATCCTGTTCAGAGGTGCTTGAGACTTTGGTGAAGGGGATGATAGCTTCTGAGTAGGGAAGGAATCATTTGCTGCATTTTAAATGCAAATAAAGGTCACAGATTGATGGTACCACCTCCAACCCGATGGGAAAATTTAGAAAAATAATTTTTTTCAGGATAAAGGTATATGCACCAGTGCTTAAGCAAAACCCATGGAGTCTGTTTAGAGGCATGAAATTTCCTTGTTGTTTTTAAATACTCGTTTCTTCCTATCATAAGCTATTCACTGGATTTCAATATCATCTGGAAGCCATGCCTTAAGTGATCCCTGGTAGGAAACAGCAAATGCCTAGAAAAACATTCAAAGACAGAGTCCATGAATCTATTTCTATCTAACACAGAACAGATTTCACCCTGGCTACTCGGCAGTCCAAGATTTACAGTTCACCTCTCCTCCCTAACCCTCATGTCTAAGCTCCTTCAGGCTGGATAAGAAAAAATAAATAAGGGGAGAGTGGTGAAGAAACTCATGATCATTATCCCAGGAAATGTCAGGTCTCCTACCTATCCACCCTTACCCAGTACTTCCTAATACTGCTGGAGAGCATCTCTGAATTCATAGGGGCCTACTGAGTTCCCTAGCAAAGCAGTTCCCCAGCAAAGCAGTTCCCCAGCACATACTGACCCACCGTTCATGCCACTGTAGACATTCCGGTGATGGGGTGCTGAGTCCTCTTGAGCCTGCCGTCGAAGGGTGCCCTCCCTGCTGCCCCCGCTGCTTCCTCCACCACCGCCTCCATGTTTGTGATCAGGGCTGCCCCCATAATGTTGTTTGAGATGCTCTGGGCTTGTTCCCCTGGTTCTGGGGAGATGCTCGAGGCTCCCACCAAGGGCGTGCTTCTGGAGATGCTCAGGGCTCCCTCCACTGTGCCTGGCATGTTCTGGGCTGCCCCCTGGTCTGTGCTTCTGGAAATGTTCAGGGCTCCCACTCAATACATGTTTGGGCAGCATTTCCGGGCTGCTCCCAGGATGTGGGTGCCTCTGCTGCTCTGGGCTGCCTTTGCATAAGGGCTTGTGGTGCTCAGGACTAGGTCCTTTCAGTGCTTTGGGGTGATCTGGGGTTCCAGAAGCCCTGGGTTTGTGTAGATGTTCAGGGCTGGTGCTCCTGTGTTTGGTATGCTCTGGGCTGCCCTCGCTCCGGGGCTTCTGTAGATGCTCAGGACTGCCCCCACTGGCATGGTGTTTGTGGTGGTCAGGACTGTCGGTGCTGCCGGTGCTGGAGGTGCTGCTGCCATCACCCACATCCCGCACATAGGGAGCAGCAGAGGCCACCAGTTGGCACAGGCTGGCCTGGCTGTCAATGGAGCAGCGGCTGCCAGCGCATCCCGCGCCCTTCTCCTCATCCAGCAGCACACAGAGCTCCTTAAGCTCCATGTTCTCCTTCACCACCTCCTCCTGTTTTACCTCCAGCTCCTTCAGCTTCTGCAGGTATAAGGCCACTTCCTTGTGCATCACTCCGGCTGTGTAGCGACCCAATCTCTGCCACTCCCGGGACACCCTTTTGCCTTTCTGCCGGTCATCGTCCAGGAAACAGCACAGGTCCCTCAGTTCCTGGTTGTCCTCCTGGAGTTTCTGGTTAATATCCTGAAAAGAGAGATGGGACTTATTTGGAGGCAGACAGGAGAGGTGGCATCGAGACTAGACCTTCCCTAGGAAAAGTCCCAGAACTGGGGAGTCTTTGCATGGGTTCTCAACCTGTGTGGGTCACCACCCCTTTGGCAAACTTCTATCTCTAAAAATACTTACATTATGATTCATAACAGTGGCAAGGTTACAGTTATAAAATAGCAATAAAAATAATTTTATGGTTGGGGGTCACCACAATATGAGATGATCCTTTAAGGGTCACAACATTAGGAAGGTTGAAAACCACTGATTGTCAGGTGAGAGACCACAGAAAGGTGTGGATTGTGTTCCTGGGGGGATTCTCTAACAGTTATATTATTCAGTTTTCACTCCAGTGTTTAGGGAACAATAATTATGACCCTTTTACAGAAGAACCTGGGCCTCAAGGAGTTTCATTCGGCCATCAATTCAAGAAGAGTCAGTTGAAATCAACAGGAATCAGTGTACACTCCAGAAACAAAGATGGTGACATGGTGTCCTACACAGGTAATCCAGCAACCTGGGACTCTGCAGGTAAGTGTCGCCATAGGACATCAAGGCGAATCTAGGCAATACAGTGAGTCTCATGCCAGTGAGAGAAAAAAAGAGAGAAGAAAAGAGGGGAAGGGGAAAGGAAAGGGGAAGGGGAAGGGGAAAGGAAAGGGGAAAGAGAAGGGAAGGGAAGGGAAGGGAAGGAAGGGAAGGGAAGGAAGGAAGGGAAGGGAAGGAAGGAAGGGAAGGGAAGGGAAGGAAGGGAAGGGAAGGGAAGGGAAGGGAAGGGAAGGGAAGGGAAGAAGAAAGTTGCTTGTGTCTTGTGACTGTGGAAAGGCTCTGAGGCAGCATTTTTTTATTTTAATTAGAAAGAAGATTATTTTACATGTCAATCTCAGGTCCCTCTCCCACCCCTCCTCCCATGCCACCCCCCAACTAACACCCTACCTATCCCATACCCTTTCTGCTCCCCAGGGACGGTGAAGCCTTCCATGGGGGGTCTTCAGAGTCCGTCATATCCTTTGGGATAAGGCCTAGGCCCACCCCCTTGTGCTCAGGGAGTATTCCTCTACGTGGAACGAGCTCTCAAAGTCCATTCTTATGCTAGGGATAAGTACTGATCTACTACAAGGGGCCCCATAGATTTCTGAGGTCTCCTCACTGACATGCACATTCAGGTGATCTGGATCAGTCCCATGCTGGTTTCCCAGCTATCAGTCTGAGGACCAAAAGCTCTGCCTTGTTCAGGTCAGCTGTTTCTGTGGGTTTCACCAGCCTGGTATGGACCCCTTTGCAAGGCAGCATTTCTTTTAAAAAGCTGGTGTGAAGTTCTCAGACTCTAGAAGGATTGAGCTGTACCATTCCTCCAACCCCCTCGGGGAAATCACAGTGCCCCCTAATGGCATTCCAGTGCATTGCATCCACCCTTACTGGCCATACCCACTGGTAATTCACCCAAGCAACTCAAGCTTAACATAAAGCAGAACTGCTGTAATTCTAATACTCCTCCCCAAATTGCACCTCTCAGAAAATGCCACTTCCACCTCTTACCCTTTATAAGAACACAGGGTCATTCCCATGTCTCCCCCTTCATCATCACTTCTGAGGCAAAAAAAAATCCTTGGAATTTGAACCTCCAAAACTTAAAACTTCTTATTCTCACCATGAATTACTTCAGTAGCTTCCCATTGCTCTTAGGGTACAGGGTCCCTCAAGTCTCTCAGAGCTTCAAATGTTCTGTCCACTTCTCCAGCATGAATAGTGATTCATTCGTTCATTCACAAAGAGTTAGTAGCCACAGATTATGTGCTAGGTACTAGTGCAAATGCTAGGAATGTGTTCATGAGCATTCAAGAGCCCTATAACCTAAGAGCCTAAAGCTTTCACCCTGGTAAAAGGGATATCAAAAATCAAGCCTGGATGGTAGTAATATGTATGAAAAATGCTAGGAGGGAAAGACCCTTCCCCTGCCTTCATCTGTGATCCTCTGTCTTCCCTCACTAACCCCAATACAAGCACTCCTTGCCAGACTGGTCTCCAAAAAACACTTTCAGCATGTTGAGCTCCACCTGAAACACATCAGGAACCTCAATTGCCAAGAGAAAATTAATAAATCCATTTCTACCCAATTATTTTTATGCATTCCAACTAGAAGGTTTCTCCTTCTTTGCAATATGAACTTACACAAAACAAGAGATTCCTCTGAGAAGTATCCCATAGCACCATAACATCACCCACAATGAGACAATGTTCCTATCCAGCGCTTAAAACCTTTGGCATACTTGAGCACTCAGTAGACATCACCTTCATCTCCTTTCTCATGTACAGTCCTGACAACGTGAAAAGCAAATGTCTGACATCTCTGTCTATGCAGCACACTTATCATGCTATGTTGCATGGACACATGGACATATATAGTGGGCACAATATATATTTATGGACATCTTAATTCCTTAGAGCTCTGGGCCAATGGCCCAAACAAGCTACAGCTAGCTGTAGCTATCAAGAAAGGATTCGACAGTGTTTTCAGGGGCCCTACTACATTGGGATATGCAGTAGGATGAGGAGGGTAAGTTATCACTTGATACTGATACTTCACAGGGAATCAAAACCTTTGGATACTCAGAGAAAATATCCCCCAAAAAAGCAATCTTGATAAGCTTCAAAAGTTAGTCAACAATTAGCACCATCGAGGCATTTGAGATGAAGCTCAAGTTTTGTTGTTCTTCATCTGAAAGAATTTCCACCTGAAAACACTGGGGTGTGTCTATGCTGCAGCTTTTCTTGACCAATCTAAAACTATAATACATATGACTGCTGTTATCATAGGTTTTTCCTTAAGAAGTGAAACGCAACGTTCCAACATTCCAGAGTAGGTGGTCCAGCAGCATGAGCCCATTCACACCTCCTATTCCAATTCTTGAGAATATTACTTGTCTTTAGTGTTGATCTATTGTCTTTGCCTTTGATGGACAGATAAGCAACAAACTTGAACCAATAACCTTGTGAGCTAGCTTTTTCAAATCTGGCACATTAAAATATAGACTTTCTTTAAAAAAAAAATACTAGACGTTCTTTTAACATTGCCATAGGCCACAAGATACTGCTCTAAGTACCTAAAGTAGCCTTTTAAAAGTTTAAATCACTCAATATTTCAACCCACTAAAAGCTGTATCTCTCGTACAAGAAGAATTGTTTTCATGTGGTTCTTTGTGTTCTCTGCAGACATGCAGGGTTAAGTGATTTGAATGAGGATGACCCCCACCCCCACCCAGGCTCAGCTATCTGAACAAATCTCCAGTCAGTGTTACTATCTGGGAGATGTTTAGGAGGTATGACTTTGCTGAGGAAGTATGGGTGCACCGAGAGTCAAAAGGCCTCTCTCTGCTACCTGTTATCTCTATTATTATCTGCTTTGTATTAACTGTTGAGGATATGAGTTCTCAGCTTCCTGCTCCCACTCCTGTGCCATTTGCTGTCGTGATGGCCAATTACCTTCCTGGAACCATAAGCCCGAATAAACTCTTTCTTCTATAAGCTGCCTTGGCCACGGTGTTTCATCACAGCAACAAAGCAAGTGGCAAAATTAATATTATAAGGGCAACAAAGCTGTTTCTACTCAATTCCTCCAGAGCTCACTGGACCAGGCTCAGCAGGACAAGCAGATGGTTCTTAGTCTCTCACAGCATCAGCACTCTAAGCAATCCCTTTTACCATGTTTTCTGGGGCCACACACTAGACACAGAGCATACCCACTGAGCCTTTTCTGAACATACACTCTGCATGACCTTGAGAAAGCATTCTCAACCCACTGCCCTCTCAGTACATGTGTAATGTTTAACCCTCATAAAACCTCATATAGTATTAAGATCTCCATTGAACAGATCAGAAGACTGAGGCTGAGAAGCCAACAGTTTCCCTCATCTGACCAAGCTGAACAATGGCATTTCCACCTAGTCAATTCAAAATATTTAGATATGATTTTTAAAGTCAAGTCACAGGTACTGGCATCGCAATTATCCAACATTTACAGTTTTGAAGAGTGCCAGGCCCTCAGAGGACCCCAAAATGGAATCACTTTCTTCCCATTAAGATAAAAAAGAAAGAAAAGAAAATACACCTATCATTCATTCAATCAAGCACATCCATGGCTCACTGTGGAATCCAAGGAAACTCCCATCCCAACTGATGAACAGAAGGGAGAACACTGACCCAGAAGTAGAGCTTTCAAACCACAGTGCACTCACAGTGGACAAAAAGCCTGGGGTCTACTATGTTTACCACAAGAAGGGAGCAGACTCTTCAACAGAAAGTGACCTGTAAGGAGTGAGTGGTTTCCTGAGTGAACTGTGCTGTTAACATGGGCATGGCTATGTCAAGGACACTAATACCAAAGTCCCCTGAGATTGGCAAAGCCTTCCCTGGGTGAGGCTTAAAAGGATGGCCAAGCTTTCCTTGGGTTCAAATACAAATGTTGACAGTGTGTGCAGAACACCTGCTTTAGCTTTCTCCCTTCACCAGGTGTTCACAGCCTGCTCCCATACAGATACCACTCCTGCAGAGATTAGACAACCCTTCCTCCTGTTCAGCTACATATAATAACCTCACCTGTTTCTGCCTCCTTGTTCAACTGTATATAATAAACACACTGAGCTTGAAGGGTGCTGTGGCTCCATGCCTCCATCAGAGCAAGGACATCCCACTGTGCCATATCCCAGCTTTTCTATGTGTATCTACGTGTTGTCATTTCTTCATTCCCTTGCTGCCCCTGTTCAGGGTTCTAGAATCCAAGGCATGAAAGAACATCATACTGACCAACCTCCATCGCTTCTGTACTGGATAAGGAGGTAGCCTACAAAACCTTGTACTTTTGGGTCATGAATCCAGACCTGGAAGTTTTCTAGTTGGAACAAAATTACTTTAACTGAGCCAATAGCTGTTTCTCTAAATGAGGCCACTGAAGGGATGACCAAATAGTGTGCTCTAATACCACTCCTGGCTCTCTCAGAGACCTGCACATGGTGGACACAACTTAAAAGAACTCCCAAGGATTTCTTGAGTTGTTAACATAGCTCTTCATGTGAGTGAAACCTTTAGGAAGTTAGTGAAAAACTCTTCCAATCTGCACTGTGTTTCAAACCATGAAAGAAGACTAAAGCAACGCATGACAAACAAGCCCTATTGCCTAGCTTTGCCCGAGAAACCCAGCTCCTAGAGGCACTTGATTCTACATGTATGCTTTCTCCTGGTAACAGGAGAAAGCAGTTCCTCTTAGTCAGTTCCTCTACAAGGTGGTGCTTTATTTTCACAACACACTTAGAAGTAGATCTTATTCACGTTTTTATTAATCAACAAAACAAGGATCTGAGAAATTAATTACACATGCTTGCCTCCCTGGTAGATGAGGGTCTTTAATTTCAACCTTATTTCCAAGACCATATTCCTTTTACTCTAGCCTTCCTCTCATTTCCCCTGTGTACTTAATAAATACTCCATTAGTAATGAATTTAAAAAGATTTTGACTGTGGGAATATTTCTCTCTGCACCCACTCTAGGGAGTGTGTGACACTGGGTTTGGACCTGAGGTAGTCATCTCCACTGGGGAATTACACATCGGTGAGCCTGGAGCACCTGGCCCCATTCCTAGTACCCCAGAATCCCAGAGCTGGAGCTCTGGTGCAATTAAGGAACAGTGTCTATTCCCTGAGAATCCCGAGTGGGAGAGGAGAGAGATGGGAACAGTTTGTGCCTGGGGGGAATTTGGTCCCTGGGGTTCCTTCATTGATTTCGTTTGTGTCTGGCTTCCTATAAACAAAAGCAGAACAATGAGAGGAAGGAATACCAGGAGGCACCAGGCAAGCTGTGAGCAGAGGAAGTTTGCAGTGCACAGCGGCAGGGCGGTTCCCGGTGGGTTTGCAGCAGCCTTGCTGGCACATTAGAGCTCCCCAAAGAAAAAAGAAAGTTCGTGGGTTTGGGGGTAGACCTGGCTCAAAACCAAAGCATCTCTAGGACACTTACCGGCGCCTTCTACAGTGGCCCCCACCCACGCTTAGTAAAATCAATGTGAAATCTGGGGCGACTAGCACAGGGAAAGCAACTCCGGGTGAGGCCAGCCTTAGCAGGCGAAGGAAATTACCGGGACTAGTTAAGACTTGAAGACAGAAATCACACTCACCTGCACCCAGCACCTAGTCACACTCATGTCGGCTCCTAGGGTGCAACCCGACGCTTCTCTCCTATTCCCAGCAGTGATGCCCTTTCTTTGCCCTCTGCTCACCAGAAAGCTAGTGGCGCCAGAGCAGCTACACCAGACCCCTAAAGGTGAAGAGGCCCTAGGCCGGCAAGCTCGCTTCTTCTCCCGCGGGGCATTGTAACCTAATTCCTGAAGCATAGACTTTCTAGGCTCTCCTTGCTCACCGTGTCCCTCCCTGACTTCTGGCATTCTTGGTTCTTGCTTCCCAAGTCTCAGAAGCCTCGGAGAGAAAGCCAGATGCCGGTAAGTCCCCATAAGAAGGGAAGCAAAAGCCTCCAAAGTTTGGAAAACTTTCTTCAGGACTGGAGATGGGGACAAAGGGTGTTACTGGGAGAAAGGGGACGCTCACCTGTTGACCGAGATCGAAAGTTTAACTGCCTCCCATCCAGATCCCTGCCCCGCCCGGCCCAGCCTTCTTGCCAGGCCCAAAGCTCACCTTGAGCCCTCGGATCTCGCCGAGATGTAGCTGCAGGCGGCGGTTGACCTCGCGAATGAGGTTGCTGTGGTCCAGCATCGCGCTCACCTTCTCGGCCTCCGCTCGCCGCAGGCTGCGGATCAGCTCCTCCTTGCTCCACTGCAATAGCTCTTCGTCCGTCACTTTAGACAGATCCTCCACTCCCGGGGCTGCCGACACGCTGGCTGGAGCCGAAGGACAACTTTCCGCCGCCGGCGCCGCGCCTCCAGCCGCCTTCGACATGGTATCGGCGCGGCCGCAGGTGCGAGTGGGTGGAAGAGGCAAAGCGACTGGCGAAGGCGCGGGCGCGGCTGGGCGGCCTCCGCCCACACCCCTGTGCGCTCCGAGAGTCAGCGGCACCGCCCGGGGACCGCTGCGTAGGGACGGCGGGGATCTCGCTGCGCGGCCATCCTACCTCGCCATCCGCGCGCGCGCACCTGCCGAGTCCCGGGGCCCGACAGCCAGCCGGGGGTGGCTGCAGTGGTCCATCCCAACTCCGCGCAAGTCCATGGTGAAGGGCGCCGGGGAACCGGATCGGGCGGGGACACCCAAAGGGCTCTGCCTCAATCCCCTGGCCTCTCCTCCGCCCAGATCCAGACAGTAGTCTCCCACGATCTGTCACACACTCGCACACGCCCTTCTTCTCTCCTCCTTGCTCAGCACGAGGCTCCGCTGCTCCTTTAGCTGCCTAGGGCTTGCTGAGCACCCGGCCTTACCGGGAAGGCTGGAGCACGCCGTGCAGCTGCCCTTCCCCAAAGGCTGGGCGCCGCCGGCTGGCTCTGGTCCTCCCGCTGCTGATCCTAAACTGTTCTGAGAAGCCTTGGGTTTTCAGAGCCCAGCGGAGCAGAGGGGGAGGGTTGGGGAACGGCAGGGGGAGGAGGCTGGCACCCTGGGCGGCCGCATCCCGCAGCACCTCCTGCAAGGGCCCGAAGCGGCTGCCGCTCAAGCTGCTTCCCGGGACCCAAGCACTCGGGTGCTGTGCTGCTAGGGATGGCTAGGGGCGCAGCTCCCAGAGCCCAGGGGTGCGGGTGGGGCTGGAGTCTAGAGCAGGTGCAGAGCAGCAGTTGCCGGGGCCTTTCGAGGCTCGAGCGCGCCACCAAGTGACTGAAGGGGTCCCCTCTCCTAGTTAGTTACCAGGCTGGGGAGACTGCTTGCTGACCAAAATGAGAGACATTCTATTCTGTACTTGGAAGAATTGGAGATGCAGAAAACGCCAGTGCAAGACCCATGGAATAACTAGCTAGCTACACTTCAGGGAACTGGAAAGAGGGAAAAAGCCTATTACCAGAAGTCACAAAATCTTGAAGCTCGGAAAAGCAGGGGAAAGGCCTACTGAACCCAGCTCTTTGGGAACATCCACCCCACCCCCAGGTCTTTGTTTTCTCTAAAAACTCACCTCCTTGTAAAGAAGGGGGAAGTACTGGGCCTTTTAAATTTTCATCTGAGAAACATCAAGGCCTCTAGAAAACAAAATATTGTCTGCTTCTTCTGGTGCCTGGATTTTAAGGTCTGCACACCCCCTGCCCCCTGCAAAACAAGGCTGTCTCACAGACAAGTTGAAATACCAACCAATACCAACCAAGCTTTCTACCTGTGCTGCAGGCTGCCACAAGCTGGACTAGCCTCAGATGGTCCTAAGTCTGAGCTCCAAAGGAGACTCTTTGGATTCTATGAAGTGGGCTAGCCTCTGGTTAAGTAGAGTGCAATCCTTCTGAGCTGAAAATAACCTATTTTCCTAAAACCCTGCACAGGCCCTGAAAATGTCATTTCTGGGAAGCTGATGGAACAGGAAAATTACAAAATCTTATCCAACCCTGGGTTTTCATCACCATAAGGATGTCAATCACTGTCCCACCAGAGAGGCAGTGTCCTCTTTAAAGCTGCCACCTAGTAAAAAGAAGACGAGTTGGGGACTGAGGCCTTTGCCCCCTGACCAAGGCATCTCCCGGGCCCCCACCTAGTAACTGACTCTTCACAGGCTTCTTTCTACATAGTAGGGGGTGGTGTTTGACTTCTCTTCTCACAGCCTGTGCTTCCTCCAACTCTTTCTCTGACACACCAGGAACTAACTCTCCTCCCCACCAATCTTTGGTCAGATTTGCCACCAGCACTGTAATTATGGGAGAAAGTGGCTCCTCTCTCCAGTCTGCCTAGAGGGAAGGGGCCCCACTGGCTGACTACAGGAGGTCACTCAGCATTCTCACATAGCTAACCCAAAATAGCTAGTCCTCCCGCACTTCCCACTGCTCACCTCAGTGCACAACCATCCCACCCTTTCACCTAGGGTAACTTCTCCAGTCTTTCCCCTGCTGTGATGGATGGTCTTGTCTACATCCACTGTAATTTTCTTGATATTCCCCCGTCTCTCTGAAAAATGCAGTTTTTCAAGATTGTGTCTCAGACCACTTTGGGGATGGGAAGAGAAAAATGAGTCTTGCTACTTGTTCTTGTTGTGCCCAAACTCTGAACCCTCCAAATCACCAAGAGACCTGATCAGATGCAAAAGCAAAGAGTTTTTAATTTTAGGAGTTAACTCGGTATCTCTGGCACAGCAGATGAAGCAGGCAGGGACCTCAAGCAGCAGTGGGGAAGGGAATATATTAGGGTACAGCAAGGAGAGTATCTAGGGGTCCCCCAATTGCATAGCAACAATCTCAGGATTGGTGCACCTCCAGGCTGGGGCAACCTGTCCTGTGCTGATTGGTCAACTGCAGCTGCAGGAAGGTTGCTATGCCTCCAGGCCCTCCTAGGGTAGTTGCTATGCTCTCCATTCCATTGTTATTGTTAAAGCACCTCCATAGCCTGCCAGCTAACTTGTGATTGGTTCCTTGACACATGGAGGGTATCTGGCTTCCTAGTGACTAGAGCAAGGTCTGGCACGGTCAGGAGCTCAGCACATGTTGCTGAGTCAGGGGCCTATATCTTGCTGGATCTTTTCTGCAGTCTGTCATGGCTGCCAAAGCAGGGGGCTGAATGAGGGTCTTAAATGAATTCTCTGGAGTTACTGATACTTAGGCCACCATAGAGATGGAGCATTTAAATGCTGTCATGGGGACTCTGAAGTTCAGCCCATTAATCACAGTGCCCAGGGCCAGCTTCTTGTCTGAGCCTTGGAACTACTATTGTATTTGTCCTGAGACAACAGCTTATTCCTCAGAATTCTTGACAGGCTTATCTTTTGTCCTTTCCTCTCCTTTGTCATCTGTTCATCCTTTTTAGCCCTCTTCATGAGGTACACAAGGTCCCACTTGTACTACTGGCCCCTAATCGTAGACTTCACAGACTCCAGAACTGTGGGGGAAATGTCTAATGTCTGTTAAGTCACCCAATAACTGGCCAACTAAGAAAGAGTGATCCCTATAGCTCCTTGAAGACAAGATCCACTTCCTAACACAGAATAAGCACTGAATTTAAAAAGGAGGAATAAATAGAAGTTGAAGGGAACAAGCTTTTCAAGGACCTTTCTTTGTCCAGGTTCTTTTATTCTCTATTTTTGAATTGTCTTACAAACCACAGCATATGCATAAGTCCTCTTAATTTTGAAAGTATTAATTTCTGTTAAGTAAATAAATTGTTTGTACGATTTAGTAATTAGTGAATTGCTCTATGAGGGAAGTTGGAAAAGTGACACACAGTTAAAACTTTTTCAAGATTGTTTTAAATTAGGATAAAATGTGGCTATAATGACTTAGCCTCAAATTTCTGCAACATGCATTCAGTTGAAGAGGTTTTTGCTAATGGTGATAGACAAAAAGCAATCTGCATCATAAGACAGGATAGACCTCACTTTATCTTGTGTTGAGTCCTGTAACACAAGAAACTATAGAAACATTCAGTCTGTTTCACCAAGAGCCAACATACCAGGAAACATGCAAAATTCAGCACAAATGCATTACTGTTCACCTTTGACACCCAATTCTGAGTCCAGAATTATGCACTCCGTGTCTGATGGACTGTGATTTCTAAGACCATGAGCCAAAATATCCCCATCTTCCCATGTTTCTTCTTGCTAGATATGGTCACAACAATGCAAAAAGGAACACACTTTCCCATCCTTAGTCTCAACCAGTCTGGTAAAAGAGAGTCTGAGACTGTATCTCAGAGGGCAAAGAGGAGGCAGTGTGGGAGCATAAAAGCTGGGGCTAGAGCCTTGATGTCTCCTCCAGTCTCTCTAGTAGCTCCTGGAAGTTGGAAGAGACAGAAACAGATACTGCCTGGGACTTTCACTGGAACACAGCCTCCTGATACACTGATTTCAACTCTATATGTTTTGTTTCAGATTTCTGGCTTTCTGTGAAAGACTATATTTCTGTTATTTTAAGCCAGTAGGTTTGTAGCCTCTACAGGAAACCAATAGGATACTACTTAAAACAAGGCATGGTGATGCTTTAGTTGCTACTGTCTGCCTGACTCTATAGCAAGTGAATAGCTACTGATACCACCCTACCCCCTTCCTTTTTTGGAGGACAAGGATTTCATTCATCATCGAATCCTTTACCATATCTGGCAAGTAAAGCATGTGCTGCAGAAGCTCAGTAGAGGTTGTTCAAATCCATCTGAAGCTCAGTCCCTGAGGGGACCTGTGCTCTGATGGGCACACAAAAGGAGCACAAAAGGAGGGCAGCTTCCTGAAGGGATCTTCATATGGGAAAACAAAAGATCACAAAATACCACAGCCATACCTGCAGGTCCCATCACTTGGAGTTCCCATAACCTTGGGAACAGAGAAAAAAAGAGTGCTAAATGCACTATCAGGCCTAACCTGCTAGGCAAAGTCCCTGCAGAACTCACCCTCTGCTGCTTGTCCTCACCTGAGCTATCACATCTGGAAGAATGCAGTCCCTCTATTCACACCTTATAGGTGAAAGCACCACACCTCAGCACGCATTGGTGTGAGGATTGTTTTGTTTTGCTTTGCATACAAAAGTCAACTTGCCCTGAGTTGGCAGATTAGGAAGGAAGTCTGTTCTCTATTTCTCCAACATTCCAGGCTCTGATAGCTATAGCATCAACCAAGATGTTTGTATCCCCTGCCCCCCCCAAATAATTCAATGTTGTAAATAGCAGACTAAAATTGGAGTCCTACTCAGTGCTCTTCAGAACAGACTCCACCCTGCCCCAGGGTATCATAGCCACACTGAATGGAGAAGTGCTTTCTCAAAAATGAATACACGGTCTTAGTGATCACCTCCAGGATATATGTCACGAGTTCATTTTCAGAGAAGGATTTGGAGGCTTAGGCCAAACTCTTTCAGCTGAGAAGGGAGGAGAGGTTTAAGATCCCTCAAGTAGTCATCCTGGAGTCCTCTGTGGTAAATTCAATGAGACAGAGTTTGGGTGTTAGTGAAATAACACATGAAAAATGAAAAATGGAATAAATGAAAATGTAAAAAGCAATACAAAATAAAACTTTGGTGCATGAGTGAAAGAGCAAATAAATGAGAAGAGGCTCTGAGGACTTTTGATCTTTACTGTCTGGTAGATTCTGAGTTGCAGAATAATTCTCCAGGAAGGGAATAGTGGCTTGTCTCTTTGGATTCTTTAGGAGTACTAGAAGTTTCTAAACCTAGTGTTGTGTCCAAGAGAAATGTTCAAATATGAAACTCCCTGTTTCCAAACTGCCAGGGTGCTGGATGATTCCTTTGTCTTGAAGTCTCAACTTCACAGCACAAAAACAAACACCATCACTGGCCAGCACCGCTGAAAATGGATCCCTTCCTCTTCAGTCTATCACTTTATTTCCTTCACAATACACATTAGCAGTCATTCACTACTACTCTTTTTTTATTCCTTTGACAGGGCCAGAAATTGCTATGTAGACCATGCTGGTCATGAACTCACAAATATCTACCCCCCTTTACCTCCTGAGTACTAGGATTAAAGATGTACCTATAGGATGCTGCAGGGGCAGAGGCAGGAGGAGAGGCAAGAACATTGTGTTACCACTATTCTCTTAATTTCCACTTTAAGCTGGTGGTGTCTGATCTGTAAGAGGCCTCAGCAGCTCTTTTAGGAAGTGTGTGGATTATGGATATTTAACATGTACTGGTCAGCATACAGGGCCCCTTATCAGTGACATGTTTCATAACACAGATTCCCTCTAGGAACTTGCATGCCATTGGTAAGAGCTGAATTTGTTAAATGTGTATTAAAAGGCAGTTTATTTTCTTTTTCTTTTAACATTTCTTTTATTTCTAATATTTATTTATCTTACAGGTGGTGGTGGCACACACCTTTAATCCCAGCACTCTGGAGGCAGAGGCAGGTAGATCTCTGAATTCAAAGGTATGGTCTAGACTGAGTTCCAGGACAGTAAGGACTAGTTAGAGAAACCTTGTCTCAAACAACAACAAAAAACAAAAACAAAGACAGAAAAAAGATTTATTTGCTTTCATGGTTATTGGTGTTTGCCTGCATGTATGTATGTTAACCTTGGGTTTGCCTGATGCCCGTAGAGACCAGAAGTGAGCCCTGAGTTCCCTGGAACTGAAGTTACAGGTGGTTATGAGCCTCCCTGTGGCTGCTGAAAACCAATACTGGGTTCTCAGTGAAAGCAGTAAGTGTTCCGAAATGCCGAGCCATTTCTGCAACCCCAAGTTTTAATTAGGTGTAGAGGATTTTCTGCACATAAGCATAGATGCCCACAGAGCTCAAAAAGGGGAACTAAGGAGTATCAGGTGCTCTGGAGCTCAAGTTATAGGCAGTCATGAGCTGTCTAGCATGGGTGCTGAGAATCAAACTCTGGTCCTTGGCGAGAGCTGCAAGTGCTGGAAAATAGAGTCATCTCTCTAGTCCCTGGGAAGGTGTTTTCTGGTGCATCAGTCAATACAACTGTGGACCCTGTCCCAAATCCCTCATCCCATCTTTTTGTTGTTGTTGTTGTTGGTGGTGGTGGTGGTCCATGGATAGTAAGAGCCTTGACAGCTGCCTTTTTTTTCTTAACAGACTTTTCTCAGTCTTTGGAATGCCTAAGAAAGTCCTGTGAGTTCTATTTCCATCTATCTGTGCTATTTGCCTACCTACTAGAGATATAAGCAAGACTGTAGGACTAATAAATACTGTCAGTTATTATTCCTAAACAGAAAGGTGAGATAGAGGCCATTATAGTCTTTGGAAAACATTAGGAGAGCTAAGAAATTCAGTATTCTGCAAATTTTACTATAATTTCTTTGGGACCAGAAACAACACACATTTTGCGATGAAAAGAACTTTAAGTCTGTGAGACACTAGACTTACTGAGGACTTACTAAAAGAGTGAGCCAAAGCCCCTAAACATTCTTAGCAATGGATAAGAAATGGTGTTAGAGATGACAGGAATAGAGAGTAGGAGCCCCAGGCACCTGGAGATCCCACCAGTGGAAAAGTAGAAAGGAACTAGAGGACCAAACAGGGAAGTTTCACTTTGCTAGGTCTCCTAAGCCCCACAGGCCAGCAGCACTGGGCAGCCAGGCTCTCCACCTGTGTCTCAGGGTTGCTGAAAAGCCATCTGCCTTTTAACAGGTACCCCAGGTGATTTGTGAGCACACCAGAGTGTGAGAGGCACTAACAAACCAGAGTCAAATGGAAGCCAATGCTGAACTATGGGAAAATCTCTTACAATCTTAGGTGTTCCTCTTTTAGAGGGAATCCTTTGTTCAAGTCTCCATCACATCCAAGAGTATATGAGCTGGGAAGCAAGGCTCAAAGAAAGCGAAAGCTCACTTGAAGCCTAAGAATAGCCCCTGGATTCCTTCCTGTCCCTAATAGGCTGCAGCCTTGAGACCTAGAGCTGAACCTTTGGGTAAGCAGTAATGTGTCAGGGAAGATAATTCTGAAGCAGTTTTTGAGATCTGTTTCTATCATTTTCTTTTAAACATTGTCTGCCTAGAGTGTTTACCCACCCACATCTGCTCAGGTAATATGGGAATGTGAGACTTACCATCACTTAGACAACTGTTCAGAAATCTGTTATTAATGCTTGTAAATATAATGTGCTGGTCCTCCAAGGCAGTTATTTCTCATTCATAGTGTAGATAACTATGTTGCTTTAATGTTCATTCAGTGCCTCAGAGGGCAGTTTATGTAAAAGTTCAAGAAATCATAAAGCCAAGCTGAGTAGTGGGATGCACAGGAAAACTAAAACATGGGTTCTCCAGTTCAACGCCTTTCATCTTCTCCCTAAGGCACACAGAATTCTCAAATCCACTGTAATATTCCTGCTATTTTTTCACAACTGGCTGAGGGTGAGCACTGTGTTAGGGTCTGCAAACAAAACCTCTCATTTGGCCTGTTATAGAGGTCTCTGTAATACCATGTGGGCCTGAGTGAAGTTTGAATACTAGTTTAACAGATTACTAAACAAAATGGCCATATTTTATATACTTTGTGTGTGCTTGTGTATCTATATTTAATGTGTCCATGTGCTATCAGTGTGCATTTGAAAGTGTATGGACTCTCATCTCTATAACTAGTAGAAGAGAAAAGGCCTCAGACTATGACAACAGACAACTACACTAGCATATATGATAGACCCATCATTTCAAGACAAAAGACATAGCTTCTATACCATCCATAATGGGGAATGTACTTCTGTGTATGTTCATCTTATTGATTGCTGAATAAAGTATTGTTTGGCCAATGAGGCAGAAGGTTAGGCAGGACTAGGAGTCGAGGAGGATTCTAGGAAATGTAATAAAGAAGTCTTACGATCCAGGCAGGAAGTGACATAGCAGGAAGATTCATATATAAGCAAGGATAAGAAGGAAGTCATTCCTTTTTCTCTTGCTCTTCCTCCTGGTCTCTGCTCTGGAGTCACCATGTGATCTGCTGGCAAGAGAGGGTACCAGAGGAAAGCATCCTCAATGAGTCTTATAAAATATATAGATTTATGATATTTAAGACTGAGCTAGCAGATGAGAAGTCCTAGTCATTGGCCAAGCAGCATTTGTACCTAATATAAGTCTCTGTGTGTTACTTGGAACCTTAACGTGGCGGCAGGCAGAACTTGGGCGGCCTGGCAGAAAGCACCCACATGGCAGCAGAGCTCGGATGACTTGGCAGAAAGACTTATTGTTACACATCCAGATTCCCAATGTCTGTTCTTTTAAGAAAAGTGTCTCCTGTCATCCCATATTTTCTAAGAATTGAGGTGAGAGGATTTTAGTAAAATCTGAAATTTTGTGGGACTACAAGTGAAGATAGCAAGGTACCAGAAGCCCCTAGTATACAAAACTGACCTCCAGTTAAAACTAGGCCATGGTGTCTTCTTTCTACCTCTGGTTTCTATACCTTTAAGATGAGAATAGCAGTAAGAATTGGGTATTTTGTGTCAAAATAGTGAAGTGAACATGTTTCTAAAGTATAGCATATTACTAAATGCGTCAAGTTTTAGTAGCTGGTTATTGTTCATCCCAGCTTTGTTAACTCCCTTCTAAAAAAGTACCTTCTAAAGATCCATCACTAATCCAGCTAAGGAACTAAGCCTCTGCTTCTGTCCTTCTGGAGTTGCAACACTGACCACGAAGAGGTCACAAGTTTCACCCTACACCATCCCTAAGCTGAAATAAAGGGGAACATGAGTTTTCAGCTAAATCTACCAACCTCTCCACACCCATGACCAAATCAACTCTGAAGGCCTGGCAAATCAATAAGGGAATCTTATGAGTTAGCAATAGGCACACCTTTCTGCAGTGATGCGTCCAGCTATGTGTTACTCTCTGTTTTCCTGATGAACAAAGCTAAGCAGACACACTTACAGGGAAATGGATGGATGGGTGGATGGATGAGTGGACAGACAAATTATAAATAAAGAACCTACACACATAGGCTTATTATAAAATAGAATCACAGAGGCTAAGAAGACCCAAGAGCTGAACCTGGTTGCTAGAAAGTCAACAGAATCGACTTATATGACTCCAAAGATGTTGGAACCAAGTGAAGAGTGGTATCAGTTACAGTCTAAGTCCAAGTATGAAATCAAAAAGTCTGACCCACCTTGAAGACAGACAGGGAATTCTCCATCATTCTACCTCTATGGACTAGATTAGCCCTGCCTCAGTGGGGAGTGCAATTGCTTTACTCAGTCAGCTGTGCAGATGTTAACCTTGTCAAGAAATACCTTGAAGACTTGCCCAGAATAGTTTTAATCAAATATTCACATATAAAATGGCCCAGTCAGGTTAACAAAAAATTTAACCACCATACATCAGTGTATGGTAGGCCATAAGCTGCACTTTAAGCTTCATAGTCCCCTAAGCTGGGTACCCTAGAAGCAACCTCAGTCCACTAAATAATGCAGTGGCTCTTTCCATGGCCCACCTTATATCTTCTCTATGGACTGCCCACCTTCTTTAGAATTGGTACTTAGAGTCTTACCTTCATAGGCCTCCACTCCTTCTATTCTCCCTCACTTCTATCAGTTTCTGGACTAATACTTGCTTTAGGTGACATCTAATACACCAGCAAAGGGTAGGCCAATTAATAAACTGCTAGAATGAAGCATCATTTTAATGTTTTATTGCTATTGTTTGTTTGTTTTAACATAGGGTCTTTCCAGAAAAGCCTCTGAGTTATGTAAAGTACACGGGGAAAGGGTACAATGCTAAACCTTCCCTTTCAGTGAAAATACACACACACACACACACACACACACACACACACACACACACACACACACACACACACGCTTATACACTTCCCTAACTGGCAGATCTATGAAAAATGTTCACCTGAGCTGGAAATAAGAGAACAGAGAAAAAATCAAGAAAGCAAAAGTGAGAGTCCACAAGGCTAGGACTGATACAAACAAATGGGAAAATAAACAGAAATAAAGACTGAGTAAGCATTCTGTGAGCACTGAGTCCCAGAAATGGCCCTGGTGCAAGAACACAACAGAAGGAATGAGTCACTGTTTACCAGCCACAGAGGGTGCTGTCAGTTCAATACATGTGTGGCAACTAGCAGTGGAATGTCCCAAGCCTAAGAACATTGTGCAGCTGGCATCAAACACAGCCAACCAAAATGATTTTGTCTCTTCTACAAATGAAGAAGGGGAGGGGTGCCCATGAAGTCTCCATGTGACTTCACATGTACAACACACAAATTCGTAATAAAGCAAAGGGAGGGAGTAGACAGCAGTGCCATGAGAGTGAGAAGAGAAATGACTCACATGTTGGCCAAGAAATATAAACAAGGCAGCCAGGGAAAGCTGGGGAGAAAGAGCTCTTGCTATGGTAACAGGATTAAAAACTAAATGTGACTCTTCAGTAGAAATGTATTTTTTTTTATTCCAAAAAGATAAACAGATCAACCTAACAGAGGAGAGGGCAGGGAGCGTAATGCAGAGGCAGAAAGAGGGAGAAGTGATAAATAATACTAAGGATGTTTGACAAAGCCATAGAGAAACCTATATTCCACAAGATTACTTAACAGTATACACACACACACACACACACACATATATATGTGTGTGTGTGTGTGTGTGTGTGTGTGTGTGTGTGTGTGTGTGTATGTATTACCCCACATGGAGAATAATAATACTCTCCCAAGAACCATAGACTATATGACAAAATCCCAATGCTAATTGATATTTCCCTCAGGAGATTCAAGAGACCCCCTCATCCCATGCATACAATGTAGGCTATTGTTCTTGGTTGCTGAAGACACCACACACATCACATCCATCACATAACTGAAAAGATCAAGCTGGGGTTGACCTGGATGCTTCCTTCCTGAGCAACAGCTCTTCTCGTATCCCAAGGGTATGCAAGCTGCCAAGGGAGAAGTTATCAGCAGTCTTTCCCAAGTTTTAAACTGAACACAAGAATAACCATCCTGGCAAGATATGTCAAAGGTGCAAGGTGGCACTGATATGTTGGGAGTAACCAAAAACTGCCTAATTGTCATTAAGGACAAATTAATAGGAAAGAATTCATTCCTGTACTGTAAACCTAGGCAAGAAACTATGGCTGGAAAAGTCATAAACCTTGGAAGAAAACCTATTACTGCCATTTTGTTACTTTAATATAGTGCCCAACTGCCCTCTAAATACTTTTCCTCATGCACAAAATGTAGCTATTCCCTCTCATCAAAAATTTTCTGTTTACCAACAGATCAAGGCCATTACAGACACAACTGGATAAAATGCAGAGAATAAGTGACTGTGGAAGGTTGATCCCCCTGGATCTTCTACAACATAAATCAAAGAGGGGGCTGACAGATTGTAAGAGCCAAAGGACCAGGATGACTGCTGGTCCTGGTGTCTTTCAGACATGATAGGGAAGCTGATCTCTCAGCAATATATTTGATAGTATATGACCTGCACAAAAGCAGTCAACATGCCAACATGGCTGAGGAAAAACTTCATAAAACCCCACCTCTAGATGACAAACTACAAGCTGTCAATGGCTGCTAATGGAGAAAGAACCAGTGTGCTTCAGGAACAAGCCCCATGATAGGTTGCCCAAGCCTAAGTAGACAGCCCTAAACACATATACTGTAAGATGTATATTTGTGTACATATGAATTCATATAATCATAATGATAATAAAATTGCAGATGAGGTCATAAATTCAAGAGAGGGTTATGAGGGACATGGGAAGAGTTGGAGGAAGTAAGGGGGCTCAAATTGATGTAAATACGGTGTACTTATTTATCGAATCCTCAAAATTGAAAACAAGATTAAAGAATAAACACAAATCGCATTATATTAAAATAAACTTCTGTGCTCATCCCTAACATCTGAAAACCAGGAAATGAATTCTAGACACAAAAGGCAGGCTCTTAGAGACAGGTAGTTATAAGTCCTTTATTTCACACAGAATGTCACTCTGACCCTTGATGGCATACGAGAGCTCTCATGTACCAGTGCAGTTGCTGAAAAATCAATACCAATTCCTGTAGTAACTCAGCTTAATCTCAGTGGCTAGGAAAGTGAGACGCAAACTAGCCTGTTTACAGGACTCATGAGCTGAGCTTCCAATTGATTTCAGTATTTAACTCTCCACTTATTGAAACTGGGCCTGGTCAAGATCATCTATCATAACAGAAACAAAAGAATCATATATATTCTACAAGTGGATTTATTGGGCTTGATTACATAGAATGGGTGGATGAGTGCACTGGTGACAAACATCACTGTTCACCAAAGGCTGTCCACTCAGGCCTGCTGCCTACCTAGACTCCTCTTCACCAAGACCTACAGCTCAGTGGAAGTTGCTGCCTGCATTGAGGACAGATCTTTCCTCACCAGTCATTGTCTTACATGCCAGTCCTCTCTGGAAACACTTCACAGACACATAGAGGTGTGTGTGTTTCAGTCTCAGACATCTGTTAATGAAGTAAAGTTGACCAGCAAGAGCAACCATTACACATGGCTTCTCATGAGTCTCCCCATGAAGTGCACTAGTCTGGGCTCCCTGCACAGCACAGCATGCATGTCCAGTGGGCTTCTCAAAGCTAACCCATCCAAATATGAGTGCCGGTTCATCTCTTTAATCTGTTGCTACCATAACTTGAGGCACTGAGGCAGACAGCAACTCCATTCTCATATTTCACCGCCATTTTTAGCACTGTCTCTCATGCTCCACATCCACTTTGACCCATTCAACTCAGTCCTACCCTTGGGCCTTGGTTTTTCCTCCCCCACCCCACTTTGAATATGAAATTGCCTCAGATTCTCCCCCTTAGATTTTGAGATTTCAATAAGAGTTTCTCATGATCTTGAAAATCTTTCAGTGCATATTAGAAGAGAAGGAGGAGAGTAGTTTTAATACACACGGATTCAGGACGGAAGGCTGCTTGGCATTGTATGTATTGAAGTTGTGCAATCTGGAATGTGAAATTCCTTGCCGGATAAACAGTGGTAGTCTAGGCATGGCACACTGGCTGAAAGGCCTGGATGAGAAGTAGCATGGGTCATTACTCATATATTCCATTGGCATAACCTATTCAGCTTATTCTAGTTGAAAAGAGCTGAGATGTATGGTATTGTACATGCCTATCAAGAAAAGGAGAGCCAGTCATGGATGAATCTTAGACCATTACCTACTACAAGCTGTTTCCTTGGAAACTGCTCACCAAACGGGCAATTGGAATCCATTTCACTGTTTTGTTGCTCTAGGGTTAATATTGGACTGGTACATTTCTCTTCTTCCATTCATCTCGTCAATGTTTCTAAGAGACAATATTACATCACATGCTCCAGGCTGCTCCCAAATTCCTAAGCTCAAGTGATTCTCCTTTTTTTAGCCTTGTGAGCATCTGAGATTTGACCCTAGATAACAGATGCTTTTTGAGTGCTCCCTTCTATGTGGCAGACATTGAGTGAGGTTGAGGATGCCATAGTCCTCCATACACTCATCTGTGGTTTTGCCTGCAGTCAATGACAGCCTGAAAATACAAAATAGGAAATTCCAGAAAGAAACAATTTGTAAGTCTTCAACTGTGATGAAAACTTACTCATTCCTTTCCACCTGGGTAGGTACATGGTCTCTCTTTTGTTTGCCTCACACATGGTGTATATGACACCCACTCACTAGCCACAAATACCAACTGCTGCAGTAACACAGCAATCCCTGCTCCAAGTAAGCCTTGACTTAATGATACTCCCAAAGGTCAAAAATAGTGATGTTGGCTATTTCATGATGGCAGTTATAATTATTCTGATTATTAGTTATTGGTTTTAATATCTTACTGAGCCTAACTTACAAGTCAAACATTATCATAGGTATGTGTAGACGAAAAATGAGTTTGGTACTTGGTATGGTTTCAGGCAACCACTAGCAGTCTAGAAACATCCATCCTGCAGATCAGAGAAGATAACTATACAGATTCCAGAGGTAGCAATGTGTCACTTGCATAGCACCCATAGTGTGGTGGGAGAGGCATGCTGCAACAGGTGACACCCACACTGTCCACACACATTCAGTGCTATGCTGGAGATGCTGTACCAGATGACTATGCAGTGTACACAGGGCAATCCTCATTCCCGAAGACTGTGCTGTCCTGGAGGAGTGCTGCTAACGAAGTTCCCCTGGAAGTTCCTGCTGCTCTCCAATATACAGTAAACAAAATAAAACATCTGCTTATGGGAAATGAAGGAAAAGGATGGTGATTGCAAGGAGGGAAAATAACAAGAGTATCTTTGCATGGAGCAACCAGAGAATATACATTCAACAAACACAAACTTCTAAAAATACTTTCTTTTATGAAAGATCACTTAAATTTTTTTGTTAAATGGACACCAACATGAAATCAGACTTTAGAGCAAGAAGCCAGGCTAATAAGACTTCCTTCTGTACTCAAGACAGGTTCAATTTGGCAGTGGGGTGTGGAATGGGCAGTCCTTTCCTGCCATGGTTCCAAAAAGTCCATGGATAGTCAACTCTCTTAAGTAAAATAGAAGCTACATTTTGTGTAATTTAGATCATTCTTTGGTATTTATATGCTCTACTGCAGTGTATTGCTGTGTAAGGAGTTGGACTCTGTTATTTAGGAAATAAAGACAAGAAGCATTTGTTCACTCCAAAACCAACTTTTTCCAAGTACTGGATGCTGAGCAAATCTACTGATGCAGATCCCATGGCTGATAACCATGTTCTCATCCAGGCTATCATAATCTCTTCTCTATCAAACAGACAAGCAAAACAATTCTTTTTTCTCTCTTTTATTTAAATTAGAAACAATCTTATTTTATATATCAGTCCCAGTTCCCTCTCCCTCCCATTATCCCATGCCCCCCACCAACACCCATCCCATCCCTCTTCTGCTCCATAGAAAGGGCGAGGCCTTCTATGGGGGATCATCAAAGTCTGTCACATAATTTGGGGGAGGGCCTAGGCTGAGAGAGTATCCCTATATGGGAAATGGGCTACCAATGTCCATTGGTTCACTAAATATAAATGCTGTTCCATTACCAGGGGCCCCATAGACTGACACTCACATGCAGGGGGGCTAGTTCTGTCCTATGCTGGTTTCCCAGCTGTCAGTCTGGTGTCCATGAGCTCCCACTTGTTCAGTTTAGTTTTTTCTATGGTTTTCCCCAGGATGGTCTTGACCCCTTTGCTCATCACTCCTCTCTCTCTACAACTGGATTCCAGGAATTTGTTTAGCTGTGGGTCTCTGCTTCTGTTTCTATAAGCTACTGGATGAAAGCTCTATGATGGCATATAAGGTAGCCATCAATCTCATTATAGTGGAAGGGCATTTAAGATAGCCTCTTCCATATTTCTTATATTCTTAGCTGGGTTCATCCTAGTATATCTCTGGATATTTCCCTAGTGCCAGATTTCTCTTTAAACCTATAATGGATCCCATTATTAAGGTATTTCTTTTCTGTCTCTCCTCTATTCTTCTCCCAACTCAATCTTCCTGGTCCTTCATGTCTTCCTCCCCCCTCCTCTTCTTCCCTTCTCTTTTTCTAACTCCCTCTCCCCTGCCCCCATGCTCCCAATTTGCTCAGGAGATCATGTTCCTTTCCCCTTCTCCAGGGAACCATGTATATATCTTAGGGTCCTCTTTGTTTCCTAGCTTCTCTGGAGGGGTGGACTGTAGGCTATTAATTCTTTGTTCTATGTTTAACATCCATATATGAAAGAGTACATACAGTTTTGTCTTTTTCTGACTGGGTTACCTCACTCAGAATGTTTTTTTCTAGTGCCATCCATTAAAACAATTCTAACATTGTGATATCAAAGGTATGTAGAAAGGGCACTTTCATATTACACAGAGAAATGTAAAAAGTTACAACTTCCTGCAAAGCAGTATTTATTCAAAGCCACCAAAATATAAGAGTCTGAAAACCAAAGAAATAAGAAAATGTGTCCACCAACTCCACATCCAACAGAGATTTAATATCCAAAATATACAAAGAACTCAAAAAAATTAGACATCAAAAACCAAATAATCCAAGTAAAAATAGGGTACAGATCTAAAAAGAGAATTCCCGATAGAAGAATCACAATTTACCAAGAAATACTTAACTTAAAGAAATGTTCCTAGCCATCATGGAAATGCAAATCAAAACTATTTTGAGATTCCATCTCACACCTGTCATAATGGGTAAAATCAACAACACAAGTGACAACTTGTGCTGGTAAGGATGTGGAGCAAAGAGAACACCCCTCCATTGTAGGTGTGAATACAAATTTGTATAACCACTATGGAAATCAATATGGTAATTCCTCAGAAAACTAGCCACTTGTTGTGACTTTATTCATAATAGGCAGAAACTGGAAACAACCTAGTTGTCACTCAACTGAAGAATGGATAATGAAAGTTTGCTACATTTGCACAATGGAGTATTACTCAATGGATAAAAAAATGACATCATGCAATTTGCAGGCAAATTGATAAAACTAGAAAAAAAATCACCCTGCATGAGGTAACCCAGACAAATATTGTATGTATTCACTTATAAGTGAATATTAGCTGTCAAGTGAGCTATAACCAGCTACAATCTACAGATCCAGAGACATTAAGTAAATAAGAAGGCTCTAAGGTGTGTGTGTGAGGGGCAGTGGAGATACCTCCCTGGGAAGGGGAAATAGAATAAATTTTGCATATGGACTGGGGCAGTGGATACAGGAGTAGAAAGGATCAGGTTGTGGGGTGTGGAGGGGATGAAGGAAGAGAATGAAGGGAGAGCTAGTTGCTGGTATTTGGGGGGTGGGACCCATGAGAGTGACAGTAGTGAGGACTCCTTAGAAATGATAGCTTTGGAATCTGAACTGGTCACCTTCTGTAGTCAGGCAAGGCTTCCAGTGCAGGGGCAAGGATATAGTCAGTTGAGTTGTTGACTGAGGGGGTCCTGTGAAGATCCCTAAATAACCCAGGCTGGTGCTAGGACAAAGGGATACTCTCTGAATACTGACAATGGGGCCCCGTTGCTGAGGACAACATCCAAACAGCTCATTGAATGTCGAAAGGTTAAACTGGTCCCTGCATGGAGCCTTTACTACTGTGTTTTAAGTTTTTTGGCTGAAAAAGTATTCTTCAGGCTTCAGAAAGAGAAACTTGGACATCAACTCAAGCCACAAAACCCTCAACCTACAATCTGTCCTGCCTGCAAGATGTGCTGGGGCAATGTAGGCACAGAACTGTGGGAGTGGCCAATCAGTGCTTGGTTTAACTTGAAGCCCAGGCCAAGAACTGGAAACTGGATAGCCTAGAGATCTAGGATAGAACCAACCTCCCCCAAAAATTAAAAATTAAAAAAAAATGAAATGATTCCTAATGATATTCTGCTATACTCATAAACTGGTGCCGGGTTTCAGTTTATAGGAGAGGCTTCCTCTGACAAAAAATGGGAGCAGGTACAGAGACCCACAGCCAGACATGTAGAGAGAGTCTATATTGGAGGTCTCTATTGGGTCTTTCCTCTGGAGCTTGGTGAATCCCATGGAAGAAGAGGAGGAAAGATTGTAGGAATCAGAGGGGATGGAGGCCACCAGGAGAACATGGCCCACAAAATCAACTAAGCAGTGCTTACAGAGACCAAAGAGGCAAGCCCCAAGCCTGCATGCATCTGCATTAGGACCTCTGTGTATATATTGTTATGGCTGTTAACTTAGTGTTTTGTGGAACTCCTACCAGTGGGACTGGGTGTGTCTCTTTACTCTTTCGACTGCTCTTGAGACTCTTTTTATACTATTGTGTTGCCTTGTCTTGCCTCAGTAGGAGGGCTTTTGCCTTGTCTTATTGTATCTTGTTGTGTCCTATTTGGGTGTAGTCTCTTGGAATCCTGCTCTTTTCTGAAGAGGAAATGGAGGGGGACTGTATCTGGGAGAGAGGGAAAGTGGTGGTGGGGAGGTGGGAGGGGTGAAAGGAGGGGAAACTGTGGGACGGATGTATTGTATGAGAAAAGAATCTATTTTCTATTAAAAAAATTGTAAAATGAAAATTGAAAATAGATGTTCAACAAAGGGAATTAATATATTTTGGAACATGATGCAATTATATGTATATAAAAATAAAGTTCTTTTGATGTATTTTAACCAACTGTTCATTCTAAATATGCTATAAAATCCCAACTTTGTAAACAGGAGGTAAATACATTAAAAGTATATTAATTCAGTTAGTGTATTAAATCAGATAAAATTTATGAGTATTCTAGTCTATAGATGATCCAATACCTTATTGTTATAACCAAACACTAATCCATATCCTAATTATACCTATTAAATTGGACTATCCCTCAGAGGCATGCAAAGATAATTCTGGATTCTTAAAATGCTATGCTTCCCCATTAATGAAGTCCGGTGGTATGCATGCCCATTAATGAAGTCTTGTGTCTTTTAAAATTGCACTTTCAGCCATTCTTCACTCACACTTTATAGTGTCAACTGGATTCCCACTTTACTGTGTCATCATTAAGCCATGCTTAATAATTAAAGAGAAATCACTGTCAAAAGAATGTAGATAAACAAATGATCTTTATAATTTTCTAGATCTTAACTCAGTGAATTAAACATCTATGAATATATTGTTTCTTATTAAAATCAAAGGATCTATTGTGCTATTATTGAGTGTTCTACAGTTCAGTCATGTCAGCATGAAAGAGAAATGGCAAAGACATCATGTCCCATTTAAAGCCAAGATTTACATTAAAACTTGGGTTAGCTCTTACCTTAACAATAAAGAATAAAGATTATTTTTTCTCTGAATTATAAATTCCTGGAAAGCTGGATATATAAAAAAAGAATGAGGTCAAAATCCTTGTAATGGTCCAGTTTCTAGTTTTCATTTGTGTAACAGTCATTCTAGGATGTCATCACATTAATAAATAGGTCTTCTCAAGGAAAATAAACCCTGGTCACACACACACACACACACACACACACACACACACACACACACACACACACACACACACGTTAATGTAATTTATATATTTGTTTGGCATTTACTTTGTACAGAACAATTTTGATTATGTTATTAACTATATTCTACTAAACATAAATGTCTTTCACTCTGTAGAGACTGGCTGCATCCACAATCCTGGGATTACAGATATGTGACACTTGTGCTGCCATTTTCCACTCCTATGTAAATGGCAGACATTATTAATTGATCACAGTACTCTTTTCTTCTGAATCTTGACCAGACCTCATGTCACAATCCTTCTCACAACACCAACCAGCCACTAGCAATTGACAGACATAGACATTTAAGTTAGAGTCTATTCTCTATTCGCCACTCCTGTGATAAAATGAAAGCTCAATAAATGATTGAACACTATTTTGTTTGTTAATAGCCAATAACCCTTCTCATAATACAAGTTTAGTAAATACCTAGTGAATTAAAGAAACTGCATTCTGAACATAAAGTTCCTATAATGAAAGATGATGAATCAAGATGAACTTGACTCTATACAAAAAATTTAGAAATGGAAGCATCATGTATACTTTTAACGAACTGAATGCTCATCAAGCATGAATAATGAATTCAAATGATTAAATTAATAATTCATAGAAAACAATTACAATCCACAACAATGAGTAGCATATTATGCATTAAGTTCAAAGCTAGATGACTCAAGGACACAAAGAAACAGGGCACCCAGTCCTTAATCTCTAATATCGAGTTGAGACATTTCCTATTGCAGCACAATCCAAATGAGAAGTGTCACCACCACATAAGTCATTTTCATGGCAGGACACTCAGATATTTGGAGGACAGGCTAAAAGGGAAATTAGTGGGTGAACCAATTCTTCTAACTATGAAACCCCTGTATCCTCCAGTAAACTCAGCTGTGGTCTTGTGCTTGTCTTTCAGATTATCAGGAAAACAAAGTTGCCCATCACCCACATACACTCGGATGGAAGACAATGGCTTTGCATCAGGAAGCTGAGACTTTGACCAAGAGAAACTGAGGTACCAGAAGAATGAAGCATATTATATCTTTCTCAATTTCTCACTGTCAAAGTCTCAGCCTCCTGATGCGAAACAGCCATATCCTTAATGTCAATATACAGTAACAGAAAAGCTGTGAACCTACAAACCGACTCGGAAGCCAAATTTCTAAAAAATGTGATTGGTTGGTTGGTAGCCCCCTCCTCAACTTACAGACATCTTTTCTTTTACCTATACCTGCCTTGTGAATAATGTCAGGGGAATTGAACTCCAAATTTTAAAAAGAATTTGGCCTTGATGGATTCTAGTGGTATCAGATTTTTTCCCAAATCCAGCAGCTACACATGTCTCACAACGGCCTCCCACCCACCCTCTGTAATTACTTGTTTCTTTTTTTTTCTAGTCCTCATTAATTCTTTTTTTTCTCTTATTTTTATTAATTCAAGTTAGGGAACAAGCTTGTTTTACATGTAAGTCCCTTCTCCCTCTCCCTCCCCTCATCCCCATCCCTCCTCCCCCACCCCTAACCTACCCCATACACCCACCACTCCCCAAGCAGGGTAGGGCCCTCAACAGGGGCTCTGCAGAGTCCACCAAATCTTCCTGTGCTGGGCCTGGGCCCTTCCCCATGTGTCCAGGGCCAGAGTGTATCCCTTCACATGAGATGGGCTCTCAAAGTCCCTTCTTACACCAGGAAAAAATGCTAATCCACTTCTAGAGGCTCCCTGGAGTGCAGAGGCCTCCTTATTGGCATCCATGTTCAGGGGGCTGGATCAGTCTTCTACTTGTCTCCCAGATAGCATCTGGGGTCCCTTGTTCAGGCCAACTGTTTCTGTGGGGTTCTCCAACCTGGTACAGACCCCTTTGATCTTTATTCCTCCCTCTCTTCAACTAAATTCCAGATTTCAGCTCAGTGTATTTCTGTGGATGTCTGTCTCTGCTTCCATCAGCCACTGGATGAGGGCTCTAGGATGGCATAAAGAGTAGTCATCAATCGCATTTTAGGGGAAGGGCTTTTAGGTTATCCTCTCATCCATTGCCTGCATTGTCAGATCGTGTCATCCTTGTAGGTCTCTGGCGATCTCACTAGTTCCAGATCTCTTCTCGGACCTATAGTGGCTCCCTCTAATATGATGTCTCTCATCCTGCTCTCTCTCCTCTATTCTTTCCCCCTCAATATCTCTGCTCCTCCATTTCCTCTCCTCTACTCCTCTTCTTGTGCTCTTATTGTGGCAGCACCCTCTCCCCTACCCTCATGCTCCCAATTAGCTCAGGAGTTCATGCCACTTCCCATTCCTGGGGTCTATTTATCCCTTAGAGTCCTTCATGTTTCCTAGTTTCTTTGGTGAAGAGGATTATAGGCTGGTAAACCTTTGCTCTATGTCTAAAATTCATATATGAGTGAGTACATACCATGTTTGTCTTTTTGTGACTGGGTTACCTCACTCAGGATGGTTTCTTCTAGTTCCATCCATTTGCCTGCGAATTTCAAGATTCCATTGCTTTTTTCTGCTGAGTAGTACTCCATTGTATAAATGTACCACATTTTCTCTATCCATTCTTCAGTTGAGGGGCATCTAGGTTGCTTCCAGGTTCTGGCTATTACAAACAATGCTGCTATGAACATGGTTGAACATATGTCCTTGTTGTATGAACATGCACTATTTGGGTATATACCCAAGAGAGGAATGGCTGGATCTTGAGGTAGATTGATTCCCATTTTTCTGAGCAACCACCATACTGATTTCCAGAGTGGTCTTACAAGTTCACAATCCCACCAGCAATAGAGGAGTGTTCCTTCTTCTCCACATCCACTCCAGCATAGATTGTCATTGGTATTTTTGATTTTAGCCATTCTGACAGGTGTGAGGTGGTATCTCAGAGTTGTTTTGAGTTGCATTTCTCTGATGGCCAAGGATTTTGAGCACTTTCTTAAGTGTCTTTCAGCCATTTCAGATTCCTCTGTTGAAAATTCTCTGTTTAGTTCTGCACCCCACTTTTTAATTTCATTGTTTGGTGTTTTGGTGGCTAGCTTCTTGAGCTCCTTGTATATTTTGGAAATCAGCCCTCTGTCAAATGTGGGGTTGGTGAAGATCTTTTCCCATTCTGTAGGTGGTTTTGTCTTACTGACTGTGTCCTTTGCCTTAGAGAAGCTTCTCAGTTTCAGGAGGTCCCATTTATTAATTGCAGACCTCAGTGTCTGTGCTACTGGCGTGATGTTCAGGAATCGGTCTCCTGTGCCAATTTGTACAAGGGTAATTCCCACTTTCTCTTCTAGAAGATTCATTGTGGCTGGATATATGGAGAGATCTTTGATCCATTTGCACCACTTGCGTGCATGGTGACAGGTATGGATCAATCTGCAATCTTCTGCATGTCCGAATCCAATTGTGCCAGCACCATTTGTTGAAGATGCTGTCTTTTTTCCATTGTATAGATTTAGCACCTTTGTCAAAAATAAGGTGTTCATAGGTGTATGGGTTAATATCTGGGTCTTAAATTCAATTCCATTGGTCTATCTGTTTATTCTTGTGCCAATACCAAGCTGTTTTCAGAACTATGGCTCTATAGTAGAGCTTGAAGTCAGGGATGGTGATGCCTCCAGAAGATCCTTTATTGTAAAGAGTTGTTTTGGCTATCCTGGGTTTTTTATTTTTCCATATAAAGTTGAGTATTGTTCTTTCAATGTCTGTGAAAAACTGTGTTGGGATTTTGATGGGGATTGTGTTGAATCTGTAGATTGCTTTTGGCAGGATTGCCATTTTTACTATGTTAATTCTACCTATCCAAGAGCATGGGAGATCTTTCCATTTTCTAGTATCTTCTTTAAATTCTTTCTTTAAAGTCTCAAAGTTCTTATTGTACAGGTGTTTCACTTTTTTGGTTAGTGTTACCCCCAGATATTTTATGTTGCTTATGGATATTGTGAAAGGTGATGTTTCCCTGATTTCTTTCTCATTGGGTTTATCATCTGTATACAGTAGGGCTACGATTTTTTGAGTTAATTTTGTATCCTGCTACCTTGCTGAAGGTGTTTATCAGCTGTAGGAGTTCCCTGGTAGAGTTTTTCAGGTCACTTATGTAGACTATCATGTCATCTGCAAATAGTGAAAGTTTGACTTCTTCCTTTCCAATTTGTATCCCTTTGATCCCCTTTTCTTGTCTTATTGCTCTAGCTAGAACTTCAAGTACAATATTGAAGAGGTATGGAGAGAGTGGACAGCCTTGTCTTGTTCCTGATTTTAGAGGAAACGCTTTAAGTTTCTCTCCATTTAGTTTGATGTTGGCTATTTGTTTAGTGTATATTGCGTTTATCATGTTTAGATATGTTCCTGTTATTCCTGTTCTCTCCAAGATCTTTATCATGAAGGGATGTTGGATTTTGTCAAAGGCTTTTTCAGCATCTAGTGAGATGATCATGTGGTTTTTCTTTTTCAGTTTGTTTATATGGTGGATTACATTGATGGATTTTCGTATGTTGAACCATCCTTGCATCCCTGGGATGAAGCCTACTTGATTGTGGTGGATGATTTTTCTGATATGTTCTTGGATTCGGTTTGCCAATATTTTATTGAGTATTTTAGCATTGATGTTCATGAGGGATATTGGTCTGTAGTTCTCTTTGTTAGTCATATCTTTGTGTGGCTTGGGTATCAAAGTGGTTGTAGCCTCGTAGAAACAGTTTGGCAATATCCCATCTGCTGCTATTGTGCGGAACAGTTTGAGGAGTACTGGTATCAGCTCTTGTTTGAATTTCTGGTAGAATTCTGCAGTGAAGCCATCTGGCACTGGGCTTTTTTTGGTTGGGAGGCTTTTGATGACTGCTTCTATTTCATTAGGGGTTATGGGTCGATTTAAACTGTTTATCTGTTCTTGGTTTAATTTTGGTAAGTGATATGTATCCAGAAAACTGTCCATTTCCTTTAGATTTTCGAATTTTGTGGAGTACAGGTTTTCAAAGCATGACCTGAAGATTCTCTGGATTTCCTCAGTGTCCGTTGTTATATTCCCCTTTTCGTTTCTGATTTTGTTAATTAGCATGCTCTCTCTCTGCCTTTTGGTTAGTTTGGCTAGAGGTTTGTCTATCTTGTTGATCTTCTCAAAGAACCAACTCTTTGTTTCATTGATTCTATGTAATGTTTTCCTAGTTTCTACTTTATTGATTTCAGCTCTCAGGTTGATTATTTCCTGGTGTCTACTCCTCCTTGGTGAGTTTGCTTCTTTTTGCTGTAATGCTTTCAGCTGTTCTGTCAATTCTCTAATGTGACTTTTCTCCAGTTTCTTCATATGGGCACTTAGTGCTATGAACTTCCCTCTTAGCACTGCTTTCAGAGTGTCCCATAAGTTTGGGTATGTTGTGTCTACATTCTCATTAAATTCTAGGAAATCTTTAATTTCATTTTTTATTTCTTCCTCAACCCAGGAATGGTGCCATAGGGTGTTATTCATTTTCCAAGTGTATGTAGGTTTTCTGCCATTCGTATTGCTGTTGAATTCTAACTTTAATGCATGGTGATCTGATAAGATACAGGGGGTTATTTCAATCCTTTTGTAACTATGGAGGTTTGCTTTGCTGCCTACTATGTGGTCAATTTTAGAGAAGGTGCCATGTGGCGCTGAGAAGAAGGTATATTCTTTTGAGTTTGGATGGAATGTTCTATAGATATCCGTTAACCCCAGGTCTTTCAGACCCTTTGTTTCTTTGTTAAGTTTCTGTCTGGTGGTCCTGTCTAGTGGCATAAGGGGGGTGTTGAAGTCTCCTATTATAAGTGTGTGTGGTTTTATGTGTGGTTTGAGCTTTAGTAATGTTTCTTTTACAAATGTGGGTGCCTTCGTATTTGGGTCATAGATGTTCAGGATTGAGATTTCATCTTGATGTACTTTTCCTGTGATGAGTATGAAATGCCCTTCTTCATCTCTTTTGATTGATTTTAGTTTAAAGTCTATTTTGTTAGATATTAGGATTGCTACACCAGCTTGTTTCTTGAGCCCATTTGATTGGAAAATCTTTTCCCATCCTTTTACTCTGAGGTATCACCTGTCTTTGAAGCTCAGGTGTGCTTCTTGTAAACAGCAGAAGGATGGATTCTGTCTTTGTATCCATTCTGTTAGCCTATATCTTTTTATGGGTAAGTCAAGACCGTTGACATTTAAGGATATTAATGTCCATTGTTCATTGGTTCTTGTTTGTTTTGGATTTATTGTTGGTGGTGTCATTTTGTGTGGATTTTGCCCTCCTGCTTCTTTTTGTGTTTGGTAAAATTAGATTATCTATTACCTGTGTTTTTGTGAGTGTAGTTATATTCGTTGGGTTGGAGTTTTCCTTCCAGAACCTTCTGTAGTGCTGGATTTGTGGATATGTATTGTTTAAATCTGTTTTTGTCATGGAATATCTTGTTTTCTCCATCTATAGTGATTGAAAGTTTTGCTGGGTACAGTAGTCTGGGTTGACATCCATGCTCCCTTAGTGCTTGTAGGGTATCTATCCAAGACCTTCTGGCTTTCAGAGTTTCCATTGAGAAGTCGGGTGTGATTCTGATTGGTTTGCCTTTATATGTTACTTGGCCTTTTTCCTTTGCTGCTCTTAATATTTTCTCTTTATTCTGTAGATTTGGTGTTTTGATTATTATGTGTCGGGGGACTTCTTTTTGTGGTCCAGTCTGTTTGGTGTCCTGTAAGCTTCTTGTACTTTCATAGGCATATCCTTCTGTAGGTTGGGGAAGTTTTCTTCTATGATTTTGTTGAATATGTTTTCTGTACCTTTGAGCAGTGTTTCTTCACCTTCTTCTATACCTATTATTCTTAGGTTTGGTCTTTTCACGGTGTCCCATATTTCCTGGATATTTTGTGTTAGGGATTTGTTGGACTTGAGGTTTTCTTTGGTTGATGAATTATATCCTCTAGTGAGTCTTCAATAGCTGAGATTCTCTCTTCTGTCTCTTGGATTCTATTAGTTACACTCACATCTTTAGTTCCTGATTGTTTATCCAGCCTTTCCATTTCCAGCATTGCCTCATTCTGTGTTTTCTTTATTGTGTCTATTTCAGCTTTCGTGCTTTGAACTGTTTCAAGAGCTTCCTTCACTTGTTTGGTTGTTTTTTCTTGGGTTTCTTTAGATTCTTTAAGAGATTTGTTTATTTCTTGCCTCTCCTGGTAGTCTCCTCACTCTGAAGGAGTTAGGCCTCCATAGGGGTCAGTTGGGAGGGAGCGGGAGGGAGGAGTGGGGTGTTTCCAGGCTCAGGCAGTTCCTCACTGCCTGGGCAGGTCCACCCCTAGCAGGAGCAGGCCAGGGGAGATTGGGGTAGATGGGGCTTTGGAAGGGAACTGGGTAAGAGCAGGGGCTCACTCACCTAGTTGCGGTTCATTCGGAGGAAAAGGGAAAGAAGAGTAGCCTGTTCCCAGATTCAGGGAGCTCCTTCCTGCCTGGGCATGTCTACTCCAAGCAGGCACAAGCCCTGGGAGATTTGGGTGAATTACACTTTGGGCGGGAGTTGGGTAAGAGCAGGCAGGTCACTCACCTAGTTGCGGATCGGTTGGCCAGTGACTTGTTTCTTATTCTAAATTCTTTCCATGCATTTCACATGTGCAAGGCAATGTCCTGAGAATAAGCACAGAGTTAACTGATGAACTTAGTGCCTACTTGTCAAACCAAGTAAGATGTTCAACACTCAATTTGTGACCAGATTATCTGATTGACTATGAATGGGAGGCAGATCACACTTTATGTCTCAACATTAAAAACCAACTTGTAGCTAGGAAGATTAAGTAGTTAAATATTAATTACTCTTTTTTGACCTTTTCATTTAAAAAAAAAAACATTCTCTCATCTTTTTCTCTCCAAAGTAATTCTATAGACATATGTCTCTGAATTCAAGTCTGGACACAATGATATCCAAGACAGCTCTCCATCTTTTATACACTGAATGGTTTGTGGAAAACCACACTGCCTGATTACTCCTCTAGGGGTATTGAAATCCAATATCTCTAGAGAGATTGTAAATCTTTGTATACAGATCTAATTGAACTTGTGATTAACGGTGACCCAAACAAAACCCTTCCATTTCAAGCTGACATATAGTGTGAGAGAAGATATAGTCAACTTTTTTCCTATGAAGAAAAACTGTATTCCTCTCAAGACTTGGAGAGTCTTGCTGACCACCTAGTCTCATTTGAGAGCAGACTCCACTGCTCACATCTTTCATCTTTAGTTCTTTTTTATTGGTTCACATATATTATGCACCCATGTAAATCTAAAGTAGTTCATTCCTAAGAAACTTGAAGAAGTAGACGTAATGGCTAATCTTGGCTATCAACATGGCCAGATATACAATCACTTATGAGACAAATTTCTGCCCATTTGAGGATGTCTTCAGAAGAAGAAAGACCCTCTCTGATTGTGGATGGCATAATTCTACAGCCTGGGAGCCCAGGATGAACAAGAAGGAGAAGGCAAGGTAAACATCATGTTTATCTTCCTCTGCTTTCTGACTGGGACAATGACCAACTGCCTCACATTTCTGCTACCATGCTTCCTACCCTACAATATGAACCAAGATAAATGCTTTCGTAAATTGCTTTTGTATGATATATAACTGTAATAAAGTAATACACAATGGCTCATGAAAATGTGAATGTTTAAAATGTGAAATTCAAGTTATTTTCATATCCTACACCCCTCTATTTCACACAGAGCTGGTGCTACCATTAGAATCTGCAGAGGCAGCAGGTTCCATTTTATTGTTATTAAGAAAAAAAATAATCCAAAGTTTGTTTTGATGTTCTTGGTATATTGCATGATCAGTATTTTACTAAAAAAAAAAAAAAAAAAAAAAAAAAAAAAAAAAAACTAAATTTAAGTAGGCAAACTCATCAGTTACAATAGGAAACCTCTGGGTTTATGCCCCTTGGAGAGAGATATAAGAATGCTAAAAAAAGATTAATTCATCCAAGGTTATTAACAGATGCATAACACTGCCTTACCTAGGACCCTGAAAATACACTGTCACTTTTCATAACCCACCTAACAAATCTTTGCCCTCTGAGGATCCTTATTCAACATGCCTGTGTCTCTACTTACACTCTCTCTACTGTCAGGAAGTGCACATTTGGCCATCTTACAGGAGGTGGACAGTGCTGAAGATTTAATGGCTTTAGGAGAATCCTTCAGCCAATGTTAGGGAGTATTTGCTAGATAGATTCTGCTGAGATGGTGAGTAGTCCACATTGGCTCTTTGAGTCCTTGGGAGGGACAAGTTTCAGAGGCCTCTTCACTTTCCTGATTTACTAATCACTACTCTTGCATACTTCCTAGCATCACCTTTCAAAATAAACAACTCACCGTTGAGCCCTTTTGTGGGAGTGTGGTTGTGGAGAGATCTGAGCAAAGTCAGACTGTCTGTGCTTTGAGAGGTTCAAAGAAAAAAACCATCTGCCTGGTACTGATGGACCCTAGAGAGAGTGGGGAAGGGGTAGGGGATATGGTTCCAATAGATGATAAAATACATCTTTATTTAAATGCAAAATTTATGAGCAGTTCATTGATGGGATTATCAAAATAACACAAGTAAAGAATTACTACAAGGAAAATTAGAAGCTAGAGGGGCCAGCCTCCTAATTCTAAGGTTATAAAAATTTTCAGAAAAGTGAATGTACTTCCTTGTTACCTAGCCTCTTCGGGAATGTGGATTGTAGCATGGTTACTTTACAGCTAATATCCACTTATGAGTGAGTTCATACCATGTTTGTCTTTTGGGGCCTGGTTTACCTCACTCAAGATGATCTTTTCTAGTTCCATACATTTGGCTGCAAATTTCATGATGTCATTGTTTTTAGCATATGAGTAATACTCCCTTGTGTAAAAAAAAAAAAGAGAGAGAGAGAGAGAATGTGAATCTTTTGGATATATCCTAAGAGTGGAATTGCTGCATCTTGTGATACTCATTTCCATTTTCCTGAGGAAAAGCCATACTGATTTCCAAAGTAGCTGTATGAGTTTGCACTCCCACCTGCAGTGGAGCAGTGTTCCCTTTTCTCCACATCCTCTCCAGCATAAACTGTCATTAGTGTTTTTGATTTTAGCCATTCTGACAAGAGTAAGATGGTATTTCAGAGTACTTTTCATGGGCATTTCCCTGACGGCTAAGGATGTTGAGCATGTTCTTATGTGTCTTTCAGCATTTTATATTCCTCTATTGAGAAGTCTCTATTTAGTTCTGTACCCCATTTTTTAATTGGTTTGTTTAGTGTTTTGGTGACTAGCTTCATGAGTTCTTTGTATATTTTGAAAATCAGCCCTCTGTCAGATGTGGGGTTGGTGAATATCTTTTCCCATTCTGTGGGCTGCTGATTTGTCTTACTGACTGTGTCCTTTGCCTTACAAAAGCTTCTCAGATTCAGACAGTCCCATTTATTAATTGTCAATCTCAGTGTCTGTGCTACTGATGTTATGTGCAGGAAGTGGTCCTCTTTACCAATTCATTCCAGGGTACCACCTACCTTCTTTTCTAAGAGATTCAGTGTGGCTGGATTTATATTGAGGTATTTGATCCATTTGGACTTAAGTTTTGTACAAGGGTATAGATATTGATCAATTTGCATTCCTCTACATGTTGACATCCAGTTATGCCAGCATCATTTGTTGAAGATGCTTTCTTTTTTACCACGTATAACTTTAGCGTCTTTGTCAAAAATCAGGTGTTCGTAGCTGTGTGGGTTAATTTCAGGGTTTTCAATTTGACTCCATTTGTCTTCCTGTCTATTTTTGTGCCAATACCAAGCTGCTTTCAGAACTATATCTCTATAATAGAGAGCTTGAAGTCAAGAATGGTGATGCCTCCGGAAGTTCCTTTATTGTACAGGGTTGTTTTGGATATCCTGGGTCTTTTGTTTTTCCATATAAAGTTGAGAATTGTTCTTTCCAGGTCTGAGAAGACTGGGATTTTAATGGGGATTGCATTAAATTTGTAGATTTCTTTTTGCAAGATTGCCATTTTTACTGTGTTGATCCTACCTATCTAAGAACATGGGAGATCCTTCTATTTTCTGGTATCTTATTTAATTTCTTTCTTTAAAGACTCAAAGTTCTTACTATACAGGTTTTTCACTTGTTTGGTTAGCGTTACCTCAAGGTATTTTATGTTGTTTGTGGCAATTGTAAAGGGTAATGTTCCTCTGATTTCTTTCTCAGTGCATTTTTCATCTGTATATAGTAGGGCTACTGATTTTTTGAGTTATTCTTGTATCCTGCCACTTTGCTGAAGGTGTTTATCAGCTGTAGGAGTTTCCTGGTAGAGGTTTTGGATCACTTATGTAAACTATCATATCATCTGCAAATAGTGAAAGTTAACTCTTTTCTAATTTGTAGCCCCTTGATCTCCTTTTGTTGTCTTATTGCTCTAGCTAGAACTTCAAGTACAATATTGAAGAGGTAGGGAGAGAGTGGGCAGCCTTGTCTTGTTCCTGATTTTAGAGGAATTGCTTTCAGTTTCTCTCCATTTAGTGTGATGTTGGCTGTTGGCTTGCTGTATATTGCTTTTATTATGTTTAGGTATGTTCCTGTTATCCCTGATATCTCCAAGACCTTTATCATGAAGGGGTGTTGGATTTTTGTCAAAGGCCTTTTCAGCATCTAGTGAGATGATTATTGATTTTTCTTTCTAATTTTCTTTATATTGTGGATTAAATTGATAAGTTTTCATATGTTGAACTATCCCTGCATCCCTGGGATGGAGCCTACTTGATCATGGTGGATGATTTGCATGATGTCTTCTTGGATTCGATTTGCCATTATTTTACTGAGTATTTTTGCATCCATGTTCATGAGGGAAATTGGTCTGTAGTTCTCTTTCTTACTTGATTCTTTGTGTGGCTTGAGTACCAAAGTAATAGTAGCCTCATAAAAAGAGTTCAGCAATGAACCTTCTGCTACTACTGTGTGGAATACTTTGAGGAAAATTGACATTAGCTGTTCTTTTAATTTCTGGTAGAATTCTGCACTGATGCAATCTGGCCCTGGGCTTTTTTTTTTTTTGGCTTTTTTTGATGACTACTTCTATTTCATTGGGGGTTATAGGTCTATTTAAATTGCTTATCAGTTCTTAATTTAATTTTGGTAGTGATATCTATCCAAAAAATTGTATATTTCTTTTAGATTTTTGAAATTTGTGGAGTACAGGTTTTCAAAGTATGACCTGATGATTCTCTGGATTTCCTTAGTATCTATTATTATACCTCCCTTTTCACTTCTGATTTTGTTAATTTGAAAGTTCACTCTCTGCCATTTGGTAAGTGTGCATAAAGGTTTGTCTATCCAGTTGATTTTCTCTAAGAACCAACTCTTCCTTACATTGATTCTTTGTATTGTTTTCCTAGTTTCTACTTCGTCAATTTCAGCCCTCAATGTGATTATTTCCTGGTGTCTACTCCTCCCCAGTGAGTTTGCTTTTTGTGTTCTAGAGCTTTCAGTTGTGCTATTAATTCTCTAGTGTGACTATTCTCCAGTTTCTTCATGTGGGCACTTAGTGCTGTGATCTTTCCTCTTAGCACTGCTTTCAAAGTGTCCCATAAGTTTGGGTATGTTGTGTCTTCATTCTCATTCAAGTCTAGAAGTCTTTAATTTCTTTTTTTTATTTCTTCCTTGATCCAGGAATGGTGCAATTGGGCATTATTCATTTTCCATGAGTTTGTAGGTTTTCTGCAATTTTTGTTGTTGTTGAATTCTAACTTCAAAGCATGGTGGCCTGGTAAGACATAGGGGATTATTTTAAATTTTTGTACCTGTTGAGGTTTCCTATGTTGCCAAGTATGTGGTCGATTTTAGAGAAGGTTTCATGTGGCACTGAGAAATAGGTATATTCTTTGGTGTTTGGATGGAATGTTCTATAGATGTCTGTTAAACCCAATTGGGTCATAACTTCTATTAATTCCTTTGTTTCTTTGTTAAGTTTCTGTCTGGTGGTCCTGTCTAGTGGTGAGAGTGGGGTGTTGAAGTCTCCCACTATAAGTGTGTGAGGTTTTATGTGTGATTTGTGTTTTGGTAATGTTTATTTTACAAACATGGATGCCTTTGTATTTGGCGTATAGTTGTTCAAAATTGAGACTTCACCTTGATGGATTTCTCATGTGATGAGTATAGAATGTTCCCCTTCATTTCTTTTGATTGATTTTAGTTTAAAGTCTAATTTGTTAGATATTAGGATTGCTACCCCCACTGGTTTCTTGGGTCCATTTGATTGGAAAATCTTTTCCCAACTCTTACCTCTCAGGTACTGTCTGTGTTTCTTGTACGGAGCAGAAGGATGGATTCTGTCTTCATATACATTCTGCTAGCCTGTGTCTTTTTATAGGCTTGTTAAGACCATTCATATTGAGGGATATTAATGACCATTGATTGTTCATTCTTCTTTTTTCTTGGATTTGTTTGTGTGGATTTCCACCTTTTTTTTTCTTTTGGCTGTTGCTGGAAGTGCTACTGAAACTTAGTTGCCTGGGCTTGGAGGAAGCAGGTTCTTCAGGTCCTGCTCTTGTAGTCTGGATTCATTTCTCATCTCTTTTACTCCTCTGGCTCCCTGGCCTCTATCAGAACTACTTTGCTTTTTGTGTTCTAGAGCTTTCAGTTGTGCTATTAATCAAAGAAGAGTAGTTTTCTTCTACCACATACTTCTGTGGTGTTCAGCCTCCTCAAACACCCAAAGCATCAGAACCAACAGTAATGGACTAAGTCCTGTAAATCCAGGAGCCATAAAATCTTTCCTGTGTTTCTGTTGTTTCTCTCAGGTAAACCTTAGTCACAGAAATGGAAAGCTAATACACTGTGCTGGTAATACGGTGCTGCACTACATTTTTGAGATGCACAGACACCTGATATTAACCAAACCATGTCTTTCTCCACTCAACTCCACTCACATAACTACATGGCTGCATGAAGAGTAGTACATGACAACTGCTTCTAATATGCCAAGCCCATCAATCAAAGCTGCTATTTCATCTTACAAATTTTTGAGGAAATTTTCAGGTATATATTGCATTTTTCATAAAACTACTATATTTTCTAAGAATTGAATAATGAAAACACAGGATTCATTGATGTGGGGATATCATAGGTTAGGACATACACATAGTTAAAACTAAAGATTACCCTCAGACAGAAAATCCACTCCATGAGAGTCTTCTTCCATACAGACATATAGCCAAGTCACATGTGGTACCTGGTAATGATTGTTTACCTCAGAGTCAGAGGCATAGCTGACCTTAATGTGACATCCTTACTGACTTATTGCACTCACTCCAATACAAATGCATCCCTGCAGATGAAATACAGTTTACAATCCCTTCAGAGAATAGATTTTCTTTGGCTGGGCATTATTAAACAATAAAGAAATACTGATCCAACAATCACCTGTGGGACGAGTTAGATCAAGCCCACTTCTGCTTCAAAAAGAAACAGAGCACTATATACAGATTGCCCACAGCTCTATCGGCCTCCAATGTCGCTGCTAACTGCCAGCATTATAGATGTTTCTACACCGGCCCAATGCAATTGAAAATCTAGGATAAAGTATGTAAAAACTGAAATGATTTATTTGCTCCAAAATTCAGCTAGTTTTATTGTCTTATATATAATTCTCAAAGAACAGGAACTTTTCTTTCTCTAAAACCTTAGCCCCGTCTGCTGATGTCATTCATTCACCACACTCCAGCTTCACTGCATACTGTTATTTTTCTTGGGTACCAAAACCTTTATACTCTGGAGACACTTCAGTAACTGTTACCTTTAATGATATATTCTTCCCTTCCATCATTTAAAAACTGATGAAGGTTCAACTGCATCTACACACCTGGCAAACCTCACATCTTTGCATCAATGTCACATTCTCAGAGCTGCTTCCATCCTTTATAAAGATTTATTTCACTCAGGTTTTTCACAACACTCTGTTCTTTTATAGAGAGAAATTTATTAGATATTGTTTTTTATTATAATAGTTAGATGAGGCAAAAATATATTTGCTCACATCATTTGTCCTTCTATACCCTGTCAGAGAGTAAATACTCAAAACATCTTCAAAGTAAAGATTTGTTGTCACCAAATATTCATTCTCTGGCATTGGCAGTTTAGCTCTCTCCTGTTTTCCAGATATGATTTTATGGTTCTCTGCATGAAAACTGAAATAACCATCATTTCCCAAGTACACACTGAACCTTCTCACTTCTCTGCTTTCCTGGTCTCTCATCATAACCACCTTCTATATAAACTTTCATAGGAAAATAGTTCTCTTCTGGGAAATGGTGTTATGATAAATAGTGTCTAGAACATAATGACACTAAACTGTTATCCCAATGCTTACAATGCTGATATAAAAGGATAAATAGTTTGAGGACATCTTGGGCTACACAGATCATTCTAGGCTAGCCTGAGCTATATAGCAAAACTTTGTACCAAAGAAGGAAAGGAGAGAAACGAGAGGAAAAAAGGAGAAAGGACCAGGCGAATGGTGGAACTCAAAGAAAAATGGTACAAACTAAAATATTTTTAGTCATACCTTCCAGAGTAGTCTTTAGTATATTTTGATACCCTCATAGCAAAGTATAACTCAGTGAAATCAATCCTATGTGGGCCATACTGGGATGCATTCTAGGTCCAATTCTAAAGTAGAAGAATGCTGTTAATGACTTCCTGTGAAATCTGAGGAACCCAACTAGCACTCAGGCTCACAAAAAGTCTAACTGACTTTCCATCAGTAATAAGACAATTTATTTGTACATCAATGATGATGAGGTATGTTCTTTTTAAAAATATTTTTTAATTTAGAAGCACTCTTATTTACATATCAAGTCCCCATTCCCTCGCTTTACCATCCTCCCATGCTCCCCACTGACCCCCGAACCAACCCCTTACCAACTCCCCAGAGATAGTGAGGCCCTCCACAGAGGGCCACCAAAGTCCATCACATCATTTGCTCAGTGTTTAGCTATGGGTGCCTGTATCTGCTTCAATCAACTACTGGATGAAGGCTCTAGGAATGACAACCAAGGTGGTCATCAATGTCATTATAGGGGAAGGGCAACAAAGGCAGCCTCTCCATCACTGCCTAGATTCTTAGTTGGGGTCATCCCTGTGGATCCCCTAACATTTCCCCTGTGCCAGACCTCTCTCCAAACCTGTACTGCCTTCCTCTATCAAGGCATCGCCTTTCTTGCCCTTCTCTATTCCTCCCCGTCTCAGTCCTGTTCTCCTCCTACCTCCCCTTCTTCCCCTCTCCTCTTTCCACCTCCTTGTCTCTCCCTCCATGCTCCCAATTTGCTTGGGGATTTCTTTTCCCCCTATCCTTCTTCGGGGGACCATGTATTTTTCTCTTGGGGTCCTCCTTGTTTCCTAGTTTTTCTGGTGATGTGGATTGTAGGCCGGTAGTCCTTTGCTCTATGTCTGAAATCCATATATTACTAAGTACATACCCTGCTTGACTTTTTGTGACTGGGTTACCTCATTCAGGATGTTTTCTTCCAGTTCCAAACATTTGCCTGAAAATTTCAAGATTTCATTGTTTTTTTTTTCCCAGCTGAGTAGTACTCCATTGTGTAAATGTACCACATTTTCTCCATCCATTCTTCATTTGAGGGGCATCTAGGTTGTTTCCAGGTTCTGGCTATTACAAACAACACTGTTATGAACATAGTTGAACATATGTCCTTGTTGTATGAATGTGCTTCTTTGGGGTTTACGACCAAGAGAGGAATTGCTGGATATTGAGGTAGACTAATTCCTATATTCCTGAGGAGTCTCCATACTGATTTCCAAAGTGATTGTGTAAAGTTTGCACTCCCACCAGCAATGGAGGAGTGTTCCTCTTTCTCCACATCCTCTCCAGCATAGACTGTCATTGGTGTTTTTCATTTTAGCCATTCTGGACAGTGTAAAATGGTATCTCAGAGTTGTTTTGAGTTGCATTTCCATGATAGCTAAGGATTTTGACCACTTTCTTAAGTGTCTTTCAACCATTTTAGATTGCTCTATTGAGAACTGTCTATTTAGTTCTGCACCCCACTTTTTAATTGAATTGTTTGTGTTTGGTGGCTAGTTTCTTGAGTACACTGCATATTTTGGAAATCAGCCCTCTGTCAGATGTGGGGTTGGTGAATATCTTTTCCCATTCTGTGGGCTGTTGTTTGTCTTGTTGACTGTGTCCTTTGCCTTACAGAATTTTCTCAGTTTCAGGAGGTCCCATGTATTAATTGTTGATCTCAATGTCTGTGCTACTGGTGTTATGTTCAGGAAGGGGTCTCCTCTACCTATTCATTCAAGGGTACCTCCCACTTTCTCTTCTAAGAGGATAAGTGTGGCTGGATTTATGTTGAGTTGAGGTCTTTGATCCATTTAGACTTAAGTTTTGTGCATAGTGATAAATATGGATCTATCTGCAATCTTCTACTTGTCCACATCCAATTATGCCAGCACCGTTTGTTGAAGATGCTTTCTTTTTTCTGTTGTATACTTTAGCTTCTTTGTCAAAACTCAGGTGTTTGTAAGTGTGTGGGTTAATATCAGGGTTTTCAATTCAATTCCATTGTTCTACTTGTCTACTTTTGTCCCAATGCCAAGCTGTTTTCAGGAACATGGCTCTATAATAGAGCGTGAAGTCAGGGATGGTGATGTTTCCAGAAGTTGCTTTATTATACAGGGTTATTTTGGCTATCCTGTTTTTGTTTTGTTTTGTTTTTCCATATAAAGTTGAGTATTGTTCTTTCAAGGTCTGTGAAAAATTGTGCTGGTATTTTGATGAGGGTTGCATTGAATCTGTAGAGTGCTTTTGGAAAGATTGCCATTTTTACTATGTTGATCCTGCCTATCCAAAAGCATGGGAGATCTTTCCATTTTCTTTAATTTCTCTCTTTAAAGACTCACAGTTCTCACTATACAGGTTTTTAACTTGTTTGGTTAGCTAGCATTACCCCAAGGTATTTTATGTTCTTTGTGGCTATTGTAAAGGGTGATGTCATTTTGATTTCTTTTGCAGCCCATTTATTGTGTATATAGTAATGCTACTGATATTTTGAGTTAATCTTGTATCCTGCCATTTTGCTGAAAGTATTTATCAGCTGTAGGAGTTTCCTGGTAGAGTTTTTTGAATCACTTATGTAAATTATCATATCATCTGCAAATAGTGAAAGTTTGACTTCTTCCTTTCCAATTTGTATCCCCTTGATCTCCTTTTTGTCTTATTGCTCTAGCTAGAAATTCAACTATGATATTGAAAAGATATGGAGAGAGTGGCAGCCTTGTCTTGTTCCTGATTTTAGAGGAATCACTTTCAGTTTCTCTCCATTTAGTTTGATGTTGACTGTTGGCTTGCTGTATATTGCTTTTATTATGTTTAGGCATGTTCCTGTTATCCCTGACCTCTCCAAGACCTTTATCATGAAGGGGTGTTGGATTTTTGTCAAAGGCCTTTTCAGCATCTAGTGAGATGATTATGTGATTTTTCTTTCTAATTTTCTTTATATTGTGGATTAAATTGATAAATTTTCATATGTTGAACCATCTTTGCATCCCTGGTATGGAGCCTACTTGATCATGGTGGATGATTTTCATGATGTGTCCTTGGATTCGATTTGACTGCATTTTGTTGAGTATTTTTTCATCAATGTTCATAAGGGATATTGGTCTGTAGTTCTCTTTCTTAGTTGTGTCTTTGTGTGGCTTGGGTACCAAAGTAATAATAGCCTCATAAAAAGAGTTTTGCAATGTCCCTTCTGCTTCTATTGTGTAGAACAATTTGAAGGGTACTCATATTAGCTGTTCTTGAATTTCTGGTAGAATTTTGCACTGAAACCATCTGGCCCTGGGGGTTTGTGGTTTGTTTGTTTGTTTGTTTGTTTTTGTTTTTGTTTTGTTTTTGGTTGGGAGACTTTTGATGACTGCTTCTATTTCATTAGGGGGATAGGTCTATTTAAATTACTTATTTGTTCTTGATTTAATTTTAGTAAGTGATATCTATCCAGAAAAATTGTCCATTTCCTTTAGATTTTCGAATTCTGTGGAGTACAGGTTTTCAAAGTATGACCTGATGATTCTCTGGATTTGCTCAATGTCTGGTGTTATGTCCCACTTTTCATTTCTGATTTTGTTAATTATAATGCGCTCTCTCTCTCTCTCTCTCTCACTCTCTCTCTCTCTCTCTGCCTTTTTATTAGTTTGGATAAGGGTTTGTCTATCTTGTTGATTTTTTGGAAGAATCAACATTTGTTTCATTGATTCTTTGTATTTGTAATGTTTTCCTAGTTTCTACTTTATTGAATTCAGCCCTCAATTTGATTATTTCCTAGTGTCTACTCCCCCTTGGTGATTTTCCTTCTTTTTATTCTAGGACTTTCAGTTGTGCTGTTAATTGTCTAGTCTGACTATTCTCCATTTTCTTCATGTGGGCACTTAGTGCAGTGGCTTTCAAAGTGTCCTATAAGTTTGGGTATATTGTGTCTTCATTCTCATTGAATTCTAGAAAGCTTTTAGTTTCCTTTTTTTATTTCTTCCTTGATCCAGGAATGGTGCAATTGGGCATTGTTCAATTTCCATGAGTTTGTAGGTTTTCTGCAATATGTGTTGATGTTGAATTATAACTTTAAACCATTGTGATCCGTCAGAATATAGGGGATGATTCTTTTTTTTTTTTTGTATCTGTGGAGGTTTGCTATGTTGCCATTTATGTGGTCAATTTTAGAGAAGATTCCCTGTGGTGCTGAGAAGAATGTATATTCTTTTATGTTTGGATGCAATATTCTATAGATGTCTGTTAATCCCAATTGGGACATACTTTCTGTTAGTTCCTTTGTTTCCTTTTTAAGTTTCTGTGTGGTGATCCTGTCTAGTGGGGAGAGCAGGATGTTGAAATCTCCCACTATAAGTATGTGAGGTTTTATGTGTGATTTGAATGAATGTGGATACCTTCGTATTTGGGAAATAAGAAGTTCAAAACTGAGACTTCATTTTGATGGATTTTTCCTGTGATGAATATAAAATATCCTTCTTCATCTTCTTTGATTGATTTTAGTTTGATATCTCATTTGTTAGATATTAGGACTACAACACCAGCTTGTTTTTTGGGTCAATTTGATTGGGAAATCTCTTCCCAACCATTTACTCTGAGGCGACATGTGTCTTTGACATTGAGATGTGTTTCTTGTATGCAGCAGAAAGATGGATTCTGTCTTCACATCCATTCTTTTAGCCTGTGTCTTTTTATATGCAAGTTAAGACCATTAACATTGAGGGATATTAATAACCATTGATTGTTGATTCTTGTTTGTTTTGGATTGTCGGTGGTGTTATTGTGTGTGGGTTTCACTCCTCCTTCCAGTACTTTCTGTAGGAATGGAATTGTAGACATGCATTGTTTAAATCTGGTTTTGTTATGAAATATCTTGTTTTCTCCATCTATAGTGATTAAAAACTTTGCTGGGTACAGTAGTCTGGGCTGGTATCCATGTTCCCTCAGCCTCTGTAGGACATCTATCCTGGGTCTTCTGGGTTTCAAAGTTTCCATTGAGAACTGGGGTGTTATTCAGATAGGTCTGCCTTTATATTTTAGTTGGCCTTTTTCTTTTGCTGCTCTTAATATCTTTTCACTATTCTGTGTTACAATAAATGTTTCCACCAAAAGCCGCCGAGCCCCACCGCCACTTGTGGGCTTTAAGCCAGCCGCCTGCCTGAGTTAGGGCCCAAATGAATACACAGAAGCTTGTATTAGGTACAATGCTGCTTGGCCAATGACTAGGATTCTCATCTGTTAGCTCAGTCTTAACTATCATAAACCTATATATTTTATAAGACTTATCTTATTGGACGCCTTATTGGAATACCTCCTTGCCGGTGGATCACATTGTGCCACTGAAGCAGGAGCAGAGGGGAAAAAAGGGACGCTTCCTCTTTCTCCTTCTTTAAATATGAGTCTCCTTGCTATGTCACTTCCTGCCTGGATCACCACTTCTCTACTACATTTCCCAGAATCCTCTTTGACTCCTAGTCCTGTCTAACTTGCTGTCTCATTGTCCAAACAGTATTTTATTCAACAATCAATAAGATAAACATACACAGAAGTACTTTCCCCATCATTTCTGTAATTGTGATGTTTTGATTATTATGTGACAAGGGAATTTCTTTGTGTGATCCAGTCTGTTTGGTGTTTTGTAAGCTTCTTGTACTTTCATAGGCATAGTCTTCTTTAGGTTGGGGACGTTTTCTTCTATGATTTTGTTGAATTTGTTTTCTGTACTTTGTGCTGAATTTCTTCACCTTCTTCTAAATCTATTATTCTTAGGTTTGGCCTTTTCACAGTGTCCCATATTTCCTGAATATTTTGTGTTGGGGATTTGCTGGACTTGAGATTTCTTTTTTTTTTTTTTTTTTTGGTCAATGACTGTATATCCTCTAGTGAGTCTTCAACACCTGAGATTCTCTCTTCCATCTCTTGTATTCTAATGGTTATATTTACATCTGTAGTTCCTGATCATTTATTCAGCTTTTCTATTTCCAGCATCCCTTTATTCTGTGTTTTCTTTATTGTTTCTATTTCAGCTTTCAAACCTTGAACTGTTTGAATTGTTTCCTTCACTTGTTTGGTTGTTTTATCTTGGCTTTCTTTAGATTTTTTAAGAGATTTGTTTATTTCTTGAATTTTTGGTTTGTCTTTTCCTCCATTTCATGTATTTTTTTTGTGTTTTCTTCTATTTCTTTAAAGGGTTTTCTCCTTTCCTCTTTATGGGTCTTTATCATCTTCATAAAACAGTTTTTAAGGTCCCTCTCTTCTGCTTCATCTTTATTGTGCTTTTCAGGTCTTGCTGATGTGGAGTCCCTAGATTCTGGTGGTGTCATATTGGTTTTTCTGTTGTTGAGTGTGTTCTTATAATGTCATCTTCCCATTCCTTCTTCGAGTGAGTGCAGGTGGGGTCTCTCCTTCTCTTTTACTCTCCTGGTGGTGTATGAGGGCCAAGACTTCAGTGTCTGCAACTTTGGATGCTCTGGCCTCTCCTGGTATTCTCTTAACTCAAACAGAGGGAATAGGGGGGCCAAGACTCAAGTGGAGGTTGGAGGGCTGAGGGTGTAGGGGGCAAAAGTGAGGTGTGGCCAGACTCAGGGTGGTCCTACCTGCTGGGGTGGGTCCACTCTATTCGAGGAGCAGGCCCAGGAAGATCCAAGGATGAGGGGATGGCAGGAGTTGGGGGAAGTACGTTCTTATATACAACAATTTATCTACTGAAAGCATCATTAGTTCAAAAAGTAAACCTTATCATTTTCATAAATCAAATGTTTCAGTGTCTGTTGCCTGTCAGTTGAATATCTACATCTAAATTTTCAGAAAATATAGCCACATTTTAAGAAGTTGGTAAAGATGAAGGCCACAACATACCTCTGTGGTGTGTGTGTGTGCCTGTCTTCTCCCTTGACTGTTCATAACAGACAAAGGCTTCAGACCACAACTTCTTCTGGACTGTGTACTAGCAATGAATTTATTGTTGACATATACTTATTGAAACAAACCTTTTTTGAGACAGTTCCTTGCTGTGTAGCCCAGGCTGGCTCCAAGTTTATGATACTCTTGAACCAGCCTCCTAAGTGCAAGAAATCCAGTTCTGTGCCATCATGCCTATATCTCTCATTACTTACTGATGTAACCATTATTTTAAGTCCCAGGTATAGTAATGCATGCATGCAAGTATATAATACACACTTTTGAATTTCCCCATAACTTTATATCAAGTATGAATCTCATAGGCATGGGTTCCTTGATTTAATATAAACCATTTACAATTACACACTGATGAAAAACTAGCATAAATAATATAGTAAAAATTAAAGAAATAATCCTTAGAACTCATTAATAAAATACAAGTGTCTTAACTTAAACACAAGCAAATAATTTGGGTAGCTAACTCTCAAAAAATTTTAAAATGCCCAGGCAGCATATCAAGAATGTTTAACAGGATCATCTGGCAGGAAATACAAATGCCACCACAGTGAGATGGCACTTACCCTCACCAGGACACTCATGTTCAGAAGACCTATCATAGCAAACGCTACCAAAGACACTGTGAATGAAAGTCTCACTTGCTACTAGTGGGATGATACAGCAGTATGGTCACTTGGAGTAAAAGTACAGAAAATATAGCCACATAGTGTTATGTAAACACATACAGATAAATAAAAATGAATTATTTAAATAAAAGCAGTTTTGTATTTCATGGAATACCTTCTTCAGAGGTAGAGTTTCCCAGTGATTCTAATCATAAGATTCAGTCATAAGAGATGAAAGCTTATGTGTAATCAGAAAATGTGCACAAATATTTATGACAATGTTACTCAAAACAGCTTAACAGTGGAAAGAATGCAACTACCTAAAACTGGTGACTGGACCAATAGAAATATTAAGCTAGAATATCACTAGGGAATAAAAATGAAAAATGGACACACTTTACAACAAATATGAACTTTAAATACTTCATAGTAAATGAAAGACATAAGTTTCTAAGAATAACATATGACAAGAATCCACTTATAGGAAATGCTTAGATTGGGCAAATCCATACACATAAAGTAGACCAGTGGTTGCCTAGGACAGAGGAAGTGGACAGAACACTAATGGGTAGAAATTTATTTTGAAGTTAAGAAATCACTATTAAATTAGTTGTGGTGACAGTTGTGTAACAATGTACTATGAATAGTTGAGGGGCTAGAGAGATGACCCTTCTGGAAGCACTTACTAGTTTTCAAGAAAACTAGATTTCAGTTCACATCACCTACATGGAATAGCTCCAGGGGAGAAAATGCCCTCATCTGGCCTCTGTGTGCTCTGCCACATAGTGTTATGTAAACACATACAGATAAATAAAAATGAATTATTTAAATAAAAGCAGTTTTGTATTTCATGAAAGGTCAGAAATCAGAGGTATCAATTACTCCTAAAGACAAATATATAAGGGGAAGAAAAGAATAAAAACATTGTTTGAGATTTCATAAAGGAAGAGATAATCCCCTCCATAAACATAGGCTGTGCAGCCCATTCTATTTCCCCAAACCCTTCTTCAGCTTAGGGTTGGTGATGTTTTTTACCAAGGAGCAGAGAATCTGACTCGGAACCTGTGTTTTGGAGTCTGGAATTTAAGAACCAGATGAAGAAGAGATGGACTGGCAATGAAGAACCAAGGGAAATAAATTACAGCTCATATGTTGAAGACTAAAGTATAAAAATCAGAAAGAAAGAAAGAAAGAAAGAAAGAAAGAAAGAAAGAAAGAAAGAAAGAAAGAAAGGAAGGAAGGAAGGAAGGAAGGAAGGAAGGAAGGAAGGAAGGAAGGAAGGAAGAAAGATGAATGAGAAAACTATACAGATGGACAATCCAATCCAGAACTTCCCTCGTGTTCTATCTTCAGGACAAAAGAGCTTCCAGGGAAGGAGAGAGGCACAAAACAAGACCATGGAGGCACAGAAGTCAAAATGATGCAACACATGAATGTTTCTGGTATCTTGAACCTGAAATGCCCTGTGCCATGCTGGGACTCTTGAGAACATTTCCTTTAATGTTCTCAGGGGAATTTTATCAAACATGGAATTCTATACTTAAAAAATTCATTTGTCAAATGTCAATGTAAAACACCAAGCAAGAAAGAGGAATCCAGAGAACCCATGCAATTGGGGATTCAGTACAAGAAAGAAAGCAAACAAAATCTTAGCATGCTGATTAAGAACCTCAGAGGAGATCGAGCACCCGAGAACAGAACACTGGGTGGGACAGAGCCAGGAAACTGCACCTATGCTGGGGAGAACCTGAAGGGAACACACGAGGTCCTTGGAAGTGAGGATCTTGTGCACAGGATTTTCAGCCTCAGGAACCAAGTCCTTAGCTTAGCCAACAAAGGGAGTTTTAGCTGAAGGAAACACAGAGGCACATTACATTCTGTCACTGAGCTGTCTAGAGGCCTGATAAACCACTTTGCTCTTCTACCCATGTTTTGAACAATGTGGCAAATAAAGCTAAGGGATTCTGATTAAGGACAAAATAGTACCCAACCCTCCCCCCCCCCACACACACACACACACATGCTTTCTCAGCAACTGAGCCCTTTGGCTAGCATCCACCATGTAAGATTCAAATGAGATAGTAGCTGTAAGGAAGAGGCCCTCACTAAGTTTCAAAATCTACTGGTCACCTGATCTTGTACTTCCCAAAGCCCAGGACTGATATTGGTTATCTATAAGACCAAGCAAATAAAAATACTTATTTGGCTAACACAGTTTTAGTATGAGTGCCAAATGGGCTTTCAGCACCAGAAATGGGCAGGCTTTCCCTCTCAGCAGTATAGAGCAAGCCTGGAATGTGGAAGCAAAGCAAGCTTGCTCTTTGTTTTCAGAGAGCTTCCAGAAGAACAGACAAGGGAAAGGGCTGTTCCATCCACAACATCAACCAGATCAAGCCATTCCAACCCTAGAGAAAAGCAAATTGATAAATGAACCAGGAGTCAGAGAATGCACTGTGATGTTTAGCGGAGTTTCATCCCCACAGAAGAGAGAGTTAGGAGTTCCCTCCTGACATCAATGAGGCAAGCATGACAGAGTCACCAGAAATGATAACAATGCCAGGAAATAGAGGAATGCACTTCATAAGGCGGTGGTGGTGGCAGAGAGCCAAGGCCCCATCCTCACAATAGCACTTTTGACAGATATCATTAAGATGGAATATCAAGAAATTAAACTACACATTTACCTGGAGGGGGCCTAGGAGAAGGGATGAGGGTAAGTTCTGCCTGCCTTGTGATAGTAAGACTTTAGATACCATGCTCTAAAATTTTATATGAGGTTATTGATACCTGATCATCAGTGGTATTCAGGAATGGTAGCATCGTAGCACATATAGTTCAATCTAAGTTTTACTAGAAAGTTAATTTGAAACACTAAAGAATGGGAAGACACACTATACTTGAGGTAATTCCTCTCCTGTTCTCTCTAATCTGATTCATCTGTGTCCCTGGGGCTCCTTATCTGTGCTCATGCGCCTCCCTTATCTGGGGCTTCTGTGGCATTATAATCACTTGTGGCCATCTTCCCCACCAGTTCTCCACCTTTGAGGGAGGGGTGCGGCTAATGACTCTGGAGGTCGGCATGGTAGTAGTCATGGAGTAGGCTACTCCATAAATGCATGCCATTGCTCACTCTGCCTGGTTCTTGTCTCCACAAGTAGCCCTTTAAGATTTAGGGTTATTATCTTCCTATCCTAAGACCCATCTCCATCAAGCTTACCATCTTCCAACACACAGAATCCAGTCTCTTCTTTCTCTTATTCCTGCCATCTTCTCCCTTCTCTCCATCCCTGCAGGTTCTATCAGAGTTGTGACAGGACATATGGCCTCCTTCGGAGGACAAGAAGCTAAGCAGTTTAGCATCTCTGTGATGAAACTCTCTGTAAGAAAGCCTTATTATAACTGTACTTTATCCTTCCTCCTTATTCCATGTAATTTGAACAAACAATTTTATATTCTTCTCTTGGAAGAGAAGAGATCCTAGAGCCCAGGGTCTGTGCCTTATCAAGATCAGTGTACTCCAGGAATACCGTCACTTCGGTGAAGCCATAGTCGCTTTCTACTGCCCTCTTTCCATTAAAACTAGACCTAAAGTAGCAAGTATGCAAGCCACCTTTCAACAAGCCAGAGCCACAGAGCTATTCAGAAGTGCCTGTCTCTGTGAAGGTATCTATGGGGGTCCACAGCACAAGCAAGGTAACAAAAGAACAGCACCCTATCCCTAACCCTAACTCTAAGTCCATCCAGCCAAGAGCAGAAATTCCTACCCTGGTCCTAAACCATTTCCCAGCAGCCCTCATGTCATGTTCAGCCAAATGGCCACTGATGAAAGTGAGGGCCATCATGGTGACAGAAGGACCAAGGGGCTCAGCAGCATCTCAGCTCAGTTCCTCCTCACTGAGCCCTCACTTTGCATCTGTTAATGAGAAAGTGCAGAGGTCTTAACCATTTGAAAGTTTCAGGATTTTAAGGAAATACTGATGGTTTCTCTAGATATCTAATATCTGACCGAATGTTAAACCAAAATATCACGTAAATATTGCATACTATATTTGAAATGAAAATTCCAGTATTAAGCAAAATAGAAACATTACATTTCTCCCTTGTTTCCTTCTACTTCACATACGAGTTATTTTCCCAGCGCAATGAAACTTTCTATCCTGTTCTTTTTAACCTATTGCTTTTCTTTTCCAGTAGATGGCGCCCCATTACAACTTTCAATTGCCTTTTGTCTAAACACTCATTTCAGTCCACAAAATAACCTGCTTCAAATAATAATAATAATAATAATAATAATAATAAATTCAGAGTTAAGAGAATTGGCTTCTACATACAGTAAACCACTAAGTAATCCAAGTATTTTAAAATTTAGGGTATTTTTTTTAGAACCTAGACCCTTGTATAAAAACTGTATGTATATCACTCCCACCAAGCCCTCCTCCGATCTTCACTCCTCTCATGTCCCCCTCCCAAATTTATGGCTTCTTCGTTAATTATTATTACTGAATGTATATACATTATATATACAACTTACTGAGTCCATTCAGTGTTACTTGTATTGTACATGTGTCCAGCACTTGAGACTGGACATTATTAGCAGGACTTTGTCCCTTTCTTAGCAGCCATTGGCCACCTGTAGCTCTTCATCTAGGGGTGGGATTTCCATATGGAATTTCTCCAGCCCAGGTTGGCATGTCAATTGCTGTTGCCATTATACTGGTCTTGTTCAGGCAACTGTATTATTGAGATTGAATTTTTTATTTATTTTTATTTATGTTTGTGTGTAAGAGCACACTTGTGTGTTTGTGTGTGTGCGTGTATCCTGTGGTGCAGTTACCTAAAGGGGCCATAAGATAGCCTGGAGTACTCACTGTAGCAGAAGCAATAAGAAAGATAATGCCTAAGCAAGGTGGAAGTAGAGAGAGCCAGTTCTCCAAAGTTGTCTTTTGATACACACACACACACACACACACACACACACACACACACACAAACACACACACACACAAACACACACACGCACGCACGCACGCACGCACGCATGCACGCACACATACAGAGTAATTCTTCATTTTAAAAATAAGAGATTTTCTCCTCCTTCCTTACCTTACAAAGACCGGTTATTTTCAAATATTCCAAACGGAAAAAAAAAAATCTAGCCAACCACTTTTAAGCATTTTGGAGAGCAAATTTGAGTTTTCTTTTAAAGGACACTAAGAAAGTAAACAAATAACTTACCAGTCACAGGTCATGCAGAATCAGATGCCGCTTAAGCTTAGAAGAGTTGGCCTTGCTGTTCTTAGCTTCTGGGACAAACAGATTACTAAAGACCCTTGGAAAAAGAAAACACTGCATGCATCAGCTTTTCCTAGATGTATTCTTACCTCCTGTCTAGAATGGACAGCCTATATTTAAGCGACTTTGAGGATCTATCGCCTCATCAGCCCACAGAAACTTTGGGAATCTGTGGTACCCGCCACCAACCCAACAGCAGCCCGCATCGCAGGGCTGCCAGGACTGGCCAGTTCCTCACTGGGTTCTAAGACCTTTCTAGTCCAGCTCCTAAAATCTACATTAAGCCATGATGTTCCTTCTCCATAGATATTAGATTCTTTAAACACAGATTTAGGTGGCATGATTTGCTAGGTAAGACATAGGCTACCACAACCGCTGTCACTACCTTTGTTGTCTCTGCTCTCTGCCAGGGAAATTAACCGAACCATTCCTCTCAGTGGCAGAGTGGGGTACATCAGTGACCTTTCTAATCCACCAGGCTGAGTTAGTCCCAATTGTCAGTGCCTCGGTCTTCTAGACAAGTATCCAGTCTCAAGAGCTATTAGGTATCAATAGCTTGATTTACTTTGAGATGGATTTTCAGTGATCCTTCTCAGCTCCCTCTGGTGGTGGATGCCTCTCCTACACAAAGCTGAAGATCTATGGATTTAGACACAGTCTTGTGGTTCAGTTGATTAAGGAATGTCTCCATTATTCCCAGGTTAATTTATTTGGGAAGATCTTCACTTCACTGATTCTGAATGACTGCATTTTAGCCTTCAGATGTGTTTTCCCCACAGCCTGAAGATCCTCCTCAGTGGTGACAATATGCAACCTAAGATGAGAGTGACAGGCAGTCCAGTTTTCCTAGTAATTGTTGAGAATTAATTCTGTGCTAGTCCCTGTTGAAAGCACCTTTCTTGTGAATGTATTTACTCATTAATGAAACCTAAGGTTTGCTATGACGATTGCCCACATTTCTCATAAGGTTGTCTCATCTTTTCTCATGTGCTACAAACCAGAAATGCAAATACTTATCTGTCTGATTTATCCACACTGCTTTGTAAATACACTGAGTCTGCAGGGACCTTAACAAGGCCTCAGACAAGCTCACCTACCCTACAAAGGCATAGGGTTTTGCTTTTTGTTTTTTGTTTTTTGTGTTTTTTTTACAAAGAATGGCATACTCGTGGTTCACTGTTGCTCATCTCCTCCACAACACTAGGTGGATGCAACTATGAGGGAGGGGCTATATCCTTCTGAAAGGTTACCCACTTGGGTTTAGTTCAAAGGAGGAACATCCTTACATCACACCAATAACAATGAAGTTGTGGAATTTATTATCATCAAAAGTAGAACTGGACTGTGAATGGTGGCTCATACCTAAAATCCAACCGTTTAGAAGCTGATGCAGGAGGATGCCTGTAATATGAGGCTTCATGGACTACATGATGAGTTTCTCACCAACCTAGGTTACATAACAAGTCTCACAAAAAAGAAAGAAAAATAAAACAATCTTCCCAAACCCGGATGTATAGAATCCAATGTAAAAACACAGTAACAGCCAGGAATTTATGCCCCCACTAGATCCAGCAACCCCATAGCAGTAGTCCCTGAATATTGCAGCATAGCTGAAATACAATAGCCTTTATGAATATGATAAAGGGCCCTAAAGAAAAAAATGAATAAATCCCTTAAAGAAATCTATAAAAATACAAATAAGGGAAGGGAATGAATAAGCATTTCAAGACCTGAAAGTGGAAACAAAATCAGTAAAGAAAACACAAACTGAGGGAACTTTAGAAATGAAAACTTTAGGAACTCAAAGAGGAACCTCAGAGGTAAGTTTCACCAACAGAATACAAGAGATGGAAAAGAGAATCTCAGGAGTTCAAAACACGATAGAAGAAATGGATACCTTGGTAAAAGAAAATGTTAAACCTAAAAAATTTCTGGTGCAAAACACCCAGGAAATCTGGGACACTATGAAAAGGCCAAATCTAAGAACAACAGTAATAGAGGAAGGAAAAAGAAACCCAGGCCAAAGGCCCAGAAAATATTCTCACAAAATCTAGCCTAAAGAAGAAGACTGGACAGAAAACAAAGTCCTCTCAATGCATAAAATCAAGACATTAAATGTACAGAACAAAGAAATAATATTAAAGCTACGAAAGAAAAATACCAAGTAACATACAAAGCAGACTTATTAGAATTACACCTGACTTCTAAATGGAGACTCTAAAAGCCAGAAGTAACTGGACAGATGTTCTACAAACTCTAAAAGACCACAGATGACAGCCCAGACTACTCTACTCAGCAAAACCTTAAATTACCAGAGATAGAGAAAATAAGACATTCCATGATAAAACCAAATTTAAGCAATGTTTATCTACAAATCTCTGCCCTCCAGAAGGCACTAGAAGGAAAACTCCATACTAAAGAGTTTCGCCACACACAAGAAAAACAAGGAATAGGTAATTCCAGACCAGCAAATCAAAAGAGGAAGAGGAGAAACACACACACACACACACACACACACACACACGAGTGAGTCACAAAAGCAAAATAACAGGAATAAATAAATACTGTAAATTGATATCTCTCTAGTGGTATCTTGATTTGCCAATGAACTTTCGGTGGTGGCCATACCCTATAGGCATAGCTTCAGGTGTACAGACTTGATCTCTTATAAGGTTGAGGAGGGGCTGGCTAGCTCTCTTGGGTTGCAGTGAGAGCATTGGAAGGACAGAGACAGCATCTTCTGGAACAGGAAGATTGCAATAGTTATTTACTATTATTTGTGTAAGTGCTTCCCTATTAAGTACCTACTTATCAATTATTTTGGGTCTGGTAGACTCATTTAAACCCCGTCTTGATCTCTCAACATCAATAGTCCAAATTCCTTAATGAAAAGACAGACTAACCAAATGAATGCAAAAACAGTACCCATCCTTCTGCTGCATCCAAGAAACACACCTTAACATCAAGGCTAGACATCAGATCATGGGAAAAGACTGGAAAAAGATATTCCAAGCAAATGACCTAAGAAACACACTGGTGTGTCCATTTTAATATCTGACAAAACAGACTTGGAGATTCCTTGCCTCATAATGTCATTTACGAACACTTCCTCTTAAAAAAATCTAATCTTATTACTTTTATACTATAAATAATATATAATTAATATAATTAGATATAAATTATAATATAATTTATGTTATATAAATTATACAGTAATATAATATACATACTATTCTTTCTTTTTACCCTACAGGTACTCAGCACATATATTATGGCTTCCAGTTTACTGTTTTTAGGGGATTCTTGAGTGTGCAAACAAGTGGGTCTCTGTTTCCTATGCCTTCTCTTGGGCTCTTTTCCTTGTGTTTGTTTGTTTTGTCAAATTCAGATGTGTTATATTAAGTTTCATCTTAGATGCTATTATATTATTTTGTATTTTATTAGATTCCCCTAGAATCCTGTTTGTCAATGAAAGACAGAAAAGGGGTGGATTCAGATGGGAGGGGATGTGGGGAAGACCTGGGAGGGGTAGAATAAGAAGAAACTGTAATTAGGATATATTATATAAGAAAAAAAGTCTATTTATAATAAAAGAGGGAAAAATGAATGTGTTCAACAAATGAAACTAAAAGCCATGTGATATAAATCACTGTGTGGGTACTAGGAAAGCTAATCATTTTAGAAGGCAATGCCCAATGCTGCTTATAATTAGGAGCAATTAAAAATCTCCTATTTTAAGGAGGCTGAGAGTAGGAGAAACAGTATTTTTCAGGGGAAAACACACCAATTGTTTATCCAATGTTACTTTTAAACATAAAAGTAACATGCAGATAGAGATGGCTATGTTTAGGAATATATGTATATACATATGCATATGACAAAAATTAATTAGAAGGGGCCATGAATATGAAAGAGAGCATGGAGGTGTATATGGTAGGACTCGGAGGGTGGGAAGGGAAGGAGGAAATTATATAAGTTGTTATAACCTCAAAATTAGGTGAAATAATAAAAAGAAAAGGCCAGTGCTTGGATGATGGCTCAGTTGATAAAGTGCTTATGATACAAGTACTAGGACCTGGCTTCAGACCCCCAGTACCCATCCAAAAGCAAGGCACATTTGCATATGCCTGTTATCAGGGCTGGCAGCTAGGAAGGGCAGGAGATGGGAAAACCACTAAAGACTGCTGGTCAATCAGTCTAAGTGGATTCAATGAGAGACTGTCCCCCCAAAATAAAGAAGACAAATTTAAAAAGAGACCTGTTGTTGACCTCTAGCCTCTACATACATGTGCACACACACACATGAGAACACACATGCACATGTGCAAACGTATCACACACACATACACACACACACACACACACACACACACACACACACACGCACGCACGCACGCACGCACGCGCACACACACACACACACACACACACACACACACGCATACACAGATAGGTAATGTCTAAAATTGCTTTCCAAACTAGAATTCTATTTAAAAATCTTCATATTAGAGCCTGTCAGTGGTATACCACTGGGAAACTACAAATAAACCCAATTTGGTATAATTTTATTAAGTATACCTTTATTAATCCTCTACAGAAAGCAGACATGATGAACTTGATTAATAGAAGTGGCCCTACACACTTCCTGTCTAGTCACCATGAGGCTTTGTCTTTGCTCAGCATCTTCCTGGAAGCACCTGAGTCAGTGCTGGCTCCCTGGAGGTCCAGTTCTGATCTGTGCTCAGGATCTAAGGTTCAGAAATACACTTCTCAAGAGGAAAGGTCCTGGTCCAGGCAGTAAGAGCAGCCTTCTGAATGAGAGTCCTCTATATGCTCTGGTGCCTATTTCATTTGCTCTACCCCCAATTTTTATTTGTATACCTCAAGGATAAATTTGATTCAATCTTTAAAAAAATAAAGCATATCTGCTTAACCCTGCTCAAAAGAAACTTTATTGCCCTACTTATTTTAACAGCCATGAGATCTATTAATGAACACTGAACTGCAGAGATTAAGCTGAGGCAATCACACACACACACACACACACACACACACACACACACACACACACACACACACACACACACTGTGTTTTATCCATTAGGCATGTGTGAATCTGTGATGATGTTGGCTCTTCTTGTGCCTGACGGCTAATTGAATTTGAGACAGTGGCTGTCAGATGCTGGAAGAGGCATGATTTATGTGGGGGATATTTTTGGATTCTGACATACCCAGCTTCACAGGGAAGAAGTCATTACTGGATCAGGATTGTGACAATAGGCAGTTTCTCACAAAAAAGAAAGAAAGAAAGAAAGAAAGAAAGAAAGAAAGAAAGAAAGAAAGAAAGAAAGAAAGAAAGAAAGAAAGAAAGACCTGAGTTCCAGTCTTTTCATTCACCTACTGCTTCTGAGCTGGTGAATCCCCAGATTTTCATTTGTGTTCATTCCACTGACGACATCCAGTCCATTCTTGGCTCACCTTTCACATGGTGTTCTCCCCAGCCTGGCCCTCTCAAAAGCAGTGACTCGGGAACACTCCAGTTACCCATGGAGGAAACGCATTTCTAATCATAAACCAACTGCCATTGCCCTCACGAGGGACTACAAAATGGCTGTAAGTGAATGGAAATTAAGGGATGATGTGTGATCTGAGTTTATGATAACGTCTCCTCTAGGAATAAAAAGAGAGCAGAAGTAGACAGTGGAATGGATGCATATGTCAGAATCCAAACTGTATCAACCTGTACACCTTAGCAACAGCTACAACTTCAATGTGGGATTCCGGTGACTGTGTATTTTTCCTTGCTATTTTAGCATGGGACACTTGAATAAATTAGCCAGGTCTGGAACTCTGGCATGGATCTCAATGCAAGGATATCTGGTTTCTTTGAAATGTCTGCTTTCTCCAAAAGCTGTCCCACACAGATGCAGGAATATTACATTTGTAATCACCCCCTGATAGCACTGGCAACACTCCTCCTCAGATCTCCTCTGCACTCTAACTGATGCTTGGTTCAGAACATTGACTCCTAAAAGGGACTCCCAGCAGCATGCTGTCACAGGGGTTTTCAGTGATGTACATAAACACAGAGGGAAAGTCCCTCCAAGGGCTCAGATCCACAGATGAGGTATCCGAAGGACTGGAATTGGCTCTCTCTGGATATTGTGTAATAATTTTCATCACACTTCCCTCTGTCTCCTGTTGTTATCATATGACCAGTATCTACAAATTGCATCCATAAACCCAAAGCTGCCATCAATATTGTTTGCTAAACTATGAAAGGCCCCTTTGTATTCTCTTTACTAACAGCCCCTCAAGGCCACGTAGCAATCAACAAAAACCATGCAGCAATTAGGTTCCGACTTTTCCAACTCAAAAAGAAGAAATGTACATAGACAGTACGCTAGCTCTAGGAAAAGACAGACCCAGGGCTGAGATAACATCTTCAGAAATCTGTCCTCATTTCTCAGCTCTGCATGGGGACCTGCAGCTGTAACCCTGCACTAGGGAACTGAGTTGTCAGAGCTACAAGCTCAAGATCTGACCCGCATAGAAAGAACCTGCTCCAAAGAAAGCAAAATCCATGAGCAGATAATCCATGACATATGAAACACAGTGGATAACTGTATGCCCTTGGAGTGAAGGTCTGGAAAGATGGAAAAGTGTTGCATTGTTCTATCTCAGGTTAACCAGAATGTCTTTTCTATGTGCAGCTATAAAGAAAAAAATCATAACCACAAGAACTAATACAGCCTTAAGATTATACATCTGGGGTTAACACAGACCCCACCCAGGCTTTCAGGACAGCAGATGCTGGTTAATGCCTTTACAGAAGGAGGCACTATTACATTTGTCAATGGTAACAAATGGGGAAAGTATTACAGGTTCTCGACACACATGGAGTCACAGGTTAATCTTATAGACCCATTCCTGGCATCCAACCTAGAAACTGAATCTTAAAGGAAGGTCCCTCCACATGTGCTTGGCTGTATCACCAAAAGCAGCCAGGTCAAGGAGCTCAGCAGAGCAGTGATTGTGATGCCCAGCCACACTGATTTAAATGTTCACCCTAAATCACTATGCCTATAATGGAGAAATTTTCAGTATTAGCTGGAGAATAAGAATCAGGGCTTTTCAGTATCATTATAATCATATTCCCTATGTGTAGCCATTTATTGTAACCATTCTCAACTCTTTTAAAAGATAATTATAACTGTATGTGTGGAGTAATTGTACTAAAGTGTTCACTGTCCAGGTATCACTCTCAAAAGCTAAAGTATTCAAATATGATTTTTAACTGCCAAGCCTTTGCTTCAAACAAAATTGTATATAAAATTCCAGTACTTGGGCCTGGCGTTGGTGGCACAAGCTTTTAATCCTTGGGAGGCAGAGACAGTAGGATCTCTGTGAGTTCGAGGCCAGCCTGGTCTACAGAGTAAGTGCCAGGATAGTCTCCAAAGCCACAGAGAAACCCTGCCTCAAAAAACAAACAAACAAAACATAACAAAAAATTGCATTACATAAAGTAATTAAGGTGCTAGAAAGATGGTTTAATGGTTAAGGGCATGTACTACTCTCCCAGAAGACCTGTGTTTAGTTTCATGAAATCCAGGGGCTCCTGGAAGAACAGTTTGAAAGCAGTAGATATGATGGCTTTCACCACCAGGCTCTTGACTACAATTATAAGTTGGATTATCTGATTCAATTCCTTGCCATACACAATTGTAAAGGAACTCATTTAAAATAATAAGTGAACCAGGACTATTTAAATAGCAATAACCCAAGAACACTACCCACATTGTAAGTGGAAGGAAGTATAGCCAGTATTTTGATTTGTGTGTACTAGCCACTTATAACAATTACCTACATGCATATTTAAATTTTAGATACTTACAATATTGTATTTTATTTTAAACTTGGCATTGAATTATGTTGTTTTCTTTCCTTAGTTTCTCTCCCTCCTTCCACTTCTAAGTAACCATTGTAACAGCTTGTTCTCTATCATTCTATACCTTTACGTTCATCCAAACTTACATAGACATATGTATAAATCTTCAAGATACGGCAATTTTGTTGTTAATACATATGAAATTATTACATGAAAGATATTTCTTGACATCCAATCTTTCTCACTGAACAATCATCTATGGAAATCACTCCTGTTATATTAGGTTAGCATGAGTCTATTCTTCAGAATAGCTACATAATAGTCCATGGTACAGACCTGCCCCATTGTATTCAACAATTTCCTGCCAACAATATATTTCCATCTTGGTGGGTTTGTTGTCTGTAATTTGTTTGGTTTTTTTTGTTTCACTATTACAAGCAACATAGCAACAATCATTTTTGTACACAAGTCCTTAGCTACAGCTGAATTTACTCCTAAATATGAGATGACTAAATGAAAAGATATATAAAATTTTAAATTTTGACAGCATTGGGTTGTATTTTTGAAAATATACTTTATATTTTCACAAGTAATGATTAAGTTGTGGACAACTTTGCTACGTTTGCCCATATCCTCTAACACAGTATTATCAGTCTTACACATTTTTATATGAAACATACTTCTCTTTCTAAATAATGTACTTATTTTACATCAGGCTACAGTCCCCCACCTCCATCCCACCCCTCTATTCCCACCTACAGATCCATTCCTCCTCCATTTCTGTTTGGGAAAGGTCAGGTCTCCCATGAGTATCAATAAAACATGGCATATCAAGTTGCAGTAAGACCTTGGGCAAGGTGATCAAGTATGAAGAATAGGGTCCCAAAAGCCAGTAAAAGAGTCCGAGTTGGAGATTCTGTTCCTGTTGTTAGGAATCTCACAAGAGGACCAAGTTACACAACTGTTACATATATGCAGACTGCTTAGGTCAGTCCCTTTTAGGTTCTGGGGTTATCAGTTCTTTATAGTGGGTCTTTATGATGAACACAATGGTTTGCCATTGTTTTTTATTGGTATTCCCTTCAGTGTCTGACAAAAAAATTAAAAGAAATGATTCCTAATGATGTTCTGCTATACTCATAGATGGGTGCCTCTGGGCTGCTGGTGGGAGCAGATGCAGAGACCCACAGTCAGACTTTAGAATGAGAGAGCCCTGGTTGGAGGTCTCCATCAGATCCCTCCCTTCAGAGGTGAAGGAACCCCTTGGAAGAGGGAAGGAGGAATTGTGAGAGCCAGAGGGGTTAAGGGCCAAGAGAGAGCACAGGCCAGCGAATCAAATAAACAGGTATTATAGGGGTTCATAGTGACTGAAGTGGCAATTTTAGAGCCTTCATGGGGCTAAGGTAGGTCCTCTGCACATATGTTATGATTGCTGGCTTGGTGTTTTGGAGGGATTCCCAAAAGTGTAAATGGGGGTATCACTGACCCTTTTCCTCCTACTGGGCTGTCTTTCACAGCCTTAATATGAGGGTTTGTGCCTGGTCTCATTGTATCTTTGTTGTGCAATGCTTAGTTGATATCCCTGGGAGACCTGTTCTGCAGAGGGCTGGATGTTGAAGGAGTAGATCTTGGGAAGATGGGGGGTTGGGTGGACTGGGAGGAGTGGAGGGAGGTAAATCTATAGTCAGGGATTACTATATGATAGAAGACTAAATAAAAATAAAGAAATAATGCTAAATAGTCTTATCTGGTGATGGCAATTTTCTTTTCTACGAACTGTCATGTCAACTTGTAGTCTTTTCCAGTTCTGTTGCATTGTCTTTAAATTAGAAGTCTGTCAGGGCCAATTCTATACTATAAATACTTTTTTCTTTAAGGGATTATTCAATTCAAAATTCCAAGATAAAATAAATTATAACATGGGTCAGTAAGATGGCCTAGTGGGTAAAGGCACATGCCACAAAACCTGAAAAAATGAATTCATTCCCCAGAACCCATAGGGTAAAAGGAGAGAGCTGTCTTCCACGATGTGTCTTCTGGCCTACAGGCACATCACGGCACACACACACACACACACACACACACACACACACTAAATAAATAAATAAATAAATGTCAAATGTTTTCAAAATAATAGATAAGAATAGAAAGTATAAAATAAAGCATATAGAATTTATATCACTATACATATATGTGTGTGCATATATATGTGTGATTAGAATTTAAATGTGGCCCTTAGAGTCACATGCTAAAACCTAACTCCCAGTGTAATGATAGGGGTGTTGAATGAGAATGGCCTCCATAGGCTCATATGTTTGAATACTTGGTCCCCAGTTAGTGGAACTGTTCAGGACAGCTATGGCTCAGGCATTTTCATCTTTCTCTCAGTAATCAGAAGAACTGTAATAACAAATATCTGGGGATTTAGAAACTCCGAAACAGCTTGAGTAAGGCCTATGACATGGTGAAAAAGGGCAATTCAATTGTCAAATTTATACATCATAGCACGATATATTTTCTTCCCATAATTTTTAAAATCCTTCCCAGTAAGTGGAGACAGGCAACAGAATCCTATTGCTGCAATTCGGCAACAGTTGTATATGTTTTGTCCCCATGATGTGGGAATCAAAGTGATTTAGCTTAGCCAGCACTTGTTTTGTGGCAAGCCTTGGCAAATAATGTTAACCTCCCAAGCCATATACTGTCATAATATAACAGTTATCATAAAAACTTGTAATGCAGTGATTATCACACCAATTCTTTGAAAAGTCGAGGCTCAGAAAGGCTAAGCAGAATTCCCACAGTCACACAGCTGGGTGCATCAGTGCAAGCGTAAATTCCGAACCAAGTTCTCATTTCCAAGCCATTCTTTCCTCCACACGCACTAGAAAATCAGCACACAGGACAAGGCACAAACTAAAAAGAGCTTCCCACAAAGCTGCACACCTAATAGGATCCAAGCTATTTTAAAATAGAAACATGTGACTTAAAAAATAATCAAAATACCATTAATGCATCATTTAGGTTGGAGAGACTGTAATAATGATGATAATAATAGATAAAATCAAAGTGCTTACTACACAGTGGTTACATTGCTAAGCTGTCCCATTAGGACCTCATTACAAACACTCAAGTATAAACAATTATATTTTGAGAAGTAAATGACTTGTACAAATTGACACAGGTTGTGATTTCTGGGCCCAGGCTGAAGCTCAATATCCAAAGATTTCTCTTATAACAATAATTTTCTAATGTTTCTCAAGAGTAAGTGGACATGTGCTTATATTGTAATAGATAAATACTAAAGTTTAAAATTAAATAAGAACCAACCTTTCTATACTATGTGGTTATGCAGCAAAGCATGAGAACAAGCAATACCTCTATTGAAAAGTTTAATGTGGGCTGTAAGGCCTCTCATTCTTTTTTTGGTTTTTTAACTTCTTTTTATTTTACATACCAACCCCAGTTCTCCCTTCCTCCCCCTCCCCCATTCCCTCACTGCTCCCCTTCCCAACCACATCCATTCCTCAGTGGGGATAAGGCCTTCTTTGGGAAGTCAACAAATCTGGCATACCAAATTGAGGTAGGATCAAGCTCCCCCCACCCCCAAGGCTGAGCAAGGTATCCCACCATAGGCCTCTTATTCTTAAAGCAGGCCACCTGTCTTCGAGGTCACTGTCCTGAAGTCACCTTCTCTAGACAAAAGAAACATGCTTCTCCATAAGCTCAGCTCATGCCATCCTGGGCACCATGTTGGATGCTTTCTTTCAGAACCAGGCCTGTGCTATTGGTCAGAAATATGGTCACTACTGGCTAGACTTGATCTTTTTTTTTTTTTCTAACTCTGACATCCTGCCCTTTTCACCTCTAGATACCCACAATGATTGTCTGCAGACAGCCTCCAAAGGAGAAAACGCAAAGGTACTAAACTCATAATTACTACTTCAAAACTGCAAGACAAACTGTCAGCCTCATTTTCACCAATTGGTATACCCCCGCCTATCTCCTAAAGCAGGGACCGTATACTTCCTGGCTCTGTGGATTTCCATGTCCGTGTATCTGTTCTATTAGCAGATAGTGTACTGCATTTTCCCTCACCATTCTTTTCCCTGGCCACAGCAATGCTCACATTCTCAACTGAGATAATTATGCCTCCCAGACACACTCAACACTTCCCTTCAGACTAAGTAATTCTGAGAGCTGAACTTCTGCATCCCACTACCAAATCACCGGGGTACAACTGCTCTGGCCTTCTGTGTTCTTTCAGAGGTCTCCCTGGTCCTGTGGATCCCATGTGTGGTTGGCTGGGTTAAGAGGTGCTCAGGGCAGAGGATGCCTAAGCAAATCAAAAGTCTTCGATGGATTTTTTTCTTTTTTTTTTTATTTATTATTTCAAGTTAGGGAACAAGCTTGTTTTACATGTAAGTCCCTTCTCCCTCTCCCTCTCCTCACCCCCACCCCTCCTCCCCACCACCAACCTACTCCCCACCCCATCTACCCACCACTCCCCAGGCAGGGTAGGGCCCTCAACGGGGGTTCTGCAAAGTCCACCAAATCTTCCTGTGCTGGGCCTGGGCCCTTCCCCATGTGTCCAGGGCCAGAGTGTATCCCTTCACGTGGAATGGGCTCTCAAAGTCCCTTCTTACACCAGGGAAAAATACTAATCCACCACCAGAGGCTCCCTGGAGTGCAGAGGCCTCCTTATTGACATCCATTTTCAGGGGTCTGGATCAGTCCTGTACTGGCCTCCCAGGCAGCATATGGGGTCGATATGCTCTCCCTTGTTCAGGCCAACTGTTCCTGTGGTTTTCTCCAACCTGGTACAGACCCCCTCGCTCTTCATTCCTCCCTCTCTTCAACTAAATTCCAGATTTCAGCTCAGTGTATATCTATGGATGATCTTGGCTGACCTGAATGTGTGTTGGGCTTGTTTAGGTGAAGCTATAGTATATATACAATCCCCTAAGAGCCTTTCTTATAACAATGTATCTTTTGAGAAGCTAATATGTTACAAAGTAGGATGTACTGGGGATATCTAGTACTAAAAACCTTTGAAAACTCTGCCTTCATCTCCCTTATTGGAGATCCACAATTCACATCAGGGTTGGAATACTGTAGTAAAAATTTACTCACCTGGCTTTCATTCAGTGAGTCTCAAACTTATTAGGTCAACTCTTTCTGCTTCATAACACTTACAGACCTCATATCATACACCAGTATTCACATATGCTATTTGGAGAATGCTGGTATCCATAAGAGTGGGTAAACCAGAGTGACAATCCAACTTACACCTCTAGCCAGACCCATAAAGCCAATTCATCAACCCAATCCTCAGTTTCTTCCCCTATGATGTGTCAGTTAGATTAAGAGCATTTTTATTTATTATTTTATTTTTCAAGACAGGGTTTCTTTGTATAGACCTGGCTGTCCTGGAACTATCTCTCTCTCTCTCTCTCTCTCTCTCTCTCTCTTCTCTCTCTCTCTCTTACCCTCTCTCTCTCTCTCTCTCTCTTTCTCTCATCTACTTCTGCCTCACAAGTGCTGGGATTAAAGGTGTACACCATCACACCCAGCACTAAGACCATTTTAAAAGTACTCCCAAAGGAGCCTAAAGTGTCTGTGTATCATTCTTAGGAGGTTTCTCCAAAGGATAAGTACAGGGTCTGCTTCAAGTCCTCCAAACCAGCAGATTCCCAGCCACTGAGCAGAGCTTTATAAGAGACCCTTCCTTTGAAGAAATTCTATTGTCTGGAAAAAAAGGCTTGGAACAACACGAATGAGAGGAAGAATACAAGACACAGATTTCTGGCTCTTCTTCCTAGCTAGGCCCTGTGGATAATGTCATCTTCTCCAAGAGTGAAGACCAGTTAAGCCACTCCCCACTCAACCTCCTCTGCCATCTGAAAGCTGAATATGACAATATCAGCTACCCAGATACCACCACTAATCTTGAATTTCACACTAGAGACATATGGATTACCTGTGCTTTAGAGAATGTAAATGGCTTGGCTCAACCACATACCTGTGGAATCGGATTTGGGAGAGTGGGACCTGAGAGTGCTTTAACAGAGTTCATGGGGATCCTTGGGTTTTACAAAGACTGGGGTCTTCTGCCTGATACTTGATGCCCTCCCTCCTCTGACAAGGATTAGCTCCTCTGCTTTGGTGGTAAATGACAGCAACTTCTACCACACAAGTGGTACATGCACTAGAGACAAGTTAAATAAGGTTGCACAATGGACACTAAGAATAAGGCCTAAAAACAGACCTGATACTGATCATTAGCAAAGAAAGTCTGAAATGAATGTAGCTGTTTTACCCATAATAAAGCAAGGGTTCCTCTGAAGGTGCTGTAGTGAAGGAGGTAGAGATGGAGAGAGAAAAGTTGTGGAAGTACTAATGACAAAGAACAGGAAAAATCTGGCTGAATTCCAAGACACAGGTCAATGCATGGCTGGTATTTGTCTTGTCTTTTGTAGGATGCTCTGGCTGAGTACAGATGGATTGCTAGCTATGTTTTCAGGAACAGAACAAATCTATTAAAGGAAGGAAGGCACCATTAACACATTAGACTGCTAATGCTGAGTTGCTTTCTGCTTTTACTCTCCCTGTAAAATAGAAACCACAGCTAATGTCACTTGGAAAATACAATCTGTCCTTGGGGATAGTCTCTTGCATGTCTCCAAAGCTTCATGACAAAGTTCATAAGGTGGACAGTCCAGAGAACGCCACACAAAACCCTGAGACTTCAACATGGGACTGCTCTTTCTGGTCACTGGGAACTAAAGACACCCCTCCCCAGCTTGTGATTGCTCAGAATCTTAGAAGTGAAGAGTCTTTGTTCCTTTGAAAGCTAACCAGCAAGAATCAGATGAAATCCAGTTAAGGAAGTAGCTACTGAGCTCAATAGCTCTATCTCATTCCTGACAGACCAGAGGGCAAATCATGAGGAAACCATCAAAGAGAGCCCTAAAATTAGCTCTCCATTTCCTTTCAGCCCGCTTCCCCGAGAAGCTGACCTGGCTTCCTAGTGGTACTATTTGGCCTTCTATCTCACATTCTTTCCCCATCTCTATCACCTGCAGCATGTGCTAGAGGAAGCTGTAAAGTCAGAAAGACTGGCATAATGTCCTGCCCTACTGTTAGCACACTGGGCAAATTAGATTGCTTTCAAAGTGGACAGCTTATAAACAAAGCAGTGGTTGTACTTGGTCTAATAGATACAGGGCCTGCCTCATGAGATGAGCACAAAACTTCAATGAGTGTCCACTAAGCATTTCTTAGCCCTGAACTTTGTACATATCCAGACTGTGCTTTTTTATATATCACAGACTTCTAAGGATGCACTTCCAAATTCAAAGTCCAAGCCCATCATAAATGGCCAGAAGGTATGGAACTGACTTGAAGACTTAGGAGAAGACAAGAAACCTGCATGAGAGCAAATGTAGGCATTCTACTCACTTTTGCGTTACTACTTAAGAAGGGCCGGTTGGAGTGCCCTCTGCATCAGTGGCATATATAATGCAAATAAGAAGGAAATTCTCATTTTTTCTACCGAAATATATAAACTCAAGATGAAAGAAAGTACGCACAACCAGTTTCCATTCATTTAGAGAAAAGGCACATTTAGAATTCAAGATGGACTAGAAGAAAACCTGGAAAGGAATCACAGGGAAAGGGCTGCAAGGGTTTCTGAAAGGGCATTCCTAAGAGCCTTGCATTTCCTCTCCACTTGGCCACAGGTCCCTCAGCATCCTCTTGTTCTGCCAATCTCCCTTGCCTTCTGGCTTCTGGTTCTGAAGTTAAATGAATCACCCAGAGCTGATGACATCTGAGCCCTAGCCACGGGGTTTCCTGCTAGGATGTCAGAGCAGGGCCTCAGAATTTACACTTCCAGCATGCTGCTGCTGCAGCCAGTAGTGTGAGATATCATTTTAAAGTACACACATACTCTCTCTCTAATACACATTTATTCATTTATTTATATTTATATTAAAAGTATAAAACTGGGATAGAACATGGGGGAAAAGTCAGGTATTCTCTGTAGGTTCATAATTTTAAAAAGATTCATAACTCAGTGATATTCAAACATAAAATTTACTACAACTTTTAGAAGTCAAAAATTATTACAGAAATTGTAATGGACAAAATATAAAACTATAAATCTGAATTATCCCACCCCAGCCTACTGCTGGTTCCAGTAAAACCCCATTCTCTTTGGATCTTGCAAGACTCATACAATAATTTAGCAATAAGAGTTGCTACCTCCTAGCATTCTCATGAAGATTAAATGAAATAACCAGCAAAGTGTGTAGAACAGTTTCTGTTATGTATTAAGACATTTATAGATAGGAGCTATAAACATCACAATCCCAAAGAGGAGGGAAACAAGAATATGCTCTGCAGTGATGATGCCCATCTGTCTCATATGGTCACCCAATGCTGGATATTTCCTCTTCAGCACAAGTCAGTCCTGTGCTCGTTAGCATACACTGTCATACTGTATTTAAAAGCAACAATTTGAATCAACAGCAGATGCGGCTTAGACACTGATTTTTTTTTCAGTATTCTCTATGTGCTGGGAAATTAAATAATTCATAAGCGATCTTTTTGTCACCCTTACAATATCCCTGCAAGGCCAGACTACGATCCACAAAATGGGCCTACAGAAGTCCCCAAACAGCTTTCATACCTTGGCTCTGTGTCCTATGACTTTCCAGATGTTAAAGCTTGGATATGAGCCTCCTAAGCCATCTAATTGCAAAACTCGGCCTCTTCAGCAATCCCAGAGAACAGAGTATATTTTCTGGTCATTCCATCTGGTAGCAGCTGCTGGTAGTACAGGATTCCGAGGTGTAATTACTCTCAGTCAAGGGAAAGATTGTTGGAATTGATTGGAAATATCTAGCTGCTGTTGTATCTAGGGACAACACATGGAACAGATGTTTGCAGCCCCTGTGTTTTGCTATAGCAACACAGATGGTGGTAAAGGTCTTCTAATTTCATCAAAGATTATGTTTGAATACACACAAGTCAGGTGACTAATGAATTCAGATGTGGGCATTGTTTCTCCCTGCATTGCCATTTAACATGCCCAGAGGTGAAGGCAGATTCTTATGTGACTAAGCCACATCTGGAGATTATCTAAAGCTATTTCTCTTTAGCTTTAGAGTTCCAGATGGACTACAGTTCTTTAAAGTTGTCTCTAGTCTATCTGGACTGGGTACATGGATTTACAAAGGAAAAAATGCATTTTTGGTGAAACCTTACAATCAAAGTGTTGACCTTCTATTTTCTAACCTCTTTATGCCAGAAGGTCTCTAACTTCAATGGAATATGAAAGCTGACATGGGGATTTGTTAAAGGTTTCCAAATCTCCACCCAAAAGATTCTAACCCATGGAGGCATGCATGGATCTGGGCAGAATATACTCAATTGTCCAAGGCTGAGCAGAAAGCTGCTGGAAAGAGGTCCTGGTAAAGAGGATTTTGTACATGGTTATGGTGGCCTCCTGGCTAGGTCACGATACAGGCAGGTTATGAAAATACACATTTGCAAGTGCATTTTGCTTTTAACAACTCCTATATCTCTTTCACAACTTGGTAGTAGCTGAAAACCAAAAATTTAAAATACTTCTCTTAAGTTCATAATGAATATGCAACATACTTATCATTATAGAATATAGAGATATTTGGGAGAGACTATGCCCTCTGTATAGCAGAGAGCTTACTCTGTGGACAAGCAGTGCTCAGTACACAAATGGCTTCAAAATATTTTCAGGTAATTCTATAAACTCCCTCTCTGTACTGTCCTTCTCTGACAGGAAGAGGCATGGCACATCATAGAGCACTTGCTGTATGATGGCAATGGAGTCAAGTTTCTGCAATTGAATCCTGTCTTCTGTTACCTACACCAATAAAATAGGAACTCAAATTTGATTAACCTGTCATTTTATTGAAAAGAGATGAAAGAGATATGTTTTGATATGTTTTGAATCTGTACTCCCATTTTAGTGCTTTTTGTGCTCGAAATTCACATTTGTAAAGAGAATTGAATCACCCCCTATGAAGAAATCCTTATATTGTGGAGACTTCGTCAAAACTAGTTTACATGAACAAAGGGATTCCCATTATGAAATAGGCAGTCCCTGGAACACTTATTTTTCTTTTGGTGAGAGGAGAGGGTTAGAGACAGGGGTTCTTTGTGGCTTTGGAGGCTGTCCTGGAACTAACTCTTGTAAACCAGGCTGGTCTTGAACTCACAGAGATCTGCCTGCTTCTGCCTCCAGAGTACGGGGATTGAAGACACGCACCACCACTGCCCAGCCTGGGACACTGTTGATGGATACTTAATCTATTTCCTAAACTCAAAACTTCCCAACCTGAAAAAGGAGGAAAATAGAGTCCCTTTGCCATCCTCCCTCCCTCCCTCCTCTCTCTCTCCTTTCCTATCAATCTATCTACCATGTATCTATTTATCTACTATCTGTATGTCTGTCCATCCATCTCTTTTTCCCTCCCTCCCTCCTTTTTTTCCTCCCCCTATCTCTTCCTTTCTTTTGTTCACACAGGGTCACACTATTTTGTCCAGCCTGACCTGGAACCCTCACTCCTGCCTTAGCTTCCAGAATGTCTGTAGCTAGAATTATAAGCATGTGCCATTATACCCAGTTTAGGATTGCTCTTCTTTAATGAAAAGCTGGTGGGTGCATTTGGGTATGGTAGCCCACACCCATACCCAACACACTGGTGTATGAGGTAGAAGGATTGACAGGCCAGGCATCTGAGATCAGCCTGGGCTACACAGCTAGGATTAGGTTAGCCAGGGCTAATAAAAATCTTGTTTCAAAAAAAAAAAAATAACTGAAAGATGTGGCTTAATACAATTAAGGTTCCAGGTGGTTTTTGCTTAAACTTGTATTTGAGTGCGTTTAAATTCCCTGAGAAATTTCTGAGTAGATGGTAGGAGAGTGTGTATGGAATGAGTGTGTATGAAAAAGAATGTGTGGGAAAGATGGGGGATAACACCAAGTACAGTTATTAATAATCAGGAAACATTTGGCCCAGGCCAGTTCTGCCTATAATGGAAGGATGGCTTTGGCTTTACCATGGATTTGTTCAGTATTTTCATAAATAGTAACAGTGAAGATTTGAACTGTAGGAAAAGAAACAAAATGTGCTTTAACACGAGACACTGGCATTCTGGAAGTGGCTTCAGCAACTCAGCTCTTGTTCTACTGAAGATGGAGCTGTAGTTCATTAATGAATGTTTGAAGGTAAATGAGGGGAAAGCCCAAGCTGCTGCTGCATTGGAAAATTAGTTAATGCCATTTGTCTTTGTGACACCACAGAGAAGCACAAGGAGAGTCAGCAGCTACATTTAGTTTGTAATGACCTTTCAACTCTGTGGACCTTTGACCTGGCTGTTTTAATTACACAGACACAGGAGAAGGACAGGGCAATGTTTCAGGGGGTGATTTTCCTTTGTAGTGCAGAAGGAGGAAAAGAGATTGAAAATAAAATCTTTCCACCAAGACAAATGGTTGCTGAGCTGCAGCTGACAAAGGGTTAACAAGAGCTCAGGCCTGCTTCCCCTAGCTGTGTAATTGCTGTGAGCCAGGGAAGCATTTGCAAGAGAAGCTTTGCTATAGAGGCCTCATTTGTCACAGACCTGTCAGAAACCCTTCTGTAACTGAATGGGTTTATACAGAAACCAGGAATTGGGTTTGTTTTCTAAATGCAAGTGAACTGAACACTCTTGACTTGTCCCTCAGCAGAAATTCTCTAGAAGATCCCTTTTGTTTATTAATACATTGTCCTCTCAATACCAAAATGAACACATTACAAACAAGAAATGGGTGGCCTGTAAAGTGTGTGTGTGTGTGTGTGTGTGTGTGTGTGTGTGTGTGTGTGTGTGTGTGTAAAATTTTTAAGCAAGGATTTTAAACTTGAGCCTGTGTTACAATCACCAGGAAAACCTGTTCAACAGGTTGCTAGCTCTATCTTGTCCTCTTGAAATAGACCTGGGTAGGGTCCACGTATTAGAGTTCTGACAGTTTCTAGGTTATACTGACACTTTGATTCTAAACTTCTAAACTACTTGAGGGACCCATTTTTTCATCTATAATCTTCACTGTACACTGCCTTCCTTCTGTGTTTACACTCAGGTACACACATGTAACAAGTCCTGCAAAGACACCAAATATTAAGGTATTTTGAATACTCACCTTGTACCTAGCCTATAAATCCTCCAAAGAAGGTGTCATTGCCTCAGTTATAAGCCCATCCAGCCATACCTAGCTCTCGAGTCCATGTTCTTAAATAATTTTCTACCTTCTTGAGTCAAATTAACTGGCCTCAGACTGATGACAACTCTAATGGGGCTTCAGGTAAAGGTGCTTGTTGCATAAGCACTCTGAGCATAAGCCCAGAGTCCCTGTGAGTGTGAGCAGAGGGAAACACCCCCTCAGGTCCATCCTCTGACCTCCACATTCCAGCAATTGCACTCAGGTCTGCTCGCACATCATATATTCATGGGAGCTGGCATGCATACAATCGTAACAGCATTTTAAAGATTGACAAGCCTGCAAGTATCTGGACTCAATGTCTTTTCTATATACATATTGTATATATAATTGTACTTAAATACTTGTTTGTACTAATTCTAAACAGAAGAGTATAACTTTTCTTTCTCCTTGCATTACTTTGAACAACAACAAAATGCTACTCAAATTTTGCTAGATTAACCTGCCCAACCAGTATTCTGGTTCTGGTTCTTCCTGGATACCCAAGGACCACAGGACAAGCCAGGTCCCTACACTACTGACCCTTGATCTTGAGCAGACCAAGGTCCATGTGACTGTCCAATATGAGCACCACAAATCCTTCTTGCGGATGTTGCAATGGTGATGGTAATGGTGATGGTGGTGGTGATAGAGCTGATGGTAGTGATAATAGCTATAAGGGTGGTGGTGGTGGTGGTTGTAATAGTTGTTGTCATAGTAATGGTGATGATGATGGTATAATGGTGATAGCAGCAGTTGTGAGCTTTGGGGATTTGTCTGTTTGTTTTGGTCTTTGCCAATGGAAATAGGAGCAAGAGATAACATACACTAATAGTTCCTAAGCCTTAGAGAGGAGCAGAAATGACTGGAGGGAATAGTTAAGAACTTGTACTACTGGCTGTCCAGCTTCTGACGCAACAGACCTACATGATGGCCAAGGCTCTGGGTTTCTAACAAATTCTGAAGTGAAGCCACAAATGCTGGTGTGGGACCATATTTAAGGTCTATCATTTTGCAATAAACTTGCCCATGATTACACCAGCCTTTCTGATCTATCCTTTATCCCCAGACTCAACTGATACTGTTTGACTACTTACTGTATATGCTACATCTTTTTAGCTTAGAGGATATGTCAGTAACGCAACCAGGTATCACTTAGGTCTTTACAGAACTTTCTGCATATGAGGGTCAGGAGACAGAAAACCATAAATGTACAGTTGATCCAGCGGGTGAGATGGAGTGATGAGATTTTAGCTAATTCTCTGAGAAGATAATATATATGAGAGCAGAGGCCTAATGACTAGGTCAAAGGAGCAAGCCAGTGTGGTAAAGTTACATAGACAATAGCAAGTACAAAGGCTCTGAGGTAGAAAAATATCTATTTTATTCTAGGAAGGGCAAGAAGACTGGATGCTGGGAGAGGACAGGAGGCAGGGTGCAAGAAGAGACTGGGACAGGAGCAATCTGCATTCTAAGGTCCCCAGGGGCACTAGCTGAGCTTCGGTGCAGGAACAATTTATGATGCGTTGTTTCCCAAAGCTTGACAACTTCTCTTGACTGTGTTGACATAACGTGCAGAGATACATCTGCACCATGCAATGCAGAACGCAGCTTTGCAGTGTGAGGTGTCTTGGGTATGCCCAGAGACTGGATTTCATATATTTTTATCCAAAGAAATTGTTTTGATTGAAAACAAGAATCTAAATCAAGCTTATAACAAGTGTAGAATCAGATGAGAAGGGCCAACTCCCTCTGGTGAGGATGAACAAAATTGTTAAGTTTGGTCACAAAGGTAGATCTAAAGAAAGAATGGAATTTCCATGGGTGTAACAGTTCACTCATTCTTACAAATAGTCTATTTCATGATAGAATTTTGTGTATGAGAGAGAGAGAAATACAAAGAGACAGCAGCAAGAAAGATTGGGCAGAGGTGTTACTGGCTAGAGACAAACAGCTAAAGAACTTAGTCCTCAAATTAAACAAGGTCCCTGAAAAAGTAAGGATGTAGGTTGGAAAATGGAGAACCAGAACCTAGCCTTAACAGGGAGAGATGATGATGGCAGAAGAGATAATAAAATCAATAGCAAAGGACCAGAAAAGCACATAGCCATCAGCTTTTGGCCCAAACTGCTTCAGAGATGAGGCAAACATAAAATGGGCAAAGGTTAGTTCTCCTGTTCTTCAAAAATATGAGTTATGTAACTGGCTGGCTTTATAAAAGATATTCACGCCTCATGGAGAACACTGTATCCCATAAACAAGTCAGACTCAGTTATTTAATATAAAAGCAGTGTCTTCGCTTTTAACTAGCACAGCTGTCAATAGCCAGAACTGCAGTTATGAATCACTCTTTGCTTCTTCCTCCACTTTCTAATTTCCTGCTAAGGAGACAGGGCTGAATGGGGTCATTAATCTGAATTAGAAATACTGTGACCTGCTCTGCACTTCCCTTACTAACACTGTGTGGCAGAGCCGAGATGTGGGGGTTTCACTTTCCACAAGGTTCCCAGGAATAGGTGACATGGAGGAGATGCTAACTAGTTTTATTTTTAGGTTTCTGTTTTTCCTCAGCTTGACATTGTACAGCCCATTTACCGTTCCAATTGCTGTCGGGCGTCTCACATTGGGTTTCTAAATTATCAATACTATTTCAATTCTTTAATTTTGCTAAATGAGTGATTAGCTTTGCTTAGCCCTTCCACAGAACTCTGAGAGTTACTCTTTGAAACCTAAAATAGTGTGCCTCCTCCTACCAGAGGAATATCTTGGTGATCATCAACATAACAAAGCACCTGAGATATTTAAATTATAAATGATTCACAATTTAGGACATTCTAGTCAAAATATTGGCTTCCAACGTGATGGCTGGAATTCGTGATGGACTTCTCTGCAGAACAAGCCATTCGTTTTGGTCAGTAAGCAAATAAAAACTGAGAAGAGGCCAAGGTCTCCAGAAAGAGGAAGACACCAAGGTCTCATAATCCCTTTAGAAAGCATACTGCCAGTAACTCATTGACTGCTTACTGGCTCCACCTCCTGAACGTTATACTGGCTTCCTCTAGCAGCATCCTGAATAGCAAGCCTATAACACTGGAGGGTTTGAGGGACACTTATCCATACCATAGCAAGAAGTGTTTTTTTCTTGCTGAACTGATACTATTCAATGGGTGTGATGGTTAGTCTGCATCATTACTGGGTGTGAGTGTTGTCTCCATCATCAATAGGTGTGATGATTAGTCTCCATCATCAACTAAACTGGACTTAGAATTACCTAGGAAGCATACCTCTGGACATAGCTTCAAGGGCATTTTCAGAGTTGTTTAACTGTGGAGGGAAAATTTACCCTGAATATAAGTGGCACTATCCCATGGGCTGGAGTTTTAGACTGAATAAAAAGAACCAGGAAAATGTGAGTCAAAACCCAAGATACAGCTCCATCTGCTCTCTGACTAGAGAAGCAATGTGACCAGTTGCCTCATTCTCCTGCCTCCATGGAGTCCATCCACAATGCGCTGTATCCCCTCAAACTGTGATCTAGAATAAATTGTTCCTCACTTAGGCTGCTTTAGGCAGGCATTTAGTCATGGCCATGAAAAGTAACTAACAAAATGTGTTACGATAAATCTTTCTCCCAAAGCCGCCGAGCCACACCACCCCGTGTGTGCACTTTACGCCAGCCACACGCCCTAGTTAGGGCCCAAATGAATGCACAGAAACTTGTATTAGGTTCAAAGCTACTTGGCCAATGACTAGGACTTCTCATCTGTTAGCTCAGTCTTAATTATCATAAACCTAAATACTTTATAAGACTTATCGGATGCCTTATTGGTGTCCCTCCTTGGCGGTGGCTCACATCCTGCCGCTGGAGGAGGCGAACGGGAAAAAGGGACCCTTCCTCTTTCTCCTTTGCTTAAATCTGAATCTTCTTTCTATGTCACTTCCTGCCTGGATCACCAGTTCTCTACTACATTTCCCAGAATCCTCTTTGACTCCTAGTCCAGTCTAACTTGCTGTCTCATTGGCAAAACAGTATTTCATTTAACAATCAATAAGATAAACATACACAGTACATTCCCCATCAAAAATGATTGTCTCACTGTGACGTTATGGTTGGAAGACACTGAACCAAGGAGGTGCAGCTGCAGTAAGTTGCCTCCGTTCTCAGACTTAGATCAGAGACAATACAGCCAAAGGCCCTCAGGAGTCTAGGTGCAAAGACATCACTTTATAGCTATGGAAAATTTCCTTCACAAACATTTCAGTGTGACCTTCAAAATAAGTAAAACTTCAAGTTTATTCATTTACTTCCATGTTTAAAGCCCTAATAAAAGTTATGATGAAATTATTGGGTCAAGTGGAAAGTGAGAATCACCTCAAAAGTGTGCTTGCAGTGCTCTTGTTCCACGAAACAGTCACACATTACAGTAGAAAGCCAAGCAGAGTTTCACACAGATACCTTTGTCTAAAGAAAGTTTCTCACAGCCACCTCTGTTCAAAGACAGCCTTCTTGGCTTGCCTCACCTTCTGACTCATGACTTCTCACCCTCACTATTACCCATTGATTAATAGAAACAGGCCAGAAGTAAAAGTGGATTTGAAAGCCAGCAGGCAGGTCTGGTAGGTACTGAAGCAGGTGCTGCTGCAACCTTCCAAGGTCATCAGCAAAGACAATAGCCACATTCCCTCAGAAGGTTCTGGATGTTTTTTTTCCAGACTCTGAATAGAGAGCTGATGGGTGTGGACCTGGCTGTCACACCCTCTGCCCTCTGTCATACCGTTCTGGGACTCTCAATTGCTTTCATACTCGTTTATGAAGTCTTTCCTTTTCTGACTGATTTGCTTGCCACCCCTTCTTGCACATCCTAAGCAATACAGTCCCAGAAAGTGCCCCATCTGTAGCTTATCGCCCAAAGCCTCCTCAGACAGCCAACATTCCTATCCCTTTCCATATGCCCCACCTCCTCCTGAGTGACCCAGAACTGACTACACACAACTTGCATTGCAGTCCTGGGCCTTGGAGTTTTGTTGCTGCTCTAGGGCTGTGGAAAACTGAAATCATTTTCTACTGTCTTGAGCCCCAGGGTCTCTAGGCAGTATAATTATAAATCAATCAGCTCCTTCCAACTTCTTCCCTTTGGGATGGCAAAATCATTACCATGGCTTCCCTCTCTCCTCAGTTGGACTTTGTACAGCCCATTTACCTCAATTCTCATGAATCTTTTCAACTCAATACCATTCAGTGGGGAAGTTTTATATATTTATCCCAGAGTTGCAGAATTTGTCACTGATTGGCCACCTTCTGTTTTTGACAAGCACCCAAATAAGAGGAGGTGATCCCCTGAGAGAAGTCTCCCAAAGGCACAGCTGCCCAAGTGCCTAACATGCGGCCTGGCCTGGAGATACGTATGAAGATAACAAGGCCAGAGATAGCAGCCATCTCTCTTGTAACAAGAAGGCACCAGGAAGAGAACCAGGAGAAAGCACTTTACATGAATCAGAAAGTGTGAGGTGTAGGGGACCGAATATTTCTGTTATGGAATATTTTGGAGCCCAGTCTCTAGCTCCAGGAAACATGGAGCAGAGGAAAGCTCCAGCCTCACCATTGTATTGTTAATGCCAGTAGGGCTACTATTGTTTACCATGGCCTCAGGGTAATGTGCCTCTTATTTGCATCTCTGTGGGCCTAAGCATCTGAATAGGCCCTCACCAGGGCAGAGGTGCTAGAGGTGTGTGATTAACTTTGAGGACAGAAGGTTAGGAGTTAGGGGCGAGCAACCAGAGCAGAGAGGACAAAGAAAGATGGTTCCCTCGTGGTATTGGCAGGATGGTTAAGAAACACCAGAAAGATGGCTAATAAAGAAATGACTCTAGTTCTACAACATGGAACTGAGAGCTCTCTGAAGATGGCAAGATGTCTGTGTTTGGTCTTTATCGCCATTAGGTTGCTAGGAGCTTCCAGGTCCACACACCCCGACTCAGGCCAAACCTCATGGATTAAGGCTGAGACATGCTGGTTCACGACAGTGAGGCATACTGTCCAAACACATCTACTTTCACAACCTTGGCTAGAAAAAAACAGGGTGAGTAAAGCATTCTGGTCCAGTGGAATACTTCCATTTGCAGGATGGCTCTTTATGGGAATCAGAGTTGTTGAGTGGAAAAAAAGTGGGCTATGTGATTCTCCTCCAAGATACCTGGTAATTTTTTTCCTCTTCCTGTGGCCTCAGTGGCCCAGCCTGGATGCCCAACAGGAAGTGTTCATCATTAGGCTGTTGATGAGGCAAAAAGAGTTCTGCCCCAGCTGAAATTCTAGACCAGAGCCCAGGCCAGCCATAGCTCATGGAGGGACTGCGTCTCTAACTCTGATACGCTCAGGTTCCCCGAGTGGTATGCATGTGACTCTCCTTTACCCGAGAGCACATGGTTTATGTCTAACTACTAGCCAAATCCACAGCCCACTCATCCCCAATGATACACACTTGCACAGTGATCTGTCTTCATTTGCAATTATCTAAATGGACTGTTGTCAACATTTCCTTCATAATTTCTCCCATTCCTTTTGCCAGCACTCATAGTGAAGCAGCATCACCCTGAAGAGGACATCATCACAACAGCAAATGTCAGGGGAACACAGGCAGAGTCAGTGGGGCCCAGGAGTAAGTCCCAGGCAGAAATTTGCTGTCCGCAAAGCTTCCTAAACTTGGGTGTCTTCATGAGTGAAATGGAGTCAATAGCAGCACCCATTTATGTAGCAGCACAAATACACATGCATGCTACATATGTGATTTTAAATTCTTTTATATTTTAAATAAAGGAAAAGAAACGAGTGGAATGAATGTTATTTATCTTTTATATAATCCAATACCTCAAAATACTATCATCTCAATACCATTATACAAACATAAATAAGAAATTTTAATTCCACCACATTTACAAATGGTCATATGTTGTACATTTATAGGCAGTTTTAACATGTACCAAATGTTGGGTGGCCATGGTTGACTAAAGTGTGGGAAGAGGCCAGCATAAAAGATGAAAGGTATTTAGATGCTGTGGCCCCCGTCTCCATGGTTAATATTAGGTTAGTTACTTCTCTCATTTCTCTGACCAGATGCCTGACAAAAGCAATTTAGGGGAGTTAGGATTTGTTTGGCTCACCAAGAGCAAGTGATCATGTCAGAAAAAATGTGGAACAAGGTGGAAACCAGTCTCATTTCCTGTCAAGTGTGGATTGAAATGGATCCTGATGTTCCATATCGTGCATTCCAGGGATGGTGGTGCTACCCACACTCAGGGTGGGGTTCTCCCTCAATTAAATCTCTCTGGAAATCCTCATAGATGTGTTCAGAGGTTGATTTACTGGGTGATTCCAAATCCAATCTAGTTGACAATGAAAGTCAGCCATAGCAGATATTTACAAAGCAAACTGAAATCACACAGTTGATTCTCGGGGCTCTCTATAGTGTACTCTTTCTATAATGGGATAGTTAACAACGTGATGCTCAGCTGCCTGTCTAAAGGCAGCTCTACTTTCCCCACTCTGAGCCAAACTGGCAGATACTGCCACCACCCTGAGTTGCAGGGTCATCTCTTGTCAAATGCATAAGTACTCATTACCATCTTATGCAAATCCCTGGATCTGTTTTTGACTATTCCAAACGATGGGCAGCTCACTGTGTGCCTATTACAGCCATTCCTCCTTTATTTTATTGAGACCCATGGTGTCCTTACCTTTTACTCTTCAGCCATAATGGTGGCATCTGAACAGATACAAAACAAGCCAAAGCCTTTTCTGTGTAACAGCCCTGGCCATTGTGGCCAATAGCTTTGAAGTGCCCTGGTTATCCCCATAGCTTCTCATTGGTAGTGGGTGTTATTGTTTTGTTTAAAAAGAAGAAAAGAGAAATTGCTGATAGGACTATAAGTTTATTATAAGGCAGAATGGGGAGACTAAGAAGAGGAACAGGGTAATGGCTGACCGCCATAGCCGGTCGCCATAGAGAGAGAGAGTGCACAGAGCGAGGAACAGAGGAACAGAGAAACAGAGAGCGTAAAGGGGCAGGGACTTATCTTTTAAAGGGGTCCTCTGCACCTGCGTGCAGACTTCTTTCCCATGGAACCTTGGGCTGACCAGGGTATTGCCTGAGTGGATTCCACCAGGTAACAGGGGCAGGCCAGCATAATGCCTGAACCTTTCAGTGGGAGCCCCAGTCTCAGCTGTCAGTGAGCCCTGGTGATGCACCTTTCATGGACTTCAGTTCACAGAACTAAATGCAGGGTGAGTGTACAGTGAGGGCCTTAAGACAAATGGTCCCAGTGAGAGGCGACCATACCTTCAATGCCACGTTCACCAGTCATAGCAGACCCTCAGCCCGGCTGCCTAGGGCTGGAATCTGAGCCGGAAGTTGCTTCCTCCACCTGTCTGCTGGGTGCCTCTGAAGCTTCATAGCTTCAGGACAGCTCTACACAGACAGGTGGGGTGCCTGGCTGTCCTTTCTTCAAGGAAATAAGGTCACTTTCCTCTAAACTCTTCTGGCAAAGGAAAAGCCTTTGGTTAGTTTTCCCTATGTGTGACATGGATAGTCATTCCTACCTCACCAATTGCAGATTTGCCCCCTCCTCTCTAGTGACTCAAGATGTTTCTCTGTCAACTAGTTAACTTCAAACCAAACTCTCAGGTAGGCCTGGTTCAAAGGAGTGGTGTGGGTGACATGTGTGGATGTTAGGCCAAGCCAAACAGGCTTCACCAGAGATGTGTGAAGAATGGAGCAGCTGCAGGGAAAGATTAAGCTTAGCTTGGCTCCCATAGATCAATATATCAGTCAGTCCTATTGAGCTCTCTACCCACATATGCTCATCAGCCAGAAGGACCCAGGAGGGGAATTCTGGGGCTTGGGGGGAGGGGAAGGTCTGTGGCAAAAAAAAAAAAAAAAAAAAAAAATCACCTCACAGAGGTCAGAGGTTTCCCTGTAGGGTCATTTGCTAATTGATGCTAAGGTGTTAATGACTAATCAGCTTCCTTTTTTTTTTCTACAGGGACTCTTCCCAGCTGGGAGTTCTAAGAACCTACTAATGAGCCTGGATATGGACTATATAACAGGGTAAAGGAATGAGAAAAAAATGCTAAGTGCAATTTTCTCTATTTTGACATCTTCCTTGGGGTTTGGAATGTTGAGTATTAATCTGGGTTTGGGGCTATAGTGACATTTGTACATCTTTCCCCCCCAACAAACGTGGGCTACAGAGCCCCCTAACTCCTAGACATTCTGTTTGCTTCTCAATAAAACAAGAGTGATCATCAGATAGGGTTGGGAGACAAAGCACTGAGTAACAGCTCTTGGGTGTTTGCTTTGGCTCATCCTGCATTAAATCCAGAGACTAAAAAAGAAAAAGGAACCATAGCAGGTCCCTATCCTTCCCCTGTAAGGTTTTTGTTGTTTGCTTGCTTGCATGTTTTTCTCTTTCAGGCTTCATTTGTTGGTCTCTTATGATACCAGCATTTGGAAAGTTGTCTAGAATCTTTTGACACACACTCCTGTTCACTCACAGCCTCCCTAGGTTATGATAAGTTATTGAGTCCTGTGAGCTTAGCCACTGAAATCACTTCTCTGAGTTCTCAACAGCAGCCCTGGCTGGCATTGTCTGGTGCAGTGGCCACACTGCACACCCTTTTCTGCTCCATTAAGAGTCTGTCATGTCTTACCTCAAGTTATCTTCCCTGCAGAGCTTACAATCTGTCTTCATGTCCTATGCTTCCCACCATCTACGTTTTTTCTTTCTTTTTTTCCCTCAACAAATGTTCACTGGGTTCCCTTTTTGTGCTGGCAATAAGGGCATGGCCACAGAGACAGTCCCTTTCCACTGCATATCAGGAAGCAGAGACTTCAGGTTGAAAAGAGATGGTTGTAACTCAATATCCCCACCCTACAGCTCTATGTTTGACAACCAGGCACCATTTCCAAAAGGTTCCACAGCAGCCTCAAACAGCACCACACAAACCTGTGGGGGGGGGGGGCATTACAGTCCAAGCATGGTAGTGTTGAGTGTGTTAATCATAAGAGCAGCACAACCTTGCACATTTTTGATGAGATTATTCCTGCCATGAAAGGAAAATGGTTTGGGGTTTGCATAGGAGACAAAGTGAAACCTCTAATACTGATGTTTTAACAGAAATAAGAAATAATGATGGCCTGAGCTAGCAGGAAGGAGACATCTTCCAAAAGCTATGAATTAGAGTGGGATTAACAGGACTTGTGGAGTTGGGTGAAGGAAAGATGACTGGTCATTGCATCAACACATACACATGTAATTATTAAGACAGAGAAGGCACAGGAAGCACATTAGGGAACAAATTTGTCACTTTAGACGCATGAATTTTCTCATGTCTGTGAGGTGGGATGTGTCAAGTATGGATGGGTCTGTGAGCCAAAACTCAATCCCAATAAGAGCATTTTGTCACAACAGAAGAACTTTTTTCCATTTTTAAAAATTAACTTTTTATTTAAATTAAAACCAATCTTATTTAAATTACCAATCCCAGTTCCCTCCCCTTCCTTTCCTCCCATTTTCCCCACTATCTCCCTATCCTTCCCCCCATCCACTCCCCAGGGAGGGTGAGGCCTCCCATGGGGGATCATCAAAGTCTGTCACATCATTTGGGCCAGGACCTAGGCCCTCCCCATGTATCTATGCTGAGAGAGTATTTCTTCATAGGGTTGGGCTCCAAAAAGACCATTCATGCACTAGGGATAAATACTTGTTCCACTGCCAGAGGCTCCATAGACTTCCCAGGCCACCCAGCTGACACCCACATTTAGGGGGTCTGGTTCTGTCTTATTCAGGTTCCCCAGCTGTCAGATTGGGGTCTGTGAGCTCCCACTGGCTCAGGTCAGCTGTTTCTAGGGGTCTCCCCAACATGGTCTCAACCCCTTTGCTCATCACTCCTCCCTGTCTACAGCTGGATTCCAGGAGTTCAGCTCAATGCTTAGCTGTGAATCTCTGCTTTTACTTCCATCTGCTACTGCATGAAGGCTCTAGGATGGCATTTAAGGTAGTCACCAATCTCATTATAGGAAAAGGGCATTTAAGGTAGCTTCTCCACTATTGCTTAGATTCTTAACAACACAAGAACTTTAATCACTATGATTTGACAGCTCCCCTCCATGCCACCGCACACCCCACAAAAAGAGACACTCCTGTATTTGTGGGGCAGCCACTACAGGTGGGCACACAGATTTTCCAGGTCTCAACATGGAGCTAAGGTCAACTGAGAGAACCTATTCCAATGGAGCCTGACCCTCTGACTCTGAACTAGTACTAGTCCTGGCTCCACATGGTTCTGGAGGGCTGTTCTCTCCCATGACTTTTACCCTCTGGCTATAACATAGGTACAATGACATATGGCTCTGTGATGGATTGAGGGGTTCTGTGAAACATGACATCTAGGATTTCTCATTTTTTATTTTTCTCCAATTTTGACAACATAAAATACTTGGGATGTTATCCTGTGTACATATGATTGCTTCTTAGGCAAAGTTTAGCAAAATTTAGATTTCCTGCTTTTAGTATTTCCACAGGTAGAAATGTACACAAAGAAGATTCTGATGCCCATATAATTTGAACAAAAATGATGGTGCTTTTAGGCATTCACGCTGTAGTAATATTATAGAACTGCAGGTCACTGGCTTTCTTACCTACTGCCAGCATAAGAACCAAGTTTAAGAAGGTTGAGGAATTTACTCAATGCCTGACCTAACTGGTGCAGATTCTCAATGGCTTCCCTCTCTATTTATCTCTCTTAGCAGCCAAAAATACAGCTACCAAGGATTTGCCAATTTTTAAACTACTGCTTGAAACAGAGTCATTGTTTTTGATACAATCATTCTAGAAATACATTTTAATATCTACCCTAAAATGACACTGGAGTTAGAGCTATGTGTAGTACAAAATTGACCAACACAATATTTACAGGGCATTTTAAGTCATGAAAGCAAATATACAACTTACCCCCTACCTCAAAGAACTTTCAGACCTTGTTATGTAAAAACTGAATAATACACAAAAACAGAACGTTACAGAACTGTATTGATATATATATATATATATATATATATATATATATATATATAGTTTGCAATTTATTATTTCCACTAGCAATTTATTATTCACTTGTTATGTGTAGCTATTAATCAGTATAATTTTAAATGGCTTGTGCTTTGAGTGTTGCATCCATTTTTTCTGTTCTGAATTGCAATACAGTACAATTTGAAAGCAGTAAAAGGTAACTCTCACTTACAGGAATACAAATGTCACTCCTTGTTCAGAATGTTCTAGAGAATATGTAAGGGGGGGAAAGAACAGAGATAAGGGAAAAAAAACCCTGAGAAGTAAAATGGGGTACATGATGGTGCAGTCAAGGAAGGGAAGCGAGAGGCATGAAAAGGCAGTGTGCAGATGAGTGACTGCCATGGGGCATGTGTGTCGATGCAGGGGGACAGGAGTGAACAAAGAGGTTCCTCATCCCTAGGCCGCTTATTCAACAGGACAGTAGGAAAAACCAAAGCTCTGATTAAAAGGAAACACAAAGCCACTTTCTTTGAATTTCCTTGGCTGCACTGCCTCTTGGACATTCAAGGTGGTGACTTTTAGTTTGGAACCCCTTTAGAGAAGATTTGTTCAATATAGGTTTAATTCACAAGGCTGCTGGAAAATGGGGTTAAGTTCATGAGCATATTTAGTGAGCCCTTTGCCATGCATGACTTAAATGTATTGGCTCAGTTAAAGGTAAAATAGTACAACAGGAGGCCTACTCCACACCATGCCTTGATTTCCATTTGGAACAGGTCACTGCGCACTTCAAAGAGGGAGCCATAAGCAGGGACTGGAAATAACATAGAGGGTCTTGCTGTCCCAGCCCTCCGCCCACTCCCCCAGAGAGCTGTGGGCTTGGAGAAGAGAATCATCCTGCCTTCTTGAAGAAGGAAGAGCATGCTTTATGGCATTGGTAGCAATGCAAGGAGGCATGAGAAAAGACTCTCTGTGGACTCTATTTCTATCTTACCCAATGCAAGTTTTAGATTAATCCAGGCATGGCAGTTCATGCCTATAGCGCTGCTCTGAGGAAGCAGAGGCAAGAGGATCAAGAATTTAAGGCCATAACCTCCTCTAAAGTGTGTGTGGGGGAGAAGGGGAGCAGGAGAAGAAAAAGGAAGAGGAACTGGGGTTAGTATATAAAATGAAAAAATTTAAATAATTAAAGAAAAAAAGAATTCAAGACCAACCTGCCTATATGAGACCTTGCCTCAAAATCAATTAATTAAAATTAAAGTTTGTGATTACAACAAATAATGAATACAATATACACTTGACCTTGCGTGCTTTACTTCATGTTTCCACTAGCAATTTATTATTCACTTGTTATGTGTAGCTATTAATTTGTATAATTTTAAATGGCTTGTGATTTGAGTGTTGCATCCATTTTTTCTGTTCTGAATTGCAATTCACTTCCTGGAAAATGAAAGTAGAATTTTGGGCACCAGTATTCACACATCAGATGCTGCAACTAAAGAAAATATAAAAGTTTAGACTCAGAGCACATGGCACAGGTAACAAACTTTGATTCTCCTGATAGAGATTTCTATATACAAAATAATAAGATACAGCATAGGGTGCCAAACACCACTCCACATAAGGCCTTTGTAGATTAGAGGAAGTCAGACCAGATTAGACTGAATATAAACAAATTCTCTTTTTAAGTTAAATGCCTATTATTTGGTGGCTTTACATGAATAAAAAACATTTATTTTTTCCTTGGATAATAGGTTAGCAAATGATATTTTATCTTGATTTTAACATTTCTGACACTGTGCCACACTAAATTAAGTTGCATATTTTTTAGAAACACATTTATCCCTTACTCTTCCAGATATTAATGAATGTGGACATCAAAGGGTCTGCAAGTTGTCACACCCTTCCCTCCCTCTGATTTACCTTATTTCTGATGGTCTCATGCTCAGAGTAAACCTGAAAGCATTAAGAGACCTTATAGATTCAAATTTGGGGGAACTGGTTGGCTGGAAAAGGCGATGGAAGCTAAACTCAGAATAGGGGACCTTGATTTGGCTCAGTCCTAACTAACTAAATTTTCTCCAAGTGTTTTAGAATTAAAAGACCCAAAGGGTAGATTGGCAGGGGGAATGGGGGAGACCTGTGGCTGTCCAGACACACAATTGCCGTATGTCCTCATTTGGTGACGTCTCAGAACACTTTTCTCTGAAGACAAAAATGGCTTTCTACCTTCACCAAAGGTTCAGTCACACATTAGGTTGTCAACAATGGGGATTAATGGTATCTTATTCTCTGGCAAAAGGTAAAATAATCATAATAAAAATTGTACCTTTTAAGCATCAGGTACTAATACTATGTCAAACAACAAACACAAAATTAAGGAAAACACAATGCCTTGCGAAGCTCCAGTATTTTCTTTTGGTCCAAATAAAAGCTCCAGCCCTACCTGCTTCCTGGAGTCCTGAAATAGTTTTAGTGTCTGCCTAGTCACACCCCTCTCCACTCACCAGTGCCTGGCCTATATGAGGGGGGCTTCTGTAACACATAACTTATTTAGAATGTTCACTTGGGGCCCAGTTGCTCTGTGTATACCTGAGAGGAGGCAAGCAGTAAAGTGAGATGTCTGAGCAGACCCACAGTAGACAAAAAGCCACACAAGCCTTTTGTCTCCTCTTCTATTTAACAAGTAAGCATTTTGCAAAGGCGATATTGTTTTGCAAGATGACATTGGCAACTGACACACAGAAAGATGCATTTGTTTAATATGTGGTTAGATGTTAATTGATATTTCAGTTCTACTTCTAAACAAGCAGATTCTCACATGGGTTGTTTGGTTGCTCTTTGGCATCATACTAATTTTATTTATTTATTTTTTAAGTATCCAACATTTCTTTAGTGCCTGCAGCAACAATTATTAAATAATAGATATTTGTAACTACTGATTAGTATGTCTCAATAACTTGCCATGTGCAAAGACTCAGTGCTGTTTCTTGGCCAAAATGGTTTATAAGCAGAAGTAGGTGTTTTTATTTATTTTTTTCCTCTAAGAGCCCTGACTCTGACTCTGAAGCCCTTTGTGGACCCAGTGTCTCCCTGCCTGGCCATTCCTTCCTCTACCTTCATCATTCTCACTGACAGTGTTGAGAGGATAATCTAAAAGCTGGAGCAACTTGCCTGGAAGTCCACCTGTCTAGTAACTCCTGCCCTGGGCCAACTGTGGGAAAATGCACCTCATCCAAAGCCTGCACTTTCCCACAGCAGACCTTGCAGCTGGATCCTGGCCATTGGATGCCACGATATCCTCCTCTGTACTAGTGCCAGACACTCTTGCCTTGTCTGTGCTGACAAGAACACAGCTATTGCTCAAATGACTCTTTTACCAACAAGGAGCTTGACATTAAAATAATCCTAGCATCCCAACACACAAACTTCTCTGGGATCCTCATCAGAGATTCCTCTGTACTTTTTGTCTGATACTGTACTCTCAGTAGCACAACTTCTATTGCAATTATTTATTCATGTGCTTCTCTGGGTTTCTCAAGAGCAGGCAAGGCACCCACTGCTCTATTTCTTTTCCTCTCCAGAGGCATTAACAAGAGCAAAGGCCTTACCACATGCCTTAACAAGGTATGAAAGGGACAAATACAGAAATTTACAGAACATGCTGTTAGATATAGGTAAGAGTGCCCTCGGGGATGAGTGAAGTCAAGATGGGCTGCCTTTGGTCAAATCTTTGGCAGTGAATGGACTACAGAATAAATCTAGTGTGGTTGAATCTATGTCCCAGATGGGTCTGAAATGTAGGAGGTCCATGATTTAAAAGATGGATGGATAAATAGATAGATAGATAGATAGACAGACAGACAGACAGACAGACAGACAGACAGACAGATAGATGAGGTCGACATTCCCTAGAGCACTCATCTGGTTTGTGATTCATTAACCTCAACTATCCATCAAGCAGGTGTCAAATGCATCAGGAAACTGAAAATTCTGAGCCTTCAACAGTGGCTGAAACAAAATTTTTAATATCGAGATCTTCAACATTATGATAAATAACTACCAGTAACTTTAGATGGCCTGGCATACCATTCCTTCACACACACACACACACACACACACACACACACACACATGCACGCGCACACACACAGAGAGGAGAGAGAGAGAGAGAGAGAGAGAGAGAGAGAGAGAGAGAGAGAGAGAGAGAGAGAGAGAGAGAGAGATACTTCTGTCACTCACATACTGCTACAATAAACCACAAAGTTTCAGTTTTGTGATAAACTGCATTTAGGAACCTGCATATCTCTTTCCAGTACTTCCCAAATTAAAGGCAGCTGTGTCGAAATGCTATGAAGGTTTGTGGATTATGCTGCTACAAAGATGCGCACAGCTTCATAGCTGAGGAGAATATAAGCCACAAAGATTTCAGCAAGAGAAAAGACAACTTAAGTCCCACAGCAGACAGCCTTCTGTAGAGAGCAGGGCTGTGGTAGATTCTCACATAACTCAACAGTTATTGCTCACCTTCAGTTGCCAGTGTGAGATTTTGGAAGTCACAAATCAGAGCTGCATTCACAGCAGCTACAGACAGAGACTAGAGAAGATTTCACGATGCTATGCAACATACATTACTCAAGTTTATCTTTATGCAGCTCTAGATATGATGTGTGGGGAATAAAAAAAACACTTTGGCAACCAGATGGTGGGTGTTCAGTGTTAGAATCAGGATTAGCTTTAAATGTATAGAAATAGTCAAAATTTTAAAATATTATTAAATGGCATTGCTTAAGAAATTGCCATATTTGTCAATTATAGTTTTTATTTTGCCTTACTTTTAATAAATGCTGGTTATCAAAGGACAAATATAACTTTCGATACATATAGAATAAACAACTGAAATTTTATATTTATGTTTATTTCCTTCTTAGCTGAATAATTAAATTACATAGTTTGCTCACAAGTACCTTTTTATTCTTAACTATTAATCCATTTCTAAAAATAGTTCTTCAACTGTGAAAATATTAAGTATAATAACATAACTAATGGTTTCACTTGAATTGTGTTGATTAGTTCTGTGTTAACTTGATACAAACTAGGTTCATTCAGGAAAGGGACTCTCAATTGAGAAAATGCTGCCATAAGACTGGCCTATAAACAAGTCTGTCAAGCCATTCCCTCATTAATGATTGATTTGGGAGGGCCCAGGCTGTGGACAGTGCCACCCCTAGGCTGGTGGTCCTTAAAGTATAACAAAGCAGGCTGACACAAGCCAGGAAGGACAAGCCAGTAGGAGGTACACATCCGTGGCCTCTGCTTCAGTTCCTGCCCTGACTTCCCTCCATGGTAAAGTATGATCTGAGAGCTGTGAGCTGAAACACACCTTTTCTCCCCAAGTCACTTTTAGTCATGGTGTTTTATGCCAACAATGGCAACCCTAATTGAGACAGAGACAGAGACAGATGGGGGGGAGGTGTCATATATCTCTGAAATTTTTATATATATTTACTCCATTCTTGGTAGAATAATATTAAATTATATAGTTTAAACACAAGTACATTTTATTCTTAGTAATTAACCCATTTCTAAAAATAGTTCTTAAATTATGAAAAATATTTAGAATAATAACATAATTAATGGCTAAGGGTTTCAATAAAATTGTGTTTAGTTTTAGGTTTATTTATATAGAGAGCGAGAATATATAACAACTGATGAATAATAATGTCTTACTACTCACCCAAGCATCACTGGCCTGTCATCAAAATACCAAGACATGAACAATAGAAATTAAATTAATTTATGTTTATTATTTTGCCACTTGTCCACTTTTCATTACAATAATATAGTTGTCAAAATGAGAACATATATTATTATCTAGCAGCCAGTTAACTCGTCAGAACCTTGGTGAGTGAAATAAAATGGTTTTGTAGGCCCTTATCTGTTCTCACATCAGATGCTTAACATTAAGGGTGGCCAACAACTAAGTCACCAGGTGACAGAAGTTTACTGAAGCCCCAAAGTGAGCCAACAAGAACGGTAGAAAAATGAGCTGTTTCTTGGTTATTCTTACTCTCACGTATAGCCACAGGAAAATGTGGACTATATGAAAATGAGAATTAACCAACCCGGAGATGTACCACTCCTGGCACATATCTGAGAAGACTAGCCTCTGGATGAGGCACTTTGTGTCTGCACTCAAGGTTAAAGACTGCAAGATGGTGTTTGAGAGCCGAGAACTTGGCAGAGTTTTTGGTGCTCTGAATGGAAAAAGGAACTGTATTTGATACAAACTCCCTCCTGGCCATGGCAAATGGTCTGCAGGGATCCACTGTGGTATGTTTATGACGATGAAACCAAAAAACAGGCAAACATGTTTATTCTGTATCGGTTTTTATTGGGACTTTTTAAGAGAAATGAATTAATCTTTTATTCAGATGCATGTCCTACTTTATATATACTTTTTGTGAATCTTGGTAAATGTTTTTATCTTTCCAGTTCCTTTATCAAAGCATCTTCAATTTTACCTTATTCCTCATGAACAGGTACATTCCCTCCCCATAGTTTTCATAGTCATTTGAAAGTGGTTAAAAATTTCCTCAATTGGTGCAGCCTGTGTAGCCAGTTTCATATTACTGGTCTGGAACTTGTATTATCAAATGCTCATTGAGTGTAAGAAAATTTAAACAAAAGATGAGAAGAATGACAGCATGAACAAAGAACGTTATGTTCAAAGTTGTATAGATTTATCCCACTTGAAGAGTGTGTGCAAGCACTTCACAACCAAGACATAGTTTTAAAAGGCATCATTCTGTCTCAGAGTGAGGAACACAACTCATGCTGGGTGTTTCAAAGGCAGCATGTTAGTCTTCAAGGTGTTACCTTCCTTAGCAGTTTCCAAAAGCACTAGTTATGATTCTTCCATCATAAACTACCCTTAGGAATAACATTGTACAGGACAGCATGTGGCTTCATGAAAGAGTGCATATACAAGACCTTGGATTCAATCCCCAGCACTAAAAAAATAAGTAAACCTTTACATAGCTATGACTTGTAGAGTTATGTTCAACCCCACTGCTAGTGAGTAGCACATCAGTGTTAGAGTCATCCCTTATGGTCCCAACATGATGTCTCAAGCTTAAGTGTTTTAGAAACTGTGAGTAAAGAAAAAGTACTTCCCAGTGTTGAAAAATACTTCTATCCAGTGGCATCTGAAGTGCATGTTGTAGCATTGCTGAATGACACCACAACACTGATGCCAGCTATTTCTAACACTGCTATTGTGTTTCTCTAAATAAGTTTCCACCTCACCTGCTTTGGAATTACTCAGGAGATAAATTTAGAAAAAAATTTACAGCCCTGACATTCAGTACCTTCAAAAGTGAGCCTTCGGGACTTGCATTTTCTTATGTTCCTCACATGGTTTTACTACATCCCATGGTTAAAAAACCTGTTTTTAGGTGATTCATAATAATGCCCATAAATTAGAATCATGTGGGCAGATTCCATGACAGAACAATTCCTAATCCACCCCAGACTGATAATACAGAAGCTCTGGGAATGGACCCAAGCATCGTGTGTTCGCAAACTTCCTGAAATAATTCTAAAGTGAATAGAGGTTGAGAATCATGCCGCAAACTCCTCTATGGTCATGTTAACCCAGTTTCATTCTGCAATGTCAGCTATAGTCAGCACAGAAGAAACTCAGGGAGAGGATCAAGGAAAACAAAATGACAAATGACAGAGTTGATGGGAAAGAGAAACACTAGGCAAACCTCTTCACAGCATGGGCTTTCAAAGACAGTCTTCATCAAAGTCTGGTAACTGATTCTGACCAGGCCTTCGAGAGAGTGACACTCAATTGAGTCTCCATATGTATGGTCCATAAATAATTGAAGTTGAATCAATGTCCTTATTCCTTGCACTGACCCATGATACACCTCACTGGGATTAGAAGAGGATAAAGGAATCCCTTGGGTATTTATTTATTTGTTTATTTGTTTATTTATTTATTTTTACATCCCAACCACAGTTTTCCCTCCTCCCTCACCTCCATTCCTTCCCCACTTCCCTTCTGCACCCCCCACCATCCACTCGTCCTCTGTTTCTGTTCAGAAAGGGCAGGCCTCCTATGGGTATCAACAAAGCATTGCATATCAAGTTGCAGTAAGACTAAGCATGTCCCCTTGTATTAAGGTTGGACAAGGCAATCCAATTTGAGGAATATGGTCCCCAAAATCCAGCCAAAGCCTTTGGGACAGCGCCTGCTCCCATTGTTAAGAGTCCTACAAGTAGGCCAAGCTATACAACTAGCATATATGTAATTAAACTAAATGTTTCTTCCCTGAAAGAAATAATCTATTTTGCATATGCTATTCATATAAAACTATATCTAATGTCTGTTATAAGCTTTCTAATAACTATTACCTATAATTAGGAAAAATACTATTTTGCCCACATTCAAGACAGTAAAACTGCATGGAGCAACTAAGTGTCCTGTTCAGGGCTGCATACCAAGAACCAAAACACCACCTAAACTTCTGACCCACATCCAATTTTCCTTACTCAATTAAAAGTCATTAGCAAAATCTCCCCTTAAAAAGGGCAAAGAAATTCTGATTATATGGTAAAATCCCACTTCCTGGTGTCTCCCATCTGCTTTACATATTATAATTGATTATGCAGCTGTCTCCATCCTAGTGTTCTATATAAAGGGGGATGCTACACTTCTGATTTACCTTTTTATCTTCATAATGCTCCATCCTGAGAAATGATAGGCAATAAGTAAATGTTTCTTAGATAAAATGAAATTAAAGATAATGAGGATTTTGGAAAGCAAGGCTGTTCAGAACCTGTGTTGCTACTGGTCTTGGGGTGAGAAAGGCAGCTGGGTGGCTTATAACAGCTGTTGGTAGACCTCTGCTTCAAGGTGACGTCAGTGGTCAGCTCACAGTTCCAGAGGGACAGGGAGACAAGGAAGTTGTGAACTTTATTTTAAAATACATTTTGTAGGCACTTCCCACCAGCCTGCAGGCAGGTGAGACACCTGTCTCCAGGCTGTGCTCCAACCCCTATCACCCACTGGATGCTATCCCCCAAAGACTCACTCTGCCACCCAACCCCATATAGCTGAACATTCTCACTGTGGTGAGCCCTCACCCACAACTCCAGCAGACTACATAGGCACAGGCACAAACCACACCAGTTGGAAAATCAAGCATAGGTCCAAACCACAACAGTTAGAAGAACAGACACAGGCACAAGCCACACTGGTTGGAAGAAAAGATGAGTAAACGCTTAAATCTTACACGAAACCCCACATAGTTCTAGTGTGAGACCTCTACATCCTACTCTCACCAATAGACAGGTCTGCCAGACAGAAACTTAACAAACAACGGAGCTAACATATGTTATGACACAAATGGACTTAACAGACATCTACAGAACATTTCACCTAAACACAAAAGAATATACCTTCTTCTCAGCACTTCATGGAACCTTCTCTAAAATTGACTACATGCTTGGTCATAAAGCAAATCTCAACAGATACAAAAGAGATTGGAATAACCCCTTGTGTCTTATTGCACAACCATGGGCTAAAGTTCCAGTTCAACAACAACACAAACTACAGAAAACCTACAAACTCATAGAAATGGAACGATGTTCAACTGAACCACCACTGGGTCAAGGAAGAAATAAAGAAAGAAGTTAAAGACAATTAGAATTCAATGAAAATGAAGACACAACATAGCCAAACTTATGGGACACAATGGAAGCAGTGCTAAGAGAAAAAGTTCATAGCACTAAGTGCCTACATAAAGAATTGGGAGAAGTCTCACACAAAAGACATAACAGCACACCTGAAAGCTCTAGAACAAAATGAAGCAAATGCATCCAGTAGGAGTAGATGGCAGGAAATAATTAAACTCAGGGCTGAAATCAATAAAATTGAAACAAAGAGAACAATACAAATGATCAATGAAAGAGTTGGTTGTCTGCGAAAATAAACAAGATAGACAAACCCTTATCCAAACTAACCAAAAGGCATAAAGAGATTTGAAAAAGGGGACCTAATAACAAACTCCAAGGAAATACAGAGAATGATTAGGTCACACTTCAAAAACCTGTACTCTACAAAATTGGAAAATCTAAGAGAAATAGATAACTTTCTTGATAGGTACCACACACACACAATTAAATCAAGACCGCTGGGCGTTGGTGGCACACGCCTTTAATCTCAGCACTTGGAAGGCAGAGGCAGGCGGATCTCTGTGAGTTCGAGGCCAGCCTGGTCTCCAGAGCGAGTGCCAGGATAGGCTCCAAAGCTACACAGAGAAACCCTGTCTCCAAAAACCAAAATAAAATAAAATAAAATAAAATAAAATAAATCAAGACCAGATAAACTATTTAAACCCAACTCTAACCCCTATGGAAATAGAAACAGTCATTAAAAGTCTCACAACCAAAAAAATTCCAGGGCCAGATGGTTTCAGTGCAGAATTCTATCAGAATTTCAAAGAAGAGCTAATGCCAAAACTCCTCAAATTCTTCTGCACAATAGAAACAGAATGAATATTTCCAGATCCCTTTTTCATGTGGCCACAGTTACCCTGATACCCAAACCAAACGAAGATGCAGCAAAGAAAGAGATTACAGACTAATATCCCTCGCCAACATTGATGAAAAAATACTCAACAAAATATTGGCAACTTTAATCCAAGAACACATAAAAAGAAAAAAAAAAAACAAAAACATCCACTATGATCAAGTAGGCTTCATCCCAGAGATGCAGAGATGTTTCAACAAACAAACAAAAAACAACTGTCAATGTAATCCACCATATAAACAAACTGAAATTAAAAACACACATGGTTGTCTCATTAAATGATGAAAAAGTCTTTGACAAAATCCAACACCCACTTTGTGATAAAGTTTGTGAAGAGAACAGAGAAACAAGGGACATACCTAAACATAGCATTGGGTAATACACAGCAAGTCAAAAGACAGCCAATATCAAACTAAATGGAAAGAAACTCAAAGTGATTCCACTAAAATCAGGGACAAGACAAGGGTGTCCACTCTCTCCACATCTATTCAATATAGTACTAGAACTTCTAGACAGAGCAATAAGACAACAATAGGAGATCAAGGGGATTCAAATTGGAAAGGAAGAAGTCAAACTTTGGCTATATGCTGATGATATGACAGTATCCATAAGTGACCCCAAAAATTCTACCAGGGAACTACTACAGCTAATAAACATATTCAGTAATTGGCAGGATACAAGATTAACAACAACAAAAACAGGCTGAAAAAGAAATCAGAGAAACACCACCTTTTACAACACCCACAAATAACATAAAATGTCTTGGGGTAACTCTAACTAAACAAGTGAAAGACCTGTATGACAAGAATTTTAAGTCTTTGAAGAAAGAAATTGGAAAACACATCAGAAAATGGAAAGATCTCCCATGCTCATGGATCAGTAGGATTAACACAATAAAAATGGCATTCCTACCAAAAGTAATCTACAGATTCAACGAAATCCCCACCAAAATCCTAGCACAATTCTTCACAGACCTAGAAAGGGAAATATTCAGCTTCATATGGAAACAAACAAACAAACAAAAAAAAAAACAGGAAAGCTAATACAATCTTGTATAAGAAAGGAACTTCTGGAGGTATCACCAACCCTCACTTCAAGCTCTACTATAGAGCTATTATAATAAGAACAGTTCAGTATTGGCATAAGAATGGCATGTGGATCAATGGAATCAAATCAAAAACTGTGACATAAACTCACACACATATGAACACCTGATTTTTAACAAAGAAGCCAAAAGGATAAAATGGGAAAAAAGAAAGCATCTTCAGCAAATGGTCCTGGCACAACTGGATGGCAGCATTTAGAAGAATGCAAATAGATCCATATCTATCACCCTGCACAAAACTCAAGTCCAAGTGTATCAAGGACCTCAACATAAATCCAGTTACACTGAAGCTGATAGAAGAGAAAGAGGGAAATAGCTTTAAATGCATTGACACAAGAGACTTCTACAGATACTGAAATTGACAGATAATAAATGGGACCTCCTGAAACTGAAAAATTTCTGTGAGGCATATGATATTGTCAGTAAGATAAAATGGCAGCCTTCAGAATGGAAAAACATCCTCACCAACCCTACGTCTGACAGAGGACTGATAACCAAAATATATAAAGAACTCAAGAAACTAGACATCAAAATACCAAATAATCCCATTAGATGGGGTACAGATTTAAACAGAGAATTCTCAGCAGAAGGATCTTCATTGGCTGAGAGATAAAGAAGTGTTCAACATCCTTAGCTATCAGGGAAATGCAAATCAAAATGACTATCACCTAACACCTGTCAGAATGGCCAAGATAAAAACGCTAATGACAGCCTATGTTGGAGAGGATGTAGAGTAAGGGAATACTCCTCCACTGCTGGTAGGAGTGCAAACTTGCACAGCCACTTTAGAAATCAGTATGGTGGTTTCTCAGAAAAAAATGGGAGCCAATCTACTCAAGACCCAGTGATACCACACATTGTCCTATACCCAAAGGATGCTCAACCATACCCAAAGGTCACTTGCTCAACTATGTTCATAGCAGCATTTTTCATAACAGACAGAACCTGGAAACAACCTAGGTTCCCCTCAACTGGACTGGAAAAAGAAAATGTGTTACATCTACACAATGGAGTATTACTCAACAGACAAAAAAACAATGACATCATGAAATTAGCACCCAAATGAATGGGACTAGAAATAATCACCCTGAGTGAGGTAACACAGACCCAGAAAGACAAACATAGTATGTACTCACTCATAAGTAAGTATTAGATGTAATGCAAAGGATAACTAGACTACAATCCACAGCATCAGAGAAGCTAGGTAACAAGGAGGAACTTAAGAGGGAAGCATGGATTTCCCTGGGAAGAGAAAGTAGATGGGATGTCCTGGGTAAACTGGGGGTGGGAGGGAGTAAAGGGGAGATGATGAGGGGATGGGAACATGAGGGATCAGGATGGTCAAGTTGTGGGAGAGATGGAGCAGGAGAGTGATGGGGGAGGTATCTTGATAAAGGGAGACATTGTGGGGATAGGAGAAACCTGGTGCCAGGGAGACTTGCAGGAAACCACAAGGATGACCCCAGCTAAGACTCCTAGCCATAGTGGAGAGTGAACTGACTTTCCCCTTAGTCAGATTGGTGACTGCCTTAGTTGTCATCATAGAGCCTTTATCTAGTACCTGATGGAAGCAGATGCAGAGATCCACAGCCAAGCACTGAGTAGAGTTCCGGGAGTCCAGTTGAAGAGAGGGTGGAGGGATTATATGAGCAATGGTGAGTAGGGGGCAAGATCATGGTGGGGAAACCCACAGAGGCTGCTGACCTGAGCTTGTGGGAGATCACACAGTCTAGATGGACAGCTAGGTGGCTGGCATGGGACTGATCTAGGCCCTCTGTATCTGGGTGACAATTGAGTAGCTTTGTCTTTTGTGGGGCCCCGAGCAGAGGGACAGGACCTGTCCCTGATGCACGAGCTGACTCTTTGGAACCTATTCCCCATGGTGGAATGCCTTATCCAGCCTTGATGCAGGGAGAGAGCTTGGTCCTCCCTCAGCTTGATGTACCATGCACATACCTCCCATGTACCCATGGGAGGCCTTAAACCCTCTAAGTGGAGAAGGAGGAGGAGTAGATCGGCAGGGGATGGGGTGGGGTGGAGGATGGAGTTGGGGGAGGATTGGGAGAAGAGGAGGGAGGGGAAACTATGATTTGTATGTAAAATAAATTTAAAAATGATAAAAAAGGGAAAAAGATAATGGGTTTTTAAAATTTCAAATCATAAAACTCCAACACCAGAGAAAACATAATCTTGCTGATCCCAAATTGAGACAGTCTTTTCTTGAATACCATGCTTCTATATTTCTCTAATACTGGCATTAATTATTAACTATAATTAATAATAATTAATGGGTTAACCAGCTAAGAAGTGATAGGAACGTGCCCTGTGGTTGGTGAGGACACACAGACTGCAAATGTGTGCTTTCTTAATTAAGTAATGATTAGGCATAAGGTTGATGATAACCCTCCCACCTATAAATCTACCATACATTTAATGAATATTGTTTGGTCTGAGAATGGATGACGGTACAGATGTCTCTCTCTCTCTCTCTCTCTCTCTCTCTCTCTCTCTCTCTCTCTCTCTCTGTGTGTGTGTGTGTGTCTGTGTCTGTGTGTCTGTGTGTCTATGTGTCTGTGTGTGTGTCTGTGTGTCTGTGTGTCTGTGTGTGTCTCTGTGTGTGTGTGTCTGTGTGTCTGTGTGTCTGTGTGTCTGTGTGTGTCTCTGTGTCTGTCTACCTCTCCATCACATGACTGCTTGTATGCTGCCTTGCTTACTGACATGATGGCAATGGACTAAACCTCTAAAACTGTTAGCCAGTCCCAATTAAATGTTTTCCCTTATAAGAGTTACTGTAGTCATGGTGTCTCTTCACAGCAATAGAAACCCTGACTAAAACAGAATTTGGTACCAGGGACTAGGGTATTGCTGTGATAGACATGACCATGTTTTGGGGATAGGTTACCCAGTATCACACGTATGCACATACCTAAACACATGTATATGTGAGCAACGCTAAATGGACTACATATTAATGAAGAAGTCATGAATTTAAGAGAGGTTGACATAGGAGAAGTTGGGAGTAGGACAATGGAGGGGTAGAAATGTTGTAAATACAGTACTCAAATGTGAATTTCTCAAAATTGAAAATTTTAAATAGAAAAATTACTAGTCTTGTTAGTCCAAATTTCAAATACAAATGAAATACTATCTTAACAAATTAGTATTTGGTGGGGTTGGATCTACTATGTAACACTAAGAATGTCTGAAAAAGGTATATGGAAATCTATTACTTTGGGGTTTAGGAAAACGGTGGAATGCTTAAGTACTACTTAGTGGGCCCCTACCACTAATTGAGGAGCTGTTGACAGTTTACGATTCTGGAGGGATAGAAAGCCAATTAGTTTTCTTTAAATTTCCATAAGAGTCAACACTAATAAGCACATGACAGTCTTACTAGACTGTTTTGAGATCTCTTTTGCCAATGGAATTAATCCAAATCTCTTCACTTTAGCCTCAGGCAGGCTTTTCTGACAAGGGCAAAAGCATCCACATTCTTCACCAAAATATAACAAGAACAATCTGTAGGCAACATACTAAAATTCTTCTCCTCTAACACCTCTTAAGCCAATTCAACTCAGCTTCAGCACCACAGTCTTCCATGATCCTATTTTCAATATGGAATATTGATAATCTTGTGTAGGTTGGCACATTTCTACTGAGGTTTAGTCTGAGCCTTGAGGGAAATAAAAACGTGGATTTTCCTCTTCACATAAATCACAGAGGCTGTAACAAAATGTATTCAACCTAATTATACAGATCACTTAAAGCATTAAAACATCAATTCTTTAGTTCTAAATAGTCAGAATTACTTTAAGGTGAACCTATATTAATTCCAACATTGCAGAATTAGGATAAATGTCTTCTTTGCAAAAATGTATCAATCTCCTGTTCAATTGTCTTCTTATTATAAAAACTAAGTGTGAAATGTAAAATGTATTATTGTGAGATTTAGTCAAAAGTTTTAAAATACTGCCATAAATATACACTAAATGTTTCTTTTAACATAGCTCCATTATTTTATCTTTGACTTTATATTACTTTCTGGAATTAATGTGTGATAATATTAGATTTTGACCAGTAATATCAACTTTAATGATAGTTATCTGGAGCCTTGCATTAAGGAAGTTTCTAACACTGCACCAAGTTAGATGATAAGAAAGACCACAGCCAGAGGCTCTCAAATCTAGCACATTTTAAAATGCTGCAGTTTTATATTTTCATAAACAAAATACATTTGTTGGTTAAAGTTCAATTTTGTAAAATCCTAGGCTGAACTTGAGAAATTACCACAATCATTAGTTACCTAAGGGAACAGAGTGAGAACCTAAACCCTCTTTTTAGTACCATCCAACCCTGAGTTCCATGGCTTCCTCTCTGAATCCTTCCTGTCTACATGTAGAAAGAATTCCTTTTAAAAGTATTTCTTTCTATGTAAATGAATAAACAGAGTAGACATCTCAGCAACACTATCATATGACAGTTATAGATATATGATTATAAATCTAACATTATCAGTGAGATACCACAAATGTGTTCAAAAGAAGGATTCTGGGACAACCAATTAGCTATTTTTTTATTAGATGTCCCAATTTTGTATCTCCCAAGTCACCTCTATACTCATTGCTATACTCTAACCTTAATAAATAACCCACACTTCTCTGAAGACCCCACCCACACTTATCCTCTTGGCCACTCTCATGGCCACGTGTACTAGGCAGTCTGTCCAGGCTCTTCGTGTCCAATGGTGCTCCTCAATCATCCTGGCAAGTATGAAACAAGGCACCTTCTTCAACAGTTACTACCTCTGCAAATCCCCTTCTCATTCGTCTGTCCTACATTCCTGAATTTATAGATTATATTTAAACTGTCAATGTGTTTGATGCGAAAGCAAATATTCAAAGTCAAGTGCCCATAGACACATGTGATATTTGGATTATTTCTCAATGGCTAATAGTGATTCAACCACCAAAAATAGCATAATTTTAGATATATAGAAAATCTAGAACCTCTAGAATGAACAGAGAGGGAAAATATGTAAAAATCTGTTCATATTTCAGCCTATACAATTTCATTTTAGATTATCTCCTTTGCTGAAAAGCCCCTAAATCACTTAAGCATTGTCTTCAACAAGACTGAGTTTAATGAAACTATGCCAACCTGATAAATTAGATGAGACCTTCTGCATTTCTTGTGTGTAATTAACCAAAAGAAACACAGTATTATCAACTATAAGGGCCTGAAAGAAAGCAACAGACTACAAAAGCAGAAATTCACATCCTGCCCTGGCATATGGCATGTGACTGGAAGACAAGGTTAGAAACTGAATTGGATCATGTGGTGTCTTTAGCCAAAGTCTACTCTGAACAGATAGCACTTGCTTTGATTTCATGTGGATAGGACAGAGAGCAAGGTATGATGTGTGCTGAATATTTTATTTTTTAAATAATTTATTTAACTTTCTTCTATGTGTATTGGTATGATGGTATCAGATCCCCTGGAACTGTAGATACAGACAGTTACAAGCTGCCATGTGGGTGCTGGGAATTGAACCCAGGTCCTCTGGAAGAGCAGCTAGTGCTCTTAACCACTGAGCCATCTCTCCAGCACCAATATTTTATTTTTAAAAGATAAATAAGTATACAAATAGCTGCATGGATGGAGAGAGAGAGACAGAGAGAGACAGACAGAGACAGACAGAGAGAGAGAGACAGAGAGAGACAGAGAGAGAGAGAGAGAGAGAGAGAGAGAGAGAGAGAGAGAGAAAGAGAGAGAGAGAGAAGACTTTAAAAACAAATATTCATTGAGCATCTCAAAGTAGATAATGCTCAGGGTAAATGGGCGAAGAAGATAAGGTCTGTGAAGAGTTGCTGCTCCTTAACAAGGAAACACCACCAGCCCACAAACTGTGCCAACATTCAGCCATGGGGGTTCATGTCATTATACGTACTACTTTGTACTATGAAAATGTTAAATGGTTTCAGGAGCGTCTCAAATATTGCAGCATAGAAAAGGAATTTGTAATGCTTTCTGAAAAATGATTACATAACACACAAAACAACCCTGGGTTTAGGTTAATAAAATCTTTATAGCACATGCTTCCTGGATGCCATGCAATATATAGTTTCCTTCTAAGAAGTAGATGCATTAGGGAGTCCACATTGTTTCAAATCTTTTATACCTTATTTTAATGATCTTTGGGTGGGGATATTTGTGATTATTTGGTTATGGACATGATGTATGTATGTGTGTATGCATGTATGTATGCATTTGTTTAGAAGCCACAGGTTGACACTACTGTCTTCCTCAGTTGCTCTACCCCTTCTTTTTTTGAGACAGAGAACCTGGAGACTACAGATCTTATAGGCTGTACAGTGTGTTCCAGAAGTCAGCATGTCTCTACCCACCCCCATCCTACCAACACCAGCAGTTCAATTACAGATGTGATGTCTGCTTTTGCACTCTGCTTTTTACAACAGTGCTGAGAATCCATGCTTGTGTAGCAAACACTTTACCCACCAAGCCATCTCCCCAGCCTCTCACATTCTGTCTTGTGCTTAATTATAATGTCTCAGTGACATAGAGACAACACATATAACTCCTATGACTTGAGTCAGTTAGGGACAACAGTTGGACCTCTAGGTGGCCTATGTTCCTCTGTGCTTCCTGGTTGCCATAACAGCCACCAGCTATCACTGCCATAATACAAACCCCATGACCTGTGCCCTTCTAAACCTGAGTCAAAATAAGTCCTTTCTCTATTACTTCTTTCAGGCACTTGATTCCAATATGATGATGAGAACAATAATGAACACATTATTTTCCACACTTAGTATATACGCAAAAGTAAACAGAATAGTTGCCAATTCCACTGTCACATTACACTTAGTATATACGCAAAAGTAAACAGAATAGTTGCCAATTCCACTGTCACATTATGAAGGAGCCAGGTATCAGTAACTCAACATCTTTTTAGTGTAACACTCATATCATAATCGTTTTGGGTCTTTATACCTTCCATTCTTTCTGTATAAGGGTATCTTGCCATCTAGATCTGGTAGCACACATGGGTATTCATAGCATGTTGGAGGCCAAAGCAGGAGAATCACAGATTTAAGACCTTGTCTCAAAAAAAAAAAAAAACTCACAGACTTTCAACAGTTTGGCTCCCTGTCCATTCAGTTTCTGGAATTATATGTCTCCAATAATACAAAGACACTTATCCCCCTATTGATCCCTCTTTCCTATTCGCTGCTCCATATCCCCACAGTACCTTGAAAGAAATATTTGTTTATTATGTTTCCTTATCAAAAGTCAAGAGTCCATGTCTAATTCAGTACTGCAATCCAAGTTCTAAGATATTACTTGTCCATAGAAGTTATTTTACAAACAGTGTGGAATGAAAAGGACGAGTGGGCATCTCAGGAACATTAGGATCTTTTGGATATTCTTTCAAAATATAAGTATTTATCTAGTTAGAAAAATGTAAATTTGTAGATCAATGAAGTTCTCTTATAGCCGTCTGATCAAGCAAGAGTCACCTGGTTGCTCATGCAACAACACATACATGTATAATGAAGTGATGCTATACCAGACATCATCTTACTCTGTTAAAAGGAAATGTACCTCTGAGTTAAGATAAGACTTTTGGCTTCCTTTTTAAGTATCCCAAGAATCTCTCACATCTAGCACCGTGATTGAAAGAGTAGGAAAACCTCCAAAAGAGACTGTTCATGACCCTGATGTGAGTAGTCCAGTATCTTTGTCTTTAAGGACCTGTTCAGCCCTCTGTGATTCCATTTCTTGCAGCTAAAGCCTCCTGAGCCTGCAGCACACCCATGGAGATGTCTAGAAGAGGTTATTGCAGTGAGGTCTTCTTAAAAACTATTCTGCATGGTCCAGTGAGGCATGAACTGACTAATCTACATGCTTTCTATCTGTGAAAAGTGTGTTAGCCTACAAGTTGAAGCACTGGCATTAGAGGTAGGGTCAAAAAATACAGAAGAAAGTATTTTTAGAGGTAAAACGACTAAAGATGGGTATATATAATACAGACAAACAGATGTTTCTTTGACTTTTTCCCTCAGTGTCTAGAAAAACTTGCACAGTAAGTTATCCTGACTTATGATGGGATCATATAGAATTAAGTTATCTACTTCTCACCCTCTTGGAGTCAAGTGGAATTAAATATGCATCAGTATCAATCACAGTATCCATTTCCAATCGACTGCAGCAAGACTAGCTCCCTCCCAGCACCCTAGTCAGTGCCTGTCTCTAAGAAACTGCAGAATACCATGTTTGATTTGTCTTCTTTACCTCTAGATCCTCATACACAACAAAACTCTGCACTTTGTGTTCTGTTACAGGGATTGTTTTGGCCCTACAACACCACAGGACAGCCTTCTGTTAGGAACTGTTGTGGAGTCGTGTTAAGTTTGCCAGCGCTACAGATGCTGACTCATGTAACATCCATGTTAAAAGTGCTAACCCTGAGTGGCCACAGGAAGTGTGCAGCTATGGCTTCTGATGCCTTTTTAAAATACTGGGTGTGTGCCCTTTCCTGACAATGAGATTGATGACTAATTCATATGCCATCATATAGCCTTCATCCAGCATCTGGTGGAAGTAGAAGCAGACACCCACAGCTAAACCTTGAACTGAACTGAAATCCAGATGCAGAGGAGGAGGACTGATGAGAAAAGGAGTCCAGACAAGGCTGGTGAAACCCACAGAAACAGCTGACCTGAACAAGGGAAAACTCTTGGTCCCCAGACTGATAGCTGGGAAACCAGCATGGAACTGATCCATGGAACTGATCCCCCCTGAATGTGGGTGTCAGTGAGACCTTGGAAATCTATGGGGCCTTTTTTAGTGGATCAGTACTTATCGCTACCATAAGAATGGACTTTAGGAGCCCATCCCACATGGAGGGATACTCCCTGAGCCTAGACACAAGGGGGTTGGCCTAGGCCCTATCCCAAAGAATATGACAGACTTTGAAGACCCCCTATGGAAGGCCTCACCCTCCCTGGGGAGCAGAAAGGGTATGGGATAGGTAGGGTGTTAGTTGGGGGGGGCAGGGGAGGAGAGAAGGGAGAGGGACTTGGGATTGACATGTAAAATAATTTTCTTTCTAATAAAAAACAAACAAAAAACAAAAATACTGGATGTGTGGCTATTGTCGTGAGCTATCTGACGTCCTTTGTTTAGCTGGCTGGGGTTAAAGGGCATGTAGATTAGTAGGCCTGCTGTTGGATAATTGTCACAGTCAGTTATTTGGTAACACACATAGGAGGCAGCACCTTAGTTGCTAAGTAATAAATTCAGGCAAATCTTTCTGTCAGTCATTCTTACCCATCCAGTTTGAGAAAATGTGTTCTAGATAAGGGTATCTTGTCCCACCATTAACTTACACCTTTTTCTATTTTTCTACAAGGTCACACTGAGAGGGTCTGCCTCTGCTGGGTGGTACTGAGAGGTCTGCCTTGTCTCTGCTGGGCCTCACTGAAGGTGTACCATAGAGGAACTAAATGTTCTCTGATAACAGGTGTCACCTAACTCAACCTCAATTTCTCCACCTTTAAAGGGGACATAAAATAAGGTTACTTAACAGCAGTTGTGAGAATTGCAAAAAAGAAAATAAAAAATAAAACCTTTGTGTAAAAAAACTGAAAGTTTTGAATACAGTTTTCTCTTCTTTGGGCCCTGCATTGCATCAAACTTAACTAACAAATGTCTGTTGAGGGTACACTGTGAACAAGGCTCTGTTCTAGTCACTTAAATCTTTGCTGAAACAGTTCTTAAATAAGACAAAATGTATTAACAAAGGCTACTTGTGGTTTTCATTACTTGATGTACTTATGTGATTGCTTCAGAGAAGGCCTAGGGTTGGCCCAAGGAGGGATACCGGCCTCTTTGTGGTCAGTAGCTCCTGTGTGTTTGCTCAGAGATTGTCATTGTGGTGGGAGAGGACTATGGGCATATAGTTCTGCAGTACACCAGCAAAGCAGTGCTAAGAGGTCAGGAAACATTTGCTCAAGTTGTTGAAACAATGGAAACAAAGAAAAGAAAAGAGAAGGGCCAGCTTCGTGAAGTTCCTGCATGCTGCCGTCTTCTTCTTTGTTTCCTTTTTATCTTAAAATGTTCACCACCAGTCACTGTGGGGGCAGGCTTTGAAGTCTGCTATGCTCAAGATACCACCAAGTATGACAGACCACTTCCTGTTGCCTGCAAGATGTAGAAGTCTTAGCTACTTTTTCAGCACCATATCTCCCTGCACACTGGCATGGCCCACGATGATGGTAATAGACTGAACCTCTGAACTGTAAGCCACCACAATTATATGTTTTCCTTTAAGAGTTACCATGGTCATAGTGTCTCTTCACAGCAATAGAAACCTAAGACAGAAGTTGGTGGGTAGGACTGGAGTATTGCTGTGATGGGCCTGACCATGCTTTTGTTTGAAGGAAAATGGACATTGGGACTGTGTATTAGAAAAGCAGTTGAATAGTAAGTGCTGTTTAATAGGCCATACTAGTAGAAACATGGAAGACAGTGGTGCTGAGAGTAATTTGATGAACTGTGGAGCCTGGCTCAAGATGTTTCAGAGGAGAAGAATATGAATATGTGGCCTAGAGAGCAATCTTGTGATATTTTAGTAAAGAATGTGGTTGATTTTTGCTCTTGTCCAAAGAGTCTGCCTGAGGCTGAAGTGAATAGTTTTTGGGTTAATTCCTTTGGTAGAGGAAATCTCAAAAACAGCCTATCTATCAACCCTACAATAATAAATGCTAATTTTGTGTACCCTACATAAGAAAAGTTCACTGTTCCTTATGAAGTCTTCCACTGTGTAGAGGTAGACTTGAAAGCAATCCTTATTACTCCTGTATATGGATATGAGATCACAGAGACAATAAATAATTAGGAGAGAATCCAAAACTAGAATGAACAAACAATAAAGCATTCATTTGAACAAAAATCTATGCAGGCCTCCTACTGCCTCTATCAACATTTTCATTCATATGGCATCCCTTGAAATTTCATTTTGCATAAACCACCAGTTTCACATACATAGAGATGCCCTGAATCCTTCAAGAAAAGGAATGTATGATAAGAGGGGATATGAAAAACTTCAAAAGTCAGGGCCATATTATCACACTCAACAAGCCCTACTGCAGTTCACTTCCACACACTCTTCTGCTGGGCAGACCTTATTAGAGACTTGGATTCAGGACCAAGGACCACAAAGCAAACCGCCAGACCAGTAGCACAAAAGAAATCCAAGTTCTGACATTAGTGACTAATTTAATAGATTGTAGTAGATTAAGTACCACTGCTCTCACCTGTGATGGGTGCATTGCTAACTTGTTAGTTGGTGGCACTAATATCCTGATAACTATAAAGTGTGCTAAATTAAATTTCTTGCCAAATTTCGACCTTTGTTGAATTAATAGCAAATTGTAATATACACTTGAAATTAAAAGTGAACTTATACAGTTCTCAGATTCACACTGTGATCTTACAACAATATTCTTGTATCTTGGGATGACCATTTGGATTCTCACTGTGGTCTTCTTATGCAAAGTCCTTATATCTTACAGTGACTGTTTTGAAAGCATTACTTCATAAGGAAGTCATTTTGAGATTTTGGAAGTAAGACATTCTTGGTTAGTGTCCAAGAATCACCATCATTTTGAAATGTATTGCTGATTGTGACAAAAAATACATTGATTCCTGTGTGCTTCAATTCGGGGTCTTGATGAGGATTTTGTCTCCAGTATTTAAGTGTCAGAAAACTACATGGAGACGTGCTCACATTATAGCTATTTCCTGAGACACATGAGACACATTATTTTGACAATGTTCTATAATATACTTAACAAAATAAGACAAAATTGCACACTCTACTGCCACACAAAGTAAACCTATGTAAATATCTTTTTCCTATCAAATATGTGTTATTTTCCCAGATGGCATCATTTTAACATCTTTATTCCTGTTTGAACATGATGTATTTTAACAAAACTTCCTTCCATTTCTGGAGTTAGTAGTGACCAACCAGAGCATCCTGGACAATGCAGTTAGAAACCATCACCCTCTTTTTATGACATCCTACTTCCTGAATCCAAGCCCTTTACAATGGGATTTTTTTTTTCTAATTTTGAGACAAGATCTATTGGAAACATTCAAATAGAGGGTAAAAGACCTCCCAAACCTGCCTTTTGGGGCATGTTTATCATTAGCATAGCACAAATATGCCTAGCTATTATTTGATTTAGACAAAACTATGGTGAGGATATTTTGTGTTTGGTTTGTTTGGTTTTTTTTTTTTTTTCTTTTTTCTGTCTCACAAAAACCAAGTGTTCTCCAGCAATGAGGCAGCGGAAAAAATCAATACTTGCCATGTACCATGTAACCAATAGAATAAGGGGAATGATTTATGTATGGATGGATGCAGCCTGAATCAGCTGGGGCCTCTCGTACAGAGAGCAAGAAAAAGAGAGCAGAAGAAACGGAAAGGGAGAGAAAGAGAGAGGAAGGTTAGGCAAGCTCAACTGCAGAGATTATTTTTTAAATTGTGACCAGATATTTTTCTTTTTTTCCTCCTGCAGCAACAGTGCCCATCTCCAGCTCTGCAGGACATAGAAAAGCCTGCAATTTGTGGAATATATGATGGCTCAGCTTTCCCTTCCTTTCCTCAGAGTCCTGATGCCATGTTCATATTAAAGTGCACTGAGAAAGGGAAAATGCATGGCCTGCAGCCCTACAGCCTTCTAGTCATCTCCACCCTATGAAAGGCTAGTGATGGGTTGACAAGCACTAGTTGACAGAGAGGCAGGTCATCAACAGGATTTTACACACACACACACACACACACACACACACACACACACACACACACACACACACAGAGCACCGGTTCCTGAGGAGACCAGCGGCAAGGGCTCGCACAGGAAAACTACTCTATATCTCATGAGTTCCTGCTGGAGATATAGTTTGGTTAACTGGAAATCCAGGGAGCTGCGACATTTAAAGGTATTTAATCCTCAAGGTAACTTCTAGAGGGGCTCATACCCTTGCTGAAAGCTGAGATATGAAGTGTAGTCACAAGCTCGAAGGGGGGAGGCCCCTACTTCACAGCTGGGTATGTGTCCTATTGTATGCTGAATTCTAGTTGTGACTTTATACCAGCTTAATTTTTCCTTTAAGATACTACTGAGAATGTATCTTTAAATGAAAAAATATTTTTTCAATGCTCCTACTTTCTGCCTCAAACTCAGAATGAACCTTTTAAAATTTTGTGAGAGGCATATTTTATCATTTCTTTGAAATAGATTTATTATAAAGATGTATTTATATAAATCTCAATTCATCTTTGTGGGTTATCCTCTCTATATACTGTATGTACAAATATAGGAAGCTTGACTGCACTCTGTTTTCATCTGTCCATTAAAACAGATGTCCTTTTCTAACTAACTTGTGTCCTTTTCTGAGGGAAACTGATGCTAAATACCGTTACTATGTTTTTATGTCTCTTAACTCAGACAGTGTTAATGTCAAAGTTGGGTAGTCCTGTAGAATATTGTACATTTTGTACGTGATTCACTGCTCCACACATAACAGACAGGAAGATGCTTTAAACATCAAATGTGTCAGAATAACATCATCTTGTTAAGACTTGCTTAATTTAGAGTCAGTATTGTTAACATTTAACTCCTGTAAAGGAAACTCCCATCTTCAGTTGGCAAATGTATTAACATAATCTCTCTTGATAAAATGCCATTAATTTAAAAATAAGTATACTTACATGATACAAATTATCTTGACCTCTAATATCAAAATTTCATGCTATTTTAAATATATATCCACAGTATATTAGATGAAAATTTTAGCAACATTTTACATGTACATTTTTAAACTAGTTTTTTCTTTCATTTATATAATCATCATGGTTTCATATATGTATATGTCTATATTTAGCTCCATGTTTACACTCAGTGCTTCTCATTTATTTAGAGTTGAGTTTGCATAAAGGATTGGAAATAAATTGAAGATATTTAGAGAGCTATAAGAACTATTTTCAGTGGCAAGACATGTTGTTTAAGTGTCTTTTAATATTTAATACTATTTTGTGTATGTCACTGAAGAATAGTTAAGTTTTGCTTTATTATTATAAGTTATCTACTCATAAAATTATTTGGGGAAGATTTTTATTCACACTAAGTAAGGGCATCTAATTTCTGTTCTCCAAGTACACTTAGCAACAACAACAGACAAACACAGTCCAGAAGCAGATCATATAGTGAATTATCTTTCAGTAGTTACAATCATATCTGCTTCCCCAGAAGCAGAATAAACCCATTTTCTTCTCTTGAAGTAAGAAAAGACTGACAACATTTTACATTGAACTTGATTGTCACACTTCCACACACACTTCTGTTGCCCCAAACATGTAAAACAACAGGACCCATCACTGTCTTTACTTTTGATTCTGTCGCTTCAGCCAAGCCGCTGGGTGAGGGGTGAGAATGAGAAACCCTGGAGGCGGTGCAAATGGAGTGGAGACTGTTAGCTCAACGCTGTGGGAGCCTCTGCCAGAAGGAGCGTTCTTCGCACTCCACGAGCAGGTATGTAGTTACTAGAGAACTAACTGGAAATTAAAGAGCACAGTCGCCAGCAAGGTGATGCCAAAATATAAGGTAAGCATGTCCAGAACCCGGCTGTAGGTTTAACAGACATGTGTTACTTCCACTTAAGGAAAACTGTTATCTATAACAGAAAGACAGAGAGCCTGCCAATGGTTATAGAGTTTTTAATGAGTCCAACCAGGTCTGGATTATTATTTGAAACAGGCCTTACAAACACAGGAGCCTGGAGTGTTAGTAGACAGGGTCCTGGCCTCACAGGAGGAAGAACCCAAAAATGGGAGACAGATGTATAAGTAACAGAGAACCTGGTTTCATCACTGTTAACAGAGTGTCAATGAGTTCTTTTGTTTAAAAAGTATACTTGTATTATGTACAGCTTTTCTGGGTTCTAATGAAAGCCAATATTCCTTTCACCCCAACATGAGATTAATTTCCTATAAACATCTGGAGTTAAGACTCACAAGTGAAACTCACATCAGCATCTCATACTGTGACATAAAACCAAATCTCCTGGTAAGCAAGGGTATTGGGTAAACACCTGCTATGGTTTATTTGCCTTTATCAATGGTCAAAATTTCACTGTTGAAATGTCCATTACGAGAAAAATCAATATCTGAGCTTAGTCGCCTGCTTTGTTTTAATACCACGAATTATTTTGAAACCAATTAGCATAAATAACTATTTAGGAAGTACAAGAAATGAGTTTCGCTTTGTTATTCCAGCACCCACTAAAACCAATATAAGCTAGTATCTGGTTCCTTCTCCTTAAATACCAATTGATCCACTTAGTAAGAATTAATGAAAGAAATCATTTTAAAAGTCAGATTTTCAAGTCTAACTTCATTGTTGCATCAGAAACGAGACTGAAAGTATTCTAGTGTTATAAACAAAAATAGTATCAGCTCTGCATAATAGTGTGGTACTCTGACCTGAGAGATAACCAGCAAGTGTCCCAGAAAAGAACTGCTTCTTGCTCATTCCATTTCTTTTTTACTCCAATTAGCTGGGAGCAGGCAGAATTAACCCAGTTCAATCTGAGAATAACTGGATGGCAGATTTTTATTTTCAAATCTAAGCTGGTTAACTAAAATCATATAGAGCTTGGACTCCATTTGTCAGAAAAGCTAAACAAAGGCATGTGGCAATCCATATCTGCTCACGGACGTACTGCTAAAGCCAATTCCTGGATATTCCAGATCTGGGCATAAAGGCACAGAAGCACTACTAAAATACTAAAAGGACAGATGCTCAAAGCCACACCTCAGCTGGTGTGTCTGGTGGGATGAGCTTCTTTGGCCCTTGTCCTAGCTCTTTGCATTTGCATCTTTATAGATTATGGGAAGCTATAGATCCTTTCGTCTCTCACAAAGCTGTCCAATTCCGGCCACAGCTTCAAATGGTTTTACTGTATGGGCTGTCTCATTTATTCAAGCAGCTTTTTTTCTTTAAGATCTAAATGAGAACACATCCTCCCTTTACACCCCCAGGGAATAATCCAAAAGATGGGAGGCTCCTAATAAAACAATTAATTGTGATAAATTTCTGAATTTTACTCCTTCATCCAGGGCTATTTCCATGGCAACATCCTCTTCTCCTATTGTTGGGTTTTTCCTCATTCACACAGCAGGTTAAGCCCAGGGCAGCAAGGGCAGGCTGATGGTCAGCTTTTATTTTCTCTGGCCCTTCAACAAAGGTTAGTTGAGGTCACCAGAAGCCAAAGGGTAATTACTTTTCCTCCTCAGGGTTAGAGGTACACAGATTGCTATTGGGACAACTGTACCGGTGACCTTCAGCTTTTAATGTTCAATCCTCGTTTCTATCATCAGACTCATAAGTATGACACAGTGATCATGATGCTTTCTCCATGCCTAAAATTCAGAATAGAAAGCCAAATGTCCCTTGGGAAACTAATATCTTGCAATCAATTTGAAAAAACCCAATGCATAAATCAAGAGATATTCTATCTCTTGAATAAAGAATAGAAAAAATCATGGCAGAAAGTTGCAGGGTGTACTTTTCCTCTTCTATTCATTTGTTGTTCATAATCTCTTAGGCCTTAATAATTCTCCTGGAGGCATGTTAAGGCTGAGAAACGTAAGATTTCCACCTCAATCAGGAGCGTTGACTTCCCCTTTAAATGCTGATCTTTTTCTCAAAGTGGACTAAGAATAAGTCAGATTAAATGAGTTTTCCCTAGTCTTTTCTCAGTTCTGAAAGAAAATCAGTCTCTAAAATAATTGGGAAAGGGGTGTCTTCTCAGGCTCAATTCTCAAAACACTTTGCCATTCTCATTTGAAGAGCCACTTTCAGATGAGAGTTCTATAATTTTAATGTAAAATTTCAGATAAATGATTTCCATAGATTCCAAAAATGGAGACAGCCACGAGATGCAATGTGTCTGTCATTTCTCAGTCACCTAAAAGAATATTTCCAAGTCCCTAGCCATAATAAGTTTGCTGATGGCTTATCTCAAAAGAGCTACACAGAGGGAAACTAGTATCCCTTCTAGGAGAAAGACCCAGGTCATCTGGAATGGGTTCTTGTGGAAAGGAGCTCCTTTTCACTAAGTACCCAGAGAACTGACAGCAGGTTGCCCATTCTTCTAGAGGAGAAACACTACTTCTGCTGCTTTTCTCAGGTTCATGTGAGTGTGAGCTGGGAGTCACCAGGCATGTGATTTCTCCCCAGGCCCCATTCTCCAATAATCAAGCTTGACCTAGCTCTGACCATATCTTCATACAAAGCTATCTTTCTGCTCAGAAACGTGCTGCAAAGCCCTGGATGCTCCCTCCAATGCTGCCAGACTAGGCTGCACCATCAGCCTCTGCCTCTGACTTCCATGTGTGTTCCAGACTCCCTGCCTCAGCTACTCTGTGTGTGTGACTTTTCCCTCTCCTAGCTGATGCTGTTCCCAATAAATATCAATTCTTCTTTACAGTTCTCCCTCCATTTAAAAGTAAGCTTATACTTCAGTATATTCGGGAATTTCTCCATGTTTTATTCTGTGCTATGCTATATGTGAACCAATTTGATGAATGCCTTATACTTGATACATATACTATTCTGTAAATAATTGTATATCAGTGCTATGGAAAATTTGTCTATTTAAAACCCATAAAATAGAAACTTTTAAGAGACAGTGTTTTCAACTACTCTCATTTACAAATTCATTGACCTCTTTTTTTATTTTTATAATTGTAATTAGACCAATTTTAAATTAGAACCAAGTTTCTTTTACATGTCAATGCCAGTTTCCTCTCCCTCCCCTCCTCCCCTGACCCTACTGACCTCCTATCTCAACCCCTTTCTGCTCCCCAGGGAGGATGAGGCCTTCCACGGGGGAATCTTCAGAGTCTATCATATCATTTGGAGCAAGGCCTAGGCCCTCCCCAAAGTGTTCACTGACCTCTTACAAGAACATCTTACATTAGAACTTCTTGCATAATTGTCTTTGATGGAAATCTTAGAAATCTTTTTTTTTTTTTACTTTATTTTCTCTTGTCCATTCAACATTTCTATAAAGTCTTTGTAGCTAGCACTCTTGAAAGAAAAACATTTTGGTATCATCAAACCTCAAGCTCCCAAACTTCTCCTTCCTGCTGTCAGTGGCCAACAACAACTGTCAGCAGTGCACAGTTAAGGAGATAACAAAAAGCTAATTACGACCACAGCCAAAGATATCATTTTAGTAGTGAGATTTGAGTATGGTGAAGGATGTAGATGGGGGGTATCTAGAAAGGGAGATAAGATCAAAGGAGGCAAATGTCACCTTCCAGTATGTGACCTGGTTAAAAACTACCCAGTGAGGGAGGAAAGAGAAAGAGCTAACACCATGCACAGCTAGTCATCAGCAGTAGCTGATTTGGGAAAGAAACAGCTCTTTGCTTGTGGCTGAGCAGAGCCAGAAGGAGCAGTGTGTTCTCTGCTTGGGGACCCCTGACCAGGGGTATTTGATGAAGGCATTGCTGTCCACTCTGTTATTGATGTAATGTTATTTGGGGCATCAGATGGGACATGGGTTCAAGAAAGGTAAACTTTAAGAAAGGTATCTTTTCTTTTCTGCATACTTTCTCGCCTTCCTAATGACCTCTGACCTCCACTCCATCACCCCCACTCTGTTCTGCAGAGTCACACCTCCTATTGAGATTTTAAAGTCAATAGGCCACATCTGCCTTTGACCAGTTAATGAAGATGTCTGGCTGATATATTTACCCAAAAGCTACACATCTCCAACATGAGCATCTGAGTCATTTTGTGAGGGAGATACTTAGGAGCATCACCTCTTTGGACTCTATGAGATTACCATTAGAGTACTCTCTAAGCCAGCAATGAATTATTAAGAAAACCATGATATTTTTAAGTCCACGCTTCAGCCCACACAACACATCACACTTTCGTATTTTCTCATTCCAGAGCAGAATGAGCATTTTACTTTAGGCAAGAAATGTGGGTAGTTTCCCTGAGCTGGTTCTCACTAGTTCTGAGAGTTCTGTTTTCTCATGCACACCTGTGTCACTGGGTCTTTGTCTATAATCAGCCTTCCCCTCACTAGGCCTTCATCTCTAGTTGAGCTTCTTCGTTTCGATTTTATAGAAACAGTGTTCCCAGAAGGTCCAACACAGAGGGATTTCCATAGTCAGTTTCTTCTTTTTGTGCCAGAAAGAGTTGTGACCTGCCATTCCTAGGATTGCATGCCCACATGTGGAATGTAAAGCTGTCCCTGTGAATCTGTAGTTGAACTTCTCCAGGACTGGTTGAGTAGTTCCAGAAACTGATAGGAAAGTGGCCTAGTTAGGGCATCAGGCTCTGGCACCAAATTGGTGATGAGTATTCAGTACCAGGTGATATTGTCAGGCCTGGAGCCCACTAGGGCTAAACTGGACGTGGGAAGAAAATCAGTGTCAAGCACATGGAGCTTTTAACAAATGTACCAAATACAGACTTTCTAGCCTCAGCTCAGGGGGGCTGCTTCAGGAGCTCCCTGGGTCTGGTTCTAATGGTTGGGTAGGTGTTGGCACTATGCCTTGGCTCACAACACACTTAGAGTATCTGGACAGTGAATTTCATAGTCTGGATTTGAGTCTGACCAGCACCCTTCCCTTTGCTAAATATTTTCTTACCTTTTTAGAAACTTCTGTGTTTTCTGGACACACCGGTCTGTCCACCTTCTGGTGCTATTCCTCATTTTGACAGAGAACTTTGGTTTGTTAGTATCATGTGGATTTCAGTCACAAAACCTTTCATGATTACTGAGTCACAAAGCTCCTCTGCTTCCCTGATACTGGAGCAGAGAACTTGTCTTGTACCACAATCATCCTCCATATCCAAAGAAGCAGTTTCCACTGTTTCCAAAGCCACATTTCTCTACCAATTACTACCTGACCTACTGTCTTCTTTGACCTCAAATAAGCTAGAGATTTCTAAAACCATGAGGAGACACCATTTATTTCATGGAAAGCTCGTGTTATTAAGAGATAATGCATTTAGTACAATGGTGAAGTACACAGACTCTAGGGACAGACAGACAAACAGGAAGGCTAGATTTGAGTGTCAACTTTGCCTTTTACCAGCTGTGACTCTATTTCTCTTTCTTTTAAGAAATGAGTAATAACAAAACAATAACACACACACACACACACACACACACACACACACACACACACACACAGGGCTGTTAGACAATCTAGCTGATACAGCACACATGAGAAGTTTATCACTGTGCCTGGAGCACAGTGAGATCTGGGTAAACAGTAGCTGTTAATTGTATGGAACCCACATTACAGACAGTCAGCACAGGCTAGAACTCCAGCTGGACAGCTTCCTTATTAGCTACTTTGGGGAAAAATAATCCCTCTCTGGGCCCCAGTTTCTTTATTTCTAAATAGAAATTCACAAGGCAGTGTAGGATGGCTCTGAGGTATAGAAAAAATATATAATTTCCCAGCACTATGCCTGAAGCTTTTATTTAGTTTTGTTATTTAGTTTTGTCCTTTCTGGCTGGGATCTAGCTACATTACATTTGTTCCAAGCTAGATTTCTGCAAGGGACATTTGGGAGATGTTGTCAGAGAAATACCAAGTGTTATCCCCTCCCCAGCCCAGGTCCATGTCAAAGGAAGACAAGCATCGGTTTCAAATTTCTCTGAGGAAAGCAACATGGATTAGCTATAATTACATGCTTTATCTCATAAAGGCATTGCTAAGAGTCAGTGAGTAAGATTGCTTATGAGCATAGCATGCAATAATTAAGATGGTGCTTTCTAGTAGTCAAGTATGAGGACTCTGGCCTGGGATGGGAGGAGTAGCATGTGAGTCCACATTTTATCGGTGGAATGGAAATGAATCATTTATGTGAGAAAGCTGGAGTCTTTCTGTCCATCTGGTGAGCAGGCTTCAAAAGCTTCAGCTTGTGGTTGTCATTGTGCCTCCTGCTTCTGTGCATGAAGCTCTGGCCCTTCTCAGACAGCAATCGTGACCTAGGGCAAAACACTGCAAAGGCAGCACCCAAGACAAGATGCTCTTCCCCTTCCCGCCAGGCTGGGGTCAGAAGTTTCTTGAAGACCCTCTTGCAGCTTTGAATCTCTGCACAAAGTGATACACACCAAGGTCCACTTCTTACTCAGGGAGCTCCAAACAAGCCACCTCCTCAGACTTTGGGAGCTCAAGGACTTTTTTTTTAGGACAACAGTTTGTTTTCCCCCATAAAGAGGTTTTGGTTTTAGAGATTTAAGTGTTGGGTTTTTTTCAAACTATTATAGTCACTTCATTCAAGAAAAGACATCTGATCATTAAGACGTGGAAACACAAATCATGTGGGAGTTTCTCATGCACTCATGTATGAATGCACACGTGTACACACACACACACACACACACACACACACACAGAGAGAGAGAGAGAGAGAGAGAGAGAGAGAGACAGAGACAGAGACAGAGACAGAGACAGAGAGACAGAGAGAGAAAGAGACAGAGAGAGAGAAACACAGAGAGACAGGCAGACAGACACACACACACACAGAGAGAGAGAGAGAGAGAGAAACACAGAGAGAGAAAGAGACAGAGAGAGAGAGAGATAAGGAGAGAGAGACAGACACACACACACACACACAGAGAGAGAGAGAGAGAGAGAGAGAGAGAGAGAGAGAGAGAGGATAGTCTCATGTTACCATTAAAGGGCAAAGTGTTACCATGGGAAGCCAAAGTACCCGCAAATGTGTGTGCAGGCCCCCATTCTCCTACAGCTGGCATCTCTACATCCTCAAGCACCTCCGTTTCATCCTTGGCATGGGTGAGCACAGCCTCTTTCAGATCTTGAATCCCCTGACTACTTACTCTCCTTAGCCTCTTCCAGATTAGAAGGGGAAAGGCCTCACTGGAGTCTTGCGCCTGGGTGTGTAGTATTCTTGAATCCTGTCTGAGGCTGAGTTCCCTGTCCCTTCCAGGATCCCAGATACAGGCTGTTCCATGGTGCCCCTTGTTGTTCTGTGGATCCCAACTCCCTACCTCCCAATATCTGCTTACTTCAGCTGACTAAGCATCTTACAGGTAGATACTCATGAAACCAATGAGGTTGCATGGATAGAATTTTCTTCAGTATTGTAAGCTGAAGTCTCTTTTGCTCCGTCAACCATTGACCCTTACTGAGTTCCTATAAGTTATTGTGGCTAGGTGCATGAAATACAATCATGTAAAGTCTATTCTCAAGGCAATTGTCTACAATTTATTTCTTCCTGGAGGTCCAGAGAACCTTGTGTAATTTTCACAGTGTGCCAGGGACCCATACTGCAGGTGAGATAGATGTAAGTGCTTCAGGCAGATGATAAAAAACAACCACAGAAAATGGAGCTAATGCAGGGTGAAGGGCTCCCAGGGATCTTTGCAAGTTGTAATCTCTATGCAAGGACATGTTTTACACGGGTCCTCCTAAGGTTCTTCCATCTTCCTGCATAGATGTGACTTTTCCTCCCTCGAAGATGCCTGAAAAAATTGTGTTTATCATCTTTCATTTAAAACTTTTTAACAATAGTGCATCACAATCATCAAGTCAACAGAAAGCAGAGAGGAGTCGGGAGATGGCTACCAGAGAGGGCCAGCAGACAAATTCCTGCCTGGCCCTGCCACCAAGCAAATAATTCCTGGAGTAAATCAGCTCATCCCTCCAGACCTCAGTCTTCCCTTCAGAAAAACAAGTCAGTTGAACGGCCCTGGCAGTGCATGTGGAACCTACAGCGCTGGTTCTGTATGGCACATGCAACAGTCATCTTAATCATCACAAGTCGATGAAAGATCAAACATTTTAGCCCATTTCTCAGGGAAGAAAACAGAGGCATGGGACAGTTCTGTAACAAGCAAGCAGCAAAGGATTAGAACCTACCCATTCATTCTCTTTCCAGAACCTCCTCTCTTGATCACTAAGGTGGACCATCTTCTAGGAGATGAGATTTAGATGGTATTAAAGACCTGCTGGGTGTTTGTTTTATTCAGATCTGGAAGTGTAAAATGACTGTTAAGGGCTCATATTACATATACTTTTGACCAGCTGAGCAATCAAGACTGTATTATCCTGAGACTAAAAGTTCACATTCTCAAAATCCGCATAGGTACTTCAGATACCAGCTGCTTCCAGCGGCAACAGAAGGAAACAGCAATAACCATTAGACAGCAGCACAGAGGACCAGGACCTGACAGTGTCCCAATAAAAGCTGAGGATATGTCTTATTCTCCAAGACCAAGGCCACAGGGTCATATTGTCACCTAGCCAAGCCACTCTGTTTGACTGTACTCTAGGATGTTTCCTTATATTCAGCAGATAGTCACAAATCCCTTAGAAATGACAGAGTGGAGCCTGCCGCCCTGACACTCTTCCTCCAAGACCCTTGGTGGATATCGGGCCTCTTACAAAAACATCATGACATTTTTACAAGACTGCCATCAAGGGATGGCTTTGCACAGTCATTCAAGCACAGGTGCTTGTGGGTGGGGCTTGCTATATGATGAGTACTGAGCCCCATCTCAAGCCAGCTAAAAAACAGTCTCACCTCACAGCTTCTGCTAGCATCCCCTCCCCCTTCCCCTGCGCTAGCAAAGAGCAGAAACACTGCCACAAATGCCACCTGCAATGTCCTAGTCCAAGAAGCAGCTGCTTCTTCCCTTGAGACACCTGGTCCATTCCCAGCACATGCCCTGAACCCACCCTTTCCTCTTTCTGGAGCAGGCTTCTGATTGTTCTGTCTCTGCTGCCATCTCCACCAGGACACCTTCCTTGGTCCTTCTAATCAGACAGGATCTGCTTTTTTCCCCATGGTCCACAGGGCTTTTCTTGTGCCTTCCTCACAAGTTCTGCTCTCAGCGCAGTCTTCACATCTGATCTGCATTTCACTCTTCAAAGAGCTTAGAGCTGTGCCAGGCCCTGATCAACATCTGCTTTATTTTTCAAGGAATCTTCTCTCAGTCAGTACAAGGATACAGACAGTCAAAGTACACAACAAAGGAAGGGATCCTTGGACCATCTTATCCTCTTTCTCAATTGTTGAGTTGTAGAAGAATTTTTTTTAAATGAATTCCCAACTAACAAAGATGATCCCAGAGGTGAGAATAGGCTTGGAGCAACCACAACCATCACACACACAGATCATCTCCAAAGCTGTTCTGAGTGCAGACATCCCAAGCAAGAGCTGTTCATTGGACATTCAGCAGATCAAGTCCATGCTGCAGCTGCTGTTTTACCCTAGCTCCAAAGTGTCTGGAAGGATGTGAGCAAAGCAGCCAGCACAAGGCCACATCCATGATCAACCAGTCATTTGGTGGCACTTGCCAAGATAGAAATGCAACCCGGGTAAGAGCAGCTGATGTGTTTTGCTATACGCCTCCACACAAAAACACAAATGCAGCCGGGCATTGGTGGTGCACACCTTTAATCCCAGCACTTGGGAGGCAGAGGCAGGCAGATCTCTGTGAGTTCGAGGCCAGCCTGATCTCCAGAGCGAGTGCCAGGATAGGCTCCAAAGCTACACAGAGAAACCCTGTCTAGAAAAAACAAAAACATAAATGCAACTTTAACTTCATTAGAGAACCAAGAGTGCTATTTATAATTTTGACATTTATGGTGATGGACAAGTTGGTAAATGTGAAAATGCTCCCAGGATTTTCAAGATTCAGAATTTCCTTTACAAATATCCCATGTGCTGTTCTGTAAGGTGGCTGAAAACACTGCTAGCAGTGTTGAACGTGTGTTTTGACAGCCAAATGTATAGATCTGGAGGGGAGGAGCCAGGGAAATTGTTTGAGGTATTGCTTTGAAGATTAAGTCCTGTGAGGATGGAGCCTGAGCACACTCGTGCTACACATAGAGGTAAACAATGGTCACCTTTGGGCTTAGGATGACCTGCCCGCAAAAGATAGCCGATATTCACTTGATCAAGTTGCTGAACAGCAAAGGGGACATTCACCACAGAACACTATGTGATAACTTTAGAAAGTCATCCTTCTAACAAGTGGGTAGACTTGCTTTGCCCTAGTTGCTCCTCCTTGATTTTTAATGTATTTCTGTTTCTGTACCATGCCCCTTTGGTCAGCCTGAAGACTTGGATTGAAGGGTGAGGCTTAATGGAGCTCAAGTATGGAAGCCCTGTTAAGGATGAAAGTCATAGCCCTGGCTGGTGCATTGAGAATCAACAGGGAACTATCCAGTGTTCCTTTCTCACACTCCTTTTCACCCACAGGAGCTTGTGCCTTGCAGGCTTCAGAGCTAGAAGGCCAATCATGAGAGAGTGACACTCCATGGATATCTCCCTAGATGAGACACTAGAGCAGAAAACGGGAAGACAATTGCAGAGGAACAGTTTCATTCCACACAATGTCAGATTGCACAGTCGTATGTGTAACAATTATTGTTAGAATGTGGGTAAGGAACACGACTTCCTCTGATCCACTTTTTCTAAAACAGACTTCTGAAGAGGGTACTCCATTGTCCCTCTACCTTCCACAGACTAACCAGGGAGCAAAACTACACACTCCTTCCAACAAGTTCATTTTCCAAGCATTGTATCAACTTGACACTAGTTCTCAATTTCTACACCTTTCTTTTTGTCTGAATATTTGATAGGCATGAAATAATGATTTTAGTTAGGGCTAACAGTACATTAACGTGCCCACTATCAATCAGGAAAGTGCAGGTCAGCTCCTTGAATGATATGCAGCTCAGCACATTTAATCTTGAATTCAGCAAAAATGTATAAACACTTTTACTCCTGAAGTTATGGTTTAGGACAGATGGAGTAAATGGACAATACAGAGAATGATCAATTTAGAATGGTTTAAATGGAACAATAATGGATTGCTACTTCTTCCTTTTATCTGGTGTAGAAGCTGAGTGCTTATGCAGTCGTTTTCAGTATAAAAGAAATGGCAAGGAGTAACTACTCAAAAACAACCTTCTTGTCTTTTGTTTCTGTGCTGGCACTTAAACACCTGCTATGCACACGTTGCCTTGACAGAGAGCCAATAGATATTTACCAACTGATACCACTAGAACAGGTTGAAGAACAAATTACTCTCCTTTTTCTTAGGCATCTGGGACTCAGTTTTCCATTTAAGCTGGTGCCAACTTTGTGCACTAGTCATTGTAGATTCCAAAGTTTATTATTAATCTCTTCCTTTGCTACTGCCAACATTATAAAACCCATGTAGTGCTCATGGGTGACTCTCTTCCATTACAGTGTCCTCTACCACAAAATAGAGCACTCATTCCAAGAGACTCTAGAGTGTCTGTAAGGGGAAAGCAAGGAAACTTGAACTGAGGACTAATTAAGTCCTATCCATGTTGTCTAGTCCTCACAAGGGCTGTACTGAGTACAAGAGGAAGCAACTGTTTGGTATAAAACCTGACTTTTAGAGAAAGTTTGCTGGCTCTCTATTTGGCAATGGGGATATTTTTATATAAAAATAAAACCCAAATGTAAACTTAGAAATTAAAGCTTGAGTTTATGTTTTGAGCTTATGATAATTATACTTCTCTACTCTTACAAATTAAACTTGAACACATAAACCCACTGTTATAAGTAATTGTGTGGATAGTTTATAGTTTATAGTCCATGTGTTGTTGTTGAAAAGGAGTATCAACCTTCCTCTTTGAAGACTGAGGGTGCCCATTTTCATACAGGCTGGTTTTCTTCCACAACACACATCATCTTCTTAAACAAGAAATACTGGTTCAGAAAGGATGTAGAGTAGACTTTTCATACATGTTTACAACATATCATATACTTGATATTGATATGCCAAATGGCCTCTGAAAGAATAGTAAGACATGGTTGTCAAATGTGATATTAGTTAATATGCATCAGCAATCTGAGACCATAAATACAACCATTAGCTGTTTTTCTGTTTTCTTTTCTTGTACAATTATATGTTTACATCTAAGTTTTGGAAACTGTCAATATGCTAGTTGGCTATACTTATGTCCATTAAGCATATATTATTCTAATATTAAATTTATTAAATGTAAGTATATAAAATACTGTGAAGTACTGAGATATAAAGACATAGTCCTTGCTTTCAGAGAACTTAAAATCCAGTGAGGAAGCTGAGATTTTCAAATAGTTACTCAATGTTCTACTTTATATAGATTTATAAGGAAGTAAAAAGGCTTTATGCCTGATTTAGGTAAATTGTCTGAATATTATTTCCCAAACAGTATGGAAAAGCCAAACTACCTGAACCCCAAAAACAATCTTCCAGCTTTCTGGGGTGTCACAGTGACTGAAATTTCACTAAGCTCTGTAAATTCACTTCTTTAGCTTAACTGGGATTCCATTTCCCTCCTGTGTCAGTGGGTACCTTTAATTATTGGCATTTAAAATATTAGAGTAATTTAAACACATTTACAGTAGTTGTCTTTTGTTTTGTTTTGGTTTTTTTTGGCAATCTGATTTAAGAATTAACCTTGAATGAGGTAAGGTGTTGTCATGATACCCATCAAATCACTTTCTTCGTGAAGGGCCACTGACAAGGATGATGCACAGATAACAGGGGAAATCACAGAAAACCAGGCCAATCTCTCACAGTCTGGGGAAACGAAGTGTGTTAATAAAGCCAACGGTACCAGGAAAAACAGGAGTGAAAAGTGGAGAAAGGGTTGATTCCTCAGGTACTCCACTCGATCTTAAAAGTCAATCAGTCATTAGCCTTATAGAAATAGATGACAATAATAAAGGCAGAGAGAAAAAATGGAGATTTTCCCATAAATGCTGTGTTGATGATGACTATTCACGCAGTGGCTAATGTTCACAACAGGAACAAGCCTCTATAAACTGTGTATTAAAGCTCTGTTTGGTCCCAATGAAAAAAATAATTTAACCCTTTACTAACTCAAAATTTTTACTCCTTGGACACAGACAGAGCCACATATGTTTATCAACTAATTGCAAAGCAAAATGCACAGCTCTGAAATTATAAAATGCATTATCATTCACTGATAGACACTGCACAATGCAGCAGGCTTTGGTGAAGCTATTTCCACTAACACAATAGCAATAAATATGATTTGATTGAAGGACTGATTATTTACTCCTCTAGTCCCAGGTTATTCAGGAGATCAACACACTTCACTTTCTTTCTATTTTATTTGCTGTACAATATTTTGTATACTGATCTGATTAATATCAGTAATGGCATATAAGTAAGTTGCTATTTTCTTTTTCCTTCCTTCTTTGCCTGCATTTGGTTCTGTGAAGTTTTGTCACATGTAGCAAGTCCTGTAAGCACACCAAAATCAAATCAGAGTTGAACCATCACTACCAAGAATCACCTTTATACTCAAAGTTTATCCCTAATAGATGGAAAGCACTTACATTTCTATAATGTTGCCTATTTGAGTATGTTCTGTGGAATCAATCCATATGTAAAATGAAATCACAAAAAGTATATCTTCTTAAAAAATTTCACCTGCTTTTAAAGACACGTGTATGGTTCATATCCATGTACATACAAGCACATGCCTGTATTTGCTTTTGACAATCTTGATTCCATTTTTATAAAAAGGTGTTAAATTTAATTGTATTTGATGTCTAAGACATTAGAGGCAGCCTAGGGACAACCTACCCAAATGTTCACTGAAAGGTGCCCCCTTTCGTGATGCCTGCATCTTCAGTGGTTCAGTGACTCACAGGGCTAAATTGAGTCAAAGCTCTGGCTTTGGGAGAAAATTGCTGTAGGAAGGGAGGAGGCAACACACTTTGCAGATGCTGCATCCATCCTGCCATCCTGCCTGCTCTGGCTTCTAGCAGGAGTCCCAGGAGGGAATCTGCAAGACAAGTAGGAGATAAGGAGTTAATTGCTTCTAACCAGGCCATAAGTTAAGCTGTTTTTTTCAGAGATCTGAAGGAAGAGATGCTCCAAAGGACTAATGAACACACACATCTAAAAATATCTCCTTGTTTAATTAACAGCACACACACACACACACACACACACACACACACACACACACACACACACAAACACACACACAAACACAGCCACTCTAATTAAAACTGCCAGCCAGACCTAGGACTATCGGTTCCACATCTTTCACAGGCATTTAAAAAAGTCCCATGAAATCATTCAAACATTACTGGGAAATAACACCAAAAACTGTAGAGAAGGGTATCTGAGCAGGAAATTAACTCTGTGCTAAGCCAGGAAGCTACCACATTATAGAAGTCAAGCTGTGCACAAGGTCAGCTGGAGACCTGGAGGTGCTGAAGGCAGAACCAGTTCCAGGCAGTTTCCATGGAGGCTTGAAGTCATAGCAGGAACACTCCATCTCTAGCTTCCAGAGACTGAGCTTAGCCCTACCTAGGAAAGCCCAAGCATTTACTCAACATGGTGGAGTAGAGTATCCTACTCTAAATAGCAACAACCAATGCCTAGTGAGTGAGTGTTTGCTGTGTGCCAGGAATTGCCAACCCTTATAACCTCATGTAACACAGCATACCATGTTACATATGGTAAACTGAAGTTTAGCAAAGTGAAGTTGCTTGTCCTGGATCTCAAAGCCAGAGAGGCTCCAGGAGATGAATGTAGGCAAAGTGGGACAATGGACTGCCTACTTAACATGAAAGACCCCCAGGATCTCAGCCCAGGACCTCAGTCACCCCAATCACCAGGCAGAGTCGAAAACTTGATGGCTTTATTGTTGTTTAATGAGCTAACCCCATGTTAGCACGGGTGTTTCATTCACCCACCATGGCAGATGGCTAGAAAAGACAGCTCGAATCGTCTGCATAGAGATCTTATAGGGCAGCATAAGGGGAGTGTCTAGGGGTATGCACAGGCTCAGGATTGGTGTGCCTCCAGGTTTGGAGGATTTGCCCTGTGTTGATTGGTCAACTGGTTGTTATGGCCCATAGGCCCTCCCAGGGTGGTTGCTATGCTTTCTGCATCATAGCTGTGTACTTGTCCGTAAAGCACACCCAGAGCCGTAAAGCATAGCATCATCAGCTAACTTCTGATTGGTTCCTTGCCATGAGGCAGGCATCTGACCTCGTAGTGACTAAGACAAAGTCAGACAAGCACGTGTTCGACTGTTATGGCTGCTGAAATGGGGAGCTGGTCCCTTCAAACATACTCACTAAGTTTCCAGATTAAGTCCTAATGGACTACAGAACAAGACTAACAAGCAAAACACTGAAAAATGGCAAGTTTTATAATATTGGCATTAACCTGTTTCATGTATCCAGCCATTTTTATATCATTTTAAATAGTAAAGGCCAGAATTAAATACAGGTTTCTATATTGTCAAATACTGATAGTAAAAAAACAGTAACACCCCCAAGTTCAAAGTGGCATCAACTTGAATGTTTTCAGCACCTTCGTTTGTGTGAAAAGGCAATTCATGTACATTCATGTTTAACATAGGAAGGTCATACATTGCATTAAAGTCAGACCAACAATAGGTGCATTTTTTGGATTCAAATGTTCTAATTTACAAATTAAAAGAAGGCTTTAAGGCTGCATAGGAACTGAGGTGGCACACAGTCTTGTTACTCAACTGGAAACTGTTATGGGAAAAGGTAGCACCATGATATGCAGTTTCCTGGTTTTGATGGTGAAATTTCCTCTTTTAAAAAACTGATTTTTATTACTTAACACAATGCTAGCCAAAGAGGATATTTCTGAGGTTGGATCTAACCTGCAGATTAGGAATCTACTCACTATAGGAAAAAGACATCCAAAGGAATAGTCCATGGAGTTGGGGCCTGAATAGGCAGAAGAGTGGAGACTGGGAGGGAAGGTGAGAACTGGAAGCAACCAGCTCAAATGTTTCAGATGGTGATGTGCCTAGCTCTGTGCTGTTGTCTACAGGGATATCACTGGCTGAATTTTTACAACAAACATAAGTAGGCACATCCCCACAACCTACAGATAAGAAAACTGAAGGCTAGAGAAATTATCTAGTCCAAGGTCACATAACTGGTAGGAATCAGCATCCAGGTCTGTGTGTGTTCCGGAGTCGAGTTCCTAGCCAGTGTCAGTTGCCATTTCTCTTGCTGCTCTTGAAATGGGACCTGGAGAATAAAAAGGCAAAGTCTTTGTGAGATGCTGTGAGTGCTCAGTAGCCCAGGAGCTTCCAAGTCTAGAGAGGGCAAAGGAAGTTCACATTCTCCTGCTGATACTGCTATTCCTTCAGGGGCAAGGTTGGGGTTGCCAAGAGCAGGGAAACCCATCTGTGCACTCTGCCCTCTACTGCTAAGCCCAGGTCAGTTGCACTGGCAAACCACATATGTGCTCTGAGGCTCCCAATAGTCAGTTTTTCATCTGATCTAGGAAAACAATATCAAGGCAACTGTCAAAGAAAACAGTTTCCACCAGTTCCACGTATCCATCCCAGATTGGTTTATGAAAATGCTTTCCTTTTAAAGGTTTACCTGTGTGTGTGTGTGTGTGTGTGTGTGTGTGTGTGTGTGTGTGTGTGTGTGTAGGGGGGTGTGTTCATGTAAACCACATGTGTGCTTCTATCCAGCCCCAGAAACTACTGTATAAATTATTATCTTACTAAGATAATAATATCTTAATAAGATATTCTCTTATTCCAATGTCAGAAGAGCAGCCCACTGCTGTAACTGAAACTCAGGCTCCCAACAGACCCTGGTTATGGATTAAGATTTCTAGCCAAATCAGTTACCACTTTTGAAGATGAAAGCTTCAGTTTCTCTTTTTAAGCTGAGGATTGATAGATGTGTACAAAATCTAAGGCCCATTACACCTACCTTCGAGATGTAGGCTAATGACAAGAGCATATCTGTAAATTTGGCTTTAAAATTCCTTTTTAATATTTTTGTTGAAACCCCAAATTCCAGTTAAATAATCACTTAGTCACCTGTTTGTGAAGTTGGGTAATTACATTTTATGGCAAATCTCTCACCATCCACAATTAAAGAGTTCAGTGGTAACCCATCACAGCAACAAACTGAGTGCCTCCAAGCTAGAAGCTATCCAGTAGACAGATGCTGATGAAGATACTCTAACATGCCCCACCATTTAAAGGCTATCAGACTATTGTATAATATGTTCTTTTAAGCAAAAACTACTGGAAGGGATTACATAAACTGCTATGAGGCAGCTTGTCTAACTCTGTCGCGAGTGTACTTGTTTTGAAAAACCTCCACTCATGGCTGTAATGTACAATTACAAAGCCAAATTTAGGAATATCTTCTTTGACTCACATGTCTCTGATCTCTGAAACACATCTTATTCAATAGCAACAGCAGTTTCTGAAAGCCTATTTGGTTCTGAAATTGTAACCATTGACCTAAAGCTCAGACTTCTTCTTTTCATTTTTTCCTATAAATTGTTTTTATTATGTTTAGGTATGTCCTATGTATCCCTAATCTCCCCAAGGTTTTTGTTTGTTTGTTTGTTTGTTTTTTATTTTATTTTAGAAACAATCTTATTTTACATATCAATCTCCCCATTCCTTCAACCTCCCATCCCTCCCATGGCCCTACCGCCCCCACACCCCAACCATTCCCCAAAGATAGTGAGGCCCTCCACAGGAGATCATGGAAGTCTGTCACATCATTTGCAGGAGGGCCTAGGCCCTCTTTCGTGTATCTGGGCTGCAAAAGTATCCCTCCATAGGGAATGGGCTCCCAAAGTCCATTTGTACACTAGGGAAAAACGCTGGCTCCACAGTTAGAGGTCCCATAGACTGCCCAGGCCTCCTAGCTGGCACCCACATTCCGAGGGCTTGGTTCAATCCCAATGCTGGTTCCCCAGCTCAATGACTAGGGTCTCTGTGCTCTCACCTAGTCTGATGACTGGAGATGCTGAAAGCAGCTTAGCATCAGCCCCTTCATTTGTGCATTTCTACCTAAAAGATGATCTGAAAGCAAAGACAGATCCCCTCCAAAAAGAATTTATTTTCCTGTCCAAATCTACTTCTCCTTATTTATCTTGGGTGTTCCTAGCTCCATACATTCAGCATCCTATTCTGTAAACCTAATAGTTGTTTTTAGTTTTCCCTCTCCCTCAACTTCACATCTACCCACCAGCAGACCAGTTGTTGGTCAGAATGCCAACCCCTATTACGGTAGCCAGCAGAGTTTCCCCCCTAAATATAATAATAATAATAAAATGAAACTAGTCAACATAATTTTTCCATACCAATTAAGGAGCATAATGTTACTAGTTGTTTGAAAGGTCAAATTGCCAATACAGGAAGGTCTAGATAATTAGAACAATACAAGGTCTGGCTTAGCACTTTAGGTCAAATCCTTGGAAAACATACATTCTTTATGCAAAATTAAGTGTTACAAGATCTTCCTACCATATATCAGTTTTTTCTTTTGCCGTTTGTCTCCCAGGTATGAATTGTGGAGGTGAATCTGCTCAAAAGCAGATGTGACTCTTTGTCACGAAAAACCTTAGATTACTAAACATCTTAAGTGCCATGTTCTGTAGGTCTCTGAAGTGTTTGAAAATCATCTATTTGTCTAAAATATACCTGTTAAACCTTGAAAACATACCTAATTTAACTACAAGTTTGATTATTACAGACTAACCACTAACATCATTTCTTTGTTATACATTTTTAAATGAGCTGCATAAACACAGTACCCCAAAGAAGAGGAGACATTCAGTATAGCAAAAATAACTCTAAATTTTATCAGTGTACCAAAATCCACACCAATGAAAAGTATCTGAGATTTATCATTGTCTTTTTATCCTATATTCCCCTAAATTATAATAAACGTTCATAACCCCCCAAAAAATAACCAACCAATCACCCCACTTCTTGGGAATATGGGTGTCATTTTCTATAGACTGCTTCCTGTTGTGGGAAAAGGCATCTTTAGGGGTCTGAGAAAATTGAGATAATGGCCAAATCCTGGCAAGACCAGCTATAACCTTTGTTGATATATATCACCTGTCAAGATTGAGGAAATCTCCCACGATAAAATCTGATCCATATCAACCCTGAAGGAATCCACAGCCTCTTGTTTCCCGTGGAAATAAAAGCAAAACCTCTTTTCCAAAGCAATGCATTTTTAGAGTCCCATTTTAAAGCTAAGGCATTTTTAAAATACCTAGGCTGGTTTGTTTCATCAGTTCCTCTTTCAATCCCATGTCTCTTAGCAGCTGTCATTTGCTTATCAACAATCAAAAAATTCAAAATCAACACAATAATATACAGGATCCAGACTCCATGTGTACCTCCCATCTTATGTGGCTTTTTTCTTTTTTATTACTTTTACTCTCTTTAAAGACTTTATTTTTAACCTATTTATTTCTTTCTATAACTGTCTGTATCTATTTTCTTTTCTTAAGCCTACACCATTGTTAAACACACTAGAATGTGTTTATGTGTTTAGAGGTTTTTTATTTTCATCTGAACATTTTTTACTGCATCTTTTAGCTTGTTTTTTTTTTTTTAAACCACATGAGCCTTTAAATTGCTAAGCTATTGTGGGCTATAATCTTCTCAGTGGCTTTAGTGGCTGGCTATGCCCACTTCCTTGATAATGAAAGCGAAGCCTAAACCCAAAGGTTCTTTTCACCAGGAACTACATTCAACCCCCCAGCTCTGGAATGCCAGCGCCCTACACTGGCAGGCTTTTTTTTTTTTTTTTTTTTTTTTTTTTTTTTTTTTTTTTTTTTTACTTAGTTTTTTGTTTCTACTTAGCATGAAAAAGGCTGTTTACGTCTTCTTCTGTACAACAGGGTTTCTTAAGAGCTGTATCCTTTAAAATAAAAAGCTATCTCACTCGGGACCTATGGAAGTTCTAGAGCCCCACTTTGGATGCCAAATGTTGTTGGCTGTTGGCTTTTTTACTCTTTGGACTTTTTGGGGACCTGCCACCCAGCTCCCAAATAGATCACATGGAGTCTTATTCTTTCTTATGAATCCTTGGCCTTAAATTGGCTTATTTCTAGACAGCTTTTCTTAACTTAAATTATCCCATCTACCTTTTGCCTCTGGGATTTTATCTTTCTCTATTCCACTTACTTTTCTTTACTTCTTACTCCATAGCTTATTGTGTAGCTGGATGGCTGGCCCCTGAAGACCTCCTTTCTTCCTCATTTTCTCTCTCCTTGATCCTCTTCTTCCTATTTTATTCTCTTTGCCTGTCAGCCCTGCCTGTCCTTTCTCCTGCCTAGCTATTGGTCATCCAGCTCTTTATTAGACCAATCAGGTGTTTTAAACAGGCAAAGTAACACAGCTTCACAGAGGGTAAACAAATGGAACATAAAAGAATGCAACACATCTTTGTATCATTAAACAAATGTTCCACAGCATAAACAAATGTAACACATCTTAAACTAATATTCTACACAACTCATTTGTAAGGAAAAGCCTAGAGTTTGTCTTGGGTCTTGTCACCATTTTAAGATTTTAAAATAAGGATTTTCATACGTAAGAAATGTCATTTCAAATTGTTCAAGTTAAAGAGTGGGGCCTTCAACATGGCTTCAGTGTTGAAGCCATATATTTCCCAAAGTTACCAAAGTATAAACAGCAATGAATATTACTAGACACCAGACACTGAACAGTTCATTAATTCACTGGTAATCGCACAACCCCAGAAACTGTCACTGTTTCTAACCCTGATTGACAGTCTAGAAGTCTGTTGTCACTGCTTAACATTTATTAATCAGTTGATTTCAAAATATAAGGCTGATCAAATAAGAACTTCATCATAAGATCTTCAGTAACTTAGTCCTCCATCCAAATAGAATACTGAGTTTTGAATTTCAAAATTTCTTGGTCTCAGAAAATATCTCCATATAAATGAAAGTTTAGATCAGCATATTTTCCTGAGAACTGCCAATTGCATCATTCTGTGACATATAAATCACTATTGACCATTATATTCTTCAGAACACAACAAAATCATTTTGACTAACATTCTAAGGGTTTACTACATGACACACATGTCTATTACTTTGTAAATTACTTTATATTTTAGTATATAGCTGAGTTAGTTAATATCTTTCTAATATCAAGCAAAGACAGATAACTATCATGTCTGGGACTTAGAGGTAGATCTAATTCTCCTTAGAGAATAAGATATGGCTAATTAGCTCAGGACTGTGGGGGGAAATATTTTTGTGACAAAACATATTAAAATTGAGAAGCAGCTGTGGGTAGCAGCTTGTAGGATACTATTACAGTCCAAGTATCTTTTTAGAAATTTTCACTTCAGGACATAAAATGTGACTCCTCACAAGCAGCACAGCTCACAAGCAGGACAGTTTACAAGTGGCACAGTTCATAAGTGCCATAGCTCATAAGAGGCAACCCAATATTCATGCTTTGGGCAATATGGTGTCATTGGCTTTTTGTTTCTGTCTATATCAGCAGTAGCGAACAAGGAAAGTGGGCCCTACATTTAGAGCAAAGACAAATAAATGGGAAAATACATGGTGGAGAAACAGTTTTATTGATTAGTAATCTCTGGATGAGTTATAGTTTATATCATAAACCTATAACTCAATCAATGAATTAATACTGGATACCCTAGACTGTTGGTATCTATGGCAATGGCTTCAGCATTCTGTGATTTTAATAACAGTAGCAGCAAATACTAACAAATGTGCACAAGTATCTACTCAATATGAATCCCTGGATTGATCTCCCATTTTAAAAAAGTGTCTCTAAACCCCAAATATGGTGTGAAGCATACATTACATATCAATAGGTTTTCCAAGTGCAATAATTGTTTCTCTCTGGGAGATTCCCATTAGTCCCAGAAGGAAGAAAACTTTGATTCACTTCAAAGAACACAGCAGATGTGGATAAGCTGTGTGTACTGCTGACCTTATCGGGCAAAAAGCAGGCCTTGAAAATCACAGAACACCCTGGGCATGTACAAATCGGTGGTGGGAACCAAACAGCTGGTCAAAAATGTGTTCTTCCAAATCTGCCAAATATGAAACTGCAGGTCTTGGAAGGAAAAAGAGGAAAGCAAGTCTGTGAAATGTCTCTGTGCACTTAAAACACCCTCAGAGAATAATATAAAGAAAGAAGAGGTATGTTTTTGACACCTGGGAATCTTAGACACATTGAGGAAAAATATTTTCTATGTAATATTTTGCTTAAGCTCCTGGACACAAAGCTCACCTTTGATGCTGTATTTTTTCCTTGTTATCTGGGTTCTGTAGCCAAGGAGATGGCTGGAAAGTGGGGTGGGGTGAAGGCATGAGTATGCTTTATTTATCATAGATAATGATAAACCTAGTGGAGCAACCTAGTGCAGCCATTTAAATTTGAGGGCTGGGAATAAGGGGAGGGTGAGGAAGTTTCTGTATTTTGAAATGGGCAAAGTTTTTAGTTCTACCAAAATCTCTTCCCAGCATTATTTGAATATCGGGGACAATTGTTTGTCCCCACTATCAGCTAGACCAAAAACTTGAATACCTCTAGTATTGGAGAATCCCAGGTCCTCGAACTGAGCATTTCTGAGGAAGCAACGTATGTTCTTAGGCAAGGCACAGTGATGCTTTTTGAAAGTCAAGGCTTTTGTTTACTTAGCTTTTAATTTTTAATTATTCCTTATGTTAGCATACAAAGTACTGACTTTCACCATGCTGCCTTCATTCACATGGGTAATACTTTCTTCACAACCATTCTTCCCTATCACTTCCCTCTCCTATCCCCTTTCCCTCATCCCTCTGGTTCCTTTTCTTCTCCTAGACATTGAGCTGACTCCTGCTTTACAAGGCAAGAGTTTACAATCTCAGGTTTAAATTGTTTCTATTTGTAGTGAAACTAGTACAATATTGAACAAACGAAACAGATGTGGTAACAGAAAAGCAAGTCCTGGCTTACATGCTAGGGGGGCTACTCAAAAGAAAAGGAAACTCAAGGAGGCCACCCAAGGATATGAAGCAGGCATGGTCTAAGGGAAATTAAAAGCACCAGTGTTGCCCTTACAAACATATCAGAATTTGGTTTAAGGCCTAGAAATTTTCATTTATTCAGTTATTCAACTAGCAATTACAGCAGAGCTACTGCTGTATGCCAAGTGTAATATAAGATGTAGAGCTATAGAGTCAAAATTTCAAGAGTCCTCAACTCAGCAGAGGAGGAACGGTGTGGCATTCACTCGATGCAAGGTGGTGCATAGAAAGTTCCTAGAGAAAAGAATCAGGAGGATGGAAATGAGACTAAGGGAAATGCAAAAGCCAGGAGGTGACAGGGGAGATCCTGGTATAGTTGTTAGCTGCATAGAGCTAAAGACCTGGAATCACTTTCAATCATTCATTTTCCTATTCAAGAATTTATGATGGACCTACTATGTGTCAATGGCAAGACAGTATGCCTAGATCAAAACTTACAAGATGGAGAGTGGATGGAGGGACAGAACCAAAAGGGGCAAGATAATGGTGGAACTCCGTTGTCTGGAGCCTGCTTTCTCCCAAGAGACAATTTTATTGATCAATACAAGCAACAGTGGTTCAGACTTGAATGTGACCATTTCTAATCAAATCAAGTAAGCACAGGATATGCCACTTCAGCTATGACAGATATACTCATTCATGTTCTCACTTGTCATTTGTGTTTCTGACTTGAGCCAGGTCATGGCCAACAAACTACTTCCCTACAACTATAGGCCCAGGATATTCTTAGGCCACAATGACTGGAAGTTGTTATTAAAGTTATGACCCCAAACCACAGGAACTGGGCAACCTGACACACCTGAAAAAGTTCCTCTCAAAGACCCCTGTCCCCAAATTCCTGCCCTAGCTCTCCTGAGGCTCAAAGTATCAGATGCTGCTCTACTATGAAGCCTGTGCCTTATGTGTTCATTGTTACCTGGTTTATGATGCTGGTTCACTTAAGTCCTTAACCTTTGTAGATTTGTAACAAGAGAATACACAAAGATTCCCAAAAAGACCATTTGTAATTCACCCTGAGAGTAACACGTTTTGACTTACCTAGAAAAAGGGCAATATTTTCTTCATTGCTATAGTAATGATATCTGACTTCAAAATAAATGTCTTTATCAGATTTAAAAAAAAAACGGTTCTTTCCATGACAATTTCATCATGATACTTCATCAGAGAAACTGGAGGAAGAGATACAGGAACCTCCTTTAAGATTTTATCTCAAAATTTTCTTGTGGTGATAAATGTCTGCTTGATGCAAACACTGTAAACCAAAATCGTGCTGTGGAAGCACTTTGAGCAGCCACACAGGGCAGAGTGGTTCAGAGACCCTCCAGTTGACACTTGCTGTTTATTTCTATGGTCTCTCTTGAGATATAAGATCCAGGAAAAGAAATTATAATTTCACTTTCAAGCTCTCAGCATCTTAGAAAAGCAGCTAAGAAAGTCAAAAGGGGGAAGACTGACAAGCTTCCTGGTATTCAAAGGTGAGGTACTGGTATTTTATAGGCCTCAGTCCATACACATTGTGATGAGAGGATGTCACTATGCCCCAGTAATGATCCTGGGGGAAACTTCTGGAGGTATATACTGTGTGGTGATAGACAACAATTCTGGGAGCAAAACATCACTTCAGTTTTAAGCAGATAAAATAGAGGGAAGAATGGTCTAGGACAGGTCTTCATAATCAGTAAGTAACACTGAGGAGCATTCTGAAGACGCAAGGGAGGGAGGTTCCCAGTAGCTTTGATGATGGAAACAGAACCACTATGCTATACTTGGCCCCTCCTTTCCTTGCTGTCAGCCTTTTTAGAACAAGTCTAGCTCCTGTGCTAGGAAGATTCTGTCACCTCATTATTAACTCAGCTCAACAGTCCCTTCAATTCACACCATCTCCATTGCATTTTTTCAACCAGTGATTCATGCGGTGTTTATTGAAAAGCCACTCTATGCACAGTGATTCTAGGTCTGGGTAAAATCAACAGCATACGAGAGTCACTGCTCTCCTCACAGTGCAGTGGAAGGATGCAGTGAAGACAGACTCAATGAGCAAAAGAACAGAGTCATCACAATAGGTAAAAAGAGTCACACAGCAAAGACAGGGCATTTCTCTGCCCTGTGATGACAAGGGCCTAAGTAACAAAGGAGCTATGGTCTATTAGGGCCACACTGCTGTGTTCATATATTGATTAGCTCTGCCACCACAATTAGCTCTGAGGAAGTTGTGTCACTTCCTTATGGTGTGATTTCCTTGAATATGAATTGGAAATAACACTTTATGTCTCAAAGTATTGTTTTGAGGGTTAAATGGATGAAATGACATGATTTTATTAGGTACATGAAACACTAACACTAATAAAGAGCTTTCCTGCAAGGGTAGATATGATCATCTAATCTTTAAGAACCTTTCCAGGCAGACAGTACCTATTCCTTATTGCATTTTTACAAGAGATAGAAAAAAAGATTAGATCAGCAGCGCCACTCCTCCATCTCCTTGTCCCATGAATGGGACTGCTAATTTCACTATTAGTAATATTCTCAAGATGTATTATTATATAAATGGAAAATAACAAAAACTTGTGTTCCACCAATTTGCAAGAAATTCCTACCTTCCAGTAAATATAAGATCCAACTGGGAAGCTGCAGCAGTTAACAGCCAACACAGGGTCATAAACGTGTGAAAAGTCAGATACTGCAATAATAGTGCTGAAGAGATAAACAGTCAAATAAAACACAGCCTTGGTAATTCCCAAGTTAAAAAAAAAAAACATAACCCTCTAAAAGGTAATTGAGAGATGGAGGATAAGGGGTGGGTCCTATTTGAAGTAGTAAAACTTTACCTCAGTCACTTTACCCCTAACACAAGATCTTGTGGTATGGCAGGTACTGGAGCAATTAATGGGAAATTTATACTTACAATGCTAGGAAAATAATCCTCCATATGAAACAAAAATTGCTTTGGGTTGAAGAAATAAACAAGAAGGGGTTTTTTCAAAAGTCAAGGTAAGAACATTCTCCTCTTGTCATAAATTAGTACTGAGTTTAAATTTTGAATCACACTTGTTATTGCTAGCTTTATCCTAATGTAAACCTCAAGTTTCAAAGCTCATTAACTTTCTTAATTTCTATGTTTAGATCCTGAGTGTGCCCCAGGAGCATGTTTTATTTATAAGTTGCTGTGCGTTGGTGTTGTCTTTAAGAGAACTGTAATCTTCTGTGCACTGCAGAGGTGACTTCCTTAAAGTGTCATTCTGAAGTTTACTCATTTAGATGAAGGTGTTTCCAGTTCTCTTAATGGAGCTTAGATTCCTGAGTAAAGCATTTTATCACTTAAATTGTGTTACTCATTGGTTATACATTATCTGCTTATATTAAGAAGCTACTGTGAGCAGTTAATGTTTACTAAACAATCAATAAACTCTAAGTACAACAAGACTAAACTCAAACAAGTAGACTAGATTTCAGGAAACACTGAGACCGTGTGAACAATGGCCCCTGAGAGAACTCATTTCTTCTCAAAAGATCTAATTTATCTTTTTAGTGTCATCAAACGTAATAATCAATGGCATGTCTTATAGCTTCAGTGATGCAGCAACTTGACAATAACTAAGAGAGGTTTAGAAATCAATTCATCAATTCACAGTTTAAATCAGACTGTGTATGGTTACTTTTAAGTGATTAAACTCTCCAATAATAGACGTTAAGAAAAAGTACAGCTGTAGATATCTACCTTCATACAATAACTCAGCTTCTGTTCCACCCCATTAACAGGCAGGCACTTCTCACCATGAGCCCCATTGTGTGGGATAGACATAGGCATATGTAATGGACAAGAGCCAGGTGGAGGCACAGGAAGAGTGGATCATATACATGTGTACATTGCATGTATGCATATTCTTCACAATGCCACTCTCAGATATCTACAAGTCCAGTTAATTTCAGACAAATAGGAGGAAATACAGATTTTCTTTATTTCCTTATTCAGGGGAAGGTTGAAGAACGTTGTTACTTCTCAGGTCTGCATCTACTTGAAAGGTTGTACTACTGCTCACATATTTGCATGCTGAATTAAATGTACACACCAGACAAGATCTATTGGTCTATTTCAACCCCTTAAGATTTGGGAACCCAGAGGTTTATGGGCATTAGAAGACCTGTCTGCAGTTACACAGAGAGCTAGAGACAGCCTGTCATTCTTCCGGTGCCCACACCAGGCAATCATTCCATTCCAGTGCATTCTGTGTTCTCCCTTGCCCAAGCACACGTTTTCTGACACTTAACAATGGGGAAATTAATGAGTCTTTGAGGTGAAGATCAGCTTTAAACAAATTGGTTCATTATTATTTAATTGAGGAGGCTTTGAAGCAATAAAAGCCTTGCTTATGAAACCTAGATAAGCAGCTCATGAAACATCAAGTTCAAAAAATGCAAAAACCTGTCACTAGTCACTAGGTGCTGCCTTCATGGTTGATGAACAACACCCCATGGCTCCAGAAGTATCAGAGCTAAGTGTCCCAGCGTACTAAATGCATACATCAGTGTGATCAGAAGCATAAAATATAAACAATCACATACATATCGATTGCTCTGGACACTTGAAGTCTAACAAATGTTTGAAAGGTCAGCCATTGTACTTGCATCAAATTACAGATAAGTCATTTGCTTGAAGCGGGAAATGTGGTTCTCCATGTGAACTCATCTCATGACCTATGAACTTACTCATACCATAGCTTCCTTTGGCATGAAAAATGTATCAGAAGCACTCAATGCTATAATGCATAGACCAGCAAACAATTTATACACTGCCAGGAAAGGTATTTTGTGAAGGAAACTGATCCTACACACTGAATAAATACCATCAAACAAAATTTTTGCTCTGGCAGATTGTGTTTCAAGCTTTCTGTAAGGCAATTACTACATGAGCTTATAAATATTGTATGCTTCCAGGATGTGAAAATATAATAATGTGTAATGGCATAATTTACTTCTGCTTTTATTTTAAAAAATTTAAAACAAATTTAGACTCATTAATGAACTAGAGTTTATCTTCAGGTAATTATTTTTTTACAGTGAAAGATTTCTATAAGCTTGTCTAGAAGTCCTCTGAAGGGAAATCCTATTTTTGGCACTTTCTCAGAGATGAGCTACCACCTAGCAGTCTGCCTGGTGATCCAGCTGATTATTTAATGGTAGCTCACAATCCCACAGTTCCTTCTCTGACATGATAGGCATGTCTCTGGAATCCATATACTTTTGCTGACTTCCAGCACTGCAAAAGGTTCACAAGCTCTGTATGAGAACAGCAATTCTACCTTTCTGACACTGCTTCCAACTAGCCTATGCTTTCAAGGCTTCCCTCCCGCCCCCACATCTGCCTCCAAGCATGATTCTCTGTATAAGAAAAAGATCTTTTCCACAAATTTTAGAATTTCTTCTGAGACATTATTGTATTTGCAGATTAACAACAACAATGCCTGCCTTTAGGTAGACATCAAGGATAATCACTCCTAACTTTCTTTTGAGCACTTTCTCACTAACACATCTAAGACCTGCGACAGCAAAAACATGCCTTAAAATAGATTGCTTTTGTTCATGAGTTGATCCACTTGGGAAAACACTCTTTAAACTCATATTCTATTAGTCAGCAGTCAATAGACATAACACACATTTCTAATTTATACTGAAAGTCCATAAGTCTAGTAAGTAAAACAGCAGTTTTTAAAAACCCAAAAGTATATAGTGGTGATTCATCATGTAGCCAAGAGACTTGATTTCAATGTGCAAGACTTCATTTTACAGTTGCTGTTATGTGTATGGTGAAGCTGGGCTATGTGATATTCACATAGCCCAGACTAGTCTCAGAGTTACCCTTAAATACCAGATCCTGTTGCCCCTCATTTTTACAGTGCTGGGGCTACAGGCATGCATTGCCATGCCAAGTTGATAAGGTACTGGGGGACTGAATGCAGGGCTTTGTGTGAGCTACACAAGTCCTCTACCAGCTGCACTATAGCCACAGCTCCTCTTACAGCTTTTTAAAAAAGTATCTATAGAAGACAGTATTTTGCTGGGCTGTGGTGGTGCACACCTTTAATACCAGCGCATGGGAGGCAGAAGCAAATGGATTTCTGTGATTTCCAGGCTAGCCTGGTCTACAGAGCAAGTTCCAGGACAGTCATGGCTACAGAGAAAAACCCTGTCTCAAAAAACCCAAAATAAATAAAGACAGTATTTTATTTTAAAATAAACCTGAAACACTGCATGAACCAAATCAACTAGTAACTATCAATTTAAATAAAACCCAATTAATAAACCAGGCATTGGTGGCACACACCTTTAATCCCAGCACTCGGGAGGCAGAGGCAGGCAGATCTCTGTGAGTTCGAGACCAGGCTGGTCTACAAGAGCTAGCTCTAGGACAGCCTCCAGAGCCACAGAGAAGTCCTGTCTTGGAAAAGCAAAAATAAATAAACAAGTAAATAAATAAAATAAAAACCCAATTAACAATTAGTCAAAAGAAGAAGAACATTCTAAAAAAATAAAAAAACCTTTCTATTTCTTCTTAAACAGATTTACTATTGTCTGAGGGTTTCTATTGCTCTGAAAATACACTGTGACGATGGCAACTCTTACAAAGAAATCATTTTATTGGGGGGCTTACAGTGCAGATGTTCAGTCCATTATCATCGTGGTGGGAAATGGCAGCATGCAGGCAGACAAGGTGCTCAAAAACGAGCTGAGAATTCTCTATTTTGCATGCAATAGGAAGCATACTGTCTCACTGGGTGTGGCTTGAGCATATACAAGACCGCAAAGCCCACCTTCAAAGTGACATACTTCCTCCAACAAGACCACACCTACTCCAATAAGGCCAAACCTCCTAATACTGCTACTCCTTTTGGGGACCATTTTCCTTCAAACCACCACAGCTATGAATATAATTCCTAATGTAAACTACATTCTGTTCAATAAAGCAAAGAGATTTCTATTTTTTCTGCAATTTAGATTTTCAAAGGCTCTAAAAACCTGTGTAAGTCAAACATTTCTAATAGTAATAAAAAGTCAATGAAATCTATAATATGGTTTTAAGCATAGAAAATTCAGGGTCCCTGACTTGGTGATTGTGTTTTGGATAATTTTATTCTGAGTCCAATCCTTAACTTCATTGTTCCCCAAGACTATTAGGGTAATGGGACAATTTGAGCTGAAGAAAGACAGTCAATTTTACTGTAGACATTGTAATTTTAGAATTTTTAAAACTGCATACTTTACTATCTCTCTGCTAATCATATAAGATCTGCTGGCTAAACACCCTCTAAAAAGCTGCTCTCTAGATTTTGGAAAGCTATCTTCTTAGATATAAATTATAAACCAATGCTTTGATGATTGAGGGCCTAGAATAAAGACTTTTAAATAAAGACAAAATAATCTCATTATCCACTGCTGTGATAAAGCAAAAGTTAAAAGGTGTTAAAAGCCATGTCTTTCTCCTATCAAAATTTGTTCACATTTCCTAAGTTGCAGGCTGGTGAAATCACAAAGACAGAGGCACTGGCAATATTAAGTTGGAGTAAAAGCACGTGGGAGTCTATTAAGGAGGTCTCCAGAGAAAAGGTAAAGATGTGTTTGTTACACTATCCCCTCCATTCTTTCCTCAAGAACTAGTCTGGTTTTCATGCAAACCCCATCACTTTATCCTTTGCTCCCTACCTCCAAGTCTACTTTAAAATGTGGCCCTTGGTTCTCTAGACAATAAACTCCATGGAAGCAGATGGATGCCTGTACACCTACCTTCTTGTCCTGCTCATAGAACTTCAGAAAAAAAATAGAGCAAAACTAGATGATGTCACCTGAACTTCAAAAGACTTCTCTGCCGAAGTACATAAAGTCAAAGGATCTCCTTTGACATTAGTCTGCCTTTGATGTGAAAGGGAAATGAGAGTCCCCACTCTTGTGAGGACAACCGCCACACACCCAGCTTTTCTTGTTCCCTGACAAGGCCTGTCCCAGTCCTCTCCTGGGAGACCACTGACAGCAACTGAAAACAACAGAAGGCAGCAGGAATGTGTAAGAACAGGTGCAGGAGCCTCCTGGCTGCCTGCCTGCACAGGAAGGCCTCCACAGAGCCATGTCTGAACATCCCTCTTCCACACTGCCCTCCTGCCCTCAGACACCACAGGATCTTGCTTCTTTTCATGCAACAGATGTTTGGAAAGATTTGTAATGATGCACTGCAGCTTTGAAGGTGCTGCTGGCAAATTTCTTAGCTTTTGAGGGGATTAGGGCTGAATCCCAATCAAATAAAACTAGAATGGAAATGGTCATCGTGTTTATACTCAGATATGGGAAATGATAATACAGAGGCTAAGGGTTTTCTAGACTACTCCACCATTCCATCTTGCTTCTTTCTAATCCTACCATGTCATGAAAAGAGAGACATTCCTAGGTTCATGAGATTTCTATAATCAAAGAGGAAACGGGTAAGCTAATGCTCCCTCCACAAACAAGGCAGAGCAATTACATACGATAGCATGGTAGACACCACCATCTGGCTGACTACTTATTCTCAATATCTTTACCAATATCTTAGAACTGTTCTGGTGCTCTCTGCAAACATTGGTTCCACCTATGCAGATGACCTCTGTTCCTCAGAGTGGCTACCTCTCACATGCAGCAGCAGCAGCAGCATCTGTGTTATCTGAAAGTTGGCAATGCAGCATCCAAGGCTCACCCAGCCCTCTGAAAAGACTTAGCCAGGTGTCTCAGATGATTCCTATGTAGTCCAGTCTAAGAAACTCTACACCACAGCTTCTTAGAGTGAACTCAGTACTTAGATCAGAGAGTAAGCTGTTCTGCTCTGTGACTTAGACTTACATGGCACCAGGAGTACAGAGTGATTATCTAAGCCACCAGTTCACCAGTATGGGCAAGCACCAATGGATCAATGTTATGGTTAAGAAGACCAAGGTACAAGAGTACATGACTAGTTGTAGCAGGACTTTCACACAGAACTCACTGATTCCAAGATTCCTGCCCTTGCTGCTGAATCAGCCGGTGCCTTCAGAAAGCACTGGCTCTTCCACATCTAGATCATGAGTATTATTTCCCATTGCCATCACTTGCATAGGAGAAGGACTTGGAGTCTTGGTTCTGCCATCACTCATTCCCATAACTTGGACCAAATCACACTTTCAAAACAACAGACTAGAAGCTTCATACAATGGCCAGTATAAAGATAATTTTCATAAAATAGAAAAGTAAAGCCATTGTTCAAGTAGCAAATACTAAAATTATACAAGCTTTTAAACTAATCTATTACCAAGCACCAAAAGTATGAGGAGATATGTTCACAAAAAAATGTAATGTGTAATAAAATGGTTATTTATTGCCCATCCTATACAGTAAATAAAATTATGGAACAGTTATTCACCTAAAATTATAATCTTCCAGACTTTGGCAGTCACATTGAAAAATTCTAGTATAATCCTAAAAGTAAAAGCAAGAGCAAGTTATAAAATGTAATGGCACCTACATAAAATTAGATACATTTCTTCAAAAAGGTAAACATTATATATAAATCTATCATGTTCTATATTCAGATAAATGGGTACAAGTGACTGTTTTCTAACTTTCAGTAGTTACTAAATTGTTTTATTATTTCGCTCAAAGAAAGTAAACATTATGAAAAGAGAAGGAAGACAAATGCAGTGATTATGAGACCTGAAAGAGTCAGTATAAGTCACAATCTGGCTCTAAACTCCATAGACAGGAATAGGCTGGACACCTACTGAATCCTCACTTGATGCTAAAGCCTTTGTATCATTGTCCATTAAATTCTCTGAGGTCAGTAATAAACTAGAGCCTGCAACATTCATCCTTCTTGAAATAATGTGTATCTTCTTGGTTTCTTAAACTACCCATAGCAGTGGGGACAGGGGATCTCTCCACTTACTATCAAGGTGGGGAAAGAAACAGCTTCCTGAGCTGGACAGTTCTTACAGGCTGGCTGCAAAGCTGCAAAGCTGCCTGATGTAAAGATGGGCATATGGGTGGTATCTTCAAATGAATAACTGTCAGCTAGATTCATTTAAGTCCATGTGCCCTCCCTCTTCAGGGCATTTGCCTTTGAATCTTTCCCCTGGTGGAAGTTGTATCCTGACCCCAAGAGAAAGGAGTAGAGGCATTAGCAGCCTGGAGGAGGTGGTGCTCACAGAGAAAGGGCTTTGCCTACCAGCAATAGCAGCTTCCCGAATGAGTTCAGCCTGTATAGTAGGAAGAGCGAGTGAGGAAAGCCCCAGCTCCAATATTAACTACTCATTTCTTCCAACTGCTTTTGTGTACATGTATACACAGCTAGTGCCTTACAAAATTGATATAGAAAGCCTATCCTACAACAGTAGAAACTAACTAGTTAGCCAGTATTGTCACTTCAAATGTCACCATAAATAACAAAATCAGTGTTTTGATAGATAATTTATTAAAAAATAGTTTGCATGCACACTTTGAAATACTTATAATAAGAATTTTGTAAAACATCACATTCAGAAAGATGTAAAACAGATTTGAGTTAACCCAATTGCATTAATTTTAAAATTATTCATAATGTATTCTTGATAATGGGATTAACAATCAAATATTATTTTGTATAATATTACATAGTATGGGTAATATATTTCTCATAGCATATAGTATCTTAAATATGCTTTCAGAATTTGAGACAATTATCAAATTGATAAAAATATGTATTACTATTTCAAGAAAAGATGAGAATTAAACTTTGACATAAGTCTACAAAAAGACTTCCATTTCTTAACTTTTAAATTTATATTATTTTATAATTCTGTGTTTATAAGAATGTTTCTAAAGTTCTACACTAAAATGGTACTTTGCAAAGAACTTTTAAAACATAAGAATTACTCATTACAGATACAAAAGCATGTAAGGCAATTCAAAATAAAATTGCCCTTCAATGATGCCACATTTGTGGCATCTTTGGGGGAAAGGAATGTCCTGCCTCTCTCCTTCAGCTTCTATACCATCTCCACACAGGAGCAGTTTGAGCAATGCTACATTTGATTTAATTGATTTTATTATGATTAAGCCTGTTAGGATTTTAAAATTTATTTGACTTTGCTAATGAGAGGGAGAACGTGCCCTCTGAATGGGATTCTTCTATGAATCATTTAACTCATCAGAATCATCTCTACATTTTGGAAAGAAGGAATTTTGGCTTTCCCTTGTTAAAAACAAACTTTTCAAATCCTTCATTTTAGCTGCAGAGTTGACAAAGGATTGTGATCACAAGGTTCCTTAACCTACACTGTGTTCTGACTATAATCATTGAGAAAGACCTACCAATTCAGTTCATTCAAATTTAGCAGAAGATTCCGAGAGTGACATTTTCACCCCAACATCGATATGACAGTGCTCACAAGTTTAACTGTAGTTAGTGACTCTGTTCAGTGCTGTCATTAGCATCTTATGGTAAAGTAGACAGGGGAGGGGGGGAGTAAAGCTTTGACAGACGGTACTCAGCGTCTGACCCCTGCTGAGCTCAGCAGGGCCTGTGCTTTCCAAGGTTAGGGCTGTCAACATGGCTGTCTATCAATTGAATAACCAAGTATAGACTGCCTGTCTGTTTCCTATACACAACTTAGACGTCGTGTACCATTATTGTCGGTCTTTTCTGCTGATCTAGTAACTTCCAAGCAGAAGGAGTGAGAGTTCTGAGGAAGTCTCACTATTTAAGAAGCACTTGGAAAGGGAATTCTCAGGGGCTGAAAGAGGTAGGCTGCAATCTTGTCTTTCTCTCTTTAGTTTCTCCCTAAGGTTTCAGTGACTTGAAGGGGATTCAAAAGTCACCAAGGATTCACTCTAGTGACTGGCTCGATGTAAAGCTGTTTAAGGTGCATGTAATAATGGCTACCTTTCAAAAGGGCAAAACATTCTGGTTAAGAATCCTTAGGGTGGTGGATGTTCACTATTCTAGAAATAAAGAGAAGGGAGATGCTTCTATTAAGGAGGACACAGGTGTGTTTGGATGCACTGTCAGGGCCTCTTTTTCACCTTTCCTAACTCTAAGCATTGATTAACACATCCTTTTTGTTTCACCTATGTCCAAGACTTTCAAATGCTCACAGAAAGAACCGAAAATGAAAAACAGAAAACGACACTGTCACCAAAATGTGCCTTTTATCACACACTCTTAGCAACTGTGTATCCTTTGGTAAGTCCACCATTTCTTTTGTCTGTCTTTTTTTTTTTTTTTGTGGTTTGAAGATTGTTGTTGATCTTCTAGGATTATATTTTAAAAAAGCTTGTTGATGGATTTATAATCCCAGGTGTTTTTATGTAGAAATTAAAGGGGAGGTGGCAATCTTGCCGAAGCTGATAATTATATTTCAATGATTGTTTTATTTTATGCATGTAGCCATTAAATGAAAACCCATGACTACTATTTAAAGAGAACAATGAAAATTAAAAGTAGAAATATTAAAGCCAACTTTCAAAAATGACCAGGCAGAATTCCACCCACATCATTAATTACTATGCATTCTAGTTGTTACTTTTGATAGGGAGACAGAAGGGTGGCTTTGCCTCTCTTTTGATGCTGGCCTGAACAAGACCATCTCCTACTGTTGTGACTGTTTCCAGGTAGCATGTCACAAAGGATGACAGCCTCCTAAGCATAGAGGTGGATCATTTCCTCCAAAAATATTTAGCTCATGATTTAAGAAATGTTATTTGGGAAAATGATTAGATATTATGATTCTCAGTGTACTTAATTACTATGAGCACAAAATAGAAAGTTTCTCACTTTCAAATACATTTTTTGAAGTGAATGCTAGAAAATTTCAAATTGAAATAAAAGGAAAACCTTTTTAAAGCCTAATGCAGTGTTTACCTATTTGATACCAGATCTTCACTACATGGCAGATACTCAGTAAATGTTATTGTACTGAGATAAAGGGGATATTGAGTACTAAGTGAAAGATAAAATGAATTACCAGTTTTTAACTGGGTCTATTTATGATAAATTATCAGCTTGTCATTTAGAATGAGCTGTTCTCCACTCTTCTTAAGCTTTGACCTTTGGTGGGTCACATACAGCATTTTGAAGACTACAGTGTGCAGCTGCTATAATTAAGCAGAAATTGGAATGAAAAAAAAGCATTAAACGCCCTGTAGTTTTCCTCTCTCTTTTCTTGACTCTGCCTCTTTAGTCACTTTATTCAACAGTGCCTTTGCTAAGCTTCTTTGAATCTACCACCTCCACTGCCTCCACCACCTCCACCACCTCCCCTGCTTCCCCTGCCTCCTCCCCATTCCCAGTACTACCCCAATGATAGATATTTTTTCTGTGTAAACTTGCTGAATCAAACTTGTTATCCACATGCTTGGCTTTTTGAGGATTTCTTCATTGTGACTATGAGGAAAATGCACTTCTGAAATTCTACCCAAGACCATAAGCTATACAGAATAAAGGATACTGAGAATAAAGTCCACACCTGGCAGAGGCAGCAGCCATGAAGGCAAGAACAGGAACACTTAGCCACACACTGGAACATTCTTGGTTCTCACCCAACACACTGGGACATGTGTGTCAAAATGTCCAAGGCTAATTAATATAATCCATATGCTCTAATTTCATGGAGCCCCTCAGTTTTGGGGGAGTGTTGTTGTTGTTGTTGTTGTTGTTGTTGTTGTTGTTGTTAACTTGAACAGCACACCACATAGAACATATCACCATCATTAACCCCTTGTTTTGCAAACAACCTCCAGAACTGTTCTTCATCTTGCATAACTCAAAAAAACTCTATACTTATTAAATAGCCTCTCCTTTCCAGATCCTTCCAACCCCTGGAGGTCAGTGTCCTTTATTCCAGGAATGCCTAGAAATGGACCATACAGTACTTGCCTTTGATAATTGGCTTATTTCACCCACGTAGCATATGTCAGAATTGTCCTCATAGCTAAGCTCAATACTCTCGCATAGTGTATTTGCACTTTTCTGCTTGTCTGTCATTTGTTAGTGTACATACACTATGGATGCTTCAACCTTTTGGCTGTAACAAATAATGCTGCTATGAGGATGAATGAAAAACTTTTAGTTGTTTAGAATGTGACTTTTACATGCTGCAGAGCAAATTAGGATGACAGCTTATACTGGGGGAAGAAAAGCAAACAATTGCAGCAATAAAACAGCTAGAGTTTAATGATTGCTTTCTTCCTTCTGGGCTCTGTACAAAACATATCATTGGTTTAAACTCTTACAAACAAACATTCTTATTCTTGTCAGTTTGGATAATTAAAAACCGGCTAGGCTTGGTAGTGCAGGCTCTAATCCCAGCCACTCCAGAGGCTGAGACAGAAGCCTGCCTGGGTTGAAGAGGAAGTTCAGGGCCACTCTTAATAATTTATTGAGATGGGGGGTGACGTGCTGTAAGTCAGTGTTACAGTCCTTGCCTACCATGCATGATACTCTGGGTTTGATCACACACACACACACACACACACACACACACACACACACACACACACACACACCTAAAACTGTGGGTTAATTGGTCCAAGCACACAGAGCTACTGAGTCCCAGGGATGTAACTCTACAAATTGAGACCAAAACCTGAATTAAGAGAAAGAAAAACTCAAATTCTGTGTTGATAAAACCACAGCCACCGGCCTTAGGAAATATGATTTCTCCTTCAGAAGGTTCTGAGGAGGGCAGGAAGACCAGACAAGCACACATAGTTCCTCTAACAATTTATAGCAGAGTTACATAACCCACTCCTTCCCTGCATTGAGGGAAACAAGAAAGGTATATCTGAGCTAACTGACATTTCCCCTTTGAAGTCAAAGTGTTTTGCTTTTCTAGGTTTCTAAAAATAGGGGCTTGAACTACCCTCATTCTGAGGAACTTTTAAGTATCCATTAGGTGCCAACTCTTTGTAGATAGCTTATAAATCATCTTGCCTACAAACACAACTCTAACTCTTGTGATAAATAAATTCTATCCAATGAAACGAACAGAAAATAATATTAAAAATCAGAAACTGTGGAGAAGGTTGCTGGTGGGCAGTGTCAGCAAGCGCAGATTTGCTCACCCATGGGAGACCGGAGAAGATACCTCCTCAGCCAGGCTCGAGAGTGGACAAATAGCAGGCTGGTTTGAATGCCATGCAGAGCACATGGCAACAATTATCCAGGTGCTTCAAACAGTGCAGACAAATGACTAATCAGGTCTGCACAGTTTTTCCCACATATATCTGCAGATAAGTTCAACCTTAAAATAATGTTTCCGTTTTATTTGCCACCACTGTGGCAGAATGGTAATTTTATTTTAAACCAAATTATTACATGGAAGCATCCTTGCTTCCTCGATGTTCCAACTTACAAATTTGTTGTTCTGCAAATAGCAATTCAGCTTCAGCCAAGATAGACAGCCAAGATGACAAAATGGTGTATCTGCCAATGTGTTTTCAAAAGACCCAAATTCTGCAAACCAAACAGAAGAGGGAGCTGTCCATCTGGAAATCGAGCAGTCCTTCAAAAAACAAGTCAAATCAATGTTGGAGGAAATTCTTGTAATTGAATTTTATGTAGTATTTGTTCATAGCAACATTATAAATTTTCTGGAACATTCTAAATGAGTACAGAAACTAGCAGTAAAGAAAAAAATCACAGGTTGACGAAGAGGCAAAATATCTAAACCTTTACAAGCCTTACTAAAAAACGCATTCAAGTTTTATGGCTCATCTCACATTTCATGCATATACAAAGCATATACTCAGAATATAACCTCCCTAAAACAACAACAATAACGTAATAGTCTCGGACCATACAGTAAACTAATAATACCTTCCTATAGGTCATGATCTTAAAAAGAAACTCTGGCTTTAAAATCGAGAACATCTGGAAAATTATGGCAAAAAAAAAAAAAAAAAGAAGAAAGAAAAGAAAAACTGTTGTGCTGCATTTGTCTTGAAAATGCAATGTTATAAAATTTACTTACTATATTTGAAAAGGAAAAAAAAAGTTTTGTTTCCCAATTTGTTGCAACATCTGAAAGTTCATGAGGTTGTGACCCCTCTTTAAGAAAGCATCTCCCACCACCTGCAAATACCCTAGGAAAAGCAGTTGGAAACAATAAAACACGTGCTTGTTAACGGTTACCAGGGAAACGGTTCTGGTTCACCAATCAGAAAGCCTGCTCTTCCCAGTGGCTTTGTCTGAGGGAGACATGCGCCAGCTGTTACTGAATAGCCATTGTTATAGGTCATCAGGAAATCACAGTCAGCAGGCAACCCAGCCCCATTGGAAGTTTATTTCTCATATTTGTTCATCACCAGGGCAGTTCTCCACCTTTAAAACGTCGTCCCCTTAGGCCGGGTTAACAAAATACACCCTTCCAGTGCAGAATCTCTTAAAGGAGACAAGTAGAAAAAAAAATGGTCTTTTTTACTCAGCAAACAGGTTTCTTCCTGATTTCAATTGCATAACCCTGCCCAGTGTCAAGCGCAGGGCAAATATCCGAAGCCCCTGATGGATTGGGAGCTGTTCTCCTTCCCTTGATTGGCCACTAAGAAAGCCACCCTCACTCTTCAGATGTCAAGAGCTTTTCATACCACCCCTAAAAAGATGTTAAAATCACATGTAGAAAATACCAGTGTTGTTGCTAATGGGGAGACTCTACAGATTGAGTTGGGGATGCCAGTAAGGAGAGGAACTGAGAGGTCAAAGCCCTAGGTCCCTTCCTCACCTACACACACAAGAAAGGTCCCACTTATCAGATTTATATTTATAGGGAATTAATAATACAGATATGATTTGATATATAATTTGATAATATAGATATAAAATGTATTTTATAGAGATTAACATGTATGTATTAAATACATAGGTTTTCCTTTTAAATAAGAATTTGAAAGCCATTAAGCAATAAAAGCTATCCCAACCGCATACTTGTTCCAAAAAACAAAAAGGTAGGAACATCTAAACTTCAATGACAACATGGGCATTTTTAATGTAGAAGTCATCACTCTGTCCTCACAAGCAAAAAAGCTGAACAAACAGAAATAGCAAGACTTCTTATATCCATCTGAGGTCAGGGTCTGAGGTCACAGCGAAGACCACTATCCCCAAACTGGGAAAACTAAGGGATGGCCAGAGACTCCACTTGGTCATGAGCTTCCTTTACTGCCCAGCTAGTTGGAAAGCCCAGATTCCAATGTCAGAGTGTGAGTGTGAGGCTTCAAACTCCAGGGAGACCCAAGTCACAGTGGGGTCCCACACCTACCTACAGAAGGCAAAAGTAACAACAGACAAAAGTCATGCTAGTGAGAAGTTGCTGGTACGAGTTGTAGAAATTGTTGAGAGAAAAGAAGCTCCAGCCTAGAATTGTGTGTCATACAGAAAACTATGCTTTCAAAAGTGGAGGACAACTGAAGGCATTCTCAAAAATTGAATTTCTTGCTATCAAACTGCCTGGCATGAAAGAAACATAAGAGTTCTTCCGAGAGGAAGAATGTGATATGTCATAGACCAGAAACTCGGATCTATACAAAGATAGAAAGAGCTTCAGAGAATGAATATGTGATGGTAAAATAAAAATTTTATTTTTTTTCTATTCTTAAGTTTGTTCAAATTATTAGCAACAATGTATTCGATTCCAACATATAGATGTTTTATATGCACAAATATATATGCATGGGTATTTAGATAAGTGAAATGAATAAAGCAATAATATAAGTGATAAAATAGAAGAATTGGGGATATTTTGTTATCATGAAGCACTTGCATTACTCAGGAAGCAGTATACTATGTAGTGAACTTGAGTCAATTACAATTGTATATATACAATGCAAGTCTAGGCAGCTACCAAACAGCATTTATAAAAAAAAAAAAAAAAAGTAAAATTGACATTCTAAGGAAGAGAAAACTGAGCCAAATAAAATGTTCAATTCAAAATATAAAAGAAAAATAGCAGTGAAACACTGGAACAAAGACATGAAAAAAGACTATCGTAGCCATAATTGAGCTCTAACAGTAACGGCCCTAACTACCAATGGTCTATGCACACCAACTAAATGGCAAGAATGTTGAAAATAGACAGACAACAGCCCAACTATTTTTGGCTATAAGTACCCTTTAAATATCAACATAAAAAAGTGAAGTTATGGCAAGGAATATGTCATGCTAACACCAAACAAAAGAGAACACAAATTTTTTTTTTTTTTTTAAAAAGGAACAATCATCACAGCAGTAGAAGTTACAACTTGAGAAGGACAGAGTTGAACTTGACAACACCATCAGTAGTGGACATCAATAGAAACTTCATTCAAAAGCAACATGTATCTCTGGCTCACAGGAAGCATTTTCAAATATAACACTGACTGTGCCACAAAGAACACCTTAAAATTTGGGGAGCATATACTATATGATATTTTGCCATAGAGAATCCAACTAAAAATGAGTAGCAGATATAAAAATTAAACTTGGATATTAACACAATTCTCACTAACCCATGACTCAATAAATAAATGCCATAAGAAGTTTAAAAGATTTTTGAATAAAAATAAAATATGAATATATATAAGTGAATATATGACTCATGAAAAATTTCAGGATAATTTAAAGCAGTGGATAGAGGGAGATTTTAGGAAATTCAGCTGAAGGAAACTACAAATAGAAAATTTAGATCTAAACTGAGAATAAAATCATTTTTAAAAATAGATCAGCAATTAATAAAAATGGAAAATGAAAAACTGTAGGGAAATTTGGTACAAACAAAAGTTGGTTATTTGAAAGGGTCAATGAAATTGATCAATCTCTCAACATACTAAGAAAAGAAGCAGAAGCAGAAGATATAAAATATGACACATCACTACAAATATAATGAACATTAGAGGGTAATAAATGAATAAAAATCACCGTGTCCCCACAAATTTGATGACCTAGACTAGTGGTTCTCAATCTACGGGTCACAACCCCTTTAGCAAACCTCTATCTCCAAAATATTTACATTATAACTTATAACAGTAGCAAAATTACAGTTATGGAGTAGCAACGAGAATAATTGTATGATTGGGGGGTCACTACAACATGAGAAGCTGTATTAAAGGGCCATAAAACGTTAGGAAGGCTGAGAACCACTGATCCAGATGAAACAGAAAAAGTTCTTGAAAGATGCAAACTTCTAAAGCTCACACAGATGAAGCAGTCTATCAGAATATCCTAAGTCAATCAATGAAATTGGAGCAATAAGTAATAGCCTAATAAACAGAAAGCACATGGACCAGACAGGTTCGCCGGTGACTTCTACCAAACACTTAAGAAAGAAGTTGCATCCGTTCTCTGAAATATGTCATAGAAAATAAAGGGAAAGGGCATATTCTTTCACTCTACAAAGCTAACAGTATCTTAAAACCAAAACTACCCAAAAGGTTGCCAAAAATAAAAAACAGTGCTTCAGATACACAGATTTAAAAAATCATCAGCAAAATATTATCAGATTATATTAACCATGTATGTAAGAATTGACCAACTGGAATTCATCACGTGTATGAGGCTCATTCCACACTTGAAAATTTATTAATGTGACAAACTAAAGAGGAAAAATCATTATATTAGGATATACAGAAATAGTATTTAGCAATATCCAACATTTCATTCCAGGTAAATGGTCTAGACTAGAAAGAGCAGAATTCTCTTAATTTTATAAGGATATCTACAAAATATTTGAAGTTAGAATAATCATTAATGAGGAAAAGCTTAAAATATGACCACTTAGATCAAGAAATAGACAAGAATATACTGTCAGCACTGCTTTTCAACATTGTAGTACATGATTCATTAAAAATCAAAACAATATAATAAAACAAGAAAATGAAACACAAGTTATACAAATTTTCAAGAAAGAAGTAAAACTGTTTACTTTGTGAATAACATGAACATCTAAGTATATAGCCTGAAAGAAATTTCTGGAACTAATAAGCAACTATTGAAAAGTCGCAAAGAATAATCCAATTTACAGTGGAATTTGGAATTAAAAATATACTACCACAAACGTAAGAACTCTCTCAATGAAATGTTTGACTATAAAGTTAACAAAAGGTGGCAAGATCTATATTTAAAAAGTATAAAATTCTGATGAAAGATAACAACTAACAAAATGGAGTGAGGCTTCATGTTCATGATTACAAAGATTTCATATTTTCAAGGTGTCATCTCTTCTTTATTTGACTTGTGTAGTCAAAACTTTATGAGTGAAGACAAACTGATTCTTAAGTGTTTATAAAAGGCAAAAGATTCACAATAATAATTCAGTGTTAAAGGAGAACCAAGCCAGGCGTTGGTGGTGCACGTCTTTAATCCCAGCACTCAGGAGGCAGAGGCAGGCAGATCTCTGTGAGTTTGAGGCCAGCCTCATCTACAGAGCAAGTTCCAGGACAGCCTCCAAAGCCACAGAGAAACCCTGTCTCGAAAAACCAAGAGAGAAGAGAGAGAGAGAGAGAGAGAGAGAGAGAGAGAGAGAGAGAGAGAGAGAAAGAAAGAGAGCCAAGTCTGATTACTGACACCAGTCAAATTCAAGACAGCTGCACTAAACAAGAAAAAGCTATATGGGTGAAAGAATAAATAGATAAATAAAACAGAACAGAAATGCGATAAACACAGCAAACTCAACTTTGACAAATCAGTAAATGTTATACACTGGAGAAAAGAATGTCTTTTCAAAAATGGTGCTGAAAAACTTGGACACCTATGTGTAAAAACAAGAGTGTAGACACAGAATTTCCAATCTTCATGAGAATTAAGAGTTAACTCCGCCGGGCGTTGGTGGTGCACACCTTTCATTCCAGCACTCAGGAAGCAGAGGCAGGTGGATCTCTGTGAGTTTGAGGTCAGCCTGGTCACCAGAGCAAGTGCCAGGATAGGCTCCAAAGCTACACAGAGAAACACTGTCTCAGAAAAAAAAAAAGAATTAACTCAAAATAGTCTATAGACCTAATATATAATGCAAAATTGTAAAATTTCTAGAGAATAACATAAAATCCAGATGGCCTTCTTTTTTAGATCTAAGGCCAAAATCACAACCCCTAAAAGAAGTGATAAACAGGACCTCATTCCTCATTAAAAACTTAAGTCTGCTCTTCAAAATGTAATGCAAAAAAACTGAGGAGGTAAGACAGACGAGAATGAAAATTTAAAGCTATATAGGATAGAGCAGTATTACCCATAATATGTAAAGAACTCTTAAGACTCAGTAATAAAATAGCCCTCACAAAAAATCAGAGTGAAAAACCCAAATCAGCATTTTATTAAAGGAGATGTGTGAAGCAGACAAGAAAAATATTCAACATCATATGTCATTGGGGACTTGTAAACTAAAACAATGGGATACCAATGTACTGCTATTGGGATGACCAAAATCCAAAACACTGATAACACCAAATGCCGTCAAGAATTTGGAAAAATAGGATGTCTCTTTCATTACTGCTAGTAAGTAACGCTGTACCACCACTTATGAGAGACTGCACCAGGGTCTTTTGCTGCTACACATATGATCACTATATAATACATAAATCAGACTCTGATATTTACCCAGAGAAGGTGGCAATGTGTCCACACAAAAACTCAAACTCAAATGTTCATACTACCTTCTAACCCTAATCATAGAACTGGCATGCAATCAAGATGGCTTTCAGAAAATGAAGGAATAAACTCTGGTATTTTGTGAGTTATCAACCTGTGAAGACATGGAAGAAACTGAATTTATTCTTATTATTATTGTTACTGTTATATGAACAGGCAAATATGAAAGGACTATTACATGATTCCAATGATAAGACCCAGAAAAAGGCAAGAATGGCGGAGATAGTAGAAAGATCAGTGAGACCAGGAGTTAGAGGGAAAAGAATAGGAAGCACACACATGGGTTTCAGAGCAATGAGAGCATTATGTAAATTCTGTATGGTACTATACTATTAGACATGTACCATATTATAAAACCCCTACATAAAAACCCAATGATGACCCCTAGGGAAAGCTATGGCTTTGTAGTAACGTCCACATGTCCATATAGGCTCATCCACTGTAAAGAATGTACCGCAGGAGTGGGGGTGTCAGTAGTGGAGAAGGCTACACACGTGCAGAGGAAGCACACAGAAACTCTTTGTACTTTGTGTTCAATGTTAGTTTTATTATAAAACTGTCCTAGCAGACAATTTTTAAGAGAATTCTTAAATCCAAATCTTAGAAATTTGGTTTCAGGATATCTTGGTTGGAACTTTAAAATCTGTTTCATAATCCAGCACATTTCTGATTCCCAGCCAGGCTTGAGAATTACTGGGTAGATCGAGCTGTGAAAGTTTAAGATGCACATAAAAGCATTCCCTTCTCAGACTCTCACTCTGTGCTTAGGATAGTCTGTGAATGCATCTGTGCTGAGATGTTAGTGGCAGATAATGCTTATATAGAAAATATGTGTATTAAGAGAGGGGTGTTTCTAAGTAGTCTGGAAATATAGGCAACTAAAATTATGAGGCTGCTCCCAAAGTTTTGTCCCAACCATGCCCTCACATGAATCCATAAACCAAATTGTTGCAAGAAAACAAAAGTCAAGAACAGAATAATAAATTCAACTTTCCTTCAAGAGGACAAGTATGTGTCAAACCATGCCCCCACAAGCACGTACAAGAGGAAAAGTAAGCTTTGAGAGTGCAAATAGTTGCAGAAGTCTCATCTTTCTTCCAAAACTGAGGTATCCTGGTCCCCATCTTTAGAGATTAGAGGAATAGCTGCCACAGAGTTTGAAGCACAAGCCCCCCCTTTTTTCTACATAGCCCAAAAGAATGTAATGCTTACATAGAATGTAATGCTCACACTCCCTCCCTCCTTTCTTCCCCCTCTCTCTCTCTCTCTCTCTCTCTCTCTCTCTCTCTCTCTCTCTCTCTCTCTCTCTCTCATAGAATGGGTCTCCCTTAAGCCCAGATGTTTTCTATCTTTCCAGGTTGCAATTATTTCAACACATGACTTCAGCTGTACTCACATCAGATCAGGCCACCTGTTACATCCTCTAAACACTTAGGAGAGATTTGATGTTAAGTCTGTATTTATGGTTTATTTGGAAAAGTCAGAACACAATTAAGAGGATGCTTTTAAAATCATCCTGAGGTCCAAAGATGTGTACTGGGTAGATTGGTAGATAATCAAGATACTGTGCTATGTAAACACCATCAGATCCAATTTTGTGAATCATTATTGCATAAATTTGGATAGAACCCAGTAGTTAAAAAAATCTGAATTACAATTATATGCTTGGAAGGCATAATATCACTGGATTTTAAAAGACTATTAATTTTCCTCCAAACCAAATATTACCCAAATTCTCCATTATAACATATATGACTAAATATATAAGACATTCATATTATATATTTCTATTTTCACTTATTTTTTCTTTATGAAATCAAATATCAACAAGTGTGACTTTATAGATATATACATTTAAGCCCAATATTTGCCCCTTTTAAAGAGTAGATATTTGAAATAAAGCATTTCACTGAATCAATCAACAGTCAGTAGTAAATGCTTATTAGCACTTTATATAATACTGGAACTATTCTATCTGCTGGGATACAGCAGGAACAAAATATTCTAAATTTCTTTTCTGATAGAATAGTGAAATAACTGTATAGCTAACAGAGAGGAAATAGTTCCATGAGGAAAAACTACCAGCACTGCAGAGTTAACATCGTGATATTTACAAATTGGACTGGACTCCTAGAGCAAATACTGCACATCGTGCATTGTTTCAACTCTTTAAAAATTAGCCACAGGCGATGTGATTTATAAAGCATTAGTAACTAAATAGAGAGGTGGGGAAAATAAAGGTGACAAACGTATCGCCTACTGCACTCTCCCTTGTGGTTTCTTACGTACATCTATAAATTAAGAAAGATGTAAAGAAACATAATGGCAAGTTCTAACATACAGATTTCCTGAAACTTCAAGAAACTCAAGGGCTGAGAGGTGAGTGGTGCAGCTAAAGCATCATTACAGGTGAGACTGGTTGCACTTGCTTGTCACCTTAGCCTCTTCTGTGGAGATAAAGGCAGGAGCAGATAATGGCTTCTCTCCTGCTCTTCTGTTTGAACCCCATCCATAACCCTTACTTCCAATCTAATGTCAATCTTTCATAAATATAGTTTTAGAGTGTATCAGGGCTAGAAGGGCCATTGTAGAGTCAATAACTGTTTTACACCTTAGAGTTAATTGCACAGTGGCAGACTGAGAAATCTCTGCAGGCAAATGTGATGTCAGTGAAGAAATCACACACTTACCTGTAGAGATTCTTCAGTCTGTCAAGACCAAGCATCAAACTACTTTATCAAATCATGACTGATTATTTTATATACAGTGCTTTCGCTTGTAACAAGTTTAGTGAAAGAGCTGAATGATGGCTAGTTTGTTGAACTTTGGACTACATGGCTCATGATGTTTCAGTCTTATCAAATTAAATTGTAAGATCAAAAGTTTGTAACATGGCTTAGAACAGTGTTGATCAAGGTGTGATTTATCTACTGCTTGCATCTTCTGGGAATCAGTTAGAAATGTAAGCTCTCACACCCATGCCAAGAATTCCTCGGTCAGGACCTCAAAATGGGCCCAGAAATTGCCAGCCAGGAAATGCTGGCTGATGGTCCAGTTTGTGACCACTGGTTAAAAGAAAAGAGCATAGCCAGAAAACTGAACTCAAAAAACTCTCACACTAAATAAGATGTGAAAGATGTCCTACGTAGATTTCTGTTGATGTGATAAAGCACTGACCAAAACCAGCTTGGAGAAGAAAGGGGACTTTTGGCTTACAGATCCTGCTCACAGTCCGTCACTGAGGAAAACCACAGTAGGAGCTCAAGTATGAGCAGAGGCAGGGCCCATGGAGAAAAACTGCTTACTGGCTTGTTCCCAGGTTCACGTCTGACTACCTTTCTTGTACCTCCTAGGACCACCTGCCCAGGGGAGAGATTGCCCACAGTGAGCTGGGCCTTCCCACATCAAAAATCAATCAAGAAAATGCCTAACAGACATGCCCATAGGCCGATCAGATAAGGGTGATTCCTCAGTTGAGACTCCCTCTTCCCAGATACTCTAGGTTTGTGTCAAATAGACAAAAACTAACCAGAGAAGACTGACAAAATAATAGTCATAAAAATACTGTCTAAAATGTGTAGCCTTTAAAATATTCATCTTAATAATATACACAAGTGTTAATAAGGGAAAGTTTTATCTCCCCTTAACCCTTACTTTGCCAATGAGATTACAAAACTCTCCTTATTTCTTTAGAAATAAAGAGTTGAGAATTCTATTTAGAAGGAGAAAACATCTTAGTCTGGGAGGATTAAAGGAATACTGACATCATTCAAATTGTGAGCCATAATTCTTATTAGATTGTATTGCTACATTCTTCACACAGCTTTGGAAAGTTATTCCTAAGGTCACAAAATATGCACTTAGCCTGCACACAGAGAAGTAAAATGCTTTTACAATGAAATTATTTCAGCTTGGCCCAATAATATTTGAAAGACTCAAGACTTATTTTCTATGTAACGAATCTTGACAAAATAAATGATAACTTTATATCACAGTCTTTTTCAAAATTCTCTGTAGTTTGCCCCATAAACAGTTAAATTTGGCAATAAGTGATATACTAAGGAAACTTTACATATTAAGAAAATTTCCTTTGTGTTTTGATACTATAAAATGGCATGGCTGGAGCGTAAACTATAATTGGACTTGGCCTCTGACAACAATGGGTAAATTACATAATTTGTGTATTACATATCAGAATGTGGTATCTAAATGATTGGTATGCCCATTAACTAGTAACCCCCGGTAATTTGTTAATAATTCATCTTCCATTTCATTCTTAACCAATTTATTTTGATTATTTGTGGACCACACCAATTTCTCATGATGTGATGGAAAAAATGTAACTACCAAAAATTGAATTAGATCACACACAAAGCATCAGCTTAGTCAGATCATAACCATGAGGTTTGGCTCATTCACTAAAAAGTGAGAGTTCAGCTATTCCCAGAGTCTACAGACAGCACTGGAGGTCAGTAAGGCGCCTTAGATGACACTGAGTCAACTCAAGGAGCATCTTAGCTTAGATGGAAACAGAGTGGTTATCTGGACACCAAACTTCTTGACTTTCGATGGTTCCAAATCAACTCAACCTTTCTGCTGTTGCTGCAGTTCCAGCTTGTCTTTGTTAATGATAAAAAAGCAAGGGTTAACTAATGTACATTTGATATGCAAAATCTTTCCAAACATGGGATTCTACTGAAGAAAGCAACAACGTAAAAGCAATACTAGGAATCTAGCACAGCACTACAACTACTGATACTAAAATCCAGTAACTACTACTGCATGGAGCATGCCATACATATAATCTGCCTTTGTGTTCTCACAAGCACAATAAAGGTATTATTAAGAGTTATATGTCAGGGATTGGAGAAGTGGGTCAGGGTTAAGGACATTGGATGTTTTTCCAGATAACCCAAGTTCAGTTCCTAGCACCCACATAATCGCTCATAACCATCAGTAACTCTGGTCTCAGGCTTTCCAACACCCTTTTCTGGAACCTATGGATACTGGGTACCATGTAGTGCACAGACATACAGACAGACAAAATACAATAAATAATTTTGAGTCCTATTTTATTAAGAAAATGCTGCTCAGAAAGGTTTTAAATGGAAAGGAAGAAATTGTGTAAGTGTATATGACTCAGTATTTCAAACAAAATAGTATATGAGTACAAGCATGGAATCTGGTTAAGCATCAGATACCCCTACCTAATTTCTCTGGACTAAATGTCTTCATATTTAAAACAAGCCAGGTATTCTCTATTCTGTTTGTGTCTCATTGCTGGAGAAAACTCTTGTGAAAAAAATGTAGACTGTTGTTTTGAGTTTGAGGTGAACTGTACAGGCCTTGGGGATGGCCTAGATTCAGGCTCTTTCCAGTCACTCCAGATTGCATTCATACAAGTGAAACTGCAAGAGAAAAGATGCCAGCAGGAGGGTTAAGCAGTCTCCTTCAGTGCCTCCAAAACACGCTTTTATCTTTCCTCGTTATTCTTCCAGGCCCTGCTCCTTGTCTCAGTCCCTTGATCCCAAGATCATGACTTCCCTTGAACAGCTGTCCCAGGTGAGTCCATGATTTCCTCCTCTTCTTCCCAAGGATGCCAAGGTTTTAATAAACATGTAATTGAAGTATCTCAAAACCACATTATTCAGGTCTGTAAAGGAAATGGTAGCTACTTTCTTCAAGAGAATTGTTCGAGCACTGATCATGATGGGTTCTACACGGACAGCCCCTTTGTTCTATGAATAGTCTAATCTGAAGCTTGGCTGTTAAAGACCCCACTTTACAGATGAGAAAACTGTAGTTCCAAGAGGTTAAATAAATTCCCCCATATCTTCACTGTGACTTGACTGTAAGGCCCAAAGGTAAAGTAGCTCCAAGTTATGTGCTACTTACCCAAAACTATGCATCAGTTTTCTTTGTACCATTAGACATGTTCCTATAATTACTTGAAATTGTCTATATCCATTTTTAAAAATGCAATAAATAACCATTCAATTTGTCATAACTAAATAGTTCATTGAAAAGCAAAGCTGTTAAGTTATAATCCACTGGCTGATGTGGACAACTAGAAGGTCTAATGAATTCTAGATCTATGAATACTTTAACCCAAATATTAAAATGATAAAATCAGCTTTCTGCTACTAAAGGCATAGAAAAATAGAATTCACATTCTCATGAAAGAAATTCCTTCTCCCTTTCTAATGTTGCTGACAATTTAAAATCAAGTTTAAACAAATCATTAATATCTTCAAAACATTGTGGGGATCATTTGGAGTGTTCATAAAACAAGACCGCCTTAGCATTCATAAACAGAGAAATGTGCCAAATCACTATTAATCATCAAATTCACATATCACATGCATTCTGTGTTCTGCAAAGTTTCAAAGGAAGTATTCATCACCCTTCCCATTTGGCACATGGCTTTTTTCCCTATGTTAGTGGCCACCCAACACTGATAGCTGCCATAGAGAAGCTCACAAATTATGACTGACCAAAACATAATGAAATCTACTCTATTAATATGCATGGTAAATCATTAACTAGACTGAGTTTTTAGTAGTAACATCCACAGAGCAAAAGAAGGCACAACCTTTTTTTACTTTCTTTAATTCAATATTTGTTTCCCTTCTTATTTCTGTTTTTCATCATCTTCTCATACTCCTCCCTCTTCAACATCTGCAAAGCTGTGTGGTTGTGGACAACAGAGGAAAAGAGCAAAATAATTTCAGTGATGCATAAAACGCTATCACTAACACCCATCAAATGTTCTCTCATGAGGCTCCAGCCAGGAACTTCAGAAGAAGAACTAGAAGATGTGTTTCTTGTACAAGTTATTGCTTTAGAGGAGTTGTGATAAATGATGTTAAGAGGAGACATGTCACCATTATCATTATTGACAAATACTTGCTGAGTACACTATGTACTTAAAACAGTGCCAAGAGTAATATATATGCTCAAAAACTTTAAGAAACATGCTCCTTTGTAAAAATGGAAACTCCTCTCTGGACTTTAATATTCTGTTCTAGTGAATTTGGGAGCTGTATGAAATTATCTCTTATTGTATGTTAATTATGCATGATATAGATTTATAGAATTGCATGGGTTTAAAGTGTTTACTCCTACCCATTTTTAAAATGAACTTTCTTCTCAGTTTAAGGATAAACTGTCTTACCTGGTCATACTTATGTTTAAATGTCTGTGTGGAAAGGGCACAAATTCATTTAAGAAACTCAAACTGTGAGAACTAGGAATAGTAACTATTGATGAAGATAATAATGTCCTTTTCCTTGACCTGGTGGTGGTTGTGGGTGTGTCCATTTTGTGATAATTTGTCAAATTGTTTACTAACAATTTCTGTGTTTTACTCTGTCTTTACCTCAACTGAATAATTTAAAAATATGTGTTTCTAAAGATTCTTGACACCCTTTCCTCTAAACACATGCAATCAAAAAAGCCTGAGTGTTTAGTTTCTGCCTCTTAAAATCCTCATTGCTTTTTCTACTGCCTTTATTTTTCAAGACCCAGCCTAATAGATTGTTTTCAAGCATCAACTCAAGCACCAATTCTTCTTTTGTCAGCCCTTATTTCTACCCTTGCATAGATGCTTTCTCCCGTAGATGCCCCGTCTTCTCTATGAAGTCCTGAACATCCTTTCATATCTTCACGGTGATGTAAAACAATGCTCCTCTCCGCCCTTTCTCCAAGAACCATCTTTAATCTTCATTTGCTACTGCCCACAAAGCCCCTAATGTCCTTTCACAGTGCCAGGCTGGGTGACTTTCTCCAGATCTTCTTCACAATGATCTTTATAATAACAAAAACAGCTATGCCTCCTTATTCTCATTCCTAGTTGCCTACACATTTGTGCTTCCATAAAACAAGTTCCATGTGCTTTTGTAACTCCATAGAAATGTACTACCATTCAACAATCCCCCACTTTCATTTGATTTCTTTGGGAATCTTGATGGAGTTGTTGTAAAAATCGAATAAGATAATCCACATAAATTTAGTGCAAAGTTGGGTCCACGACATTCACTAATTGAAGTGTCTTTGAGTGCAGAAGTAGTGTGGTTCAATACCAGACATTATTAGACACTTCAAATAAATGATCTTACTTAAACCTTTAGCAATTCTATGAGATAGATTTTTGAAGCTGTCTTAAAAGTGAGGAAGCTGAGCATTTGCAGGTAACCAAGCCCCCCACCCCCTTTTTTTTTTGTCTGGGACACTAACCAGTTAAATAGGCTGGTAGAAAAACATTTGATTGTAAATAACCACATTCCTATAAGCTCTGAATCTTCCCAGATTGACCACTCAGTGAGATGGCATGGAGTCCCAGATGGCTATTTTGAGAATTCCAAAGAAAACTCAAACCTGGCCTTTTCTCCAAGGGGCTGACAATGGGTAAGTCATCTTCTCTGAACAGTGTCCAACAGGCTGTTGTTAAGACATGCTTGTTTGCCACTTTCAAGTACCTAACCACCTTCCATTCCTAGTGTTTGTTGATTTAGAATTTCTTCTATCCTCCCAAACTAAGTATGCTTTTAGAAAACTGAGACTACAGTTCCTCTTCTACTGCAGTAATCTAAACAAGATTGAATTCTAAATAATTTGCTAAAAATTCCCAGGGTTAGCTTCCTTTTTTGTGTTACTATGGATAGAGTCTACCAAAGAAGGTAGGTCCAAGCTGATTCAGCCACTGAAACTAAAATCCCCTGAGACAGCAGACTAGCTCATGTCACTGCAGTTACATTGGTCTTTAGAAACCTTCAAAATATTCTTTCTTTTTAAAGAAAGAGATGCCCAGTTGTAAGAGTCCAGTTTACATAGGCAACCCATAATAACTAATCTAATAACAATTTTCTCTCTCTAATCATATGTGGCATTTCCATTATTCAACTTCATAATGGCTCTTCTTTGAAAAGTTATGTATTCAACTGCTTATCTTCCAGTTGGGAAAGTGAAACTGATCCCTTGAATTAGGGGTGACCATTTTTAGGGCTTTGTATAAACTTAAACTAGATAAAGATAAAGCTTATTTGTGATGACCATCCTTTGTGTCAGCAATACTTCTCTGTTGTTAATGTGACTACCTACTCAAGAATGTATTCACAATCCAGAATGTGGAAAACATGCCATTAGGAAGCTCAGCTCAATGGCAGTTCCGGTTTTGGCCTTGGGCTAGACACCCACTCATACACACAATGACTCAAAATCCCTTCTGGTAATGCCTTATCTCTACACACCATGCTCCATGAATCCCTTCCTTTCTGCATAATCTCTGAAATCCTCATGCACCTCCATCTGACCTTCTCTTCCACAAAAATCCAGAAAGTATGCACTTGATAAACAAACAAATTCATTGACAAAGATAGATGTATTTAGGACAGCTTTACCAAAATTCAGCTTCAAGCTCATATTTAACAAAATTGCAGCCAAAATGCCCATTTGTAACTGCAGCTAAATATTTTATTAAAATTGGTTTGAAGCCAAACATTTTCTGAATGCCTACAAGGCTACAAAAATAATAAATAATATCTGCCTCTCTCAAACCTTGGAGGATCTGGAGTTTCAATCACAGAAAAAACAAGAAGATGAGGTTTAAAAAAGACAGGCTTGGAAATGGCTACTGCCTGCATAGTCACTCCAAGTGGGCAGGCATGACAGAGACTGTAGGTCATCACAGCTCTATGGAACAAGGCTAGAGTCCATAGGAAAGTTGAGGATGTGCTATGAATCCTCTTATTCACCTGCACTTCTTGCACTGATTTTTCTAGATTTTCTACCTTCGTTTTAATTTCCAAAGGAGTTTTGCAACAGACAACTAAATATGCCAAAATGAGCACAACCTCAGCACTCACATGGCTTGTGTGCATGCACCTGAGATATTTCAGAACTTAGATCTGTAGCCTAAGTATAGACTGGATTTCTAAACATGGCTCAGATGATGAGTCCTCAAATCCAAAAGGAAGTGAAAATAAATTGCAAATATAGCTTGGAGCAGCTCTATGTGCCTTATGGTTGTGAGAAACCATGAGAATCAAGCAAACCTATAGTCTCAAAATCCAGAAACAGAGATACCTGTTGCCCTGTGTGTGGTAGTTTATCTGATGCCCCAGTAATAGCCTAGGATCTCTACCAAGGTACCCAAGCAGGTCTGAAAGTTTTCTCCTATAAGGAAAATAATAAAGAAGACAGACACACACAAATGCAAGTGGAATATAGATATATTTTCTAAAATCTAGATGTTGAAAATTTGAAAACATAAGGGAAAAAGTAATTGAGTTAACCAACACACAGTAACAAAGTTAACCAAGTAAATTTAATGTTCACCAAGGATCCAAGTATGATAGACCCTTCTAGTTAAACATTTTTCATATGTATTACATTTGGTTTTTCACAGCCTTATACACAGAACCTGAGGTGTCAATCAATAAAATAATTTTCCTCAAAGCCCACAGTTAATAAAAGGTAAACCTAGAAATCACAACCATGGTCCACTGTAGTCTAAAACTCCTGTGTTTCTCAATACCTTGAGCTCTATTCCATAGCCAAATAGAACTTTCTAAGTTTTTAGAAGGCATTCAGATAATTCTAACTTTGGACAGAAATGGCAGCATCTTCAGGAAAATTGTCATCATCTGACAAACCCAATAACTTTAGAGAAATTTCTTTATTACACTAAAGTACAAATCTATAGGAGCTCTAATAGAATTAAGATCATAAGGGTATACATTGCAGTAACCCCAAGACATCTACAGAAATGCCTTTCTATAATTTGGTAACTTTTCAGAATACTTGAGCAGAGTATGAGCAATGTTGCAACAGCCAACTCCTTGGTCATCTACTTTGCTCCTGCTTGCTGTTGTTCACCCAGTCTATGAGCTGTCTGTGCACACTTGTATAGCTTTGTTATCAAAGTTTTGTATCATTATTTCTCTTTTAAGTATGAATAGCAATAATAGTAAGGTGGCAAAGTATGTCTGCATGCTTCACTCCGGAGACTTTCCCCTGAGACAATCAGCATGAACCTCATCTAGAGTTGGATTGACCCCAGCCATTTCACCTCCCTCATCAGCACACAATACTGTATTTCTGTCTATCATTTTTCTTATGAAGGCTCCCAGGACCAGAAGGCACATCTTAACTCCTGCAACCACTTCACAGTCATTCTGCAATGTCTCTGACACTTAATCTAAGGTTAAGAGAAAGCCTGAATTATTATTCATGTTGATTTGAACTTGTTTCTGGTTCACTTCTCTTAAGAGAATAAAACATGAGAAATGACAGATTTTTACAAAATAGGGCAAAAATATGCTTATATTTGAGCCTAACTAATTTGATTACTAAAAATAAACTTGTTTTAAGTTATGAAGACAAACCTACAACTATGTTTTAATCCTTCACAGTAGTCTCTGTATGCTACTTTGGAGGAGTTCACATGAAGAATGTGGTGTGTGTGGGGGATGGCATAGAAGCCAGAAGATGCCCTGGATCTGGAGTTACATGTGGTTGTGAGTCTTCAAATGTGGATTCTGGGAACCAAAGCATGGTCCTCTGCAAGAGCACAAATTGCTTAATAATCCCCTGCTCTCTTCACATATTTGTTAAGACAGTGTTTCTCACTGCACCTCAACCCTGCTGACTGACTGGACTAGCTAGCCAATAAGCCTCAGAGATCCTCCTGATCCCACCTCCTTGGGGCCAGAGCATGTGACATTGGTGTTTAAGATAAAATTGAGGTCCTCATGTTTTTGTAGCAAGTATTTTGTCAACCTAGCTTCATCCCTAGCCTGTACATGAAAAACTTCTAAAATTGCATCTACTTGTCCTTTCTCAACTGTTTGTTGTATTTGCCTGAACATTTTCCAACTCAACAATTTATTCTAACTTCATCAAGTTTTAGTTATTCGATGACAACTTACAAACTGGAATTTCACAGGATTTTACAGAATTATATGAATCAGTAATTCTATGGTTCAGCATTTTATTTACTTCAACCATTTTTTTAATTTATTGCCCATTGAAAGTCAAGTATATCAATGTTGAGAGTTTGAATGTATAAAAGGGGATTACATAGCCTCCCTATATAGAAGTCTGTAGTCTAATGAAAGAGATAATTTACTTTACTCCCTTTTTATTTATTCAATGTGTCTTTCATATCATGCATCTTGATCCCGTTCATTCACCTGTCCCTTCACATCTGCCCTCTGCCCTTGCACCTCCCCACAAATAAGAGAAAAAAAGAAAAAAATCTCATAATAGAAGATGCAGTGTGACACAGTGAATCAGGCAGTAAACTCCTTTGTCCATATATCTTTACTTGCAAGTGTTCGTTGCAAAGAGTTATTGGTCTGGTTTGAGGCCTTTGGTTCCTACTATACCATTAATGCTAGGCCCTCACTGGGAGTATTCTTGGATATCCTATTGTTGCCCTGTATTTTTGAGATCATGGGTGCCTTATCCACAGACCCAAAGTTTCAGTAAAGTGATAATTTTAAAGTCAGAAAACATCATTGTGTATAACAAGTGCAGAAACAGAGATCACAAATTCAGGGGGATTGCCAGCAAAAGAGACCAGAGAGAGAAATCAATGTCTGGCATTTTTTCTCTGTATGTCCTCCACACAGGTGTACAAGTGTAGGCTAAAGCAAGAAGAGAAGAAGAGAAAAACATTCCAAGTGTGGTTATGGCATGTGGACCAAAGGCAGAATACAGATCATCAGATTCTTGGCACTTCCAGGAGTTTGTTTTGGCTGGAGTTGACTCTACAGGAGAAGAAACAAGCTAGCTTGAAAGCATGCTGGTGAAAAGGGAAGAGGTGAAAAGACACCTAAAAATACACATCTTAGCCCCCAGCGAGAAGCACTGAGTCTTATAAGCGGAGGGTCTTATTTGTCATGTTCTCCTCTTGTGCTGCCTGAACTAAAAGATGGAGGATCTCTGAAGCTGTGCCATCACCCCCCTCCTTTGTTGATCATTATTTCTACTGTGAAATCAGCCTCCTCCACTGGGCTGATGGAGCCAAGGCTAATGGCCCAATCTCATTGAGCCATACTAATAAAGGGGTGTAGGCAAACAAGGAGGACACAGAAACCACTATCCACAAAGCAGATATCCCTGGTAACACTTGCACATCTGGTGAGTATGTGTTCACTCTTCATTTCAATTTATAGAATTTCTAGTTCCCTTGTCTGAGGACGCACTCTAGAGTTTTGGGCTTGGGAATTTCTAAATTCTTTATAGATCTTGTTTAATGTCTCTTGAATGATTGTTTTTAGATCTATTCATGCTTGCTAGTGTTTATATAAAAATTAAATCACAGGGCTCCTTCCTTAATAAATACAAAGATACTTTTATTATATAATGTGCAAGAATACCTTTACCAGAAATCCGTGAAGATAAATTTTAGTTCAGCAAGAATTTGTTCACTCTCATCAAGAAAAATTAAAGAAACTACGTATGATTTCAGCACCAGGTCTTTACCTGGTATATTCAGCAGACAGACACACAGTTCTATCTAGGCAGCCAAGCACCTCTGCTGCTCTGTTGGTAGAGTTCTTCTGTCCCACCTGCCTGTTCCCAAATCAACAGCAGCCACTTCCCAAATAACTTTTTTTTTTTTTTTTTTGGTTTTTCGAGACAGGTTTTCTCTGTGGTTTTGGAGGCTGACCTGGAACTAGCTCTTGTAGACCAGGCTGGTCTCGAACTCACAGAGCTGGTCTCAAACTCACAGAGATCCACCTGCCTCTGCCTCCCGAGTGCTGGGATTAAAGGCTTGCGCCACCAATGCCCAGCATTGCTAGCTAACTCTTACATTTAAATTAACCCATTCTTCTTATCTATGCTTTGCCTCATGGCTCATAGCTTATTAGCTCAATTCCTACACGTCCTGCTTACTCTGCAGCTGGTTGGCATCTTTTGTGACCCCATCCTTTTTATTACCATCACTCTTCTAGTTTGGTTGTCCCATCTATAATTCCTGCCTGGCTACTGGCCAATCAGCTTTTTTTTTTAATTAAATCAATGTGAGTGACAAATCTTCGCAGTGTACAAATCTCCACAGCATTTTCCCCTTCTGTCAAATTAAAAAGGAAGGTTTTAACTTTAACATAGTAAGATTACAGAGAACAAACACAGTTATTAAGAGATGCAGTTACAATGTTCAATCCATTTGTATTTAACAAAACTAGAGAAAACAAAACTAGAGAAAATATTTTATTATCAATTTTATCTTTGTGAGTCTAAAGTTTTATACCTAATTTACCTTTTATTATTACTAAGGAAAACTTTAACTATGACTGTCTGGTCTTCAACTCTGTCAAAGACCCCAGAAAGGTGAAATGTTACTTAACAAAAGGGACATTGGCAACCTGGACAGTCACCTAAGTTCTTCTGCTATGTTGGTGAATCCAACTCTGGCCTACAGGCCTAGCATATCTGACAGATGTTTATATGAAGCAGAGTATTTTGAAAGACTGTCCTAGCTTGTCTTGGCAAAGTTTGGCAGTCAACTTTCTTGTGTCCTACTGGTCCAGTTTGAACAGTAAATGTCAGAAAATGAGGCAAGAGCAGTTTCTTTGCCCATGTGGCTAGCTTTTGCCATAAAGAAATCAAACTCCATAAAGAACTTCTTCAATGCACATCATCTTCTCTGAAGTAGATTGGTGCTACCAGGAACAGACATGTCTCACTGTCATGAAAATCTTTAGGTTATTAAACATATAAGTGTCATGTTCTGTAGATCTTTGAAGTATCTAAATGTATCTGTGTATGACCTTGAAAACAGACTTAACATGACTATGACTATTATAGATTACTAACTATTAAACTATACTTCTTAACTATACATTATATTTTTATAGAAGTTGTATGAGCAGAATACTCCAAATATGAGTAGAAACATGAGTAGGTTCAACAAAATAACCTTAAATTTGTATCAATATACAAAAATATCTTAAACAGTAGTAGAAACATATATACAGTATAGCAAAAATAATCTCAGATGGTATCAATATGTAAAAATCTATACCAATGTAAAATATTTAAGACTAACAGTTGCTTTATGGGCTTAAAAGTAAATTCAATAATCTACCCTTTTATTCTATCATTCCTACATCCTATCCCCCCTTTTTTTTCTTTTGAAAGAGATCTTTGAATTTAACTCCTTTGTTTAGCTTTTTCTCTGACCAGAACCAATAACAATTTGTAACCAACACCTCTTAAATGATAATAAACACCCACAACACATTTTGGGGGAATGTGGGCATAGTTCTCTAGACTACTTCCTGTTGTTTGTGGATGCTGGTAATTTTTGGACCCTGAGAAAATTTAGGATAACTCTTAAGTTTTGACTGTAATATTCTATGAGGCTAGATCATTTTAGTCAGCATTCTGGAAGCTGTTTTGGATGCTGGAACACTTGGGCCATTTTTATTGGTGATGGTCCCCTTGCTCTGAAAATACATAACCTTTTAAAGACAAATACATATTTGCATTAATACAAGAATAGACTGTGTATTGTACACAAGTTAACCAATGATGATTTTTGTTATGTGTTTGAGGAGGTAAAATGTACATAATGTGTCTTGTAGTTCTTCTAGGTTTATTTCTTTATGTCTATAGTCAGTATTTTAGGGAGTCTTCCTCAATCAAACCTGATTTTCTTTAACCCAGAATGAATCCACAGCCTCTCATTTCCCATGGAAATAAAAGCATAAACTCTTCCCCAAAGTAACACACATTTTGACTCACATTTTGAAATCAAGATATCTTTAAAATATGTAGGTTGGTTAAATCTAGCAGTTTTTATAATCCAGTGTCTCTTAGCAGCCAAAAAATTTCAAAGACAACACAATAACATACGTAATCCAGACTCTCTCTGTGTGTCCCATCTTTACATGGCTTTTTATAATTTTTATTACTCTATTCCTTTTTAAAGAACTTTCTCTACCCTTTTTCTTTCTTCTCCTATGCCTACATATATTTTTAAAGACACTATCACCCATTTAGAGATTTTTTTCCATCTGAATCTGTCTTTACTATGTATCTGTAACCTTTTCTGTCTACATGAGCAAAACCCCAAAGTTGTCATGCAGCATGTAGCTTAAACCCTGCCCTTCTGCCTGTTCCCAAATAAACAGCAGCCACTTCCCTAATAACTGACTCAGAGACTTAATATAAATTATAAATGCTCAGCTGATATCTCAGGCTTGTTACTAACTAACTCTTACATTTAAATTAGCCCATATTTCTATCTATACTTTGCACATGGCTCATGGCTTGTTACCTTATTTTCTACACATCCTGCTTCCTTGGCAGCTGACTGACATCTTCCTTAACTTTGCCCTTTTTCCCATCATTCTTCTAGTTTGGTTGTTCTGCCTATAATTCCTACCTGGCTACCAGACAATCAGCTTTTTATTAAACCAATGTGAGTGACAAATATTCACAGTATACAAAAGAATTATTCTACAGCACTGCTCATAAGATTTTTCTTGCAGATCTAACCTGGATGGCTATGAATTGGCTTAATCTCAGCTGGCAACTGTGAGATGTCCCTATCATCCCTCACAGTGGTCTCTGGGATTATGCTAAACAGAGCAATTGCCTTGACCACCTAGACTCAAAGATGATCATGACAACATGAGTCAGAACATCAAATATGAATTTTATGCAAATCTGTGGTAGTTACTGTGTGCGTGTGTGTGTGTGTGTGTGTGTGTGTGTGTGTGTGTGTGCGTGTGCGCGTGCGCGTGCGCGTGCGCGTGTGTGTGTGTGTGTGTGTGTGTGTGTGTGTGTGTGTGTGTGTGTGTGTGTGCTCAACCTCTTCCAAATCTTACTAAAGCCTTTCTAAAACACTTTTGTAACAGGAAAAGAAACTAGCTGGAATTCACTTCTACTTATGATGCCCTTTCAATGTTACTTGTTTTATATTTTGCTTTAAAATTCACCAATAGGCTTGGAGTTTCAGAAGCTGAAACCAAAGTGTTTTCTCTGTTAAAATTCCTCCCACTTCCATTGTGGATCCTTGTCCATCAAATTCTAGGCAATCAATTTAAGCACTCTGGGGAACTCCTCAGACTTGAGTTCCTCAGATTACCACCTTTAATCACCCTTCCTCATTCCTCTCTATATGTCTTAACAAAAACTAAAATTCAACATTAACCGTGGAACAGGCTGAGGTGGCCATTAGATGCTTGAGCCTCTATCCAATTCTAATCCTTGTTGGGCCTCAAAACATATGAACCCTTTACTGAGATGAGTGAGATAATTCAGTTTGGGCAGGTAGAAACAAAATTACAGGCCCTTGCTGTCCAGCCAGTTGAGATGAACTGGTAATCTTCAGTTCATTGAAAGATCTTATCTCAAAAAAGAAGACCAAAAGTGAATGTGGAGGATATGTAGCTTTGACCTCTACACAAAAAACCACATGTGCATGAATAACCACATATACCAGTTCATACACACAAACATGTACATACACACCTACATGAATAAATATACTTTAATTTTAAAAAGTAAAAAATATTAATTCCTCAAGGGTAAGATTCAAGGCCAGTTCTCTTACTTATTCATCCAGTAACACCAAAAAAATCGGACAAAGCAAATTTATACTTAAGTATTTGATCAACATTTATTGCTAAAATTAAGAATCATATTTCAAGAGTTTTGAATGACATGTATTTTTCTTGGGCTCCCCCAGAAACACAAGTCCATTTGCCTTAGTCTGATTAAGCTACATTATGTATCGAGACAAATTAATATGACCAATTAACTTTTTGCAAAAATTAGGTTGGATAGAAGATAACCAGTAGGGGAACTAGTTATTTCCAGACAAAAAGAGTGAAATGAACTCTTAAGTAATACTTTAACTTACATATGGTGTAAAGAGTCTTCATAGTCATAATGTGCGGTCTCATGAGGACTCTTGTAAGGCACTGAAATTTTCCAAATGCTGTATATTCCTGTTAGTTAAAATAATCCCTTTCCCTAAAAATATTAAGGAATTCCCACTTCCTATTCGTGGTGACATTTTTCACAAAGAAAAGAAAATGGATGCAGTTAAATGGGATAAGTGATTTTTCAAAATACAGCCTGTGTTTGCATCGCCAGTGTAATACTGCTGTTTTAGGAGTTGGCAATACACTCTGCACACAGAACTCTACCATACATAGCCTTGATCAGTGTGTCTGGAAGTAGTGTCTATACACCACTATTTAAGAGCCCCCAAGGGATTCAAATGTGCAAATTGAAACAAGAATCACTGTGTCTAAGCATGAAAAGACTTGGGTCTAAAGAGTTGTAACAAAAAAAAAAACTGGTAAGAAATGAGAAGTAGAGAAATATGAGTGGGGGTTGGCAAGGACTTTGGGTTTTAGCATGAGTGATTTGAGAGGCAATTAGAGGCTTTGATCGAAAGAGTAGCATATTTATAATATAATTAAAGAGGCCTTTCTTGGTACCTAGTCATTTATAAAGTCTAAAAAACAAAAATGTGGTGAATTTCAGTAACTTCCTTGCAATTCAATTTTACAAATATAGAGCAAGAAAGAAACTGATTCAAGAATTAAGGACCCTGACTTCTTTAGATTGACTAATCAGAGGCCTTTATGTTCAAAACAAACAAACAAAAAGAAAATACCAGTAACAATGACTCTGGACTTTTGAAGGTTTCTTAAGTCCAGAGCTGCATTCTGGAAATAACTGAAATCAAAATAAGTGAGAGACTTGGCATTTCCCTCAGTAAAACTCTCAAAACTCAGTAAGGTTTGGCTCACACTATAGATTGAAGACAATGGGGGTCCCAGGGAAGATGGTCTATATTGCTGGGTTCCTGAGTACTTGTAGAGATCCTGGAGTAAACCCTCAGAGTTCTAGCTAATCAACAGCATGGCATGAGTCACCACCTCTCCATTAGTTACACAAGACAAAGTTCATGGCTATGTAGCCAGCTCCTACTCAGATCACAGAGGTGAAAACATTGATACTCTGCAGGCTAAGGCCTTACATGTCAAATAGCATCTTCGATCTTGATCTTTTGGTATGAACCCAGCTGCATTCTGTTCATTCCCCAGCCTCCTGATTTTCTGCCCAACCATGGCCTCTACCTCACTGAGACTCTGGGTGCTATTCATAGTAAAGCTCACCTCTAGGCCTGGATTTATCCTTGCAATCCACAGGGGTGATGTAGACTCTCCACCCTATTTGGTATCTTGTACAAAGGATATCCCAAGACAATTCCTTTAGATAGGCATGGCCTGTACTCTGGCCTGGTGTTCCAGCATATACTTACTACACATCCATACAGAAGTACAAGTTTTGCCTTGAATGTTCTCCCTAACTCCCTCTGGATATATAAACCCTGGAGTATGCCATCACCACAGGGACAGTAATGGTTTCTCCTTGATCCTAATGCTAGGATCACCTACTAATCTTATCCTCTCAAGATGTCTCTTGACTGATTTAACACTAGAAATCAAATATAGAATTGAGTCTACAAGCAGGAAAGTCTACAAGCTCTAGCTTGTTAAAATGGGACCTGTGATGATCATTGATAACAGAAATACAGTATCTCATTCTAAACCTAAAAATGCTAATAAAGCTTCTAAGAACAACCAGTACTACAGCTCAGCTAGTTTATGTAGTGGCACTAGCCTGCTGGTTGTTGCAGGAACCCCTGTACTATGATAACGTTCTTTATCAACAGAATTTTTACTCTGTTCTTGGGAGCTAGCTAAATGATCCCTGCTTTCTACCTTCAAAGGACTTTATGTTCCTTCTGTGTCAGAAGGAGTGTGATAAAGAATGTGGGCAGCCTTAAGTCAGTCCAATCAAAGCTCCATGTTCTACCAATAAAACTTTGAAGTCCTGGCCAGAGAGAAAGCAGTCAGGGGCATCCTAAAGCAGCCCTTATATAGGCTGCACAGTAGCCAAGGCCAGTTCCATCTGTTTTCTGAGGCATGTGCCCCTCTCTTGATATCCTCCTGGAGAATGAGCAGCTACTGAATGCATGAAAATATCACTTTATCTTGCTCAGTGTTCTCACCAATAAATCAATAGTTATGTCTTCAGTGGTCATCATAAAGTCCCATTTTAACCAAATCGGAGCTGTTCATCATTGACAGAGATAGAAAATATTTCCCTGATTATAGACTCAATCATTATAGTTTAGAGCTCATTCAGTCACCCTGCCAGGTATCCAACTTGGGCTAATCTAGCCTATTCTTCCAGGAGTTCTTGAATCGCAAACCTCTAAGTAAATACATTCTCTGTTGGGTACAAATGGCATTATTTAATGCTTTCTCTCAAAACTTGTTACTCTCACATCCCATATACCACTAAAAATGAGCATGATGGCCTGAAGAAGGTAGAAAACTCAGCTTACAAGTGTTTCTAAGAAGACACCCCACCATCAACTTCTGCCTCATAAAAATTTAGCAGCTTTTCATTTTCCATTCAACAAGTACTGGATGTCTATGAAGTCCCAGGCTCTGTGTTAGGAAGGTAGCCTTGAACAAACCATACATGCCCTTGGTACACAGGAGAGCTGGTGGTTTAAAAAAAAAGTGTAACTATCTGTTACCTGCTATGAACTAAGGATGGAAAAAGATCATCTAGACAGTGAAATCAACATTCAAAGCATTTGGAAGAAAGAGAGGGTAGACTTAGATGAAGTCTAAGAATGGACAAGCCTCCTTACAGTAACCCAACAGGTTGTCTTGTAGCATTGGGCATACCAAACGGATTTTTTTAGAGAAACTCAAGGAATAATTTGGAAAAGATTATTCTTATTCTTTTTCAATTCTATCTTCATGAAGCCCCTCAGCTTGGAGGAGAACCCTTCAGGCTTTACAAAGATTTCTGGAGCCTGGATTTTAGGATTCTGTTTTCCTTAGGGTCTTAGTTGTCTTCTTTTACCATCATTCTGCAGGATCTACAAGTATGTTTGCTCTGTTTTCAAACTCAGTAGTTATTACTACTTTACCCAAACCAGAAAGTTTCCTTTCTGCTTTTCACAGGATGAAATACAAATGAGTTGAGGCTATACTCCCACAAGACTCATAATAGTACAAAGTTCAACACGAAATTTCCTGAACTATGCTAATTACTAAGACTTGAACTTCTGTAGGTGATTAATTCTGACATTCTTCCCTCTAGATCATCACATTCACTTATCAACAATTATCTTTAAGATCCCATGGTCCCACAAGCCAGATTGTCTCCCATTAAGTTAAGGTAGTTGTTTTTAAACTTACAGTTCCTCAAATCGGAAACAGCTTTAAGATACCAGTCCCACCGGCCCATATCTTCCAATGCAAAAGTTCAAGACTGCTGGGCTTTGGTGGCACACGCCTTTAATCCCAGCACTTGGGAGGCAGATGCAGGCAGATCTCTGTGAATTCAAGGCCAGCCTGGTCTCCAGAGAGAGTGCCGGGATAGGCTCCAAAGCTACACAGAGAAACCCTGTCTTGAAAAACCAAACAAACAAACAAAAAGAAAGTTCAAGACCTCATTATAATGATCTTCATCTTGCAGGACCTTCTAGATAATCTTTATGTGATTTGGCTTTTTTATATGCTCATTCCCTTGAGTCCCAATTTTCCCACCTTATTCTCCACTTAAAATAGTGATATCTTCATGTCCTTCCACCTCAGTCACCAATACAGTATTCACAGCTTTTAAAAGGTGCTATAATTTTGTACTGGACATTCCAGTAGCTAAGAATCATGTCATGAGAAAGCAGGCTCCTGTTCCATTGTTTTTAATGAGACACTTCCCAGAGAAAATCACCTAGAACATATTCATACCATTAAAATCCTGAGGGGCCCTGTTTTCCACATCCCATTATTTATCAATAATGTTCCTCTTCAGAGCACAAATAACCAGTGATAACTGATACCTAGCTAGTTTTAAGAGTTGTTGTGCCAGTGCCCTAACTCATCCAGTCTAGCTGCAAAACCCAAAGTGTTATCTACAAGGGAGAAGGGAGCATCATTAAGGTTGGCTTTGGGTCCTTGTTCCCAGATCCCTTCTCCAGCAAGGAGATCGTTAGCATCCCCAAGACCACTCTGCTTACATATATTTTGGCTTTACTTAAAGATCTCTATGGAGAGTATAAAAACCAAACCCCAGGAAAATATCTGTTAATCAATTGAATATATCTGATCATGGAGTAGGACGAGATAGAGAAGAGAGAAGGGAAAAGAAAGAACATTATCAAGACCAAGCTGGTGAAACCAACAGAAACAGCTGACCTGAACAAGGGGAAACTCATGGACCCCAGACTGATAGCTGGGAAACCAGTATGGGACTGTTCCAGTCCTCCTGAACATGGTGTCAGTTTGGAGGCCTGGGAAGTCTATGGGGCCTCTGGTAGTAGATCAGTATTTATCCCTAGCATAGGAATGGACTTTTGGAGCCCATTCCACATAGAGGGATACTCCCTGAGCCTAGACACACAGGGGAGGGCCTAGGCCCTATCCCAAAGGACATGACAGACTCTGAAGACCCTTTATGGAAGGCCTCACCCTCCCTAGGGAGCAAAAAGGGTATGGGATAGGTAGGGTGCTAGTTGGGGTCTGGGGTGCGGGGGAAGGAGAGAAGGGAGAGGGAACTGGGATTCACATGTAAAGCAATCTTGTTTCTAATTTAAATTAAAAAATGGAAAAAGAATACTGCACTGATAACTCAAGTTTTTAAGATGTTAGCATTTTTATTTTCTTTTTAAACATTTTTTATTAATTTATATTTTACATTCCAATCCCAGTTCCCCCTTTCTCCTCTCCTCCTGCTTCCCCACCCCTTCCACCTCCTGTCTACTCCTTGGAGAGGGAAGGCCTCCCCTAGGAAATCTACTAAGTCTGACCCATCATCTAGTTGAGGCAGGACCAAGGCATCTCTCCAACCCCCCATACCCCTGAGCCTAGACTGGGCAAGGTGTCTCTCCGTACAGAATGTGTTCCACTAAGTCAGTTTGTGCATTAGTATTAGATCTTGTACCCATTGCCAGTAGCCTCATATATTTTCCCAGTAATAACATTGTCACCTATATTAAGGGAGTCTAGTTCGGTCTTATGCAGGTTCCCCATTTGTCAAACTGGAGTCAATGATCCTTCCCTAGCTGGGGTCAGCTGATTCTGTGGGTTTCCCCATCATGGTCTTGACTCCTTTGTTCATATTATCCCTCCTCCCCTACTTCAATTGTACTCCAGGATCTTGGCCCATTGGTTAGTTGTGGATTTCTGCATCTGCTTCCATCTGTTTCAAGATTTTATTATTTATAAAAATGTATTTTTACTGTGTTTAAAAGTGAAGTAAAATCTTAACTCTGAGGCTTACGGGCTGGTAATCTAGAGGCCAGACAGAAAGTAGTAAGTAGACTCTAAGTTCCCAGGTCCATAATATCTACCTCTCAGTACCAGCTCTATTCTTTTTCCAAATCCCTTAACCAACATTATTATCTCTCTTATGTAAATAAAAAATTCCATTGGGCAAAATGGTGGATTTGCTAAGTAGTGGTAAAGTCTTTCATTCTGTATTTGGCAAAATCCTAGAGAATTTATTAGATTTTTTTTCCAATGAGAGATCCCAAAAACTAACTTGTAAAATCACTAATAAAGTAGTAAATCAGCCCCATCCTAAGCTTGTCTGACTGTTGTGCTTCTTAATATCATATTCCAGCTGCATCTGCTAACCTCATCTCTTCAGTGAGCTAGAATTTAGTAAGGCATGATAAACAGGGACAAGTCTGAAAATGATGGTAATGTGTATCACCTAGATTAATTTACATTAATTAAGTACTTGTATTATACATAAACTATCTTCAGTAAACTTGGGAGAGAGAAAAGCATCACAAATATATATCAAAATATATTTATTCTAATAAATGAGCCTGGTTTAATAATTAATTAGAACTGTCTTATTCAAATCCACTTTAAGATTTTAGTGTTTTTTAAACTGTCATGATAAAACAGGATTTAGTGGTCTAAGGAAATGTTTCTTAATATCCTTTCTAAAAACTACTTATCAACCAATGTTGCCATTAATTTTATGCTTCTTATGGTCAATTGGGGATCTGCTCATTAGTATGACTTTGAATTGCTGTATTATAAAGACTCTCTTAACCACAAATGAAAGAATAAGAGAGAATGGGTTGCTTTGATGGGAAATAAGCAGTATTCAACACAGTTGTCACAGTTTTTGATGTCGTAGATACTGCATCAGGAACTGATTGGATAAGACAAGGTCACCATCAGTCCCTAATGCATTACCTTCAGCATCTAAAAAACCACCAGCAAACACCTCAAGTAAGACCGGCTGTGATGCAACTAAACACTGAGTTGGACTCCTGGATTCCAGTTGTAGAGAGGGAGGAGCGATGAGCAAAGGGGTCAAGACCAGGCTGGTGAAACCCACAGAAACAGCTGATTGAACAAGGGGAAGCTCATGGGCCCCAGACCGATAGCTGGGAAAACAGCATAGGACTGTTCCAGACCCCCTGAACACGGTGTCAGTTTGGAGGCCTGGGCAGTCTATGGGGCCTCTGTTAGTAGATCAGTATTTATCCCTAGCATAGGAATGGACTTTGGGAGCCCATTCCACATAGAGGGATACTCCCTCAGCCTAGACACACTGGGGAGGGCCTAGGCCCTGCTCCAAATGATATGACAAACTGTGAAGATCCCCCATGGAAGCCTCACCCTCCCTGAGAAGCAGAAAGGGAATGGGATAGGTGGTTAGTGGGGGACAGGGGACAGAGAGGGAACTGGGATTGATATGTAAAACAAGCTTGTTTCTAATTTAAAGAAAAAAAAGACTTGATGTGTGATGTGTCAGATCTTAATTGAACCCTAAGGAAAAAATGTTTAAGAAAAGCAGCCCCCTAAAACACCTACCATTAGAACCCTTGTGGATTTACTACTACAAGAGATATTAATCTAGTTCCTGTGTGTCCTTATAATGTACTGTGACTTCCTGAGAGAATATAGTACTAAATAAAACAATTAAAATATTGCTCATCACTTTCATTTCCTGAGAGAAAACTGAGTACATTTCTTTCTTGTTTAGTATAAACTTCTAGGTTTATATCGTCTTAACTATGATAAGAGTTGTTTGGATAGGGATTCCTTTCTATAAGTGCCACTAAAATAAGCACTGTTATTAGAAAAAAAATACTACAAAGTGGGCACTATAGTTAAAATCTACTTTCAACTACTCTGAATTCATTTGTATTCCCATCATTTTTCAACTAGAGGGTCAAGGTAGTTTGATCAAATAATTTATCACCACCTAATAACAAATTTAGGAAATTTTATTGAATTATGTTAGTTCTAGGTACTATTCTAGAAACTTCTGATGAAGTAGTAGTGATCAAAAAAGTCACTTTCAAAAAAATTCACTTCCAAGTGGAACTGTGTAGTTGTGAAAGGAACAAGCTAAAATCCTTCTCTTCCCTATTGAATGAATAATTTTCAGAGGAGAATCAATCTTGAAAGAAGTGTGCTTTAATGAGTGGAACACTGTCATATACAAGTAAGTATGTAGCTTGTTGCATAACTATGCCTATGCTATACACATGTGAGACACATTGTGATGGCCTCTACCAGATGGATCTTGGATGATGACAGTGAGCTATAAACTTAAGCAGATGATAACTATTACTGCAACTGCTGTACCAGATGTGGTTTCAATGTTTGAGCAAATTAAAGCATTTCCTGCCAGGTATGTGGTTATTGGTTTTCAAATTATTCTCTCCAGATACTTGTTAATAAAGTCTGGTAGGAGCAGTTGCTTTTAGGTGACAAGGCTATCAATCTGTCTTCACCATCCTTTCTCAGTGATGTATCAACTCTTCAGCCCTTTGTTGTAATTTGGTTGGTAAGAACTTTGGTCACATAGCCTTTCCACAAGATAGGATACTCAACCATTACATCAATAATGCAGTGATCATTGGACCCAGTAAGTGTTAAGTAACAACCATTACATGTTCATTGCTAAGACGTTTGTATTTCAGAAGGTAGAAAGTAAATGTAATGAAAATTCACAGGGTTTCTATGTCAGGAAAATTTCTAGGGGTACAATGTCAGTGGGGCATACTGAGACATCCCTCGCAAGATAAAACTTAAGACAAAACATCTGCTCCATCCTACAATCAAGAAATAGACACGATGCCTAGTGAGCCTCTTTGGGTTTGGGGGTGGGGAATATATTCAGCACCCTTTATTCAGCAACCCTTGTAGAACATTCTTGTGACAATGGTGAAAGGTAATCTTCCCAATGGGCAGAACTTTGAGCAGTATACTCACTTGCTATGCACTTTTCTTAGATAGAAACATGACCAGATGTGTGATTGTATGTCAATTATTGGCTACTGCTAATGATTTGGTTGAATGGACAAGGCTGGAAAATTGTTGAAGACTGGAAAAATGGCTCCAAGGTTAAGAGAATTTTCTGCTCTTCCAGAGAATCCAAATTCAGTTCTCAGGACCCACATGGAGTGGCTCACCATACCTTCATCTCCAGGAAACACAATATCCTTTCCTGGTTTCCACATACATGTGGCATACACACATAAGTAAAAGCAATACATAAATTTAAAAGTAACAATTTTGAAAAAAATCAAGAGGAGAAAATAGCACAATGTCTCAGAGTATAAAAGTATTTAACATAAAAATCTGACAACCCAAATTTAATCCTCAGGTCCCATGGAAGGATACACTCCTAAAATTTGTCCTCAGACTTTCATATTTGTGCTACACACACACACACACACACACACACACACACACACACACACACACACTTACTTTAAAAGGTTTTAATAAATTTAAAAAGAAACATGAGAATATACCTATTCAGACGAAACAAAAAGTAGTGAAAATATCTGCACCATTGTGAATGTACACAAAAGGGTGACTGGAGGGGATGGTTTATTGTAAAGTAGATATGACTGGCTGCTTGTGAATAGCAACCAATCTCTTCCCCCAGCCACCCTCTTCATTGCCAATGTGCTCATGTGCAGAGAGCTCACAGTGATGGCAATGGTGGCTATTCTTTACATAACATAGGTTTACACTCAACAAGACTGACCTAATTGTAACCATTGCTGAGTTTCCAGTCATCCAACAGGAAAGATAAGATCTATACTGACTTCCAAAGTGACACCATTCTTTTAGGGTCAGCCATCCATTTGGTGGCTGGTTGATTACATGGGAACCCTTTCAACATGAAAGGAGCTGTGATTTTCTCTTTAACTATAAAATATACTCTGGATATAGTTTTTTTTCCTTCCATGAATGTCCTTCTTCTGCAAAAATGCCACCCATAGACTTATAGAATGCTTTAGCCACCATCATAGTAGCCCATGCAGCATTGCCTATGGTGAAGGAACTAACTTTATAGCAAAAGAAATACTGCCAATAGGCACATGGTCATGGTAGTCCCTGATCTTACCACATTTCCCATCATCCTCAAGTGGCTGATAAAGGGTAGACTGGCCTTTTGAATATGATCTTAGTTCCCACTAAGTAGCAAGACCTTGTAGGATCAGGATGAGGTTCAATGGGAATCTGTATAAGCTCCAAAATGAATGTTATTGGGAATTGGTATTTGTGTCACCTGAATTTTGTTCCTCAGTTTTTTCATCTAAAAAAGGGAATAATAGCCTCATGTGGTTGTCAAATAGGCATGTAGGAAGGTTTTCAAAAACAGTATCTAAAGCTCAATAATATTTATTCTCTTTGTGTGTTCCTCAAATCTATATTCTTTCCAAACAACCACAGTAATCTTTTTTATATTAACATAATTTTTATTGTAGGATATTTGTACACTGTGTGGAGATGTATTTGCTGTGATTGGTGTAGTAAAAAGTTGAAAGGCCAATAGTTAAGCATGAGGTACAGGCAGGATTTCCAGGGAGAGAAAGGAAAAGGAGAAGACATAGAGGAAGCAGGATGGGTGGTAAGTGACAAAATGTAGATTAATAGAAATGGGTTAATTTAACTTATGAGAGCTATTTAAAGAATAAGTTTAAGTGAATGAATGGCTAGCTTTCATAATTTTTAAGTCTCTCTGTCACTATTTGTGAGCTGGTAGCCCAAAAAAAATTCTGAGTACAATTTTTTATTGATTCTTTGGGAATTTCACATCATGCATCCCAGTACCACTCTTTTCCCAGTCCTTCCATGTCTGCCCTCTACTCTTGGAGCCTCCCCGTACCCCACCAAAAGAAAATGTAAAAGAATGAAAGTAATTTAAAAGGTCAGTCCTCCATCTTTCCTGCCTTTCCATCACATACTCATTTGTCACAGTGGCCTTGAAAGCTGCAGTGTGTCATGCAGCGTATCTTCTTGTCCAAACAGCTTCATTTGCAAGCGTTCATTGTGTAATGTGTTGTTGGTTTTGGTTCAAGGCCTCTGGCTTCTGATATTCCATCAATACTGGGACCCTCACCAAAACTCCTCCAGATCTCCTGTTGCAGGGAAATCCCGCTGCTACGGTTCTGCAGGAACAGTCCTTTCACAAGCTCTAGCAGGCCATGAATGTGGTAGATGTTGTGAGCAAACTCAAAGCCCTGGACATGGGCCTGGGCAGTAGCTGAATTGGTCAGGTTGGGCCTCCACTAGGACTGCCTTCTCAAACGAAGGTCAGGACCAGCTCTCCCATGTCCATTGTCATCAGGGACAGCCCTCCCAGTGCAGCAGCCAGAGACCAGGGTGTAGTATATATCTATTGTTCAGTGTTGCTCTTGCTGATAGTGGGTTTTAATTAGGGTAGGATTACCTTTCCTTTTCCTGGAGTATACTTGACATTTGTTATCATTATATATAGTTTTTGCATCAGGCTTAAAACCTTCTTCTTTAGACTAAAAGGGGAATTGTAGGCATCTGGCCTGTGGACCTGTAATGGTGGCCGCACCCCTTTGGGTGTGGCTTCAGTCAAACAGAAGTGGAAAGGTATGGCTTTCCTTTGCTGGCTCTTTCTGACATGTCAGGGGATCCGGTGGGGAGAACAGGGAAATGCTCCAGTGGTTCTTTGTATTTTTCTGTGTAATTGTTCCCCAATAAACACCCATTTAGGATTTATCTTGAGTCTAGTAATATCATTACATCCTTGCCTTCAGCAGGGAGGGAAGTTTTCCTAGGCTGCCAAGGATCTTGGGGCCAGTTCTCCCCTGCTCAGGACATTGGGGCCAATTCAGACACTGAAGCCACTGCAGCTCTCCAGCTGAGTCGACCAGCAAGGTGGTGGGCCAGTTCTTCCTTGGCCCAGGTGGTAATACAGGCTATGGATATCATCACATACCTCAGCTGCAGCTTGGACCTGGACATCACCATAGTCCAGGTTAACAGTGCAGGCCACTCACATCAACATGGCCCTTAGACATCAACATGGTCTCAGGTGGCAGCCCAGACCATGGACATCTCTATGGCCCTTGGTGGTAACACAGCCCACAGACATCAACACAGACCCAGCTGCAGCTCTTCTGACATCTCCATGGACCTGGGTTGCAGCACAGGCCACCCACACCAGCCTGCTCCTTACTGCCATAGGGTATTCAGTTCCATTTATATCCACAATATACAAACCATTCCACTTTTCCTCTCCCATCTCTCCACCACACACCTGTTCATCACAGTGGTGCCTCCCATCCAAGCCTCTTGGGGCTGGGTGGGCCACAGTAATCTTTTTGAAAGAAGACTTGGAGATTATGATATTCTCCTGGTTAATAGCCTAAAATTCCCTATAAATTATAATAAAATTTAAAAGTCTGTTTACCATCTACATGTTTTAAAGAATATCTACCCTGGTCTATTCATGTGGTACTGCTTCTTACCTGTGCTAGTCAATGGTCCAGAAGGGACCTGACAACCCATTCTAAAAGGTGATTGAGGAGACTTTACAGAAATGAAGGCAGGATTAAGCCACTCAGAAAATTTGAAGGTCCCAACTCTTAACTAAACAGCAGTAGAAAACTATTACTTCCCTAGTTTCTGGGGGTGGGAGAGTCACGGTGAGAGCAAAGGGAGTGGGCACCACAATTAGAACTATGAAGCCTTTAAATCAAAGAAGCCACTATGGAACCTCAGCCTGCAAGATTTTGTCACAGAATGACCACTCTGGTCTTTTCTCCTCTGGACCTCTGGATTCCGGAAGGCTAGAAGCAGGGACAAAGCTACCCCAGTTTCACAGAATGATGCCAGTAGAAGCAGTTCTGTCTTTAGGAACACAGACTCACTTTTCCAAGGTTTTAAGGAGAGAAATAGTGAGAGAGGTAATTCCTATTTCTATTCTTCCAAATTGAAAGTGCCAGTAATGCCTAATGGATAAATAGCCATGAGTTTCTTTGTTCAATCTTTGTGAGTTTCTTTCTTCTAACTCAGCTCAAGTTGGCTTCTTCCACATTCTTTCAATGACTCTCTGCTAACTAAACTTACATGCTTTATCCACCCCTGTATCACTTTCTTATTGCATGTTGTATTCTCTTCCCAACATGACATGCTCCTTTCCCTCACCCCACCCCAACTCCACAATCCTGTGAATTTATCTTACTTTTTCAGTACCTAGAACAGTACACTGTGCCTAGAAAATGTTCTAAAAATATTTCTAAATAATGTGAAATATGATGGGCTCCAAGAATGTAACATTAGAGAAAAACTGTGGGCCATCATGAGAAGATGCCTACAGCAAAGTAAAACTTTTCACTGCACAGGGAGAAACACAAAATATAATTCTAGAACTAATCAGCATTCTGAAATCTTCTAAATGACTTATTCTATGTATCTTAAAGGGATCACAATTCTATATGGTTTCTTGAGGAAAATCTCTAATTCCCCTACTTTCATTTAGTTATAAAGACAAAGTGAAAAGACCGAGTTTGGCAGGAAAAAGAGCTAGAAGGTAAGTGGGATAGCTCCATCACAGCCCCTCTCCATAAGAAGCAAAGTACATTCTGGAATATGTGGTTTGAGGACTGCCTTACAGACTTCAAGGCAGTTTGTGAAGTGTCCAGAGAAGGCTGACCTATTCCTTTACCTACGGCCTGATGACATCCAGGCAGCAGATATAAGGGAGAAAGGCTTGAGAAACTGTATGAGATGCTTATGCATCCCCATCACAGAACAGCAGTTGGGCCACACCCTGTAAGTAACTGTCACTGTGGAAAGCATGCCATATGAGGTGCTGTTCATTTCTGGGCAAGTGATGAACCACAATGCTGTAACTTGTCACACATTTGACCAAACAACTCCTAATCCTACTCTGCTCTTTCCAGCCAGAGACACAGAGCAGATATGTCTGTTCCCCATTACCAACTCATTGATCTAGCCATAAGAGTAACTTGGGAATGAGGGACATGACCATGGCATATCTGTCACAGAAAACAAACCGCCACATGAATATCCTAATTCATAAATAATAGAGCTTCTGAGAATCCATATGACACCCCACATGTGGAATGGCATCTGAAAGTGCTGAGTGCTGAAATCGCATGCAGCCAGGCAAGTCCCCCCTGAATTCATATCTGAGGAGCTTTGCATGTATTGCTTATTCCAGCAACTTTATGGAGTAAATTACGTACAACAAATTGGTTTCAGATGGTGGATATGAAGTGCTGATGTGCGTATAAGGAAGGTGCACTCCTGCTTCGACCCAACCACTGCCCCTCTCAGACAGCTCAGTCAAGAGTCCAGACGCAGTCTAACTTAAAATGTAGTAGAGAATAAAAACTAACTAGTGGTGGGAACCAGGGACATGAAAAATTACAGCTATTGGTTGATTTGGGATTGTTGTAAATGAAAGCATGAGAAGGTCTAAACTTATTCTTTCCATATCTACCTTATGCACAGTGAGCAGAGTCCAACACCTTCCTGACATCGTCTGCCTGTCCAACACTCAGCTCACTGCACACACAGAACCTTATTGCTTACCACCACATGGGCCAACATTTGTACTCATGAAAGAAACTAGGCATGGTGACACATGCCTGAAATCCCAGCACGTTAGAGGGGATGGAGGAGAATCAAGAGTTCAAGACCTGCATAGGCTACACAAGATGTCATATTAAAAAAAAAAAAGAATCAAACAACAGAAGAAAGATGAGAAAGAGGAGAGGAGAAGGTGGTGGCTTTATAATCCTGTGAGTCATGTCTTTTCATATGCCCTCTAAAGCTAAATTCTTTCTGAAGAATTATGTTTAACCCTCTGCCCAATGTGGGGTTGGTGAAGATCTCTTCTCATTCTGTGAGCTGTCATTTTGTCTTATTGACAATGTTCTTTGCCTTACAGAAGCTTTTCAGTTTCAGGAGGTACCATTTATTAATGGTTGCTCTAAGTATCTGTGCTATTGGTGTTATATTTAGGAACTGGTCTTCAGTGCCAATTTGTTTAAATGTATTTCCCACGTTCTTTTCTATGAGGTTCAATATGGATGGATTTATATTGAGATCTTTGATCCATTTTGACTTGAGTTTTGTGCATGGGTATAGATCAATTTACATTTCTCTACATGTTGACATCCAGTTATGCCAGCACCATTTGTTGAAGATGCTTTCTTTTTCTCATTGTACATTTTGGTTTCTTTGTCAAAAATCAGGTATTCTTTTTTATTTTTTATTATTTAAATTAGAAACAAGCTTCTTTTACATTTCAATCTCAGTTCCTCTCCCTCTTCTCCTCCTCTGACCCCCACTGATCCCCTATCTCAACAACTTTCTGCTCCCCAGGGAGGGTGAGGCCTTCGATGGGGAATATTCAAAGTCTGTCATATCATTTAGAGCAGTGACTAGACCCTCCCCAGTGTGTCTAGGCTAAAAGAGTATCCCTCAATGTGGAGAGGACACCACAAGAACATTTGTGTACGTGGGATAAATACTGAACCACTGCCATGAGCCCCATAGATTGCCCAGACCTCCAAACTGACTTCCTCCTTCAGGGGTTCTGTAACAGTCCTATGCTGGTTTACCAGCTATCAGTCTGGGATCCATGAGTAACCCCTTGCTCAGGTCAGCAGTTTCTATGGGTTTCTCCAGCCTGGTCTTGACCCCTTTGCTCATCACTCCTCCCTCTCTGCAACTGGATTCTAGGGTTCAGCTCAGTGTTTAGCTGTGGGTGTCTGCCTCTGCTTCCATCAGCTACTGGATGAAGGCTCTAGGATAGCATATAAGGTAGTCATCAATCTCCTTATACAAGAAGGGCATTTAAGGTAGTCTCTCTGATAATGCTTAGATTGTTAGTTGGGGTCAACCTTGTAGAGCTCTAGAAACTTCCCTAGTGTCAGAATTCTCTTTAAACCTATAATGGCTCCCTCTATGATGGTATCTCTTATATTGCTCTCCTCTATTCTTCCCCTGACTAGATCTTCCTGTTTCCTAGTGTCCTCTTCTCACCCCCTCTTCTCTACTTCTCTTACTTCTAACTCCCTCTCCCCTCCCCCCATGCTCCCCATTCGCTTAGGAGAATCTTATCCCCTTCCCCTTCTCTGGGGGACCATGTATGTCTCTCTTAGGGTCCTCCTTGTTTCCTAGATTCTCTGGTGGTATAGATTATAGGCTGGGAATTCCTCTGCTCTAGATCTAAAATCCACATATGAGTGAGTACATGGCATTTTTGTCTTTTTTGCGACTGGGTTACCTCATTCAGGATGGTTTCTCCTAGTTCCATCCATTTGCCTGAAGATTTCAAGATTCCTTTGTGTTTTTTTCTGCTGAGTAATACTCCACTGTGTAAATGTACCACATTTTCTCTATCCATTCTTCAGTTGAGGGGCATCTAGGCTGCTTCCAGATTCTGGCTATTACAAATAATGCTGCTATGAACATGGTTGAACAGATGTCCTTGTTGTATGAATGTGCATCTTATCGGTATGTGCCTAACAGTGGAATTGGTGGATCTTTGTGGTAGACTGATTCCCATTTTCCTGAGGAATCACCATACTGATTTCGAAAGTGGCTGTATGAGTTGGCACTTCCACCAGCAGTGGAGGAGTGATCCCCTTTCTCCACATCATCCCCAGCATAAACTGTCATTGGTGTTTTTGATTTTAGCCATTCTAACAGGAGTAAGATGGTATCTCAGAGTTGTTTTGATTTGCATTTCCCTGATGGCTAAGGATATTGAGTACTTTCTTAAGTGTCTATCAGGCATTTTAGAGTCCTCTGTTGAGAATTTTCTATTTAGTTCTGTACCCCACTTTTAAATTGGATTATTATTATTATTGGATATAGAACACTAGCTTCTTGAGTTCTTTGTATATTTTGGAAATCAGCCCTCTGTCAGTTTATGCTGGAGAGTATGTGGAGAAAGGGGAACACTCCTCTACTGCTGGTGGGAGTGCCAACTCATACAGCCACTTTCGAAATCAGTATGGTGATTCTTCAGGAAAATGGGAATCAGTCTACCACAAGATCCACCAGTTCCACTCTTGGGCATATAACGAAAAGATGAACATTCTTACAACAGGGACATCTGTTCTATCATGTTCATAGCAGCATTATTTGTAATAGCCAGAATCTGGAAGCAGCCTAGATGCCCCTCAACTGAAGAATGGATAGAGAAAATGTGGTACATTTACACAATGGAGTATTATTCAGAAGAAAAAAAACAAAGGAATCTTGAAATTTTCAGGCAAATGGATAGAACTAGAAGAAACCATCCTGACTGAGGCACCCAGTCACAAAAGACAAACATGGTATGTACTCGCTCATATATGGATTGCAGACATAGAGCAAAGGATTTTCCAGCCTACAATCCATACCACCAGAGACTCTAGGAAACAAACAGGACCCATACATGGTCCCTTGGACAAGGGGAAAGGGACAAGCTCTCCTGAGCAAATTGGAAGCATGGGGGTAGAGGAGAGGGACCTAGGAGAAAGAAAAGGGAAGAAGAGGAGGGGAGAGGAGGATGTGAGGGAGCAGTAGGTTGAGTCGTGGGAAGAATAGAGGAGAGCAAGATAAGAGATACCATTATACAAAGAGCCACTATAGGTTTAAAGAGAAATCTGACACTAGGGAAATGTCCAGAGATCTACAAGGATGATATCAACTAACAATCTAAGCAATAGTGGACAGGCTACATTAAATGCCCTTCCTGTATAATGAGATTGATGACTAACTTATATGCCAGCCTAGAGCCTTCATCCAGTTGCTGATGGAAGCAGAAGCAGACACCTACATCTAAACACTGAGCTGAACTCCTGGAATCCAGTTGCAGAGAGGGAGGAGTGATGAGCAAAGGGGTCAAGACCAGGCTGGTGAAACCCACAGAAACAGCTGACCTGAGGGGCTCATGGACCCCAGACTGATAGCTGAGAATCACCATAGGACTGATCTAGAAGTCCTGAATGTGGGTGTCAGTGTGGAGGCCATTATGGGGCCTCTGGTAGTAGATCAGTATTTATCCCTAGCATTTGAATGGCCTTTGGGAGCCCATTCCACATAGAGGGATTCTCTCTCAGCCTAGACACACTGGGAAGGGTCTAGGCCCTGCTCCAAATGATATGACAGACTTTGAAGATTCCCCCCATGGAAGGCTTCATCTTCCTTGGGGAGCAGAAAGCAGATGGGATAGGGGGCTACTAGGAGGGATATGAGAGGAGAGGATGGAGAGGGAACTGGTTTTGACACATAAAACAAGTTTGTTTCTAATTTTAAAAAAAATAGGAAAAAATCAAGGAACCCCAAATGAAATAAAACATATATTCATCTTTCTGAGCCTAACTTAATTCACCTGATGACTGTTACCAGCTGTGTCTGTTTCCCCACAATGATATAACTCCTTTCTTCTTTGTGTTTGAAAGGGTACATTGTGCAAACATACTGAAAATTTTTATATACTCCTCAGCTATGAATAAGCACTGAACAAGAATCTCTGAGGTATGCCGACCTGGAGCCCTTTGAATAAATACCCCAAAATGGTATGACTTAGCCATATGGAAGATCTGGTGTTATTTATTTATTTTAGAAAATCTCTACAGTGACTTCCTTAGTGGCTAGATCAGTATATAGTCACACTGACAGTATAGAAAGATTTACTTTTGTCCACATCCTCACTAACTTTTGTGGTTATCTGTTGTCTTAATGACTACCATTCTGACTGGGGTGACATGAAATTTCAATGTATTTTCACTTTATATTTCTCTGATGGCTAGTGAGGTTGAACATATTTCATGTTTATTGACAAGTTGTGTTTCATCTTTTGAGAATTTCCTGCTCATTTTCTTATTTATTAGTTTGGTTTTTATTTCTTGTTTAGTGTTTTGAGTTCTCTATGTATTGTAGATATTAATATTCTATTAGATGTATAGCTACCAAAGATCTTTATCGCATTCTATAAGCCTTCTTTTCATTCCACTGTTTGCTCTGCTTAATTTCATGAGGTTCCATTTATTAATCGCTAGATTTATTTACTGAATTGCTTGCATTCTATTCAGGAAGTTCTTGTCCATACCTACATCACGAAGTTTTTTATACATTTTTCTCTTCTGGTTTCAAAGCTTCATATTTGCATTAGGGTCTTTGATTTATTTGGAGGTGAAAGGACACCATGACAACTACAACTCTTATAAAGGAAAATATCTCATTGAGTCTGGCTTACAGATTCAAAGGTTTAATCCTTATTGATCATGGTGAAGCATGGCAATGTGCAGGCAGACAAGGTGCTGGAGAATGAGCCAAGAGTTCTACATTCGGATTGGCAGGCAATAGGAAGAGAGAGTGACACTGGGTCTAGCTTGAGTTTTGGAACCTCAAAGCCCACCCCCAGTGACACACTTCCTCCAACGAGGCCACACCTACTCCAACAAGGCCACATTTCCCCTGATAGTGCCACTCCCTATAAACATATGGGAGTCATTTTCATTCAAGCCATCACAGTGAGAGAAAAAAATTGAGCTTCATTATTCCTTATAAGGTTGTTGAAGGGAATATCTTTTCCCTAAGACATATTTTTTGGCATCTTCATCAAAAATCAGAACTAGCTGTCTGATTTATAACTGGGTTCTAAATTCTAATATTCAAATAACTTACATGTGAGCATCAGTTTGTTTTGTTATTATGATTCTGTAGTGTAACTTGAAATCAGATATTGTGGTATCTCAATCATTATTCATAGAATCACTTCTTAAAACAGTATTTCCAATGAAAATGTAGCTATCTGCTCTTTTTTGCAAAAATGAATAAGTTAAATGTGAGAATAAATCATATAAATGTTTAGAAGGGGCAGCAATATTTCCATGAGATTTGAAGACAACAAAATTGAAAAGAAATTAAAACTCTTGCTTGCTAGAAGACAAAATATCTGGCAATCAAGTAGCATCAATAATAAAGCAAAAGATAGAATCAGAGATTTGAAATTTCATCTAAAAATAAGACAAATATTATCTGAAATACATCTAAAATAGTTTAGAATGAATGCACATATCAAAGTCTGCTAATGTGAAACATTCCAAATATGGCAAAAGTAAAAAATACATTTGACTTTTTATAAAGAATGGTAAATCATTCTGACTTTTATAAACCTAATGTTATTCTGTTGTTATTTTTTCATTTTTATTATTTAAAGCCATTTTTAAATTTAAATATATTTTGATCATATTTTTCCTCTCTCCCAAGTCCTTCCAGATTCTCTCCCCCTCCCTACCCATCCAACTTTAAGTTCTCTCTCAAAAAAGACACAAAATGCCAATTCAACAAAATCCCCCCAAAACAAGAAAACAAAATAAGACCGTGACCAAAAAGAAGAAAAACAAACACCAAGCTGTAACCAAATAAAACTACACACTGTTATGATATGCAAAGCTAGAGGTACCTTGTCGGATTCCATGGTGAGTGAGAGACAATAATGCCATGCAGACAGAACCTACATGGGAAATTTTATTGGGGGAAGTGAAGGGAGAGAGGAGAGAGAGAGAGAGAGAGAGAGAGAGAGAGAGAGAGAGAGAGAGAGAGAGAGAGAGAGAGAGAGAGAGATGCAGACCTCTTCAGAAGAACAGAAAGAAATCCAGGGGGAATAGGTGGAGTTTCTTAAAGGGACCCTGTGCACCTGTATAGAAAGCCAGGGTACTGCTTGCCATGTGCACAGGGGTGATGCACTCTGCCAGGTCCCCAAGGGGTATGGTCAACGTATGCTTGGATGATAACAAGATAGACACAAGCAGATCCCTGGAACCAGCCAGCCTAGACTAATAGGTGAGTCCTAGACCAGGAAGATACCCTGTCTCAAAAACAGTGAAAGGCACTTGAGGAACAACACTTGGGTTGTCCCCTGGCTTCTACACAAATGCATAAACATGAACATATGCATACAGATGGATCTGGAGAGAGGTGTGTTTAGGACACACAAAACATGGAAAGTGTTAATAGAGCAAACAAATGTTAATTAACAGCTACTCTCTGGACTCAGGTCTCTAGTGCACCAAAGTTTCCCATGTCATGGTTCTGTTTGGTAGGGCCTGCTTCACTTGTCGTCTGAACACTCACTTGAGCTTGTGTTACAGAAATAGACAATGCAGAAAAAAAAAACATATTAGCCACGAAGACACAAGAACTATGTTCACTACTATGCACTCATGATTGAAATATTTCAATTGATGGGGGATGTCCTTCTATATATATGTTTCTCTTACTGGTTGATAAATGAAACATTGATTGACCAGTAGAAGAAGGGAGATTGGTGGAGCTAGGAGACCAGGAGAATTAAGGGAGAGGAAGGTAGAGAGAGGTGACAGAGAGATGCCATGCTGCCCAAGGAATAACATGCCAAATTACAGGTAAGCCACCGCCTCAAAGCAATACATAGATTAATATGATAATAATGATAATAGAGACAGAGCTAGTCAATAAGAAGCCCTAGCTAGCCAGGCGTTGGTGGCGCACACCTTTAATCCCAGCATTCGGGAGGCAGAGGCAGGCAATTCTCTGTGAGTTCGAAGCCAGCCTGGTCTCCAGAGCGAGTGCCAGGATAGGCTCCAAAGCTACACAGAGAAACCCTGTCTGAAAAAAAAGAAGCCTAGCTACTGGCCCACAGTTTAATAATTACTATATGTCTCTTTGTGCTTATTTGGGGCAGTGGGACCTGGAGGGACAGAAACCACCATCTTCATTCAATGGCATTAAGGAACAAAGTAGCATAAAAAAAAGGTTTGCATGAAATGTAATCAACAACCACCTTCAAATCACAGCCAGCAGAGAGGATGCTTGGGGAGTCTTCCAGCCAGATGTGTAAGAATTATAAACCCAAACACCCTAACACTTAAGAATCCTATAATGGAAGTTTTCGTATTGGCACTGGGACAAAGACTCATATGCGTTCACTGTTAAATGTATCCTTTACTTGGTGTAAGTAGAATAAAGAGTGTAAAATTCATACTTCTTAACTTGAAGGATAACATCTTTTAGGTATTTAGGCCTTACTGATAGGTATGATTTTGAAGAGTAGCCATGTGTCTTGTGAAATTCTCCTAGAAAGAGTGGCATAAGGAAGCCTGGAGCCTTTTCCATGAAAAAAAAAAAAAAAAAAAAAAGCCTTGATTTACAAGTAAGGAAACGACTCCAGAGATGCCTGGGGCAGCAAGGAAATGAAGAAAAGACAGACCCAGGTAGACAGCTGGGTCAGGGGGTGTGAGTTGGCTGGAGGAACTGCAGCACCTCAGAAGCTCAGTGTGTTCATTATATAGTGTTGAACAGACAGGCAGGGTTATTGCATGCAAATAAACAAGGACGCAGGGTTTAAAGTATACAGCTGGATCAAGAAAGCAGGTTTGGCTACTCTGTGTGGGAGCAATCTCAGGCCATAAATATCTGTGGGGGAGCTATGGTAGAAATTTTCTTCACACAGAGTCAACACTTGCACTCAGTCCCCCATGAAGGGCTTTGCCATTTCTCCATGGGACCACAAGGCTCTGGGACCTTTAATGTGGCTTGGCTCTGCTCCCTACAGAAACAAATGAAAGAATTTACCTAAAACCACAGAGCCCAGAAACTACTGCTTATCATGCTCTGAACTCAGTTCCACGTTCTGCCTAAGTCATCACACTGCCTCCCTCAGAAATTCCCTACGTAAGCTATTCTAGAAAGCCATCCATGTGGTCACCATTTGCACAAAAATACCACACACTCTATACTAGAGGATTCCCTAACAGACAGATCTTTAACCAGGGGGAGTGTCGGTGTCACTCCTCAGTAAACCCCTTCTTTATAGCATACATCCGGGGAGGGGGGTATCAATACCCCTCCTCAGTAACCCTTCATGGTTTCATTTAACTCAGTTTTATTAACTGGAAACAGAAAAACAAATCATGTTTTTATTTTTATCATTTCACTTTACTATAAACCTGCAGTGGTGCTGAGTATGCTTCAGATCTCTAAGTGGAATTTAACAAGCGTTTTCCTCCTCTAATCTCTCCCCTCACGAATTCCCAGAAGCACACAAGCCATTTCAACCACGCCCAGTTCCCTTTGGAATGCCCTGAATGATTCTGAAAGACTTTTTCATTCCCCAAACACCACCCTAAAACGAATCATTGGACTCCAAGCTACTCTTCTTGCCAAGTTGAAAGGAGTTCAAATGTTCAATCTAACCCGAGTCTAATGGCATCAAAACTGTGTATAGTAGATGAAGTGTGTGTTGTTCTGAAAATAGAAGGTAACAGGTGGGTTTCTGTGTCAACAGGGGGTCATCTGAAAACTTACTGTGACTACATGTTTGTATGTCTTTCCTTCTATCTAAAAATCAACTTTCATTTTTGTAACATACAGTTCAAGCTTTGTCACATCTAAAACAATTAATGCTGCCTAATTTAAGAATGTTTCTCTACTTTCTACATCCAAGCAGATGTAAGGGACTGAGAAAACAAACCAGGGAAAGTAACGGTGATCTGATCGAAAATTAAAACATTTTGAATGAAACTCTATGACTTGAACAGAGAGTGTAGAAAAGACATTTCCAAATATAAAGGACTGAATGAGATTTCTCTAGAAACGACTGTGGAACTGCAGTTTTCACAAGGAGCACGCACATGGTCACAGGTGCTTCAGCAGAGGGCACACTGCCCTCAGCTCCAGATTCTACCTCCAGAGCCAAGCTCATTCCCTGGCAGTTCTGCTAAGCTTCAAAATGACCCTTACTTCAAAGACACTTGGGGACATTTCATGCTAAGTCAAGCCCCCATTTATATCATTTTTATTTAAATTTTATTACATGTCAACCTCAGTTCCCTCCTTGTCCCCTTATCCCATCCCCTTTCTTCTCCCTAGGGAGGGTGGAGCCTTCCATGGGGGATCTTCAAAGTCTGTCACATCATTTGAAGCAGGGCCTAGACCCTCCCCAGTGTGTCTAGGCTGAGAGAGTATCCATCTATGTGGAATGGGTTCCCAGAGTCCATTCCTGTACTATGGATAAATACTTATCCACTACCAGAGGCCCCATAGATTAACCAGACCTCCAAACTGACACCATGTTCAGGGGGTCTGGAACAGCTGGTTTCGCAGCTATAAGTCTGGGGTCCATGAGCAACCCCTTATTCAGGTCAGCTGTTTCTATGGGTTTCTCATTGATGACTACCTTATAAGCTATCCTAGAGCCCTCATCCAGTAGCTGATGGAAGCATAAGCAGACACCCACAGCTAAACACTGAACTGAACCCTGGAACCCAGTTGCAGAGATGGAGGAGTGATGAGCAAAGGGGTCAAGAGCAGGCTGGAGAAACCCCATTCATATTTTAAGAACCATGTGAGCATACAATCAAACTCCATGAATCACCCAAAACATGATAGATACTGTATTGTTGGCACCTACAATAGTGCACAGCACATAGCAGACATAATAAATTCAGTACTTTTATGAAGAAAACTTTTAAAAAAAGTCTCACAGGCTGGACATTGTTGGCTCATGCCTTTAATCCCAGCATTCAGGAGGCAGAGGCAGACTGCCTCTGTGAATTCTCTGTGAATTTGAGGCCAGCCTGGTCTACAGAGTGAGTTCCAGGACAGCCTCCAAAGCAATACAGAGAAACCCTGTCTCAAAAAAAAAAAAAAACAAAACTGTCTCACAGTTCCAAAGGAGCAGTGTGGTGGTTTGAAGAAAAATGAGCCCCAAAGGGACTGGCACTATTAGGAGGTATGGTTTTGTTGGAGTAGGTGTGGTCTTGTTGGAGGCTTTGAGGTCTCATATATGCTCAAGGTACCCACCCAGTGACTTAGTTTACTTCCTGTTGTCTGCAAAATGTAGGACTCTCAGCTACTCCTCCAGGACCATGTCTGCCTGCACGCTGCCATGATAATGGACTGGACCTCTGAAACTGTAAGCAGCCACCTCAGTTAAATGTTTTCCTTTATAAAAGTTGTCATGGTCATAGTCTCTTCACAGCAATAGAAACCATAACTAAGACAAGTAGTCCAACAAATTCCCTATAGCCCTGCAATTTTCAACACTTTCATTGCATAAGATCCTCAGTGGGTCTTTAGTTCACTAATTATAAAGTCACATGACCAAAAAGAAAAGCAATCCCAGAGACCAAAAATCAGGTTACCTGTTCAGTCAGCTCCCATCTACAGTTCTGAAGCTAAAAGGAAAATTAGAAATTGCTTGTGAGCTCCTTGTCTTATACAAGTTAAAAACTGAGGTTCAATCTTTCAGGGTAGGTCATGTGGCTTAATGTTAGCTGGGAGGTGTCAAAGTTCCCCCTCTCGTTTCCTATATCTGCTTCTTCAGTAGGGAGTCTTTACTCTCTCCAAATGAATACTTGATAGACTTGAGGATTTCTTCTTTAATCCCTACCAGCACCAGTCATAGGGGTGATAGGAAGAACTACGATTTGAACTTATCTGCCAAGAGCCAGAGGTTTGTGTAACAGAGAAATGTGTATTGGAGGATAGACATGGTCTTCTATGGAAAGGAAGGTATTTTTGACCCACCTGAAAGTGTGAAACATTTTGTTCTTAATTTCATGAATAGCCTCTGTAGGTTTCCTAAAACTATTAAGACAAAACAGCAAATCCCTCCATTTGGCCACAAGGGGGCAGCTGGGACATTTCCTCTTAAATCTTTGAGTTCTAAACCACTGTGAAGAAATGAGCACTGGGTCCTCTGCTCACCATGCATCCTAACATTACCTTTCAACTGAGTTCTCAATAGGTCACAGCATTTTCTCACGGTGTTTCTTGGAGGGTATATTGTTTTGTTTTAAAACAAATTATTTTCCAATTTCTTTCCAGATCTAGAAAGCCCTGTGGTTCAGAACTCTGTGCCAAGATTACCATCTACAAAGATCTTTGGAGACCAATAAATCGTTAGGCTAATTTGGAAAGCCACAGAAAATGTTTTATTTTAATTATGTTTGACCCCAGATAAAAATGAACAGTAATGATCGTCTGATTCTGCCACACTTAATAAAGCTTTCTCTAAGTGCTTTGGGATTCGCCAAGTGCTTGCCTCATCACCTAGGCTCCATTTGTCATTCCCATTTTTGTGATAGCCCAAAAACTTTCAAATCAAAATTTATTGTGGAATTTTATCACTGAGCTAAACAGTGGGAGGTCTGAAAACATAAAAACAAGCAGAGATTAGTAATAGCTAAATTCCACATCTTTGTAGTTCTGCAAAAATCATAAATTAACTTCATCATTTAGGTACATAAAGAGTTGGGAATTAATTTGAAAAACAAATACTAGGTTTCATATAAATGTGAACTGGAGGGGTGGGGCTGTATTTTGTCGACACTGACAGGTACTTTAGTGATAGGTACACAAAAATGTGCTCGAAGGCTTTGTGACTCCTTCCCCTAAGCATCCTATTTAGAATTGTACTAAGCCTCCTACACACACACACACACACACACACACACACACACACACACACACACACACACCCTACTCTGATTCCCTGATTCAATGAGCAACATCTGACATTTTACTTGGCCTCTCACCTAACACCCCTTCCTCAACTACAATTTTTCCTGTTTCATTTAGTGCCATATATGTGCCTGGTACGCTATGGGAACTCAGCAACTTAACAAAATGGTGTAACTGTCAAAGGGGAAAAAGTAGAGTATTCCTACCATACGTTTGAAAATGGCTAATTTATTTCAAATTTTTAGAAAACTCTTTACAATAGATAATCTTCTCAGTCAGAACTGAAGTATGTTTTAAAAGCAGGCATCTTAAACCATCCTCGGGCTCTTGATCATTGCTGAGAACATCCTCTGGAATGCCCAGACACAGATGGGCCCTTCTTGGGCCATGTTATTAGCAAAGGTGATCCTCCTGAGTTGCCATAGCATTATACAAGCAAAGTAGTACCATACTGCAATGTCACTGGAAGTAGGAGCCCATAGTTCTACTTTTGCTTCTGCCACTGGCAAGCCAGGAGTTAGATCATCCATCCACTTAAATTCTTAGTGTCTCAATATCCTCATCCAAAAACTAAAAAAGTGTATAAAACTAACTTTGCCAATTTGAAAGACTTTTGAAGTATTTAGAAAGTACAAAGTATTTTTCAAATATTAAGTATTTTGAAACTCAGTGTTTCCTATTCTCTGTTAAATACACCTCTACTTTGTATGGCCTCCCACAATTTTTTAAGTCAGGATCTCACTACAAACCTCTGACTAGAGTTCACTATGTAGACTAGAGCAGTCTCCTAGAGATATGCTTCTCTCCATCTTCCAAGTGTTTATCTATTCTTGGTGGCTTAAGGAAACAGCCCTAGGCTAGATGTATAACCCAATCCCTACACTTTCCCTTTGCCATAGCTGATTTGATTGACTTTGCGAGTTCCTGCTGGTCCTATCTAGGATAAATCTCAACTGGAAACCAGTATCACATAAAAGAACTCTGTCCTTGTGAGGAAGAATGTGTGTCAGGTCATAGTCCCAGCAACTGTGAGAGTATGTCCAGTGCTGAAAATGAGCTTCTACAAGCTCCCACTCTGTAGACAGACATACTCTTTCTCAAGATGATGAGGTCATACATTTCCTTCCTGGAAGTATTTTCAAACTAGTTCCTCAATAAACACTTGAGTGGAAGAATGAATGAATGAATGAATGAATGAATGAATGAATGAATGAATGGTAAAGGGCTTTATGGCAATGTTCCTCTCTCTAGGTGTGGAAGAACTCTACATGCCAGTATACCCTTCACACACCCATTTCTCACCTCCTGAAATGCACTCTCATTTATTCATTCAGACTGAAAAGCCAACTGCTTTCTTGTCCTGCACTTGCTTCCCATTCCCAGGGGATGCTACATTCTGCTGTCATTCTGTACACTCTTGGTACACATCTACAGTGATTCTATATCCTCAGCAACTGCCTTGCTTTGTTTCAGTTCATGGGTTGTCCAGACCACAAGACCCTCACTGTGGCTAACTGAAAACCTGCAATTTATCCATGCCTAGAATGGACGAAGCTCTGAGCATGTACAGAGAACAGTGTAAGCGATCCTCAACTTCAAAAATAAATGGCACGTTTCAAAAAGCTCTTTGTAACGTGGGTTCTCTAGCACTTAGAAATGCATTTCTCTGTGGGAACCCAATCATTCTGGAAGTGACTCCTTCAGAAATGTGTGGCGAGCATCTCCCTATTTTGTGTTGTCTTTAGCACAGTAGAAACAGAGCAAGATGAGAGTCAGCCTCTTTCCTCCTCAAGAACATGGCGAATGTGGTAGATGCAAACCATGCCCATACAGCGTTGCATGTGTGAAGATCGACAGTACACAGTGCACTGAGAGCAAGGAATCCAAGGTGGGCCCTCTGCCTGGGTGAATCTGGAAGGTCCACAAAGAAACAATCAATCCTGCTGAGATTGAAGAATGAGGAAGCAGGCAGCAGGCAGATGAGTGGAGAAGGGTGTTCCTGGTATGTGGCTGTCAGATTGCCAAACCAACACCCAAGCATCAATTTAACCCCTACTTTAGCTCTGCCAGTGGAGAGCACTGTGTCAAGGGCAGAACTGGAATAGGATTTTATAAGCCAACCTAGGAAAACTTGTGCTGGGCAATTAGTCTAAGAGCCACAGTAAGACAGCACTGGTCCTGGGTTCATACACCACACCAACCACCATCATCTACTACAACCACCATGACAGCATCTAGGGCAAAGAAGGAAAGCAGCCTCCTCTTTAGGACTGGGTGTGCTGTTCTTCTGCTTTCTCTTTCTTGTTAAGTTTTAGTGTGAATTTGAGGTCACAAGGCTTATTAGAAACTGTACCTCAAGACAGGTCCACACCCGAGGAGCTTAAAAACTAGCTGTGTAGGCAAGGCTTGTGCATATAAAATAACTTAGAGCCCAAGAAAGTAGCTGCCAAAACAATGACACATGCTGTAAGCTCTATACTACAAGATTCACTGTTTCCTCTTCAACATAGCTCAGTTTAGTTCAACAAGTGGTTTACATTAAATGCCCACTGCAAGTCTGTTGATGACATAAGGCAGCATTCAGCAGCAAAAGGCATTATCCACAAAATCTTGCAAATTTCAGTGTTCCTCCCAGAGATGTCAGATTAAGTCAACTCTGGAAAGACTCTAGAGAATCTAATTAACAGGAATGCTTTTTTATTCAATATGGGGATAGGTATTCCTGAATAGGTATGAGAATTCCCCACCAGTCAGTGCTATCCTAATTACAATGAAACCTAGAAAATTACTTGGCAGTGATCTTGTAGGTGTGATGCAAACATTCAATGACCAATGGACTCCCTGCCAATCCTGTGATTATGAGAACTTCTGAGCACACACACACACACACACACACACACACACACACACACACACACACACACAGCCTATTAGATATATCTGGGAAACCACACTACAGTACTCCCACCATGCTAAGCACCAGCAATTAGTAGACCCATTTGAAGTACCAGAGTCCAAATAAATGGTGGCAAGAACCTAGAGGGTGGGAGGGTATAACCTCCACCAAGAGCCTGAACAGACAGAGTGTAGTCAGGATATCTGAGAGCCTCGGAATGTCAGAACTCAGTACTCAAAGGGGTTCATGCACTGATGGGGAATGTACTTCTGTGTATGTTCATCTTATTGATTGTTGAATAAAGTATTGTTTGGCCAATGAGGCAGCGAGTTAGATTGGACTAGGAATCAAGAGGATTCTAGGAAATGTAGTAAAAAAGTGGTGATCCAGGCAGGAAGTGACATAGCAGGGAGAGTCATATTAAAGCAGGGACAAGCAGAAAGTGGTTCCTTTCCCCTTAGCTCTTCTTCCTGCTCTCTGCTCTGAGCCACCATGTGATCCCGGGGATGAGGATGCCAGCTGAAGGTTTCCAATAAGATAAGTCTTATAAAATATATAGATTTATGATAATTAAGACTGAGCTAACAGATGAGAATCCTAGTCATTGACCAAGCAGCATTTGTACCTAATATAAGTCTCTGTATATTATTTTGGCCATCCATGTGGCAGGCAGAACTCAAGTGGGTGGCAGAAAGATTTATTGTAACAATGCTCATTAGACAAAGACCTAACAAAACATGACACCTGTTGAAGAAGACAGCAGTAGGATTCTAGAGGATCCTGAAAAGCCCCTCTAGTACCACCTCTGGAAAGCCCAACTCAAGGGGCCATCCATCATGGCTCTGGAGAGCTTTTAAGAAAAGATATTGCTACATATTCAGGAAGACTTCTCCCAGAAGAGAACCAGTGGTGTGTGGATGGACCAGTCACACGGACCTTCTGAGTACCATGCACAGACTCAAAGATGAACTGGAAAAGAGGACTGTTGCCTGAGGATCCATTCCAAGAAACAAGTTGTTTGAAAACCTGATTTGGTATCAAAACAACTGGCAAGGATGTGATTTTCTGACCTGCACTGCACTGGTAATGTTGTACCTGTTGTAGCCCTTCAAGTAAGAAAGGGAGCCACCTTTTAAATCTCTACCCAACCAATTCTGAGATGAGACTTTGAAATCCTATGAGCTTCAGAAAGCAGCACACTTTGCACAAGGTCCCTTCCTGCTCTGAGCTCTTCGGTGCCAATTTACAAAGGAGAACCTCTTACAGGAGAAGAAAAGGCTATAAGAAGGTCATCTTATATCATGCTGGAAGAAACTAGACAAAACAAAAAAATCTTGATTCCTAAATTCCCATCATGACTTCTTTCCCACCTCTTCACCCCCCTCCCTTCACTGAATTTGGTTTAATTACTTAAGACAAATGAATGGAAATGAAATCAATATACCACATGCTAACAGCATTTTAGGAGAAAGAAAGCAAATACATGGTGTTTGATCATGATGAATGTAATTCTACAGGCAAAGCCCATAATACTAATTCAGGTTCTGCCCAGAGCCCAGAGAAACCCATCAAGAAAAGGCAAGTTGTTTCTTTTCAAAAACACTATCAACTTAACATTGCAAATCATTTGCTATTCTCAAGGGTCTTGCCTAGTATTGCAAAACTTGATAATTACTGGTTCATGACTGATTTAGGAAAAACATGGACTTAAGTAATCAGGCCAGAGCCGGGCTGCTGACCGCAAGGCTGGCAGGCAGCGTGCCTTGCTTAACATTATTCCATTCACGAGTGCTTAACATTTTACCAGATTGGGCTCTTGGTGGCCTGAATTTTCCTAAAGCTCAGAGTACAGAAAGACCAGTTAAGGTTCCCTGGTCACTGGTACCTTCTCTTTCATTGTAACCTGAAATCCAGGAGGCAGGAGAAAGTGATTTCAGAAATCAGGGTAGATTGTTTTCTGTAAAGTATCAGTCCTCGAATTCTGAAGAGACTTGACAAGCACAGAAACATCTCTTCTATAAATGGACAGGACTTCTGTGGAAATGAGGAAGAATTTAATTATGGCTCAGAGCCAACCCTGCACACCCCAGGAACACACTCCCCTCACACACACTTGGCCCGCAGACAGAAACATCAAGGGAGATAGGAGAGGTTCATCTGTACTTGGCCCTCAGAAAAAGTTGTTTGTTTGCATGTTTGTTTGTTTAAAGGGTATGTAAATCTCTAGCTGCAAAGAAGGACACTGTTCTCTCCCATCTGGAATTGTTTTCTTACTGAAGATTAAGAAATTAAGAGTATTTTCTTATTCTGCTGAGGAATTACAGAGAAAGGCATACCAAAATAGTGTCACAGATTCAAGCAGATAGCCTCAGGCCTCAAAGATATATCAAGTTTTCTTTTCAAATCTTTACTTGTCAACTATCTGCTTCCAAATTAATATGCTTTATTAGTAAAGTAGGCCCTTGTCACCTACTTGGTTTCTACTAATATGCATTTATTTTAAAAAATGCATACATTATAGATCTATTTACACACCATCAATATTCTTGTATGATTAAAGGGCAAGTAATTAAGGAGTGAAATTTTAAATAAGCATTGTAGCAGGAATATGGTAAAGCCTAGTTGCACAGAATACAAATGTGCAACTTAGTAAACCCTGTTGCAACTTAACTATATGGGTATGTATATATGTGATTTATATATATTAAATATTTATGCCAAAGATCCACTTTGAGGAATTTATCATACAAATTATAAAAACTCAGTTAGGTAAAAATCTTTGTGTACAAAGATATTACTATAGTACTATTTAGCATAGAAGAAGCAGAAAAACAACATTGCAGAAAGAAAAATTACATAACTAGTAACAGAATACTGTGTGGCAATGACAAATACCTATTGTCATTAGTGATAACATGAAATGTTTATATAACATTAACTTAGAAGACAATAAACAAGTATCACATATATGTCTCTAAGACATTTGCTTACAACTTTGCTTACAAAACTAAAATTTCTCAACATTACAAAACATTAAAACGAAATATGTTAATCATCTTTCCTCCTTTTCCCCACATTTTCTGGATTTTCTTCAATGTGCTCCAAAAGGAAACATTTCCCATTAAATGGGCCAGTGAGATAGTCTAGTAGGTAAACTAGACTCCAAACCCAAGGACCTATGTTTTTTCCCCAGAACCGTCACAGTGGAGGAGAGAAGAGAACAAACTCCCAGGATATTGGATATACATACACATGCACACACACATACAATAAAAAAATGTAAAAATTGACATAAAAGAAGGAACTCTAAACAGATACATATTAAAACTAAGGTTCAATATTTCATATCAAAATTAGATTAGGACCAAGGGACTTCACATGTAAAAATATTTTAGTGGAATTGGTATTAGGTTGTGATCCATTCATTCCATGACTTCAAAAGCTGTCTGAAGGAAACTGGAAGTCACAGTTGGAAGAGAGTCACCTAGTCAACAATACACAGTGTAGGATGGATGAACCCAGGGGGGAATGAGTAGTCATTCAAGAAATGGAATAATATACCAGCAGAGAACTCGAGGGAGGAGGAATTTCTAATAAGGCAAAGAAGATCTGGAACGTATGTGGCAGAGACTAGATCAAGTCGTGGGAAGCCAGAAGAGACAAAGGGGAAATATAGAAGAGACCTCATAAGGTAAGTGATGTGAAGGCAGCAGACACAGAGAGAGGGGGGATTGTGGGGGAGAGAGAGAGAGAGAATATGAGACTGCAGATTAGGTCCAGACCCAATTTTCCCTGTTCAAAATTTGAGATAAGGCTGGCACAGTGCTTTAAATGTTGTGAGGTACCCATGAGACTATAGCCTGCTGTCACCTTGAGGCATCTCCTCTAGTCCACTCAAGTCTGTGCAACTCCATGTCTGTGCCACCTCTGTCCTTCCCTTCTGAGCTGTTCACCCTGGCCTCTTTCTTGGATCCTCTCCCCTGCTTCCCCTAACTGTCAGATTCTAACATTTCTGAGGATTTCCACAAGCCATGTGGCTGACAACATCAGCTACACAACCTCTCATGATTCTGAAGACTAGATATCTAAGACAGTGGTGTTGGCAAGGTCTCACTCTACAGGAAGCATGCAGGACATTTCTTTGCTTTTTCTATCTCCTGGTAGTTTGGGGAAATCCTGAATTCCTTAGTTGATACACACATCACTCCAATGCCTGCCTCTGTGTTCTCATGGCCTTCTCACTGTGTGTGTGTGTGTGTGTGTGTGTGTGTGTGTGTGTGTGTGTGTGTTCTCTTGTTATGACAATAGTCACTGGATTAGGACCCACTCTAAGCCAGTATTATTTGATTTTAACTTGACAAATCACAACTGCAAATCTCTCCTCCTAAGTAAGGTACTATTCTTTCATTCTAAGTATATATAAAGGTGGGCCATTGCTCACTCTGCACTCCCCTCACCCATCCTCCTTAGAGTAGCAATCTGTTCAAGTGTGTCTTAATCCCCTTAATCCATCACCCCTGTTCAGGACTCTGAACCTGCATCTGAAGCCTTAACCTCAACCCTCCTCTCCAGGTCCGTCTTCCCACCACCAACTGGACATGATTGATATAGGCCTTTTAAACAAACCAGTGACTTCCAAAGGCTGTCTAAATCCCACAGTACTTCCTGTACTTTATGTTTTAGTCTTTCAAGCCAGAAGCACAAACTTTTCCATCAGCTTTTCCCTTTTCTTGATCACCTCTACCACACCCATCTGACAAAGGGCTCCGTGGATTCCATCTCACAACCCTCACTTGATGTGACCTTCTCTCCACCCCTGTTACTAAAGCCCTAGGTTGAGCTCTTGCCCTGTCCTTAGATTATCTGGATGAGAAAATACATAAATAATTTACTATGGAACAGCTATTATGTGACTGTCTCTAGGCATACCAACTAGAATTACACTCAATTTTGACCTTCTGGTAGTGTCCAGTCCTTTACCTGTCCTCCCTGCCACCAGACTGAAACACATTTTATCATGAGAAAACATACTGGAAAAAGTCATGCTGTTGCTTCTTTTGACTCCTCTTTCATTTCAAAATAAGATAGACATCCTGTCCTAAGCATAAAATAATGTGCAGTCTGCCTCTATGCACACACCTACCCTCCACCTGCCCTCACCCCTGTTGTGGTAGACTTTGTACACTTTCCAAGTCCATGACTGATCGGGGGGCGGGGGGGGAGTGTTTTGTTTGATCTAAAGTAATTTTCATTCCTTCTACATACCAGGAGACCCTTATCTTTCTTTAATGAGCCATTTAAATGACCCCTCATCCTTAACTCCTGTCATAAGTCACTAGGATCCCTCCATGCTCTGTATCCCCCACCTGACACTATTTAAATCTCTGTGAAACACACTTAGCAAAATCATTTTCAGCATTCTTTTTCCTCACCCATCATCAGCCCTCATAGTCTATAGAGGGCCACTACCAGGTAGTTTGCATTGGTCTCTGTCTATGTGTTAAGTTCTACTTCTGTAGGAGTCTTGCCTATCCTCAGGCTCCTCCTTGCTTGCTCTCAAGCCACTATCTCTAGCCCAGCCATGTATCCACATTTGAATAGCCACAAAACACTTACCCTTTGTCTACCAGCTTAGTTGGCACTTAACAACATGGTATCTTGAACTACTAAATGTTCATGTCTTCTTCTCTGATGCACTTCACAGTCTCTTCACTAAACCTCAGTCTCACACTTTGCATCATACTCAGTGCTCTACAATTTTTGCTAATCTGTGACTTACTCTTCCAGAGAAAATGAGAATGATAACTCCAGAACAGGATAGAACAAGTATAGTTGTCTTTCCTCGGAAGAAACTAAAAGGGGCAGTAGATGGAAGTGATACCATAAGATACAACGTCCTAATTAAGATAGCTGCAGACTTATTTTTCAAAGATAAATACATCATAGAAAAATAAAACAACATGCCGAGCTAAGCATGCCACATGATCATCAAATACAGCCAAATAAAAACAGATGCGCGTGCATTCACTGTCCGTATGGAAACAGAAAAGTGAAGGCATGAAAGTGGATAATTTCCAACACATCCAACTCTTAGTTTATATAACTGTTGTGCAATGTCTTACTAGAAAGGTTGAAAGGAAAGTAACTGCAATGAGTGAGTATTCTGCTCTCTGCCTATTGAAGGGGCAGTTATGTCCCTTCACAGGACCTCAACTCCTGATACTAAGGCTGGTGGTGACAGTTAATGGACAAATTCACACCAGTTTCCTCCATGATCTGCTTCAACAGTAAGAAAAACACTAAGCTGCTCAGAGACAATGAATATTATATCCACCCCCATCCCCGCAGCACATAGTTGTGATTTTATACAAAGAAACTTCAGGGCAGTCTCAGAGACTTTCAAGAACCTCCACTTTATATAACTTCTATGTTGTGCTATAACTTTAACACACAGTCTTTTAGTGAGATGTGACTTTATTGAAGTTTAATGCTTTGATAGATACTCAGCCCCCCCCACACACACACACAAGGAGCTCCCATGATACTTCTACCAATGCTGCTTGGTTGGGCAATTTGGTCAGAGATGTCTCTCATTTCTGGATGCTCTAATACAAATGTGATCACCCACTCTAACTGCAAGTTGGTAGTAACAACATAAGCCTTTATACCCCTCAGCATATACCTCCCAATGCTCAGAGTTTAAACAAAGCAGACATGGTTAATTACTAACAGGCATTTTATGTGTTACCATCTCCATAATCAAACTCAGAGGCTGAATTAAATGACTTGGATAAGAGTATGTGTCTTATGCTTCTATCACGTTTCCTTGGGTCCACTTACACTGAGAAATGACTGGCGAAAGGGAGAGGCTTTTGTTGACCCCAAATTACTCATTAAATATTAAATAATTGAATGTTATCATATTCAGTTGAGAAGGAATGGAGAGGCTTTGTTTAAAGAGCAATAAAAAAGATATTGTCATCAACATTTTTCTACAAAGATAATAAAAAATTCACTTGGGAAAGAGGCCCGCCTTTATCAGCAGCCTGGGAGGGAACATCATACCAAGCAAAGATCCATAAACCAACTCCTCTAGAGAAAACAGAGATCCAGAAAGCAAAATCTCCCAGGATTAATCAACAAAATATAGATATATGAGGAGATTAATCAAGATTTCTTCATGTTTAGCTAAATTATCATATATCATCTCTAATTTTAAAACAACATTTTTAAAGTAAGATAAGCCTTTCACTGCTGGTTCTTAACACACCATTTCCTTCCCTCCTTTTATTTCACTCATTTAATTCAATCCACAAGGCAGCAGGGGTCAGGCGGCCAGGTGATGACTGAGCAATTACTGGGTGTCATGGACTTATAAAGATCAGCTATTTGGATAATTTATACTAATAATAATAATAATAACTCTTCTTACCTTAAGGGTGGTCTTATAGAGTTGAGTCACCAGAGACGACAACCTAAGTAGCTCCTCACATAAGCAAATTATTCAAACTGCACATGTCTCACAGAAAAGAGATGGAAAGTTAATACTTCTCAGTCTAAAAGTAAGTTCTTTGCTATTTTTACTTTATTGGTCAGCAAGCGCTTTTAAACTCACAGGTCAAAGTTTTTGGACATTAAAACAAATAAATCCACTGTTTCTTTAAGCATAAATGATATGCAGTGAGCCCCTGAACACAGAGGTTCCTCATTCTGCTTTGAGTTTATTTTCTTGCTCATGTTTAACTGAACTGCATCCAAGTGATTTTTAAGTATTAAGGTGAACACAGCCATCCTTTTTCAAGGATATTTTGAGCAACTGTTGTAAAGCAAAAATTCAAATCACTTTTTAAAGAGTCTGATGTGAAATTAAAAAGTACAAGTCAAAATCACCCAAAGCTTAAGCTCACATAAAAGCAAACTAAAAAGGGAAAGACATTTAAAATTCTTGACAGAAGGTTCAAATTATCTGAGTTGTGGTGCAAACTCCCCTCTGCACATCTTTCTTAGATTCCATCAGATCCTGTTTTTCCCTCGACCATAAACCACCATTTATCTAGAAGGCAATCAAACAGAATGTTAAAAATAAGCAGGGTGGTATTTCTCCTGTGCCCTCCTTTCCATCAATGTACAGGTGTTTATTGAATATCTACAATGTTCCTAACATTATGTTGGAAACAGTGGTCCTATGAAAGAAACAGTTGTGGCTTTATGAGAGACAGCTATCGAGCAAACAAACTTCCAGAAATGCCATCCATAAACCAAACCTGATTACTCCAACCTCCATCTGCTCATGTAGGACTTCTAGGCCAGGTACTAATAGCTGGACTCCTAACTGTGTCGGAAAAGCACAGTGAAACCCAGAAACATCAGAGGAACCTATGCCATATTCTCTTAGTTTCAACCAAATTTCTAGTTTTGGGGTCTTCTTGAACATGACTAATAATTTGCAAGTTCTGTTAATAAAACGTATTTCTACATACAGTAAGTAAATGAAGGCTGGAAACTCTTTTTATCTAGTACAAAGCCTAGCATGGAACTGACAGGGCCAACAAATAATTGCTAAATGGTTGAAATCATTTCTAAGATGCAAGATGCATACTATCCCATACAAGTCTCACAGTGACAAGTTTCAACTGAAAGTTTAATTTTACTTCTTGGTACAGTAGATTCCACTTATAAGTGGAAATGATTCCAGGTAAAGAGAACCTGATTAGAAAACACAACTTTACTGAAGGATGAAGAACCTTGTAATCTTCCATAAGGCTTATCTAATTATCCCTCTCTCCATCTTCACAGGCCCAATGTTCCCCTTCCAAATTACCATGTGCCTGTTTCTAATTCTCAACTAGACTAACAATAATTGTGATGAGAGGTATAAATTTCCCCTATTTCAGTTTTTTTAAGAGCAAACAAGTTTTTTTTTCAACAAATGACCATTAGTCAACACCACCCCTGACAGCAGAGAGGAGGAACCCGAGCCAGCCCCCACAGCTTCACAAGACAATGATCAAAAAGGGACAGTTCCTGCAACCCCCTAAAACAGGCCCACACTTGGCCCATTATGCCCAAAGATGGAAAAACTAAAACCTCAGCCAATCAAAACTATATGAATGTAAATGCTGCTTGCTTAGCCAATCATGTTTGAGATGATCCAACTGTTCCTAAAATTCTCCTGGCTGTGCTTAAGAGGACCTGCATGCCCTGTCCCCAGTCACCATCTGTACAAATGGTCAACCCAGCATGCTGGAAGTTCCTGCAGAGTAAATGCTCTTTGTCTTTGCATACTATTTGAGTCTGGGGCCTTCCTTCATCATTTTCTTAGACCCTTTACACAGGGGAAATCCAATACATATAAGATTTGGTTTTACCTAAGGCAGAAAAAATATTTAGCTGCATAGAATCTTCTGTGTTCATTCCCCATTTTATAGTATCTCAGGAATTTTGGGAAGATAGAAGATACTACCCATCAGATGCTGCCAAACAAAATTTGTTAAAAATCTATCTACCCTGTTTCAAATAGTAAAAGGGAAATGAAAACAGTTTAAAAGTACAAAATCATATATCTCCATATTTGGTTTTCAATATTAGATAACTAAAATATGCTTATAACTTCTCAAAAATAACGTTTTTCATTGGTAAGAATGTCAGTCTTTATTACCTCAGATTTTTATTTGTTAACAAATGGCAGTAAGTTAACCACAAAAAAAATAAAACTAGAGTCCTACTTCTTGTGTTTCATCAAAATAAATTCCAAATGAACTAAATGCTTATATATTTATGAGACTATAAAATTACAAAAGAAAGTATATGTAAACTTTTGAATGTTCTTAAAGTGGAATAAGACATTCTGAGCTTGATACAAAATTAAGTGCATAAGAGAAAATGCTTAAAATCAAATATTAAGTTTCTAGATTTATAATTCTAGCAATGTGGCATATTCCAAGAAATGCTTCTACATATAATATCTAAAATTTTCACCATAAAGCCTTAAACAAACTTTAGAAACATGTCTTAGATAGCAAGAAAATAAAGGGACCCTTCAGAAATGGAATTCACTTAAAAGCCAGATTCTAGAAAAATTAATCAAGCTTGAAAATGTACAGTTGCTAAAATGTTACATGTTGAGCACAGATTTCTGGAATTTGTGGTGTTTCTAGATTAATGTGAAGCAAGGTCAACAGAAATTAGCACTGATATATGTTATAATGCTAAAATCTTGAATTGAGATATTCCAGTGACCAAAATAAGTTTAATAAAAAAAATAAAAATCAGCAAATAAACCTCTAATCCACAAACACACTTGATTATATAAAATAGAAAAAAAAACACTGGGTGATATTCATTTGGGTTTAAAAACAGAACTCCAGCTATCATATGCCTAAAAAGCATCAAATATTAAAACAGACTAGAGTTGCACTTGACTTTGTTATACTGAACTTGATTCATGAGAGGGGAATGAAGCCCTTTCTGTAGAAGGCACCTTTACCCCAAGCCCACAAGAAGTAGGTAAGTGGTAGTGAACAAGAGTCAGAAAAATAACCAAGCAACTCAAATAGGCCCAAAAATTACTATATCTGGAATAATCAGATACTAAGTTAAAGCATATAAGTTTGCTGAATTTAAAGAAAAACAATGCAGGTAATGCAGAAATCAAAATAAAATGAACATTCTTTATAATGATAAAATAATACTTCTGGAAGGCAAGCTCTCACAGTTAAGATTAGAAACAATTTGTCAAGTTAACCAACAAACTAGACAGAATTAAAGCTAGAACAAGTAAAACCAACAATTTGTAAATAACATGGCTGTAAACAACCAGGTGTAAACAACATGGCTATAAACAACCCAGTATAAACAACATAGCTGTGAACAACCAGGTGATCTTTTGGCAACAATGATCAAAGACTGGCAAGTGAAAGAGAGGTCAAGAGGTAGAGAACAGAATGTGAACACGCAAATATATCTAAGACCACAACTAAAAACAGAGGGTGGGAAGATGAAACAGAATCCCTTGACTTAGAGAAGAAAATAAATCCTGATTCTAATTGTAACAATACCAAGAGTGATAAATGAAAGTGGGAATGGTGAGAAACCATGGCTCCTGGGATGAAGAGATCAATGACAGATCATATGTACACAAAAGCATTTCCAAAATATTTTAATAGGACTAGAAAATTCCTGTTATTTAGTCTTTCCTCTGCCTTTTTAAGTATACTATGTGTGGCAATTGTTTTCAAACAGCAACATGTTGTACAGGTGCAATAGACAAGACATGCCATCTGAGTCTGTGAGAGTACATTCAGTGCAATGGCAAGATAGATTGACAGCAACCTTCATGGAACACAGTTGTGTGGTTAAGTGTCATATGGCAATGGGAATCAGAGATGTGGAGACCAGAGGTTGACTTTAGGTATCCTCCTCAATTGTTCTCCACCTTTTATATTCCCCCGAGATAGGGTCTCTCCCTGAACCTGAACAGAATGTTCTAGATGCATGATTATAAATATTAAGTACTTAACTGTTTCAAAATAGAAAGTGTTATATCTCAGAGATAAGGAATTTATATTTTGAAAATTTACAAATAGATTTAATAGAAAAGTATACCAAACATTGAAAATATAACAATCTATTCAAAATTATAGATGTTTAGGTGAAAATATGAAAGGGCCTTCAACCTCATTAGTCATGAAGACAGTATGAGAACATGTGACGCTGTTTCAACTGTAAGCATGTCAACAATTCAAATACATATTGAATGATAGATCATTTATAATCAGTACAGTGAGTTATATTTTATAAATACACACATTTCCATATACACTCATGTATATAATTTTAAATCTAGATTCCACATGAGAGAAAGCAAGTACTATTTGTATTTCTAGCATGTTACACTTAACATAATGATTTCTATCCATTTTATTTCTATCCAGTTCTTTCCATTTTCCTGCAAATGTCATAATTTTATTTTTCTTTACTGCTGCATGAAATTCCTTTGAGTATATATAGCACATCTTTTAAAACTCCAAGCTGTTTCCACTTCTTGGCAATTGTGAACGGTGCATTAATAAACACAGCTGTGCAAATCTCTGTGGTGTTTTGAACTCTCTGGGTATACACCCAAAAGAGTGGTGTAGCCAAGAATTATTTACTAATGTATATTTTCATTTGAACAATTTGGCAACAGATATCAGAAGCCCTAAGCAGTACCAGTAACCTAGAACTTGTGTTTCTAGAAATTTGTTCTAATTTGTTGATGTACAAAAAACTGGTTTGAAAACTGTTTATACAGAACCTAGAAGAAACCTAGATGCCCCTCAACTGAAGAATAGATACAGAAAATGTGGTACACTTACACAATGGAGTACTACTCAGTGGTGAAAAAAAAATGGAATCTTGAAATTCATAGGCAAATGGATGGAACTAGAAGAAACCATTCTGAGCGAGGTAACCCAGTCACAAAGAGACAAACATGGTATGCACTTGCTCATATATGGATTTTACACATAGAGCAAAGGATTACCAGCCTACAATACACACCACCAGAGAAGCTAGGCCACAAGGAGAACTCAAAGAGAGGCATACATGATCCCCCAGAGAAGGGGAAAGGGACAAGCTCTCCCTGAGCATGGGGGAGGGAAGAGGAGCTAGGAGAATGAGAAGGGGAGAAGGGGGGTGGTGAGGGGGACATGAGGGAGCAAGAAGGTTGTGTAGGGGGAAGAATAGAGGAGAGCACAATAAGAGATGCCATAATAGAGGGAGCCATTATAGGTTTAAAGAGAAATCAGACACTAGGGAAATGTCCAGAGATCTACAAGGATGACACCAACTAACCATCTAAGCAACAGTGGAGAGGCTACCTTAAATGCCCTCCCCTGATAATGAAATTGACGACTAACTTATATGTCATCCTAGAGCCTTCATTCAGCAGCTGATGGAAGTAGAAGCAGACACCCACAGCTAAACCTTGAACTGAACTGGAATCCAATTGCAGAGAAGGAGGAGTGATGAGCAAAGGGGTCAAAACCAGGCTGGTGAAACCCACAGAAACAGCTGACCTGAACAAGGGGGAGCTCTTGGTCCCCAAACTGATAGCTGAGAAAGCAGCATGGGACTGATCCAGACCCCATGAACATGGGTGTCAGTGAGGAGGCCTCAGAAATCTATGGGGCCTCTTGTAGTAGATCAGTACTTATCCCTAGCATAGGAATTGACTTTGGGAGCCCATTTCACATAGAAGGATACTCCCTCAGCCTAGACACATGGGGGAAGGCCTGGGCCCTATCCCAAAGGATATGAAAGACTCTGAAGACCTTCAGTGGAAGGACTCGGTCTCCCTGTGGAGGAGAAATGGTATGGGATAGGTAGGGTGTTCGTGGGAAGCAGGGGAGGAGGGGAGGGAGAAGGAACTGGAATTGACATGTAAACAATCTTGTTTCCAATTTAAATTAAAAGGAGGAAAAAAACTTTTTATAAGGAATGGTCAGAGATCTGCATGTTAAAAGCATTAGCTGCTCTTCCAGAAGACCTGGGTTCTATTCCCAGCACCCACGTGATATTTCACAACTGTCTGTAACTGCAGTTCAACAGGATCTGATGTCCCCTCTTCTAGCTTCCATGGAGACTGCATACACATGGTGTACAGACACATATACAGGCAGAACACCGATGCACATAAAAATGAATAAACAATGTTATCTATTTAATAAATTATATATAGCTATAAAGTTAGAAACCATTTAAATGGCCATTAATTTAAATTATAAAATATATGTCACTATACAAACATTAAATGACAACAATCAAACCTAATTTTGCAAAGGAAATGTGTTGATAATAGTGGTAAAAGGGAAAGAAAATCAATTAACTACAAGTAGGCATACTATAACTATTGTATTGTATAACTAAAAGGATAACAAAGTATTCAATAAAGTGTTGACACTAACTACCTCTAGATAGTTCATTTTGAAATTATTTTAGCATATATTTTGTCTTGCTATCATTTTCTACACAATTTATGTATAATGAATAATTTTAAAAGAAAAAAAACTTCAAAGGGGTCAGGACCAGGCTGGAGAGTCCCACAAAAACAGTTGGCCTGAACAAGGGAGAGCACATAGACCCCAGACTGCTGTCTGGGAGGCCAGCAGGGGACTGATCCAGACCCCTGAACATGGATGTCTACAAGGAGGCCTCAGCACTCTATGGGGCCCCTGGTAGTGGATCAGTATTTTTTCCCTGGTGTAAGAAGGGACTTTGAGAGCCCATCCCACATGAAGGGATGCACTCTGGCCCTGGACACATTGGGGAGGGCCTAGGCCCAGCCCAGGATGATGTTGTGGATCCAGGGCCCTACCCTCCATGGTAGGGGGGAAGCAGTGGGGAACTGGTGGGGACTGCGGGGAGGGGAGGGAGAGGGAAAAGGGATTGACATGTGAAGCAAGCTTGTTCCTAATTTGAACTAATGAAAAAAATCTTTAAATATAATCCTTAAAATATAACATTATAAATATCAGATCAGATATTACTGCTTTCAGGAACCTCATACTTTACTTTTGTGGAATATTTGGTACTTATCAGTGTCAAGTCCTGAAAACTCAAGGACTATGGAGTGTGAAGTCTACCCCAGGAGCTTCAAACCATGGCAGGTGAGCAGGGTCACCAGTGAAATGGTTTATAAATATACTAGTGAAATGTGACTATAGATTTAATATAAAAATGACAAAGTCATAAAATTTAAAACTCGCTGTCACTGAACTCTTAATAACTTTTTTCTTAATTTGTTAATTTTCTTCTGATTTTCTCCCGATAGCAAGTTTTAAATATGAGCATCTTGCCTCAATGAGGAACTTTGAAAGCTGTAAACTGTTTATACCTTGCGCTTCCACTATGAGCATTTGAACTATCCCCTGACAATACACAGTTAATAATATAACAAGACGAAAGGAGTCGAGAAGCCAGAGAGATGAATAACAGAACTCAGAGGTTTTCATCACTCACTCATTGTTTGGAACTTAGCCTAGATCAACAATGACTAAGAATCATAACCTACACCATTTCCAGCAGTTGCATGATCCCTCTGCTTGGAGAAAAGCATTCAATCCAAAGAGCTGCATGCTAAGGTGGCACTTCTACAAGAGCCCTCAGTGCTACAAAAAATGAAATCCCAACCATGACTTTCCCATTCTCTAAGCAACTATGCATATATAGAAAGAAAAACAAAGGAGAGTGTTAGAAGGCAGAAGACTTTCAGTACACATTCTGTCACTCAGCTCCAAGCTTTCACACTATACATCCCATCATTCAGCTCCGAGATATCACTCTCATTAAACATAGTAAACCATGTTGTGCTTAGAAAGACAAGTCCCTCTTCATTTTACCTTTGATGTACTACTGAGAAAAGTTCCAGCATTCTCTTCTACCTAAGGAACAGTTTAACCCTCCAGAGAGCAGCCCCCAGGCAGCACCTCCTTTCTCATACACTTTACATTGTCACAGCAAAACATTTTCCATCTGTGTTAGAAGATAATGAACAAGTCGGGTAGTGGTGGCCAATGAATTTAATCCCAGCACTTGGGAAGCAGAGGCAGGTAGATGTCTGTGAGTTCGAGACCAGCCTGCTTTACAAGAGCTAGTTCTAGGACAGGCTCCCATAGCTACACAGAGAAATGCTGTCTCAGAAAACAAAATGAGAAGAATAAGAAGAAGATAACAAACATCCCCTAGAGTTCTTTAATCATGCCTTACAGTTCTCAGGGTGAAGACCCAATGAGCTGTGTCTGGCTCCTCCTGGCTTTCATTCAGAGACTAAATTTATAAGACAAGACTTGTTCTTTCCTAGAGATACCACCACTTTGAATGGTGATTGAATAAATGCTAAGTAAGCATGGCAAGAATCCCAAAATCTGACAAATCAAGAAGATTGTTTGTAGAAATTTAAATTTCAGTTGAGAGCAGCATCTCATAGTTACCAAGGCCCATCACTAACTGATATTTATTTATGACTAAGTAAGACAAAATTAATATGTAGGAGTCTGAGGGCAGGGGTGAGAGGTTACTGGGAGGATAAATCTGTCAGCCATTTCGGAATATTCAGAAGCGGTATTTTCAGGTATGATTTGATAAATTTCTAGGAGGAAGTATTTGTGTGTGTGATTTATGAGAGGCACAAATCTAAAAAAGCACCATAGGAGTGACACAGAGTGACAAGGGCCCTTGAAAATTGGCTTGTTTTAAATCCCTTCCCATCAAACTCCTCAGGAGACCAGAGAAGAGGGAAAAAAAAGAGAAACCTACTGATACTTAAAGGAAGATGTTTGCAGAATGAAGCTGAATCTGTGTGACCCCAGGTGATGATGGCCATCACTGTTTTCCTCAGTCAGAGCTAAAACTTGAAATATGAAAATAAACTAAACTTAGAGTGCCTGGTGCTCTTTAAAAATAAAATATTTCATGGGGCATCTGAGGGGGTGGTTAATAGTCTGGGAAAAGCATATAATCAACAACTAAGCCCTCTCTAGGCTTTTAGAAGGAATTGCCACAGAAGGATTCAATTAAAAACATTGTAGGTTCTACAGTATCACAGTTACTTAAGGTAGCATAAATGCTTTGACCATTGAGAAGTTTAAAAAGGAATTATTCAGATACTAGTAAAATAAAGTTCTCTACTTGGGCTACTTGAGGCCCAAGCCCTAAGCACAGTAAGAGCCAAGTACATCTTAAATGTGTGTATGGCCTTGGTTTTCTGGATCACATTAAATAAAAACTGTTCAAGGGGTCTAATGAATATTTTGAGGTTCTTTTTTCTTTGTGGCCACAGTTGTTTTAAATCCATCACTTTCCTCTTCTGTTGTCTGAAATAAAACTTAAGCTCACTCTTTCTCTCTCAAAAAGACACAAGATTCTGAATTCTCCTAACCTGGGTTTCTGAGTGGCTGGTTATGCTTTTGGTGAAAAACTATAAAATGCTAGAGAGAGAAAACATCTAAAATATGGCAAAATCAAATGTCAACTTAGCACTTCCAGTATCTCCTTCGAAAAATAAAAATAAAACAAACAAACAAACAAACAAAACATAGGCTTTCCCCAGTCAGCCATAGGTGAGCCACAGGCTTGACAGCAGCAAAGACCTAAGCCATTTGACTTTGGACCTGTTTTTCCATTGGAGAGTTAAGTTGGTTCCAGTATATAACAGACCCTGACTATCGTAACTGTCACTGGTCACCCGAACAACACAGAGGAGCTAAACCCTCCCACAACAGGCAAGCTCAGTGCCATCTTAGTTCTGCAGGCCCAGGCTTCACAGTCAGTACTCTGGACACGCACAGCACTGAGCCCTGCCACAAGGTGTGGCTCTGTTGACAAAGGCAGCCTCTCTGAGAGCTCACCTGGGAGGGTGTGGGGTCTTACCAAGTGAGAGGCACAATGGAGCCAAAGCAACTCACTTGTAGAGATGTCTTGCTTTCTGGTTTCCAAGAATATTCTCTACTGATTGGCACCTGTTGCCAATTCATGGATGCTTCTCCCCTCTGAAGTTTATTTCTGTGTTCTTAGTTTCAGAGCACACACTTTAAATCACACACTGAAGTTTTTTTAGGAGTTATCTGATTTAGAGAAACCACAGATAACCCCAGATAACCCCAGATTTTCAAGGCTTCTGCAGCAGGTCATAGACCCCCCCCAAATGTTTTGACTCTAGTGCACTATCCTCCATTGTCATGTAATTAGAAAAAAGTCAAAATTAACCCAAATCATTGCACATCATGATAAACCTATCATTTGTTATTACCATAAGTCTCTAATTCCACACAAATTCTGTATACTGATGACATATGAATTTGAAGTCTTTTATATACAAATAACTTCTTAACAACAAATACTGTCTCTAGTCCAGTGTTTTTCTCTTCAATTATGCTTTATTTTTTTAAGATTATAATATAATTTTTGAGCAGCATCAAGGGAGCCACAAGCCTCAGACCTGGGAGCAGTGTCAGAGGGAGGCCTGAGCTTCAAGCCCAGGGGAGAGGAGTGACTGCCAGGTGAAATGACAGCAGCAGTTTCCAGCAGTATCTTCCAGAAACTATGGTAAAAAGTTCCTCTGGGAAAGAGCACCTCTGTGCCAGCCAGCATCCACTGCCATTTCTCAGTTGGAGATACCCTGCTACTACATCAACCACTGGACACTCAGCCCCACCTAAACCTCCAACCAGAGGAGCATCCACTGGAGCTGTAATTTCACCTGCACCTCAAGGAGTGACCACCTGAGCACTGGGCCCATGTCCACCAGGAGGAACATTCAATTCACCAGAAGCTCTGTTCTACTTGTGCCTGAAGGAGCAGTCAACAGAACCACAGTCCCCAAATATACCAACTGGAGAAAGAGAGAACCCCTGAAGCACAAGCTCCACCTATACCTCTACCAATTAAAGGAAGTAATTGGTAGACAACTCAGTAAGAACATACTCAACAATATAAAGAGCCATATGGCATCACTAGAAACTAGTGGTGCTATAACAGCAAGTCCTGAACATTCCAATGCAGATGAAATAAGAGAAAATGGCCTAAAAAATAACTTTATGAGGATGATTGAGGCCCTTAAGAGGTAATGAAGAATTATCTTAAAGAAATGGAGGAAAAAACAAAAGAAAAATTGGAAGATAGCAACAACAAATCCCTTAAAGAAATCCAAGAAAGGGAGAAGAGGAAGGGGGAGGGGGACATGAGAGAGCAGGAAGATCTAGTCAGGGGAAGAATAGAGGAGAGCAAGAAAAGAGACAACATAATAGAGGGAGCCATTATAGGTTTAAAGAGAATTCTGGCACTAGGGAAATGTCCAAAGATCTACAAGTTTGACCCCAACTAATAATCTAAGCAATATTCAAGAGGCTACCTTAATGCCCTTCTCCGATAATGAGATTGATGACTACCTTATATGCCATCCTAGAGCCTACATCCAGTAGCTGATGGAAACAGCAGACACACACAGCTAAACACTGAGCTGAACTCCTGGAATCCAGTTGCAGAGAGGGAGGAGTGATGAGCAAAGGGGTCAAGACCAGGCTGGAGAAACCCACAGAAACAGTTGACATGAACAAGGGGTTGCTTCATGGACCCCAGACTCATAGCTGCAAAACCAGCATAGGACTGATCCCAGACACCCTGAACAATGCTGTCAGTTTGGAGGTCTGGGCAATATATGGGGCCTCTGGTAGTGGATCAGTATTTATCCCTAGTACATGAATGGACTTTGGGAGCCCTCTCCATATAGAGGGATACTCTCTCAGCCTAGACACACTGGGGAGGGTCTAGGCCCTACTCCAAATGATATGACTCCCCCCATGGAAGGCCTCACCCCCTAGGGAGCAGAAAGGGGTTAGGATAGGGGGTCTGTGGGGGGTAGGGGGGAGGGGGGAGAGGGAACTTGGATTGACATGTAAAAGAAATCCAAGAAAAATTAATCAAGCAGGTAAAGAAAATAATTCAAGATATGAAATCTGAAATAGAGGCAATAAAGAAAACACAAACTGAGGGAATTCTGGAAATAGAAAATTTGGGTAAACAATCAGGAACCACAAATGCAAGCATAAACAACACAATACAAGAGATAGAAGAGAGAATTTCAGGCATTGAAGATACAATCAGGAAATAGATTCATCTGTCAAAGAAAAATTTAAATCCAACAAAGCCTTAACACAAAATATGTATAAAATCCAGGACACCATGAAAAGACCTAACTTAAGAATAATAGGGATAGAAGAAGGAGAAGAAGCCCAACTTAAAGACACAGGAAATAATTCAACAAAATTATAGAAGAAAACTTACCCAACCTAAAGACAGACATCTCTGTGAAAATACAAAAGGCTTACAGAACACCAAATAGTCTGAACCAAAAAAAAAGTTTCCTTGTCACATGATAATCAAAAAAAGAAGCACACAAAATAAAGAATATTAAGAAGTGGAAAGGAAGCCAGGCGTTGGTGGCGCACATCTTTAATCCCAGCACTCGGGAGGCAGAGGCAGGCGGATCTCTGTGAGTTTGAGACCAGCCTGGTCTACAAGAGCTAGTTCCAGGACAGCCTCCAAAGCCACAGAGAAACCCTGTCTTGAAAAAAAAAAAAAGAGGTGGAAAGGAGAAGGGCCAGGTAACATATAAAAGCAGACCTATCAGAATTACACCTGACTTCTCAGAGGAAACAATGAAAGCCAGAAGGTTATGCAAAGAAGTCAGAGGTTATGCAAACACTAAGAAACTATGGATGCCAGCCCAGACTACTTTACCCAGCAAAGCTTTCAATAACCATACATGGAGAAAACAAAATATTCCATAATAAAACCAAATTTAAACAATTTCCTCAATCACAATTATGAACACTTATGCCCCAAACACAAGGGTTCCTGTATTTGTAATTAAAAAAAGCCCCACACACTAATAGTGGGAGACTTCAACACCCCACTCTCACCATTGGACAGATCTGCCAGAAAGAAGCTTAACAGCAAAATAAGGGAACTAACAACAGATGTTATGACTCAAATAGACTCAACAGACATCTATAGGGCAATCCACTCAAACACAAAAGGATATACTTTCTTTTCAGCACCCCATGGAACCTTCTCAAAAATGGACCACATACTCAGTAACAAAGCAAACCTCAACAGATACAAAAAATTGAAATAAACCCCTGTACCCTATCAGATCACCACAGCTTAAGGTTAGAATTCAACAGCAACATTAATTTCAGAAAGCCCACAAACACTTGTAAATTGAACAACGATCAACTGAACCACCACTGGGTCAAGGAAGAAATAAAAGATTTCCTAAAATTTAATGAAAATGACTGGGCAACATACCCAAACTAATGAGAAACAATGAAAGCAGTGTTGAGAGGAAAGTTCATAGCACTAAATACCTACATAAAGAACCTGGAAAAGCCCCACACTAATGAATTAACAAAAAAACTGAAAGCACTAGAACAAAAAGAAGCAAACTCACATAGAAGGAGTAGACGGCAAGAAATAATCAAATTGAAGACTGATATAAATAAATAGAAACAAAGAAAACAAGGCAAAGAATCAATGAGACAGAGAGTTGGTTCTTTGAGAAATTCAACAAAATAGACAAACTTTTATCCAAACTAACCAAAGGACAGATCGAGAATATCCAGATTAACAAATTCAGAAACAAAAAGGAGGACATACAACAGACACTGAGGAAATCCAGAAAATCATGAGGTCATTCTTCAAAAAGCCGTACTCCACAAAATTGGAAAGCTCTAAGGAGATGGACAATTTTCTAGATAAGCACCACATACCAAAATTAAATCAAGAACATATAGACAACTTAAGTATACCTGTAACCCCTAAAGAAATAGAAACAGTTATCAATAGTCTCCCAACAAAAAAAAATTAAAAAGCCCAGGCCCAGGTTGATTCAGTGCAGAATTTTGCCAGATATTCAAAGAATATCTAATGCCAATACTCTTCAAATTGTTCCACACAATAGAAACATAAGGAACATTGTCAAACTCTTTTTATGAGGATATAGTTACCCTGATACCCAAACCACACAAAGACACAACTAAGAAAGAGAACTACAGACCAATTTCCCTTGTGAACATAGATAAAAAAAAATATACTCAATAAAATACTGGCAAACTAGCGGGCATTGGTGGCGCATGCCTTTAATCCCAGAACTCGGGAGGCAGAGGCAGGCGGATCTCTGTGAGTTCGAGGCCAGCCTAGTCTCCAGAGCAAGTGCCAGGATAGGCTCCAAAGCTACACAGAGAAACCCTGTCTGGAAAAAAAAAACTGGCAAACTGAATTCAAAAACACATCAGAAAAATCATCCACCATGACCAAGTAGGCTTACTTCCACATATGCAAGGATGAAACAACATATAAAAATCCATCATTGTAATCCACCATATAAACAAACTGAAAGAAAAAAACACACCACACAATCATCTCACTAGATACTAAAAAAGCCTCCAACAAAATTCAACACCCCTTCATGATAAAGGTCTTGGAGAAAAGAAGGATACAAGAAACATACCTAAACATAATAAAAGCAATATACAGTAACCTAACAGCCAACATTAAACTAAATGGAGAGAAACTCAAAGCAATCCCACTGAAATCAGGAACAAGAAAAGGTTATCCACTCCCTTCATATCTATTCAATATAGTACTCAAAGTTGTAGCTATAGTATTAAGGCAACAAAAGAAGATCAAAGGGATACAGACTAGAAAAGAAGTCAAACTCTCATTATTTGCTGATGATATGATAAGTTACATAAGTGACCCCAAAAATTCTACCAGAGAGCTCCTATAACTGATAAACACCACCAGTAATGTAGCAGGATACAAGATTAACTAAAAAAATCATTAACCCTCCTATATACAGATAACAAATGGCCTGAAAAAGAAATCAGAGAAACATCACTCTTCACAATAACCACAAACAACATAAAATTTCTTGGGATAACTCTAACCAAACAAGTGAAAGACTGTGACAAGAACCTCAAGTCTTTAAAGAAATAAATTAAAGAAGATATCAGAAAATGGAAAGATCTCCCATGCTCTTGGGTAAGTAGGATTAACATAGTAAAAATGGCAGCCCTACCAAAAGTAATCTACAGATTCAATGCAATCCCCATCAAAATCCCAGAACAATTCTTCACAGACCTTGAAAGAACAATACTCAGCTTCATATGGAAAAGCAAAACCCAAGGATAGTCAAAACAATCCTGTACAATAAAGTATCATTTAGGGGCATCACCATCCCTGACTTCAAGCTCTACTATAGAGCTATAGTAATGAAAACTGCTTGGTATTGGCATAAAAACAGACAGGTGGACCAAAGGCATTGAATTGAAGACACCCAATATCAACTCACATGAGTATAAGCACCTAATTTTTGACAAGGAAGCTAAAAGTATAAAATTTAAAAGAGAAATCATCTTCAACAAATGTCACTGGCATAACTGGCTGTCAACATGTAGAAGAATACAAATAGATCAATGTCTATTGCCATGCACAAAACTCAAGTCCAAATGGATCAAATACCTCAATATAAATTCATCCACACTGAACCTCACAGAAGAGAAAGTGGGAAATACCCTTGAATGCATAGACACAGGAGACCACTTCCTAAATCATGCACCCATAGCACAAACACTGAGAATAATAATTAATAAATGGGACCCCCTGAAACTGAGAAGCTTCTGTAATGTAAAGGACATGGTCAACAAGACAAAAGGCTCCCTACAGAATGGAAAAAGTTCTTCACCAACTCCACATCTGACACAGGGCTGATTTCCAAAACATACAAAGAAATCAAGAACCTAGACATCAAACTACCAAATAATCCAATTTTAAAAATGGGGTATAATGTGGTAAATACCAATACAGAGTCAGGTAAAATTACAAAGGAATTTAATAGGGAAAAGTTTTACCTACAAAGTGACCTAGCCACCCAGCAGGGCAGCAGTGAGTACAGCAAGCCGAAGATGAAAGCAAAAGCAGCTAGAAACTGCAGCAGTAAAACCGTGGGGATGTCTGTAGAACCCTCCAAGCTGGGCTGATGGTTGAGTGGCTCAGCGGCAGTGGGAACGCCTTTGTGTGGTGCACCTGGTCGGCTGCGAGCTGGGAGCACCTGTGGAGAGAGGTGCTCTTTCCTGGCCAGCTAGTCCACCTTCCCTGTGGGACCCAAAGGCTCTCCCAAATGGGGCCTAGGTTTACAATATCTCACTCCTGACAACCAGATGATGTGGGAAATACCAATACGGAGTCAGGTAAAATTATAAGGGAATTTAATAGGGAAAAGCTTTACTTATAGAGCGACCTAGCCATCTGGCGGGGCAGCAGTAACTACACCAAGCGGAAGATGAAAGCAAAAGCAGAGCCTGCCACCTGAGCGCCCCTCACTCTTAAACCTTCCCTACGTCACCCTGACCACACCCTCGCAGGTGGTCAGGCACACCTGTAGCCAGCCCCTAGCAGGCATGGTTACAGCATCCCCTACAGGGATATAGATCTAAACAGAGAATTCTCAACAGAACAATCTCAAATGGTGGAAACACACCTAAGGAAATACTCAACATCCTTAATCATCAGGGAAATGCAAATCAAAACCACGCTGAGATTTCATCTTACACCTATCAGAATGGCTGAGATCAAAAACACAATGACAGCTTATGCTAGAGAGGATGTGGAGGAGTAAGTGGAACACTTGTCCATTACTGGTGGGAGTGCAAATGTGTACAGAAGTTGTGGAAATCACAAAGGAGATTTCTCAGAAAATTAGGGATCAACCTACCTCAAGACCCTGCAATACCACTGTTGGGCATATACCCAAAGGAGGCACATTCATACCACAAAAGGACATTTGCTCAACTATGTTCATAGCAGCATTATTCATAATAGCCAGATCTTGGAAACAACCTAGATGTCCCCCAACTGAAGAATGGATAAAGAAAATGTGGTATATTCACACAATGGAGTACTACTCAAGGGTAAGAAACAATGGCATCCTAAAATGGGCAGGCAAATGGACAGAACTAGAAAAAAAAACACTCTTGAGTGAGGTAACCCAAAGCCAGAAAGACAAATATAGTATGTACTCACTCATAAGTGGATACCAGACATAAAGCAAAAGCTACCCAGCCTACAATCCACAACCCCAGAGAAGCTAGAACCCTCTTCCCAAAACAGATGAAAACAGATGCAGAAATCCACAACTAACAAATGGGCCAAGCTCCTAGAGTACAATCGAAGTGAGGGAGGAGCAATAATATGAACAAAGGAGTCAAGACCGTGATGAGGAAACCCACACAATCAGCTGACCTGAGCTAGTGAGAGATCACTGACTCAGGTCTGACAAACACAAGACCGAACTAGACTTCCTTAATATAGGTAAGAATAGTACAACTGGGAGAGTATATGAGGCCACTGGCAGTGAGTCAAAGATCTAACTCTAATGTACAAACTGATTTAGTGGAGCCCATTACATATGGAGAGTTACGTTGCCCAGCCTAGACACAGGGGAGTAAACAGTGGAGAGGTGCCTTGGTCCTGCCTCAATAAGATGATGGGACAGACTTAGTAGACTTCCTAGTGGAGTCCCTACCCTCTCCAAGGAGTAGATGGGAGGTGAGGATAATGGGGGGAGTAGAAGGACAGGAGGGAGGGGGAACTAGGATTGGAATGTAAAAAATAAATTAATAAAAAATTTAAATAACAATACAAAAAAGCCATATATTGATAAAGGTAAAAAAAAAGAGTATAATATAATTTCCCCTCTGGCCCAGATCCCATATGCCTCTCCTTGTTGTTTCAAAATCAGGACTCTTTTTTCATTGTTATTATATAGATTCTTACATACATATATGCATACATACACACATACATTCATGCACACATATACATACACACATACATGTACATACAGACATACACTCACAAATAAACACATAATGCATACTCACATTCATGCACATATACATACACACACATATATGCACACATACATACACATTCACATACATATACAACACACAATCCTAAATGCATAAATACAACTTACTCACCCTGTATAATGTTGCTTATATGGTATTATAATATCCAATTGGTGTGCTCTTCCCTGTGGAAGACTGTCTCAGCATTTCTTAGTAGCTGTTAGCTCTTTGTATAGGGTTGAAGCCTCATTGGCCCCTCTACCTACCCACCCATCCATCCACATTGGCATGTCTATTGTTATTATCCTTGCTCAGCTCATGTTTAAGCAGTCATTTTGGTGAGACTTTATGGACATAGCTTCTGCCAATCCTAATAGACACAATCCCACAGCAAACTTCCTGATCCTCTAGCTCTTACAAATATTCCAACCCTCTTCTCCAATGGTCCCTGAGCTTTAAATGAAAGAGTTGTTTTGCAGATATATCTGTTGGGACTGGACTCCACAACTCTGCATTTTGACTGGTTGTTTTCTGTAATGGTCCCCATCTATTGCAGGAGTTTCTTCCTTGATGGGGGTGAGAACTACACTTATCTGTGGGTATAAGGATAAATATTTAGAATGTAGTTTGGGTTGATGCTGGTTTAGTAAAGTGGCTGTTGTAAGTTGCTCTCCAAGATCCATGATTTCATTAGACATGTGTTTCCAGTACCAAAATACAATTTTCCTCTTGTTGAGAAGATATTAAGTCCAATCGGAGAGTTACTGTGATTGCCAATGTATTTGTGCCTCTACTGCATCTTTAGGGCTATCATGTCATGGTTTTAGTCTTGTGGTTCATGGGCACCATAGCTGGGGAGTCTTGTTGGTTGTTCCTCTCTTAGGAAGCTTTCATGGTGCCTTCTGGTACTAGAAACTGACTTGAAAGCTAGTTCTCAAGGAGGAGGCTTCCAGGCCAGTTTCTAGGCCCTGCATCTGAAGTGCATAGGACCTTACCTTGCACATCTCTGGGGGCCAACCAAGGGCAATGGCATTGGCTTGTAATGTTTGGGAAGTCTTTTGAATAATCATGACCGACAGCTCAAAAGAGCTACTCATGCCTCTTGTTGGGGTTTTTGTCAAATGGTCTCTAGAACTTAGAGGGAGCATTGTCTGTCCAGATGGGGAAACTTCACTTAAAGTACATATGTATATTTATACAGAAAATTATGTGAATGTGGATTTTTTAAGATAGTTAAGATGATTTCTTATGACTTTTCAAACGTCCTTACTGTTATTTTACCCCTCTGTCTCCTTCTGTATTTCTCTCCCTAGCTAGAAATCTGCTCCCTATCATTTTTTTGGACTACTCCACTGGTTTTTATTGGCTTTTCTGCCTGTGGTGGTCATATTTCCAACCCCACACACAAAATGTTCTCTTCAAAGAGAAAAATTACCTTTGTTTCTAAATCTAGTTTTGTTTTTTGTTTTTTTTCTATTAAAAGGAATCTATTCAATTCCCACTTGGCCTAGGTTGCCTAGTTTGGTAAACAAAGGTATTTATGAGCCAACTCTGTTTTATTTCTCTCCTCTTAATTTCTCTTTTTCCCTTTTAAATATCTTGATTCTCTTTGTGATGAACTGTAGGTGGCTTCCCTGAAGGCTCCCTAAGTCTGTGCAAAGCTATTTTCTCCATTGCTATGGCTAACTCTCCCTTCAGAGCTGCAGCAGGTACCCCATGAGCTCCCTGTGCTGTTGACTGCCTCTTGCTACAAGTCTCTGCCACATGACATGAAGTTAGAACTGACGGCTTAGCTGGATATCTGAGCCTTCATATTACAATATTTTTATTTATGGTTTGTTATTTAAATTAGAAACAATTTTGTTTTACAAGTCAATCCCAGTTCCCTCTGCCTCTCCTCCTCCCCCATCCTCCACTAGCCCCCATCCTGTCCCCTCTCTGCTCCCCAGGGAGGGTGAGGCCTTTCATGGGGGATCTTCAAAATCTGTCATATCATTTGGAGCAGGGCCTAGACCCTTCCCAGTGTGTTTAGGCTGAGAGAGTATCCCTCTATGTGGAATGGGCTCCCAAAGCCCTTTCATGTACTAGGGATAAATACAGATCCACTACCAGAGGCCCCATAGATTGCTCAGTCCTCTTAACTGACACTATGTTTAGGAGGTCTGGAACAGTCTTATGCTGGTTTCCCAGCTATCAGTCTGGGGTCCGTGAGCTCCCCCTTGTTCAGGTCAGCTGTTTCTGTGGGTTTCTCCAGCCTGGTCTTGACCCCTTTGCTCATCACTCCTCCCTCTCTACAACTGGATTCCAGGAGTTCGGCTTAGTGTTTAGCTGTTGAGTGTCTGCTTCTGTATCCATCAGCTACTGGATGAAGGCTCTAAGATGGTATATATGGTAGCCATCAATCTCATTATATGGTAAGGACATTTAAGGTAGCTTCTCCACTAGTGCTTAGATTCTTAGTTGGGGTCATCCTTGTAGATCTCTGGAAATTTCCCTAGTGCCAGATTTCTCTTTAGACCTATAATGGTTCCCTCTATTATGGTACCTTACAATATTCTTACAACATTCAATCTAGTGCTATTTATAAAAGAGTTGGGGAGCCAGAAGAAATTATTTAAAAATAAATACATGATTTGTAAATGTAAATAACATATTCAAATGCTAGTAGAGAGCACTTCCATTCCAATACAAAGAAATGATGATGTTGAGGTGATGGATATGCCCATCCCCCAATGCAAGCATCATATACTGTATGCCTACAATGAAATATCACACCAAACCCATGAATATATACCACATTAATTAGAATTTTAAACAACGAAATAAATAAATAACATATCCATAAACATAAGTTATTGATAATTTTGTAAAGACACTTAAGTTTTATTTTCTATTCATAAAGCTCAATTACAGCATCCATATGTATTTAATAATTAAAAATAAAATGTATTAACAGTTAGCCACCTCATAACCACATAATTTAATCTAATTATGCAACCAAATACTGGTATATCTGTATAGTAGTAAAATTAATAATTTAGTCTATATTACCACCCATTAAATAAATTGGTTCTTGGGTTTTATTTTTCACAGAATTTACTGACTTAATGGATTTTATAAAGACCAGAGAGTAACAAACTTTACAATGAATTTATAATTTAGGAACACTCTATCAATCAATTTCAAATATATAACCAAGAGGTTTCTCATATGACTATTATTTCCACAAATTGAGTACTAGTCAATTAAATGCATTATTATATACAAATAATATTAAAATACAAGTTCACTATGATTTGCAAAGAATTTTAGGATTGATGATATCTTAAACATTTTATGTGTTTTCAAATTTCATCATTTTCTAAATCAACTTGAGCTTCAAAATATTAAGATATATTTCGAAATGTTGTTTCGAAGTGTAATTGGAAAGCTAAAACATAAGCAAAATGGACTTATAAAAGGAAGTGGACAGCATTTGTTGCTAACCATTTTTGAGACAGGAGAGTGGAAATGGTTTTCATGACAGTATTCTCTGTGGTGTGTGTTCTGAGATTCTTCAGCTAAAGCCACAGCTTCCAACACAAACATGATTGTTCAGTTATTCATCCAACACATTCCATGACAATCATGACACAGAAGCAAGCACTTCTTAGGGGAACTTAAGAGTTAGATGGAATGAATGTTTGACAGCAGCTTATCATTACGAACAACAGATAAGATGGATTTCTTGATTTTCCCCACTGATATGTCCCTTTACTTATTTTACAAACTATTTCCCAGGCCTAGATAATTATGATGTCTTTCAAATTTGTATCATGTGTAGGATGAAAAGGGCCAAGGAAAAAACAGCCCGCCCCTCACTAGACTGGAGAATTGGGCCAAGGAAAACCAACCTGACTCTGTCTTGACCTCAGGGACAGAGTTTGAAATCCCACCAATCCCTGAGCACAGATTTCCACCAATCCCTGAGGTCCCTGAGCATGAAATCCCACCACTCCCTAAGCATGTCCCAGAATCAAGCTACAAAAATCCGCCAATCCCAAGACACCCTGTAAAGTTCCACCCCACCACCAAGAAACCCTATATAATCTCTGTACCCTGTTCAGCTTGCTGCTGCTTTTTACCCTAGAGGCAACCACCCTCCTGTTTTTTTTTTTTTTTTTCTTCCCAGTATATCTCTTGAGTGAGGTTTGTTGTGTGGTGTGACATTTTTGCTGAAGTGGAGGCAGTAATAGCTTTCTCCCGAGCCCTGCAGAGCAGAGCTGTAACAGCTTTGCTGGGGGAACCCTCCCTTGTCAGAGGAGAGTTGTTTGTTTTTTGTTTTTTGTTTTTTTTTTTTTTTTTTTTTTTTTTGTTTTTTCAAGACAGGGTTTCTCTGTGGCTTTGGAGCCTATCCTGGAACTAGCTCTTGTAGACCAGGCTGGTCTCGAACTCACAGAGATCCGCCTGCCTCTGCCTCCCGAGTGCTGGGACTAAAGGCGTGCGCCACCAACGCCCGGCCCAGAGGAGAGTTGTTACACTTGCATTAGGGAATACTTTCCCTGGAGCAGAGCTATAAGCTGCTACACTTACAGTGACTGTGTGGTATTGTTTGACTCAGGACTGCCAGGATACCTTTCCAGCCAACCTGCAAAGCTTATGTTATGTGTCTTAAAAGATAATACCCAGTATTTTAGATCAAATTATATTTGAAACAATTGATGTCATTAACATTTAAACATTAGAAACTTCTCAATCTCATTCCATTCCCCACTCACAGCTCTATTTATTTCCCATGTTTCCACTAGTTCCTCTGTCATCTAATTACACCAGCATCCATCTGGTCTTCCCAGAAAGCAAGATGATAATGACCTGCACTTTCTTCTCCCCTGCCCACCAACAACAGTTGTGTCTTGAATACCCTTCCTTAACACCTAACCTTAGCTCTATGATGTTCAATGTCTTCCCTATACAAAACTGTCAAGCTGGCTTCCAACTACCTGAAAAGTCACAACTTCCTCAAAAATTCATTCAGTAATCGTTTTTGAGGCACTCAAGCATAGGAAATAACCTGGAAAACCAGGATTTAATTGCCATAAGCTTCTTCCTAAGATGATCTGTTCTGCCCAAACCACTCTGCCCAGCTATGAATAAATAGAAATCCAACTTCATTGACTGTTTTCTGTTGTTACTGAAGGAAATCCCCATCATGACTGCTTTTAACAGTTATCTTCAGACTCAACCTACACCTGAAATTTACCTCACTCTTCAAAACCTCTTCCGTTACTCCTGTGAGTCCCATACCAACGTATCATAGGGTAACTGATACACACTATCAGTCCTTATATAAAATCTGTCACTTAGCTGACTTTTTCAATTGCCTCCTGGAGGAGCTTCAAAAAACACAAAAAGAAAATGTACTGTCATATATTAAAAGTCTCTTTTCCTCCTGCTGTTTTCCCTGATGAAAAACTTTTTTATTTCAAACCTACTGCTCTATTTTTTCTTCTCATTGTCAATTTTTCTAATCATTGTTTGATGGCTGTGATCATATACATGGCCCCTCTCATGAGCTAAAAAGATTTCTTATTTTGCTCTACATTTTTGGCCCTGCCTCCTATAAAAAATCAGTTTTACTTCTCAAAAAACTAAACAAATTCAGCCAAAAACATCACAAAAATATTCAGTGGGGGTCTGAGTTGAGATGAGAGCCTACTTAAAAACTGTTTACATGGCTATAACAACTTCTTCTAGGTGCCTGCCCATCTTCTTCCTTAAGTCCCTTTGAATCTACCACACCCTACACAGTTCTTAACATTAACAATATACCATAGTTCAATCTTTACCATGTGATGAAATTTATCATGGCAATAACATCACTCCTCACCATCAATATTCTATATTAACTACTTTTCTCTTTTCTATGATGAAAATCCCTGATCAAGCCAAATAAAGGGAAGAAGCATTTATTTTGGTTTAAACTGTGGTTTAAGGTTCAATCCATCACAGCAGAGAAAGCATGTCAGAGGGGTGTGAAGTGTTTCAAGGTTACAATCCATCACACCAGAGAAAGCATGTCAGAGGAGTGTGAAGTGTTTCAAGGTACAATCCATCACAGCAGAGAAAGCATGTCAGAGGGGTGTGAATTTGTTGTTCACCTTGTGCCCCCAAAGTAAGCACAAACAGATGACTGTTGGGAGCTCAGTCTACTTTCTAACTTTTATTCAATTCAGGACTTGAGATAATGCTACCCACATTCAGACTGGGTCTTCCTTGTTTGGTTAAAACTTTCTGGAAATATCTTCAGACATTTCTCACTAAAGAAACATACACTCAGAGGTGTGTATCTGTGGGGATTCTAAATCTTATCTGTTGTGGAATAGTCTTTTTGTACACTGTGACGATTTGTCACTAGGATTGGTTTAATAAAAAGCTAAGCATTCAGTAGCTATGCAGGATTTTCAGGGCAGAGAGAATACTGGAAAGAAGAGGGAGTCACTAGCCAGACAGAGAAGAAGCAGCATGGGCAATACAGAAAAATGGTAATTGTAACGATAACTCTTTCCATCAACTGCCTGGGTTCTTTAGGGCCCCCAAATAACACACAGAGTCTTATATTAGTTACAATGCTACTGGCCAATGACTAGGATTTCTTATTTGCTAGCTCAGTCTTAATTATCAACCATAACTACTAATCTATATATTTTTATAAGGACTTATCTTACCGAGGATGCATCCTTTCTTCCTGAGATCACATGACGACTCTCTCCTTTCCTACATTTCCCAGAATCCTCTTTCTCTCCTAGTCCCACCTAACTTGCTTCCCTATTGGCCAACAGTGCTTTATTTATCAACCAATAAGACAAACATATAAAAAGAAGGACCTCCCCCATCAGGTAATAAATCCAGGAAACAAAAATCAGATTGATAAAATGGTTTAATTTGAGGCAGCCTGAATCATTCAGTCAGGATCCCTCAGAACCCTGGGATCCTGACTCTGCTGAGATTGCTGGGCTATTCCGGCCCCCACAGAGTGCAGAGATGAGCTGCTTTGGCCTTTGCCTTGGGCCCAACTTCTGCCTGTCCACCCTGGGAACTGCTGCCCAAGGGTCTAGAGACAGGACAGCTCGACCCCTGAGAACCAAGCAACCCAGAGTCTGCTGACATCTCTGCACCAGTCCTGCTCTCACCCACCTGGAGAGCGACTTCCACAGACCTGCCTGCACCCAACTTGATACCCATCAGAGTATCGGAGTCAATTGCACCCACCTGAAGAGAACACCAGTCCCATACACACCAGGAAAGGAAGTGACACTACCTGTACCCACTGGAAGAAGAGATGGGAAGACGACAATATAAGAACACAACCAACAACAGGAAAACCAATATGACACCACCAGAGTCTAGGGACTCTACACCAGCAAGACATGAACACCCCAACACAGAAGAAGCAGAAGAGAGTAACCTTAAAAACAACTTCATGGAGCTGCCTGCCAGACCCAGTTCGGCGGTGGTGGGTTACGAACACTGATCACCCAGAGGCAGCCCCCAGAGGCAGCCCCCAGAGGCAGCCTGGCCTCCATCCGCTGGCCAAGGTAGGCCAGGAACTGTTTCCAGTTCTGGTCAGTCGTCACTTCTCAGAGTCATCTGACACAAGTGACCATACAGAGTTCCGCAGCAGGATCTGACACCCCGAGGACCGGTGACAGTTCTGCTTCCAACTGCCCTCCTGGCAGGACCCGGCACGCCCGGACATTGCTGACACCCGGGTAACAGTGACACCTCCATCCATGAGAAGAGAACCGACACCAAAGTATTGGATCTGTTTGCATCTACCAGAAGGGAAACGTGGTCCCACACCCACCAGGAGAACAAGAAACACTTGCTACACCCACCAGAAGAAAGGATGAGAAGAGGACAGGGTAAAAGCACATCCAACAACAGAAAACCCAATGTGACACCACCAGAGACTAGGAACCATACACCAGTAAGACCTCAACATCACCCAGATGAACCAGAAGAGAATGACCTTAAAAACATCTTCAGGAAAATGATAGAGGAACTCAAAGAGGACATGAGAAAATCACTTAAAGAAATTGAAGACAAAACAAACCAAAAAATACAAGAAACAGTTCAAGACCTAAAAACTGAAATGGAGACAATAAAGAAAGCACAATCTGAGGCAATGCTGGAAATAGAAAAGCTGGGTAAACGATCAGAAACTACAGATGTAAGTATAACCAACAGAATACAAGAGATGGAAGAGAGAATCTCAGGAGTTGAAGACACACTAGTGGAAATAGATTCATCAACCAAAGAAAATCTTAAGTCCAACAAATCCCTAACACAAAATATCCAGGAAATATGGGATACTGTGAAAAGACCAAACCTAAAAATAATAGGTATAGAAGAAGGTGAAGAAATCCAACTCAAAGGTGCAGAAAACATATTCAACAAAATCACAGAAGAAAATTTTCCCAACTTAAAGAAAGACATGCCAATGAAAATACAAGAAGCCTACAGAACACCAAATAGACTGGACCAAAAAAAAAGGTCACCTCACCACATAATAATCAAAACACCAAGCATACACAGCAAAGAGAAAATATTAAGAGCAGCAAAGGAAAAAGGTCAAGTAACCTTAAGGGCAAACCTAACAGAATCACACCTGACTTTTCCCTGGAAACTCTGAAAACCAGAAGGTCCTGGATCGATATTCTACCTACACTAAGAGACCATGGATGCCAGCCCAGACTACTATACCCAGCAAAGCTTTCAATCATTATAGATGGAGAAAACAAGATATTCCATGATAAAACCAGATTCAAACAATACATATCCACCAATCCAGTCCTACAGAAAGTACTGGAAGGTAAACTGCACCCCAGGGAAGTTAACTACAACCAGAAAAACATAGGCAATAGATAATCCCAATTTTCCAACAGTCAAAAGAAAAAAGGGATAGAATCCCACACATAATCTTGCCACCATCACCAAATCAAAAACAAACAAGAATGAACAATAATCAATGGTCATTAATATCCATCAACATTAATGGTCTTAACTCCCCTATAAAAAGACACAGATTAGCAGAATGGATAAGAAGACAGAATCCTTCCTTCTGCTGCTTACAAGAAACTCACCTCAACCTCAAAGACAGACGGTACCTAAGAATTAAAGGTTGGGGAAAGATCTTCCAATCAAATGGACCCAAGAAACAAGCGGGGGTAGCAATCCTAATATCCAACAAATTGGACTTTAAACTAAAATCAGTCAAAAGAGATGAAGAAGGTCATTTCCTACTCATCACAGGAGAAATCCATCAGGACAAAGTCTCAATTCTGAACATTTATGCCCCAAATACAAAGGCATCCACGTTTGTAAAAGAAACATTACTAAAACTCAAATCACACATAAAACCCCACACACTTATAGTGGGAGATTTCAACACCCCACTCTCACCACTGGACAGGAACACCAGACAGAAACTTAGCAAAGAAACAAAAGAACTAATAGAAATATGGCGCAATTGGACTTAACAGATATCTATAGAATATTCCACCCAAATACAAAAAATTTACCTTCTTCTCAGCGCCACATGGAACCTTCTCTAAAATCGACCACATACTTGGCAACATAGCAAACCTCAACAAGTACAAAAAAATTGAAATAACCCCCTGTGTCTTATCAGATCACCATGCTTTAAAATTAAAATTCAACAACAACAAGAGCTACAAAAAACCTACAAACTCATGGAAATTAAGTAACACCCAATTGCACAATTCATGGGTCCAGGAAGAAATAAAAAAAAGAAATTAAAGATTTCCTAGAATTCAATGAGAATGAGGACACAACATATCCAAACCTATGGGATACTCGGAAAGCAGTGCTAAGAGGAAAGTTCATAGCGCCAAATGCCCATATGAAAAACAGGAGAATAATCACACTAGAGAATTAACAGCACAACTGAAAGCTTTAGAAAACAAAGAAGCCAACACACCCCAGAGGAGCAGATGCCAGGAAATAATCAAATTGAGGGCTGAAATCAATAAAATGGAAACTAGGAGAACAATACAAAGAATCAATATAACAAAAAGTTGGTTCTTCGAGAAAATTAACAAGATAGAAAAACCTTTATCCAAACTTACCAAACAACAAAGAGTGAACATGCAAACTAATAAAATCAGGAATGAAAAGGGGGTCATAACAACAGACACGGTGGAAATCCAGAGAATCATCAGGTCATACTTTGAAAACCTATATTCCTCAAAATTTGAAAATATAAAGGAAATGGACAATTTTCTGGACAGATTTCACTTTCCAAAATTAAATCAAGAACAGATAAGCAACTTAAATAGACCTATTACTTCTAATGAAATTGAATCAGTCATTAGAAGTCTCCCAACCAAAAAAAGCCCAGGACCAGATGGCTTCAGTGCAGAATTCTACCAGAAATTCAAAGTACAGCTAATACCAATTCTCCTCAAAGTATTCCACACAATAAAAGCAGAAGGGTCATTACCAACTCTTTTTAGGAGGCCACAATAACCTTGATACCCAAGCCACACAAAGACACAACTAAGAAAGAGAACTACAGACCAATATCCCTCATGAACATTGACACAAAAATTCTCAGTAAAATATTGGCAAATCGAATCCAAGAACACATCAGAGAAATCATCCACAATGATCAAGTAGGCTTCATCCCAGGGATGCAAGGATGGTTCAACATATGAAAATCCATCAATGTAATCCACCATATAAACAGACTGAGGGAAAAAAATCACATGAACATCTCACTAGATGCCAAAAAAGCCTTTGACAAAATCCAACATCCCTTCATGATAAAGGTCCTGGAGAAATCAGGGATAACAGGAACATACCTCAACATAATAAAAGCAATATATAGCAAGCCAACAGCCAACATCAAATTAAATGGAGAGAAACTCAATGCAATTCCTCTAAAATCAGGGGTAAAACAAGGCTGTCCACTCTCTCCATACCTCTTTAATATTGTCCTTGAAGTTCTAGCTAGAGCAATAAGACAACAAAAGGAGATCAAGGGAATACAAATCTGAAAGGAAGAAGTCAAACTCTCACTATTTGCAGATGATATGATAATCTACATAAAAAACTCAACCAGGGAACTCCTACAGCTGATGAACACCTTCAGCAAAGTGGAAGGATACAAGATTAACTCAAAAAAATCTGTAGCCCTACTATAAACATGACACATTGGTGGAGAAAGAAATCAGAGAAGCATCACCCTTTACATTTGCCACAAACAACATAAAATACCTTGGAGTAACACTAACCAAAAAAGTGAAAGACCTGTACCATAAGAATTTTGAGTCTCTAAAGAAAAAAATTAAAGAAGATACATGAAAATGAAAGATCTCCCATGCTCTTGGATAGGTGGGATCAACATAGTAAAAATGGCAATCTTGCCAAAAGCAATCTACAGATTCAATGCAATCCCCATCAAAATTCCAACACAATTCTTCACAGACCTTGAAAGCACAATACTCAACTTTATATGGAGAAACAAAAGACCCAGGATAGCCAAATCATCTCTATACAATAAAGGAACTTCTGGAGGCACCACTATCCCTGACTTCAAGCTCTATTACAGAGCTATAGTCCTGAAAACAGCTTGGTATTGGCACAAAAATAGACTGGTAGACCAATGGAATAGAATTGAAAACCCTGATATTAACCCACACACCTATGAACACCTGATTTTTGACAAACAATCCAAATTTATAGAATGGAACAAAGAGAACATCTTCAACAAATGGTGCTGGCATAACTGGTTGCAGACATGTAGAAGACTGCAGTTAGACCCAGCCTATCGCCTTGCACAAAACTTAAGTCAAAATGGATCAAAGATCTCAACATAAATCCAGCTACACTGAACTTATTAGAAGAAAAGGGGGAAATACCCTTGAATCAATCGGTACAGGAGACTGCTTCCTGAACATTACACCAGTAGCACAGACACTGAGATCAACAATTAATAAATGGGACCTCCTGAAACTGAGAAGCTTCTGTAAGACAAAGGACATAGTCAGCAAGACAAAACGGCAGCCCACAGACTGGGAAAAGATATTCACCAACCCCACATCTGACAGAGGGCTGATCTCCAAAATATACAAAGAACTCAAGAAGCTAGTCCCCCAAACACCAAACAACCCAATTAAAAAGTGGGGTACAGAACTAAATAGACAATTCTCAATAGAGGAATCTAAAATGGCTGAAAGACACATAAGAAAGTGTTCAACATCCTTAGCCATCAGGGAAATGCAAATCAAAACAATTCTGAGATACCATCTTACTCCTGTCAGAATGGCCTAAATCAAAAACACCAATGACAGTTTATGCTGGAGAGGATGTAGAGAAAGGGGAACACTCCTCCACTGATGGTGGGCATGCCAACTTGTACAGCACTTTAGAAATCAGTATGGTGACTCCTCAAGAAAATGGGAATGAGTCTACCACAATATCCAGCAATTCCACTCTTAGGCATATTCCCAAAAGAAGCACATTCATACAATAAGGACATCTGTTCAATGATGTTCATAGCAGCACTATTTGTAATAGCCAGAAACTGGAAGCAGCCTAGATACCCCTCAACCAAAGAATGGATAGAGAAAATGTGGTACATTTACATAATGGAGTACTGCTCAGAGGGAAAAAAAAAAAAAAAACAATGGAATCTTAAAATTTGCAGGAAAATAGATTGAACTAGAAGAATCCTTTCTGAGCTAGGTAACCCTATCGAAAAAAGACAAACAAGGTATGTACTCACTCATATGCAGATTTTAGACATAGAGTAAAGGATAACCAGCCTACAATCCACACTGCCAAAGAAGCTAATAAACAAGGGGGGGGTAGGGGAGGACAGGAGAGAGAAGGGAACTGGGATTGTCATGTAAAACAATCCTGTTTCTAATTCAAATAAAAAAAGTTGAAAAAAAAGAATTGTCCTCTTCCATTCATGAGCCCACACATCATCTACATACACAATAACAACACATTTCAAAATAGTTAAACAAATAAAAATAAAAATTCTGTTTTACAAGAGAAAAACAAATTTGATCAACAAATAATCTAATGAACTGAGCAGACAACTCTTAGAAGGCAAAATAAAGATGGCCAAAGAGCATTTGAAAAAAATTCTCCATCTTTAACCATTAGAAAAAAAGCAAATTAAACTGTACTGAGATTTTATGTCATACTAGCCAGATGGCAGTCATCAGGAACACAGATGACAAATGCTGGCAAGAATGCAGGAGAAATTTTTTTTTAAAAAGGTTTAATTTAAAAAAAAAAGGTTTAAGTTGTAACAGCTAGTGAAACAAGCATAAACTATAGGCCAAGTTTTCATAATTAATAAGAAGTCTCTGTGTGGTTATTTGGGAGCTGGCTGGCAGAACAGAAAATTCCACCTACACCTATCAGGTTGATGATCAAGGTTCAATATCTCTTTAACAAAACTACAGAACAGACCTCATGCAATTGTTAGTCCTTCTTGGTTTTACTCTTGCTGTGAGTACAGGCATAGAGGGTTATCTTATCAATTCCATTTTTTTTGCCCCAAGGACTGTCCTTAGAACCACAAACCAAGTGACTATGCTAACCCAGGGGCTTCCCAATAATACAAGAACAGTTAGTCATTTACAATGATTATCCTTCAAAACCACCAGGTCCTGTATTTATGGTTACTCCTGAGTGTGTTACACTGTGTATTATACTGTACTATACAGAATGATGCTGTTGTGGGAAATGAAAAACAGAAGGAGGGTAGAGCTGATTGGATTTTAAAACAAGTGTCTGGTCAGGACAGTCCTGACGGCTTGCTCTCTGAGACCATCCATAGCTATCTGTGTGATTCTTGTGTTTGGTCTCACCTGTGTGATTCTTGTGTTTGGTCTCACCTGTGTGATTCTTGTTTTGGTCTCACCATTTTTAAAACATTTGCCAGTTTGATTTCTTCTAGCATCAACAGTGCTATCTCCAGGTATGCCCAAGCAAGGCTTTCTTCCCTTGCTGTTAGAAGCCACATTTCCCTTAAGCTCCAGACCAGACAACACAGAGATCCTTTCCAAAGTGCCCTTAACTATGGTTCTCCCAGGTAGAACTGCTAAAGTCCCCCACCACCCTAACAAACAATTGGAAAGACCCACACATTGCACCTCCTCAGTTCTGAAAACTGCTACTGTTAATCCCACCAGTGGAGAATAAGACCACTACCACAGTTTAAAGTCAAATTTAAAATAAGCTTTTATTAAGTACTGGCCAGGTGGATGAGCTCTAGCCAGATACATACCAAGGTTCCCAGAAAATGGTCCTGAGTTACGTTTTGCAGAGCCTTAAGAAGGTCAAACTTACAATTCACATTTCTCATCAGGTCCAATTAGGGACAAGCATACATTCTGACCTATTTCCTGCTTGCATACCTCCCATCTACATCCAATTAGGGACAACAGTACATCCTGACATATATCCTGTCCATGTACCTACCACCCACATGTGACCAAGCATGTGCAGTGCAGATGGGTCAAACAAACTTGTATAGGGGAGTGAAAAATGTATAACTTGTTATTGCCCATAAACAGTAGCCCCGATCTTTTCAGAAATTTTCTGCCCTTTGGCAAGGGGCTTGGAGATCAGAGGTATTTTTGTTTCATAGATCTCTTAGGCTTAGTACTTAAGATCCAAAATGTAGGGCTGGAGAGATAGCTCAGGGTTAAGAGCACTGACTACTCTTCCAGAGGTCGGGAGTTCAATTCCCAGCACCCACATGGTGGCTCACAACCATCCGTAATGAGATCTGGTGCCCTCTTCTGACCTTCAGGAATGCATCAGGAGGAACAATATATACATAATAAATAAATCTTTAAAAAAAGAATATTAAAGATTTAAAATGTAACTTCGGCTCTCAAACTACTAAAGAAGAAACCTCCACTGGGTTCACAAGATTGAGATTCTTGCTATAAGGAATATGGCCTTGGATTGAGAAACTAGAGAAGATCCTAATAGGGCATTTCCACAATGCAATCCTAGTCATATTCCCCTGCCCAGAGTCGAATATTGACCAACCAGACCTGTGGCCATTAGTACAATGAGAATCACTGGCTCTGAACCCTGGCCAAAGGAGCATGAGTCCCAAATGAAAGCTGCCACAGCCCATTGTTTTGAGAAGGAAGTTCTTTCTGTCACTGCCCTCAGCTGCTGGTTTCTTGCACTTTAAATCCAATAATGTCTACCTTTCTACAAAGGATGGAAGGGGAAGGGAAAAGACAAAGGTGGGGGAATAAAAGTGAAGGAGAGAAAAGGAGACGAGAAGGTGGGGGTAGAAGAGATGGCAGGACAGGGAGGAAATAAACAAATTTATTTCTCAACTTCAAGCCTCCACAAGCACATTCACACACATGTATCTACACACACGAGAACATATGTACAAACATACACAACAGAGAGGGGGGAAAGGAGAATTATTTTTAAAAGTTCTGGAAGTCAAGGAACTGTGTCTATTGAAAACCTCTTGCCTTTTCTTCAGAGTCCTAAGGACTTGCCAAGAATTGTGAGGGAACACACAAATGATAGAACCAAACTAGTATTTATAACAGACCTATTGACTCACTTATTATTAATGAACTAGCTCAGGAAGTGGTGCCTCCATGACTTAACTGTTTATTAAAGGCTTCACTTTTTAATAGCTTTACATTAGGAATTAAATTCCAAATTGAATTTTAGTGGGGCATCCAAAAGTCAGTAAAGGCTAACAGTGTGTATCTGAGTGTGATCTGTTAAATTGTGAGCCATTTTATATCACAAACAACTTTAATATAGCCTGAATATTCAATAAAAAGATGAGGATGAAGGTGTCATTATGAAGTTTATCTTTACTATTCAATCCACAAATATTGTTGAGTAGCTACCATGTAGCCATTTTGCTCAGAAATAAAACATTAAGATTATTAATTTCACATCTTTAAGCTGCTAAAACCCTAGATATTAGTGTGAGCTTGGCCCAGGATCCAAGGGGCTTGAAGAAAGCAGAAACAAAGACATATGCCTAAGCATTGCAGAGCATATTACTGTGCAAAAATAATACAAAAGGTAATTGCTAGGGAAGACATACTCACCAAGTGAATTATTTGTTCAAAGGGAGTTAAAGCTGAGGTGAAGATTCTTAGTAAGAGGCAATGGGACAAAGACCAAAAGAGACAAAAGACTTCATAGTAAACAGACAGAAAAATAATGCTGAGGCAAAAAGCATCCTCTGTAAAACTTCTTAGAGTATGTTCTCAACTTGGGCTGCTAGAAGGATGAAAACAGGGTTTGCCTTAATGGTGAAAGATAATATCCACCTCATTTCACAGACACAAGGGTTAGTACCATGAAACGTTTCTGTAAAGGCTAGAAACACACCTCAGCCAAATGCCCTGTGTATGTTGGATCAGAAGATGATGCTAATAAACTCTAATTGTGGCGAATAGACAAGGAAGGCTAGAAATGAAGAGGGGGGACAAGCAGAGCAGGTGGCACACACCTGTGATCCCAGACCTCAGAACATGGCCACAAAGGGATCTTGAGTTCAAGGATGACCTGGGCGCTACATAGCAAGATACTATCTCAAAATGAATACATTTGAAATGAGGGAGAGGGAGAGGGAAAGGAGGAGTAGGGGAGGGGGGAGGGGAAAGACCTTCCTCCTCCTAGTCTTTGGCTTTGCCACAACTCCTCTCATCTGTAAGTCTCCCAGGGGAGTATGGGCAAATGGACCCTCATTTTTTTCTCTTTCCTTTTTACCGTAAAGTCAATTCATCTGTTCTTACGCTTTGAAAGTTCTTTCTGTGCCTGTTGTTCTTCCAACCAAATTGAACAAATTCAATACTGTTTTATAATTCTTGACCCTTTTAAAAAATTAGCTACAAAGGAAGCATCTGCTTGAACAGAGATCTTAAAGAAAGAGACTGAAATCCAAGCAATATCCATGCAAAGTCCCTCTTGAGGATATGTAAACTTTTAACCTCTTACCTCAAATGAATGACTTTCCTTATTTGTCCCATTTAATCATCCGTAAAAGTCAGACATGCCATTCCTTAGATTTTGTCTGTTCGCAGTATACTATAAGTTCTAAATGGAAAGTATTTTCTTTGGTCTTTCCACATTCTGCAATGAGAAAGAAGTTAATACTAGTTCATCAAAATAATTTATGTTTTAAATCCCTTAAAGAGGAGAGAGAAAATAATGTCCATGCCATTTTAGGTTTTGGTCTCAGGATATACATTATGATGTACTCTGGGGGAAAATCATAAATCATTCTTACTGATGCTATTACACATTTTCATGATTACAGATGTCAACAGATGTCTTTATGATTCTGATTGGACCATTATTTCCTAAAGATTAGTTTAAATATTGTCAAATGCATTTTAAAACCTGATTTAACTAAAATTAAGATAAAATTAAGTTGTTACTAAGGAACAGCTGAAATGAATCTCTGCTGTAGTAAAACTCCATAAAAATGAAGGAAATTTCAATCTTTGCAAAATGTTATTATTGCTGTGTGTCTGTATGAGGGAGGTGTGCATGGCATTGCCCTCATGTGGAGTCAGAGGCTACTCTGTGAAGTCAGCTCTCTCCTGCCACTTCTGTGTGACTTCCAGAGATGGGACTCCAGTCATCAGACTTAGATAGCAATTGCTTCATCCCCTGTGCCATCTCACTGGCACCCCATAAGTTATTTAGATAGCTTTATTTTGATGTTGCAAAGTAGAACATCGAAAGTTCTAAATATCAACAAATTACCATGGGAAGTTTCCAAACTTGCAAAGTGGAACAGCATTGATCTAATTCTTTAAATTGCATATTGAAGGAAAATTAGTCATTAAAGAGGGCTTTTATTTGTAATTTCACGCTCAGTAATAATGATCTTGAAACCCCATCAACTTGGAGGAGGGTTCCAGAAAAGGGGGGAGGGGATTGTAGCTGGAAACAAAACCAGGCTTGCCATCTGCATCCTCTGAGGTCAACTCCCAGGATCTGAGAACTTGTTAGAAAGCAACCTTCTGCAAGGCTTTACATCATACATTTGTATCTCTCCAAAGAAATTCTAATTACTGGTTCCAATCATTTCTGATTGATTTGACTTTTATTTGTCCAAGATATTCTTTGCTCTATGATGAAATCAAGCCTCTAATAAAATTCCAAATATTTCAGAACAATTTACCAGCTCCAGATGACTGAAAGTTTTCTTATGTCCATCTGGCATTCAGGAAGAGAGTTTCACAGACTAGATTCTGAAGAATGATACATCTGGCAGTCACTAAAACAAAGGATTCACCAGTGACATACTTGAAGTCAATTAATCGTGCATAAATGAAAACTTGTCAATATTCTTTGAGGCCCAAGCTTCAATACAACCATCACACATTTTAGTGAGTTCATCTTCTTACCATGGCTTCACGTTTAGAAAACATTTTGGGAGTCAATTACATAAACACAAATTATCTTCAGTGAACACATTTATCATTATTAGCAAGCCAGATATAGTGGCATTACATTTTAATTCTGGAGGTAAAGGCAGTAGGACCAAGAGTTTAAGGCCATTCTTTGTTACATAGTAAGTTCAGGGCCTGAGATACATGTCTCAAAAAATATATGCTATATAAACACAATATATGTTTATGTTATGTGATCTCTCTCTCTCTCTCTCTCTCTCTCTCTCTCTCTCTCTCTCTCTCTCTCTCTCTCTCTCTCTCCCCGTGTGTGTGTGTGTGTGTGTGTGTGTGTGTGTGTGTGTGTATGTGTGTGTGATCTATGTGGCTCTGGCTGGTCTACAGATCAGGACCCTTCTACCTGAGCCTTCTAAATGCTAAGATTACAGGACTGTGCTACCACTTTGCTGTGTTTCACTTTTAGTCTTTGGGGTTTTGGGTTATTTTTTTCTCTAAGAAACTAATTCGATATGCTTAGAGTTCACTTAAATTATTCCTTTCTGTTGGCTTTACATAAACTCCAATCCAATGATGAAAGGCTAGACAGAGTGGGAGAAGTTTAGCAGTGAAAAGCACCTACTCACCATCACATTCACAGGCTTCCTTGGATCATAGCAAATTTCCTATGTATGCTCATCAATGGACAATAATGTTAAATTTAGCTATTCAAAAATATTGAATTTTTTAGCATCAGTCTGAAGGGTAACCAAAGAAAATAAATAATGTGATCAGTATTATTCTTGCAGGTGATCAATTCTTATCAACTCACTGAGAATACAACTATACAATAATAAATTCTATAACACTAATCCATTGATTCATCCAGTTCTGGCTATAATTGTTACTTCTCCTGTACCCTCCTAAGAGAACATACTTGTACAAAATGAGAGGGTATCAACATTGCCTAGTTTGGCTATGTAGCCATAACTGTCAGATAATTTGATGATTTATGTCTTGGTCTCTAAGGCTCCAGAGCTAACCACTATGGCTCCTGGTTGGACTCTATTAGCCCATACCTCTATGACCTCCTCTTAGAAATAAGACATAATTATAGAACGGATTTGATTCAGATATGTACTTCAAAAATTAGAATCTTAGGACACACTGACAGGGCATAGTCCTCAATATCTACAAATCTCCTCTGGAACTGTGAATTCTTCCCACCAAACAGAACTTGAAGCCTTTAGAAATCTCAGCTTCTCCAAAATTCAGAGCAATTTATCAAGTCAAATCTATTGCGCTGCCCAATGTTCTTCCAGCCTTGAATCTCTGTAGTTAACATAGCATTCTCTGTAGTTGGATGCTTCCTTCTGACCCTACTGTACTAAGTTAGACTTGTAAAGAGGAGACAGGAAAGCACTCACAGAAGACATCAGACTGCCTGACTTTGAACCCTCCTCAAGTGTGATCTGGGGCAAGTTACTTAGTTACTATCTGCCTCAGTTTCCTTTTTTCACATGGCTACAATAATGCTAAGAAGCCATGACTTATTGTCTGATTGTTAGTTTCTGGGACAGTGGGGATGCTATATAATATTAGTTGCTCCTACTTACTAATAGTTCGAAGGTAGTCTATCACATGCTTAATTTTGGAAAAGTTAAATATCTCAGAGACTCGGAATTTTAGAAGAAATTTACAGATGTTGAGTACCCTATTCCAAACATAACTTCAACTTAAGATATTGCTTTTCAGGGAGCCACACATTCCCATGACCTAGCAAACCACAGCAGACCTGTGCCCAAAGCCCACTACTTCTAAAATATCCCAGAGAAGGGAGGTTACAAACAAAACCATGAAAAAAATAGACATTAATTTATTTTGTCATGCAATAAATATGATTTCCTAAGTTCAAGGAACAGACTAGTAATAGGCCACCATGAACTACAACATTACCAAAAGTATCATGAAAGTCCTATAGGCTTTTCTTTATGGACACATTTAACACTTGTAAAACATCTACAATGTAAGAAACATTACTCTGCCTGCCCCCTTTTTAACTTATGAGGAGATCCAGGCTTGAAGAGATGAAGTTCAAAATTCACATGACTGGGAAATGCCTGTCAAATTTGAATACAGCCCTACAGATTATATGCCTCATGCTCCATCACCATTACGTTGGTTATCTTAGGGTGAGTCTATCATTTTTCAACCATTCTCTATATGACCGCAGGAGATTTGATGCTATGATTAACAAAGTCAAGGCACACACTTCCCATTAAGCTAGGGCACTGGGGGAGAAACCTCATGCAAATCACATAGAAAAATAATGTTCTCATTTGCATTTTCATGATAGCTAAGGATGTTGAACACTTTCTTAGGTGTCTTTCAGCCATTTTAGATTCCTCTATTGAGAATTCTCTATTTAGTTCTGTTCCCCACTTTTTAATTGGATTGTTTGATGTTTTGGAGACTCGCTTCTTGAGTTCTTTGTATATTTTGGAGATCAGCCCTCTGTCAGATGTGGGGTTGGTGAATATCTTTTTCCAGTCTGTGAGCTGCCGTTTTGTCTTATTGACTGTGTCCTTTGCCTTACAGAAGCTTCTCGGTTTCAGGAGGTCCCATTTATTAATTGTCTATTTCATTGTCTATGCTACTAGTGTAATGTTCAGGAAGCAGTCTCCTGTACCAATTCATTCAAGCGTACCTCCAACTTTCTCTTCTAAGAGGTTCAGTTTGGATGGATTTATGTTGAGGTCTTTGATCCATTTGGACTTAAGTTTTGTGAATGGCAATAGTCATGGATCTATCTGCAGTCTTCCACATGTCAGCATCCAGTTATGCCAGAACCATTTGCTGAAGATGCTTTCTTTATTACATTGTATAACTTTAGCTTCTTTGTCAAAAATCAGGTGTTTGTAGGTGTGTGAGTTAATATCAGGGCTTTCAACTCTATTCCATTGGTCTACCTGTCTATTTTTGTACCAATACCAAGCTGTTTTCAGGACTATAGCTCTATAATAGAGTTTGAAGTCAGGGATGGTGATACCATCTTAACTCCTGTCAGAATGGCTAAAATCAAAAACACCAATGACAGTTTGTGCTGGAGAGGATGTGGAGAAAGGGGAACACTCCTCCACTGCTGGTGGGAGTGCCAACTCGTACAGCCACTTTGGAAATCAGTATGGCAATTCCTCAGGAAAATGGGAATCATTCTACCCCAAGATCCAGCAATTCAATTCTTAGGCATATACCCAAAAGATGCACCTTCATACAATAAGGACCATGTTCATAGCAGCATTATTTGCAATAGCCAGAACCTGGAAGCAACCTAGATGCCCCTCAACCAAAGAATGGATAGAGAAAATGGGGTACATTTACACAATGGAGTACTACTGGGGGCGGGTGGACAATGGAATCTGGAAATTTGCAAGCAAATGGATGGAAGTAGAAGAAACCATTCTGAGTGAGGTAATCCAGTCACAAAAAGACAAACATGATATGTACTCAATCATATATGGATTTTAGACATAGAGCAAATGATTACCTGCCTATAATCCACACCACCAACTAAGCTAGGAAACAAGGAGGACTCTAAGTGAGACTCTGGTCCTCCAGAGAAAGGGAAAGGGAAAAGATCTCTTGAGCAAATTGGGAGCATGAGGGGAGGGGAGAGGGACCTAGGAGAATGAGAAGGGGAGAAGAGGAGGGGTAAGCAGGACATGAGGGAGCACGAAGTTTGAGCTGGGAGAAGAATAGAGGAGAGCAAGATAAGAGATACCATAATAGAGGGAGCCATTTTAGGTTTAAAGAGAAATCAGGCACTAGGGAAATGTCTGGAGATCTACAAAGATGACACCAACTAACAATCTAAGCAATATTCAAGAGGCTACCTTAAATGCCCTCCCCTGATAATGAGATTGATGACTGACTGCCATCCTAGAACCTTCATCCAGCAGTTGATGGAAGTAGAAGCAGATAGCCACAGCTAAATACTGAACTGAACTGGAATCCAGTTGCAGAGAAGGAGGAGTGATGAGCAAAGGAGTCAATGCCAGGCTGGAGAAATGCACAGAAACAGCTGACCTAAACAAAGGGAACTCTTGGTTCCCAGAATGCTAGCTGGGAAAGCAGCATGGGACTGATCCAGACCCCATGAACATGGGTGTCAGTGAGGAGACCTTGGAAATCTATGGGGCCTTTTGTAGTAGATCAGTACTTATCCCTAGCATAAGAATAGACTTTGGGAGCCCATTCCACATAGAGGGATTCTCCCTGAGCCTAGACACAAGGGGGTGGGCCTAGGTCCTATCCCAAAAGACATGAAAGACTCTGAAGACCCCCTATGGATGGCATCACCCTCCCTGGGGAGCAGAAAGCGTATGGGATAGGTAGGGTGTTAGTTGGGGGGAGCAGGGGAGGTGGGGAGGCAGAGGGAACTAGGATTGACATGTAAAATAATCTTGTTTCTAATTTTAATAAAAAATATGGAGAAAAAGAAAAAAAGAAATGTTCTCTATAAACCATGGTGTCTGGATTCAAAGGTATGTATAATCTGGCCAAAGGATAAAATGAAGTAAGGGCTCTTAGGATACCCAGCCCTCAGTTTGCCTGAGGGCAAAGGCAGGTCTGGAGACTGGAGATCTTGGCATCACAGCTAGAAGGGCTGTTGTTGGGAGAGATCTTATTAGGTACCTGTGGCATAATGGGTGTGTGGGATTAAAGTGGGGAGGAGAAGCAGGCATACTCTTACTCAGGGTTCTGGTTGGATCTTGGAGGGCAGCTGAGATTGGATGCTTGGAGTGCTGACCCTGAGTTTCTCGTGTAAGTGATTTCTTCCCAATAAAATTAACCTACATAATCTTATGTTTGGTAATCTTATTCCAACATTGTGGTGCTGACCACTCCGTTTGGGCATGGCCACAGGTGCATAGTAAGATCTCTCCCTACAGGTTAACTTCTGGACCAGAGAAGAGGAAAGATGGTCTGTGTCCTTAGTGCCACTAGCACACAGAAGCAAATCACTACCAAAGCCAGTAAGCCAGTGATTCAGTCATGTCACCAAACCCAATAGCTGATTTTTGACATGCTTGTTGTTCTGGTTCTGACCCATTGCCCCTTAACTACACTGTTGAGCTTAAGGCTTTTTCTTTTGTGTACATTTAAGGACACTCAATGACCAGACCTCATCAAGGTCTTACACCAGATGCCTTGGTTTCCAAAGGAAAGCCAAGAAGCTATTCACAGAAGAAAGATGAGGAGCAGACAGAAACAGTGTGGCAACTACTGACAAGTATGTGATGACAACAGCAAAGCATAACACAGGCAGTATAGTGAATACAGACTGCCCTTCCTTTCTAGTCTGGGCTATAGTTAAGAGGCAAAGTGATTGCCTAGCATTCATAAAGCCCTGGGTTCATTCCCAGCACCACAAAAAAGACACAAACAAAACAGCTCTTTCTATTTTAGCCCTTATTAGTCCTACATGGAATAAAGATCCACCATGAAACAGCACCCATCAAGCAACATCACTGGTTGCATCACATCTACACTCGCCAGAACACTGTCAGAACAGGGAGTGATACCTGAACAATATCCTGTTAGGGTGGAGCAGCAGATGTTCTGATATCTACGAACAATTACTTTCGTGTGTTTGATATTCTTCATAGGTTTCTTGTTCTAGCCTCGGAACAACCTCAAGGGACCAGTAAGATGATTCAGCTGAGAAAAGGCACCTGCTGCCAAGCCTGACAATCTGAGTTCAATCCTTGGGGCCCACATGGTGAAAGGAGAGAATTGACTTCCACAAGCTGTCCTCTGACCTCTGCACATGTGGCACACATGCATGCATGTGCACAAGTTCTTTCGAGTGTGCGTGCGTGCGCACACACACACACACACACACACACACACACACACACACACACACACGTCGTTTTTAAAAAACCTTGGGAAATGGAAAATCTGTCCTTCTACTTGACAAAAGTAGTAAAATTTTAGAAATGGTAAAAATAATTTTTTTCTCAAATCAGATTTTTAAGTAGAAAAAAAGGACAAAATATTAAAAGGCCATGAACTTCTTAAAAATTAAAAACACTGACTCTCAAAAGATATCGGTAACACATTGAAAAGACAAGGAGAAAATGTTCAAGTTTCTGACCAAGGACTAGAAGGATGACTGAAAAGCACTTCCACAACTAATAAGACAAAATCAATAAGGAAATCAACAAAAGATTTGGAGAAAATCCTTAAAAGGTTTTACCAATAGGCAAATGAAAAAGATTGCTGTGTTGTGAACATAAGAGAAATGTTATGTAAAACTTCACAGATACAAGTTAGCCACCAGAAGGATAGCATTGCAACTGTCAAGTACCAACTGTCAATAAAGTCACGGAGCATAGTAAGAATGGAAAATGTTGTAACCTTTGCTTATAAAGGTACAATTCCACTCCTCAAGAATTTCCTATAAGGAAAACTACATACCTAGTTAAAAAAAATCTAAGTGAATGCCCCAAAGAGCTTTATTCATAAACAATCCAAATATTCATCAAAAAGCCAACAGAAAACTTGAGATACAGCCACACAATGGAATGCCACCCATCAATGAAAAAAAATGAATTTCTGGGCCCTTAACAGGGCTTCATCTCAAAAGCATGCCAAGTGAAGGAAACCAGATCCAAAACAATTATATGCTGTATGGTTCTATTCACATGAACTTCTGAGCTGAACAGCTGCAGGGGAACAAAGGTGCACACAGAGAGATCAATCAGGAGTTGTAATAATCCAGATGGAAAAGTCTGAATCTTCGTGGCTGCAAAGATGATGAGGATGGTCCACTTCTGAATACATCTCAAAGGGAAAAGTCAGCGTAGTTTTCTGGAGAACTGAATGCAGTATCCATGAAGCAAAGAATGAAGCTAACTGGATGTGAGCACAAAGAGATAAAAATTCCTCTTGATTGAGATGATGAAGCCTATGGGTGTAGCAGGCTGGAGGAGTGGATGGGGCCTGAATGTGTTCAGTCTTAAATGCCCGTCAAATGTCTAAATAAAGGTAGCAACCCAGCATCTGGGTGTGCAAGAAGATCACTGGACTATAGATAGATGATCGGAAGCTTTTTACCTCGTTGCTCCAAAGAAAAAGCTGGAGAGTTTAAGGAAGAAAACACATAGAGAGATGATTTTTTTTTTTTTTGGTACAGAAAGGGAGAATCAACTTTTTAAAATAAAGCATTTTGGAGTTATTGAAGACAGGAGGGGTCAAGGGACTTACTAGAAACTTAGTAGTCAAAGTCTTTGCTACAATCATTACACACTTAATAGGATCAGGAGGAACCACCTGGCAGGGTTCCTCCAACAGTCTCTGCCAACTCTCCACTTCCTCACCTTCTGCAGTCTGCCTCTGAACAAGCTCGTTCTTAGCCCTCCTAAGTTATCAGCTTCTATTACTTCTGAAATGCATTTGGTAACTTAGTTCCTAAAAGGCACACCGGCAGCAGAAGGGAACTGCCCGACTCTAGGGCTAGTGAAACTATCATAGATAGTTGCAATCTGTGTGGTATGACTTGATGAAGTAGGTTTTAAAAAAAATATCTTCAGATTCCTGAAATTCCACTACTATTATGAAAGATGGAAGCAAATGCCTAACATAACTTTGGGTGAGCAGTATTGGGGAGAAATTAAAAACTGTAGATGAGAATGGAGAGGAGTTGAAAGACCAGCAACAACAACAACAACACACACACACACACACACACACACACACACACACACACACACACACACACACACACACACACACACAGCGGGTCAGAGACAGGCATGCATTAAGGCAGGCGCACATTTCCTTAGGTGAGCTCCTTTTGGCCCACTACCAACACCAAGCACCTAGTAGGCCAAGAAATGAACACATTCACACATTCATTCTCATGTTTCACCATTTGACTCCTCCCACACCACCCCCCAAAAAGTAAAAGACAAAAAAAATCGAAATGAAAAGTAAAGGACCAGCTCTCGGAATAACCTTAGTTTTCTCTTCCAAGAATCACTTGTTGAGATAAGGAAAAAAAAAAAAAAAGCCATTTCTGTAGAACCTAAGAAGCGCTATGGGAGTGATATCTGGGCATCACGTCTCAAACAAATCCTTGTGAATCAGGATCCAAGGGGCCTACCGCCGAGGACAGCTGGGGCACCCCTGACCCCAACGCCAAGAGGCGCGCTTTCCCGAGGGCTTGAAGCCTGGGCTGGGCGCTTGCGCCTCCCTCTCTCTCCTCCTCCCTCCTTCGCCCAACTTCTCCTCCCTCTCTCCTCCTCCTGTGGCTGCTGCTGCTGCCAGACCTCGCCATTTCAGACCCACCGGGCTGCCCTCCCCTGCGCACTCCTTCGCTGCCAGGGCAGGAGAGGGGCGAGCGGCGCAGGCAGGTAGGAGCCCCAAGCCGAGATCGCAGGGTGCGCGCTCCACCCGCGATGGCTGCGCCGGGGAGTGTGGTGGGGTGACCCAAGAATTGTCCCAGTCTGTGCAACCCGGCAGAGGAGAGGGAGGTGAAGGTGAGGGTCTGGAAATGAAATCCGTCAGCCTATGCTACAAGTTGGGTGAAATCTGTTGGGATGGGCAGAGCGTACGCGCTGACTACCAACTCCGAGAGCTTTGCTGGTGACCGTGGTCTCTAGGTCCAGGGACTGATGTGCGAGATTTGAGAGGCACCTGGATTGCGCAGTGGCTGGTGGGAAGCTAAAGCGCTCAGCGACTCTCTCTGACAGGCGCCTAGTAGCTTACACCCAAAAGAGCAAAAGAGCGGAGCTCAATTCCGTGTAGGCACCAAGCCAGGCACCCCAAAACTGCCACCCAATGCTGCAGTGCAGTCTGATGTCCGACCCTAGGCAGCCTAGACCTTGTGCATACCACATTTTGAGACCTGGGAACGAAGGAATAAGGCATCAGTGACTTGGAGCTGTTGATCTCGCCGCGAGTGTGGAAACAAAGTTGTGCTCCTAGAGCAGGGCTGGAAATGGAGCTTTAAGAGAAGGGGACTTGAGAAGTCGCTCTGCGGTGAATGAGAAGCTCTGTGGGATATTCTACTAGGAACTTGGAGATGGCTCTTCTAGTTTGGGTATTTTGGACTTTTTTTAAAAGGGGGAAGAAAGTCTGAGGCCACGTGATTCATATTGGTTCGCAGGTATTTTTGCTGGGGGTGGGGGTGGGGTGGAGAACTTCACCAGCTAGAGGTTTTTCTAAGGTTCCAGAGAATGGACAGATGCTGCCCATTCCCAACTCCGCGGGAGGCCGGGGATCGCATAGTGGTCTTTGGAATTGCTCATATTCTGTAGCCCCCTTTTGACTCCCCTTATTTGGAGCCTAGTGCATAGGTGCGGTATACATATACACTGAGCATCCTTGGTATGGGATGAATGAAATGAAGTAAATGAGTTTCTGCAGGGTTTCTCCTCTTAGTGGTTGGGGGCGGGGGTGAGAAAGCAGATTGGAAATTGAGTATCTTGGGCTCTCGACCCTCCCTTTCTTGCCTGTTTCTTCACTGCTAAAGTTTTGATTTTCCAGGCAGCAGACACTAAACAAATCTTTGTGTTTCCCTCAGAGAGTCACGATGTTGCAAACAGTTTTCCTAACTATGCTGACGGTGGTGCTGGTAAGGTCACAGTACACTGAGGAAACCATCACATACACGGTAAGGGGTGATGGAATTTGAGATAAGTGTATTATTAAGTGGTAGACACAAGACTGCCTGCCTCTGCCAGTGAAAGCCAGCTGCGCTCTGTGAAGCAAAATAACTTAGACAACACTGTAATGTGACTCAGATTTAGGATGTCCTGATAAACTCCCCCGGGTCCTTCCTAAGGTGCATTCAGATCACCAGATGAGATGGGGTTCAAAATAGAATGACTTGTGAAAGGCCCAAATGGGCCCTTCAAAATTCAAATCTGTGTAAGCTGTTTCTATGACACCCAATGAATTGATGGGTTTTGAGGAATCTGAAAGCCTGGGTATATGCAGGTGAAACCAAGGTATGCAGAGTATCATGTGTGGACACTGTCTCATCTGTGCCTGTGACCTCTGTCCTCATGAAGCGATCTTTACTGAGTTCATGGATCTTTCTACTGGTGTACAAACCCTGCAGAAAGTTTATCTGTCAGTAGGATATAGCTTTTGCTAAAGTGGATTTAAAATACATTGTGTGCCTCCTAGTCTTGCAACTTCTATTGGCATCTCTGGCATTTCTGAGTCAAATCTAGTCAATTAATTCGTTGCATTAGTATAACCAATGTTTAGTAAATTTTCAAAATATCATCTTGTCCCTCCCACCACCCAGTGTGTGAGGAGAGAGCAGGCCAGTGTTCACCTCGCTGTGATGAGGTGCTGTGTCCTCTGTTTTGTGGTTTCTAACTCAGGGAGTGTTGAGATGAATGACATGTGTCCTGGGTGAGTATATGAAAAACACATTTTTCTACTTCTTTCCAATTTTTAAAATTAAGTAATCCTACTAAAAAGAATGTGAATGTTTTTAGAATAAAGCTCAGAAGTGAGCTAATATCAATCACTAATAATAAACATTATCTCACTTTTGCATTATGTTATCCCTAGAATATTATTACCCGTTCAGCAGATGTTCCTTTCTGCTGTAGGTTAGTGAAAACACTGTATTAATTTAACATTAAAACAAAGAAAAATGAAAGCATGTGCTACTTATCTTCAAATGAAAATGTTTTGTTACTCAGACTAAGCTTACCACCTTTTCAGTGAGCTATTATTCATCTAATAAAAGATTTGTTCCTTTTCTTCTGAGATTCTGTCCTAAAAATCACTGTGCAGCCCAGTCTGGCCCCAAATGCATGATCTTTCCATCTCCGTCTCCTAGGCAGATATTACTGCTTTTAGAATTTATCTCATACCTCCTCCTTTTTCCAATCACCTAAATCATATTTGTTTTTAGCAGAAAGTGTCTATTGTGGGTTAAGCCCTACAGTTTTAAGATTATTATTATGAAGTTCTTCTAGATATGATGCCCCATTTGTGCTAAGAGATATAAGCCTATTCTCCTTTAAGCTCTGTATGATGGTTAAAGGACCAGAGGCGACTAGCCATGCTTAGTCACCACACTGTGAACATACGTTTTTCACCCTTGCAGCCAAGTGTGAGATGACTGACACTGTCCTGCTGATGGTGGAATGGAAGAACAGAAAAGTTATCCACTTGATTTAAGGCTACACAGCCAACAAGTAGGAAAACTAACTTCAGTCTAGGCATGTTTAATAGTAGAGCCATATTAAATGCACTAATGTAACGGGCTGAATACCTAAAACAAACTTCAAGTCTTCCTTATTTATCACATAATTATTGAAATGAGTGGCCATCTTGGAATGGTTTGAAAGATTGGTATCTACATAACAGGCAGTCTTATATTCCCCTTTCATATTAGAAATATAGATCACTAACATACTAAATATCTACATAAACAACTCTTTCACTACCAAAAGAAGTTAAGGTTATTTGTTTACTGAGACAATTCAGCCTTCTATACCAGGGAAGATACTGTTGAAAACTACAAAGTTTCTGAATAACATTATCATAGATTATACAAATCACTAAAGAAATAGAAAGGGCAAAGTGGTTAATGTCACTGCTAGTGTAAAAGAGAATAACTTAATGCTGGCTCTTGAGGGAGGTTCTGAGCATCTCAGATTGTTGTAGGAAGGCCTGGTATAGCCAACAAGACACCAGAAGATGAGCAGGTGAAACAAGGAGAGTGGATGTGCAAAAGGAGCTGTGCATGTCTGAGGCCACTGTGAGTTTGTAGGTGGGGGTGCAAAACCTGACCAGCATGACTATTGTGCACAGAATGTAAGCCAAATGAGTCCTGCATCTTTGTGAGGCCAGGAAGGCTGTGTCAATATGGTAATTATAGAAATGGAAGAGTGGTCAGAGCTTGAAAGTAAACAAGAAGAGATTTCAGAGCTGATGCCTCTGAGTCTTTCATAAGGTGATGGAGACATCTTAAACAGTGTTGAAAAAATGAAGACAAATTAGTGTAAGGGGTAACAGAAGTTGATCTTTCACCCTAGTAGATTTCAGATGTCACTAAAATAGCTGACTTGGCCTCAGTGCCTCCACCAGCCAGGTACTTCCTAAGCATTTATTTGCACAGTCAATTCTCACTTCTAGTTCATGAATCTGTCTACGTCACTATGGAGTCTGCCTTGAAGCATCTTCTTCACTTTGACTTTGTCAGATACCATCTGATCAAACTACTTCCTGAGTGTGAAGATTCTGCAGAGGCTTCTTATCTTCTCCAGGGTGTAATTTATGACAACCTTCATGGCCACTGTCTGAAGTGCTTGTCAAGGAATCAGATTCCAGGCATCCTATCTAGACTGACAGAGTCAGATCCTTGAGAGCTGAGAAGTCTCCCCCAACCACCACCCCAAGTAGTTCAGAGGCCTAGTAAAATGTGGGCATGCCGACCTTCAGGGTAGAATCTAGTACCTCACTCTGAAGGAGAAGGCTTCCTGGATTCAGTCCTGCCTGTCTTGCTGACCTCAAACCCCAACCAGAACTACATGCAACTCTTTCCTTCTTCAATAGTTTTATGACTCTGTTCATAATGATCCCATTCCTAGAATTTCCACAGCTCCCAGGGGGAAAAACCCTCATTGAGTAAGACCTAGTTTACTCTCACCATGCCTGCAAGGACTTTCCTACTGTCCCCTTCCACACGAAAGCATCTGTCACACCCCTGACATATTGGTACAACTCATTCCATAACCCATTGCTCTTGTGGCTCATGATCTGCCAAAGGAAAATGACAAGGTTGTCACCATCTTGAATTCCCAGACCAGATTAGACTAATATGAACAGCTGATGGGTGGTTGTTCCGTGAAGAAGTGGAGCTAGGGACAGATCCAGGGGTGGACTAAAGTCAGAACGTCAGGAAGCTACATACTCAGTGAAAGGTTTGAGGTTCACAGTGTGAAGGAGACAACTGAGGCAGATTGCCCTTTTGTGTAAGAAATGTGCTAGAAGAGTTGTTAATGCCACAGACAGACAGAAGTCTCAGCACAGCTGAGGCTCTGAGAGATTTCAGACCCTAGTGCTATAGACAAACAAACAACAGCATGCTGGAGGCTCTGTAGGGATTTCAGACCCTAGTGCTATAGACAAACAAACAACAGCATGCTGGAGGCTCGGGATGGGAGGGGGTACTCAAGCTCCTGTGGCGAGTGAACAAGGTCCCTTATACACATACAGGTTTCAGCAGCAGAGGGGCTGCCATGTGTGTGGTTGAGTACACACTTGTAGTTAGTCTGACTCTGATTCATGGGCAGCAGGGAGGAGAAAATCTTGCATTTTACTGAAGGAATGTGATGTTGAGGGTAGAATCTTGAGGATGGGAGTTGGCATTTAGCTAAAGTGCCTCCATCATAAATACATTCCCTAGTAACCTCTGATTGCTCAGACTCTATTAGCCTAGGGGAGTGTACACAGGATGAACTGTGAGGGTAAATGTAAACACAATTACAGAGGCAGCAGTTGGTATGGGTTCTAATATTCCCTGTCTTTTTATTTATATAAAAATAGATGGAGGAATAACTTTATATAGAGGTTGACATACTGGGCACCATGTTCAATTTGTTTGTCTCCTGCTGACATGGGGTGTATCATGGAGTTAGAGAGGGTAAGATAGCCCCAGATATAACTTTTGCCTTTGGACCTGTCCACACTCACTGTTGAGGTGCTGAAAGCACATCTATCACTTGTTGAAATTGTAGTGACGAAGTACAGCTTTTGAAGGAACATGAAAAATAGTCTTCTATGTGTCACAGTGCCAGGAAGGTCATTCTTAATCAGAAAGGGTCTTTGGGAGAGAGAAGTAGTTACCAAAGCTGTGAAGAAAGACATTCCTGGATCATATTAGTCAATTAGCCATTATGATTAGGTCTGATTTTGTCCTGTCCTCTATATCTGATGTTACAGAAGTACTATGTCACACATTAAAATAACCCAAAAAGTAGTACATCTTGAAGTAAAGATACAGTAAATAAAACAGTTCTCTTGTGCAGTCTGGAGACAATCATTGGAAATCTTCAGTTATTCCCAACTGGAGTAAATTGAGTCAAAGCAGAAGACTAACAATCTCAGTGGTTGGACTAAGTTAATTTTTTTAATTAGCAAAAGTTAAGGTTTGGCTTTAAGAGTTTAGATTAAATTGTAGATATGCCACAAATATAATTTCTTTAGGAAGATTTAAAATAAATTCAGGTCAATTTCAAATTAGTTTCTTTAATATTTGAGATTTTTTAAAAGATGAGAAGCTGGTCCAAGTAGGGTGAGTGGTCTGCATAAATCATCAAAAACATGATTTAATTTAGGATACAATAGAATCTTTAGCCTTAGAAATGCACCAAGCTAAATTTCAAGTATCTCCAACATATAGCAGAATTTAAGAAATATGAAAGCACAATACTTTGCCTCTAGGCTGAGAGGGTCTTCTTTTGATTAATGAAATCATTTCATTGTCTTTAGTTCCCACAGGCTTACTGTGAAAAACTAGCAATTTACATCCATCTAGAGGACTGAGGATCATAGTCACAATGAAATTTGTATAGGGGCCATACTTATAAATAGATTTAATTATTTGTCTACCAGAGTAAGTTTTATAATAAGTATGTAACTTAGCGGGAATATCTCAATCGAAATAATCTTTTGTGGCAGAATCTTCCCTAATGTTAAGACCCTGAGTACCCAGCAAGTGACGGCTTCGCTCAATAGGAAAACAAGTTTAGCATTTGGAGAGATTAACTTACAGGTTTTAAGTATCTCATTTTCTATGATAACAAAATGTAATCCTTGGGCCATGAGATTTTTCTCATGGGTAAAGGTGCTTGGCCATGCAGACAACCTGCACTCAATCCCAGGCCCCACATAGTAGAAAAGGAGAACTGAACCCCCAAAATTGTTCTCTGACTCCATGACACTCATGAACCCACACACATACATATAAATTAAGTAAGTAAATCCCTAATCTTTTGTAAATATTATTAAGAGAAAAATAGAAACTTAGGGAAGCTAGAGGCTGGGGAGATGGCCAGTCATGCAATTGTGAAGACAAGCCTTTGGATCCCCAGAACCACGTAAGTGATGGGAGAACATGGCAACCTCTGACATGATAGCCTTGAAAGGAAATGCCCAAGGACTTTCCAGAGCAAGCTGGCTAGTGAGACTGCACATACCAGGGAGTTCTGGTTTTGTTTGAGACTGCCTCATTGAATAAGGTAGAAAAGCTATTGAGATCTTCCCTGGCATCAGCACAGCCCTCCCATGCATGTATGCATACACACATACACCTACACATGTGCAAACTTACACACATACATGCATACCACACATACATGAAAATAGAATAAAAAAGAAAAACTTATTGTTGTAACAAAAGATAGAACTAGAACATTAATTTTACCTCCATACTTAGAATTTTGGCTGTAGTACTTATAACTAGGTTTCAACTATATTATAACCACCTTTCATAAATTTCCCATAAAATCTCTTTTGTCTAAAGACAATAGACCTTTTTAACCTTTGTTACCAACTATATATCTTATATACATAACTTTTACATATCTTTTTTAATTTGATGGCTTTCTATATCTAATTTCAAATAACAGTTTTTATTAAAAATAAAATTTTTAATTATCTTTTAAGAGAAAACTCAACAAATCATATTTAAAACACAGAAAACATGCGTGTTGTATCTGAATGTCTAACAGTCATAAGTACAGGCAGCATGGAGATCACTCAAAGTCACTGTAAAAGAGAAGTTACATTTATGATATAACCAAGCACAGGCAGGCATTTGTAAATGTCCCTGTATGTCTTTGAACAAAAAACATCTGTATCTTAAAATGTTTGTAAACATATATACAGACCTACTGACTCGGGCACATACCCATATCTTAAAATCAGGTATATAGCACCACTCATTTACAGTAACTACGGGTTCTATTTAGCTTTTTCCTTGGAATACAGAATGGCAACTAAAGATAATTTACATATATGTGACTTATGAACATAAGCCAGGAAACATGGGCAGCACATAAACAAATGACGGCACACTGAAATACCATGATTACATCCAACCCTGCGAGGGGCATAGCAGAGAGAAGTTCTGTCTGAGCAGCAAGGCTGCAGAAGACACCTCTGGCCTGGAGCCAGTTTAGGCCCTTTCAGCAACCCCTCCCCTCACAAAGGGTTTTTCCACTTGTAGCTGAGAGCGGAAGGAGACCCAATGCGTTTGGGTAGGACATAGACCTTCATGTCTCAGGTGTGTGGTTCCTGCAGATTGGAAGGGGAGGGAAGGAGGTGTGGCTGAAGAGAATCTGGAGACCACAAAGTTTAGGAGCCTGCTGACTGAACACAGAATGAAGTTGCCTGGGAGCAAGCAGCACCACATACTGTCCAGTTCTGATGCAGCCCTGGAGGAAAATCCTGGAGGGTGGCCATAGAGAGAGGGAAGGCCACGAGGCCTGTGGAGGCTAGATACAAAGTGTGGGAAGCAGAGAAAAGGGAAGAATTTACAGAGACCCTACTAGGTCGCTGGCTGTCACAGAGGAGGAGGGGGCAGCAGTGAGCTGTCTTGGGGATTTATGAAGCAGGGTGTCTGGCTAGAAAGCAGGCAGAGTTGGTACCTCCCACAGAGAAAGGTCCCAGTTTCCTGCCAGGCTTTGGGGATGGATTTTTAGTAGAATCATGGGGAAAGAGCTGCATGATTGACATAGAGGAAAGCAGTTCCTATGGTCAAAAAGGACTCTGGGAGCAGACCCTCTGACCACTTGCCAGTGCACTGTACTGTCTGGAAGAATTCTGACATAAAAAAAATTTCCATTAAGAGGTTTCCAGCATCCGTCTTCCTTCTGGGGGGTGGTGCAGAGGGTGCAACATATGTCCTAAAGGTAAGACTCAGCTGGTTTAGGGCAATGGAGTCGGCCCAGGGCATCATCTGACCCAAAACCAAGGTTTTAGAAAAAAGTTAGCAGATAGCCAAAGCTCCTAATGAACCCAAAAATTCACCAGTGGAGAAGAGGCCAGGGTGTCATGATGGAGAAAGCAGTGGCAAGGGAAGAGGGGCCCCCAAGGACTATCTGCTTCATTGGTACCCCCTTCTGAGTCACAGCACTGTTACAAATGTTCTGATATTTAGGGTTTGAGGAGAGATGATGAGATAGTTACTAAGAGAGACATTAACAAACAGAAGGCATGGCCTAGGTCCCAATGTCATAGACAGCATGGTGGCAGCTCTCAAGAGGGCTCAGGTCCATGTGACAGAGTGAGTGAGTCCCTTCAGATATGTTTCAGAGGAAGGAGAAAGGTTCCAGGTCAGGCAGTCCATGGTATACAGCTACAGTCAGGCTTCCTCTGGTTCCCATAAGGCTGTGGGAGAGGAAGGAGTATTGGGTTTAGAAAAAAGACTGTGCAACTTTGATGATGGGGGCCAGCATTTAGTTAACTTTCATTGGCCATATGTGGTGTGTCTTGGGAACACTTGACAGCTTGAACTCCACATTCTGAGGATGGAGAGAGGAACAGCTACAGGTGGAATGGACCTGAGTAGCAGTGGACTGGATTCTACTCTAGAGATCCTTAGGAAGACTTAAAGAGATGCAAGAGCTCAGGATGGGACAAAATAGGAAACCCAGTTGACCTTTGTTTTTTGTAAAATTTATAATACCAAGTGGGGGAGATTGGTCAGAAATATTGGGGTGAAGAGTCTCAAAAGAGAAAAAGAATTCTAAGAAGATGGTGATGGACAAGTGTTCCAAACACACTGAGGACTTGGGCCAGCTAAGAAAGAGAAGGGACCCCTAAACTGCCCATTAGCCATACTAGTCTTAGAGGGAAGAATGTGGAACTAACTGCCCATCTCATTTCCCTAGGGTCCCAAGCATCAGATAATCCTTTTACAATAGCTTCTCAGGGAGGCCATTCATTGTCTCCCAGCTCCATGTTTGATGTTTTCTTTACAGCAATGCACCGATGGATATGAGTGGGATCCTGTAAGACAGCAGTGCAAAGGTAAGCTTGCTTCTAAGACTCCTGATCCAAAAACAGCTCTCTGTCTCCATCTCGTGTGTTGCTCTTCCTATTCTGTGTGTGCTAACCATACTCTCTTCTGAGAAGATTGCTGACTTGTTTTATTACTAACTACAGATATTGATGAGTGTGACATTGTCCCAGACGCTTGCAAAGGTGGAATGAAATGTGTCAACCACTATGGAGGATACCTCTGCCTTCCTAAAACAGCCCAAATTATTGTCAATAATGAACAGCCTCAGCAAGAAACACCAGCTGCAGAAGCATCGTCGGGTGCTGCCACTGGAAGCATAGCTGCCAGTAGCGTGGCAACCAGTGGTGTGGTGCCTGGAGGTGGTTTCATGGCCAGCGCTACTGCAGTTGCTGGCCCTGAAGTGCAAACTGGCAGAAATAATTTTGTCATCCGGAGGAACCCAGCTGACCCTCAGCGTATCCCTTCCAACCCTTCCCACCGGATCCAGTGTGCAGCAGGCTATGAGCAGAGTGAGCATAACGTATGCCAAGGTGAGCATGACTTTTACTGACAAGTAAGTTCTTGCCCTCACCTCCTGGTGAGGATATAATAGCTCACATTGATCAAGGGCTTCCCACCCAGGACATGGTGCTAAGCGCTGTGTCTGCAGTAGCATATGTCACCATTGCAATAATCCTAAAAGGTACTTGCTCTCGATGTCATCATTGTTTTACAGATGAGGAAGAAAATTCACCAGTGGTTCCCAACCTCAGCTGCTCTATTTATAGTCACTTAGGAGCCTTTTAATGCTTCTCAGTGGCCAAGCCACACCCTAGCACAATTAAATAACACTCCTCCAGGATGAATTACAGGCATCACTATTTTTTAAAGCTCCCAGTGTGGTTCCAGTATGCAGCCAAGTTTGAGAAGCGGAGGTTACACAGGTGTTAGGCACAGAGCTGGTTTTTAAGCCCAAGCAGGGGATTGGGAGAGTCATCAATGTTGAAGAGGGGTCCAGTTATTTATTTGGAATTCGAAATTATGCTGTTGACCTACTCCATAAAAACCCTTCAGTTTCTTAAGGGTTTTTTGTTTTGTTTTGTTTTGTTGTTGTTTTTTATTTTTTGTTTTTGTTTGTTTTTGTTTTTGTTTTCTGTTGTTAGAGTTGCCACTAACTTATTTCTCTCCCTCAAGAGAAAAGATCCTACTTCTCTCCACCACAGAGGGCAGCTCTGCATTCATGAGTCTGTCTCTGTTAAAGATCTCATTTCAGCACATTTTACTTCTATCACTTGCAACATGGCACCATCAACCTGAGCTTTTCTGTTTATTTTCACAGAGTACACATCACTGTGTATTCTAGAAACAGCTACGGATTCATGCTAGCAGAGCGATAAGAATGCAGACTTTGAAGATATGTAAGATATTAACTAAGTGGACTGTGCTAAGGGATTGTTTGCCTTTTCTTTCTTGGCAAATTCTCTCAGAACTGCTGGTGTGATGATTCTTTTACTAAGACCAGGTTACAGGAGATCCCAGACTCATTTCACATTGCTAGGGGCTGAGCAGTTAGACCCCGTAGGATGGGCAAGCTTACCATCCCGTACACACTGGGCAAAGGATGGGGCCTGGGAGTTCTGCCCTTCTGCCTGGTTATGAATGAGGTCACAATGCCCTGAAGAGTTAGTGCCATCAAGCATTAGCAGAACATGCTCTCTTCTCTAGTGCTTTGTTCTATCTTCAAAATAGAGATGGGAACTTTTAAATGTTAACTTTCATAAGTTAAGTGAGGAATTCGCCCTGCTCTGGTTTTTATTATTTGATATTTTGTGGGCAAATTTTAAGTCACCCCACATCAAGAGCAATGATGGTGTCACCTTTCAGGGGATCTGAGAGGAACATCTGTTTTGTGTTACTGTCATGAGTCAGAATTCCAGTATTGATGATGAATGCTTCAGCATCTGCTTGATATTCTAGTCTCTAATTTAGGATTATGACAATGAGATAAACTGATGAGGTTATATGAGAATACATATGTATTTGGATGAATACTGGTGAAAAATACCTTCAGTTTATTTCAGATATACCATCTTTTAGTTGAGTTATTTAGATGCATTAGCTTGAAAGTTTTGATGGTATTTTTTCTGAAATAAAATATCTTTGATGAAGTTGTTTAGATTTTTACATTCTGAGTAATTTTTAGCCCTTTAGATATTATATACTTTAATGATACTTGAAAGAAAGATGAAGAATGGATTATTTATCAAAGTAGTTCATGGTTTTTATCATTGACACTCCTGGCTGAATTGAGGAACGATGCCTATAGTTAAATGAAGAAGTTTTAGAATAAAATAAATCCAAGACACACATTGGGTATAATAGAAACAAACTTGTGAATAGTGAAAATGAAATCCTATGTAATTTTCCTTTAAAATATTTAGACTAGTTGCCTGTAGCTCTATGTCTAGGAGTAGGACCCCCTGAGATTTCCCCCTTCCTTATTAACATACCCATTGATAGTGTCGTTGTTCCAATCTTGTTCATGAAGCCATTTCTAGGAGAGAGTGTTTCACAGCAGACTCATGGTATTCTGACTTTAATCATCTTTTTCACTGTCTCTCCCCTGACGGCTACAAGAGTTGTGATGTAGATGCATCTGCAGGGGCTGGGCTCACCACAATCTGTTGACCTCTGCATTGTGTGCAGTTGTGGTTTTTTCTGATAGTCTTCATTTGCTGTAAAGAGATGCTTCTTTGGTGAGGGGTGGTAGTTACATTACCTGTGGATATAAGGATAAGGTTTAGAGTGTAGGAAGGAATTGTCTGGTCTAACAGAGTGATGATAGTTGATTCTTTTCTAATACCTATGACTTTACTAGCCCTGGAAGAATGGCTATAGACTAATGTTAACATGACTTTCCTGATGTTGAATGGATCTTAGGTCCACTTAGACAGCTATAGGTTACCACCAACATGTTAGCACATTGTACCTTTATGGATAGCTTTTTGATCATTGTCATCTGGGTACAATTGTTTAATTGCTTCCCTCTCTTGGCAGCTTGCATAGTATTTTCTGGAATCATGGAGGCTAGACCATAGTAAAGATGCTTTTAGGTCAGATCCAGCTTGAGTCATCTAGGTCAGGTGACCTAAGTGTGTGGTGTTTTCATCAATAGGGACCAATCTTAATCCCCGAGAGGCAACCAATGGCTACATTAATAATCTATGTCTTTTGGGAGTCACTTAGACTACTCTAACCAATCATTCTTGCCTAGTACAGAAGTTTTTGTTTGTTTGTTTGTTTGTTTTATTAGTCTGTGATGCTTGTGGGAGCATTTCAGCCAGAGTGGTTTAACTTCTTTTAAGACACAGACACACAGAGGCATACATAAATGCACAGATGCACACACAGAGACATACACACTTTTATTCTGTATAATTTTATGTAAATATAAAATCATGATTCTTTGAGGCTTTATCAAACAACCTTGGTGATCCTTGTTCTTCATTCTTCTTCTGCACTGACCTCCCTCCTTCCCAGTTGGAGTTCCCCTCCTTGTCTTTCCATTTCTCACTTCTCATCACCTGTATCCCGCCATTCCCCTATCAAGCCCAGCACTTTCCCACACCCAACTCCACACTGTACACTTCCACCGCCTATGGTCTCTGTGGCTACTCTAGATTATGTTCTCACATCTGAGGATTTGGGATTAGGAACCACAGACTAAAGAACATGTTGAAGTACCTTTCTGGGTCTGGTTACCTTTCTCAGTATAGTCTTTTCTAGGTCTATCTCTTACCTGAAAATTTTATGACTTCATTTTTCTTTATGGGTGAATAGTATTTCAGAGCATTCCTGTACCACATTTTTATTTTCTACTCATCTATTGAAGGGTTTTAGACTGTTTCCACTTCCTTGTTATTATCCAATTGAGAGTGGGCAACCCCCAAATCATACACACACCAACAACAAAACAGACTCAGCAGGTTGTATTCACATATGTGTGCATACACATACATATACATGTGACAATAATAATCAAAGAAAATAGGCTATCAACTTGGGAGTGGGGGTAGGGCATCTAGAAAGGGATGAATTGAAGAAGGGAGTGATATACTTCTATTTCAATTTAAAACACTTTTAAAACCCACAGGAACAAACATATTTAATTAATAAAAAACAGAAATCTTTTTTTTTATAAAGCCATTAGTCATATATGTAGGGTTCAATTTCACAGTATTATCACAGATATGTTACATGCACTCTGTCTAATTGGAAAGTTGTAATTTTAAGTAGTTATTTGACTATTTTTAGGACTACTGGATGAAATTTTATCTTATATTTATTAAATTAATTAAAATACTAAAAGACTACCTTACAAAATTATTTTTTACATATTAAAAATACTATAATTCTTAGTTCTCTGGGGATTTTTAAATTGCAAATTAAAATTATTAGGCACTTTATGGAAAATAGAAATACATAGTTATCTATTATATACACATCAGAGTATTTAATCTAAACTGTTCAAAATAATTCAGCAATTTCTAAAATTTGGGTTGGGGTCTGTACCGTGAAAAGTGGGTTTAAAAGTTTTTTAATGACTTAAGGCTTAAGTTGGATTTCTTCCCACCTCCCAATTTTGCAAAGTACCCATAAATGTGGATTTACTTAATTGTTGACAAAAGGGTTTATTTCATATGATAACAACAGAATAATCTGTCTAGGGATCTGACTAATATAAGCCTAGTCACACTTGTGCCGGTTTATTAGTGAGCTAATCAAATACACAGCCCAGCTCCTTCTAATTGCCTACAGATGTATGGCGTTCTCACTCCAGGCCAGCAGCACAAAATAACGTTTTATAACCAGTGTGAAACTGAGGACCTCTGCTTACAACAACAGTGTGCTCTAAGGACCTGGCTCCCTGACGTCACCATGCTGTTTGAGGAGCTCTCTGTTTTAATAAACTTCTCTGCTCCCTTTTAAATGCAGCATAAGTGTGTCCAGTAAGCCAAACACATTTACCATGGCTGGCTGGATTAGGATAAATGAAAGCTTATACATGAGTCATGGTTGTACAAAAAATTATTTCTTTTTTCCACATATATTTTTCAACAGGTATATATCATCATATAATCCAATACAGAGAACTTTTTATGCAAGTGCTGCGGTTTCTATTTTGTTTCTGTCTTAAACAGTGCTTTCAAATCACCATGACAATCACACTTTTTAGTGGAACTACCATTAAATTTATTTTTAAATAAACATATAACCAACGGCCTATGTATTAACAGTTTAATGAAAACATAAAGGTCTTACTCCTTTCCATATTTTTCCAGAGTTTTCAGTTTTGTGCAAAAACAAAAGGTTTGAAATATGATACATCATCCAAAGGTCAAGTTGTGGCATGTTGATTGTTTAAAGTAGTTCTTGACAAAGGAGAGTCAGGAGAGGAGCCACACACACTGAGAGTTGTAAGCAGCTGGCATTATCCTTACAGGTATACATTACATGGTCATTTCATGGTTACATATCTGAAGCCCATGTGATATAATCTACCTCAGAGACAACAAAAATGTGTCTAGAAAAGCAAGTTGGATGAATAGGAGATACATTAGAACCTATCAATGGCTCACCTCTAGTTTTCTATATTGTTGTTATACAGTTCCTATTTGAACTTCCTCAAAGGAATGGAATTAGAAACCACTAGTTGAAATCCAGAATGAATTTTTCTATCTTATAGAATTTTCTGACTGGTTGTGTGGCATATGCCAGTAGGATTTGCCGAAGGAGGCAGAGGCATGAGGATCACGAGTTCGAGGCCAGCTTGGACTATACATTTTTAAGCCAGGTGATGGTGGCTCAGGCCTTTAATCCCAGCACTCATGAGGGAGAGGCAGGAAGATCTCTGTGAGTTTGAGGACAGCCTGGTCTACAGAGGGAGTTCCAGAACAGTTTTGAAACTGTTCTGGAGTTCTCTCCAAAACTGTAGAAAGAAAACCTGTCTCAAAAAAACAAAAACAAAAACAAAAACAAAAAAAAAATTTCTGAGTACCAGCTTTGTAGGGGGAAAATATCATTTTGAAACTGGCAGGAAGAGAAAATATAAATTGCTAAATTAAAAGAAATTTGCTTGTTTAATTGAACTTTTAATAAATGGGACATCATCATGTTTTGCAATAAACACACACACACACACACACACACACACAATGAATCATTGCAATTAAAAAAATTTAAAGAACAAATGAACTTAGTAAAGGTACCCAGTGAAATGGATTTCAGAGTCAAGTGCAGAAGGCAGAACCTGGCTTGTATTATAGAAGATTTAGATATAGATGATATACATATAGATAAAGATACGTGTGCATGCATAATGTAAGGCACCAGAGAAAATGTGAAAACATACTTTCGGGTTTCCAACTGTCTTTGTCTGCCAAAGTTATCATGATTTTAAAACTGAAGTTCTTGTTTCACTGGAATCACCTAATGAGAAAGTAAATAGGATAGGTACCCATCCCAGCATAGCTCTAGATCCCAATCTCACAGTTTAGAGACAATCTAATTCGTTCAAGTAGAGGCAGTGTCTAGCCGGTGAGACTGTTGGTTGATCAGTCAGCTGGTTAGTTGGTTTTTGTGAAAAGGTCATATTATTTTCCTTTTGTCAACTTTCAACTGAACTGTATTTTCAGTGATTTTATCCTATTTTTATTTATCTAACACAGAAGCAAAACCTGAACTAAACTAAACACTGAAATAGCTGTGCTCTCACAAAGCTTGGAGGAACCACAACCTCCAGCATATCCCTTACTCCGGCTTACAGATAAAAGTTCCACCCTCTGGTGAACCTTGTGTTATGCTCTGCACATTTATATCTAAAATAATATTTTGAAAAAGAAAGAAGTAATTATACATGTACTTCTTTAAAAATCTTGAACAAACATGTTCAGCTTCTTAGATGCTAGAGAAATACTTTTATTGCTTTCATTTTAAATGAATATGATCCCATAGCCTAAAGAATATTTATAAATTATAGTGTAAGTAGGTAGCTCAGCATACCTGGCATCGTTCTTAACAGTCAGCTTTAAGAAGCTACCATTTGTTGATCTGCCTGATGTCCATAGGGTCTCTGGATGCTTGGGTTAGTTTTGTGAGAAAATGCCTAGGTTTTGTTGTGTATAATTACACAGCCCAGGAAAGAGCTTTGATATAAGAAAACAGATATTTGAAAAAGGAAGACTGTCATTGTGTAAATTATGATACTAACCTAAAAAATATTTCAAGCAAAAAGAAAAATGGGCATTTAATCCTGCTTATGATTTTCATTGTTAATTACCTTTGAGTATCTGAAAATTCTCTAAAGTCAACTTAATAGATGGGACAGAAATGTATAGAGAAAACTTTACTGACATTTAAATAAATGAATGTTTTGCAGTAGAGATGATTGGCTTCCTCCTAAAAATATAATACATTTTATTATTTACTTTTCAAAATACTGTGGTGTAATGATAACTCTTTCTGCCAGCCACCTGAGCCCCGCCTCCATGTTAGGGCCCCCAAATAACACACACAGTCTTATATTATTTACAGTGATGCTGGCCAATGACTAGGATTTTGTATTGCTAGCTCTCTCTTAAATATTAACTACAACCATTAATCTATATATTTTATAAAGACTTATCGAGGACACCTGCCTTATGCATCCTGTCTTCCCGGGGATCACATGGCAACTCCGTCTTTATTACATTTCCCAAAATCCTCCTCAACTCGTAGTCCTGCCTAACTCGCTCCCCTATTGGCCAATAGTGTTTTATTTATCAACCAATAAGACAAACATATACACAGAAAGACTTCCCCCATCACTGTGGTCATTGAGTTTCTAGTCAATGTAATGTCATTTTAATATGCATTCATGAAGAATATATATATATATATGTATGTGATTCATATAAAGAAATGACCTTAAAATGTCTTCATAATTAACAGGCAGTGGTGGTACATACCTTTAATCCCAGCACTCAGGAGACAGAGGCAGGCAGATCTCTGAGTTCAAGGCCAGCCTGGTCTACAGAGTGAGCTCCAGGACAGCCAGGGATACACAGAGAAGCCCTTTCTCAAAAAAACAAAAAGAAATTCTTCATAATCATAAAACTGGGGTAAAAGGATAGAGGAGATCCATATGCTCATTCTCCCGCCCGAGGAAACTGTACTATTGAACTTCTGACTCTGGCACTTTCAAAAGTCTCATCCCTAGGCTAAAAGCACCATCACATTTGTCACTTACTAGAAATGTGGATTTCTGGGTCCCATACCTACAGAATCGGAAACTCTGGAAGCAGGTCCCAAACCAACATGGTAATAATCCTGTGTTTCTGATACCTGTCCAAATCTGACAATGAATTCCCTAGCTTAATCTTAGCTTTTAAGAACCTGCATGAGCCATAGAAATCAGAAGGCAGTATCAGAATAGCATGGATAGTAGTAAAGAAAAAACATAAAAACACAAGTTGCTGTAGGATAGGATCATACTGTATTTTCCTTTTCTTCCTACTTCAGTCACTAGCACATGGTCAAAGGGCTGTTAAGCCCCTAATGGAATTGTATCTCTAAACCAAAGATGTGGTAATATACAATTTCAAAGAAAAGGAGTAAACAGAGGAGCCCCACATCTCTCTGTAAAATCTGAGAGTTGAAGTCTCCACATTGCCAGAGTGAAACTGTAGCTGTGTTCAGGTTGTGATGAGTGGCCCTCAGTGACATCTGTGTCTTCTCTATGGATCCCCCATGAGCTCATGACACAGACTTGTAGTATGAAGCAGTGTGATTTGGAGATTCAGTTCACTCTGAGCCACAGAAGGGATGGAAGATGGCTCTAGCTTTGGCTCCAAAGCATCTTTCAGCTACCAAAGTGATAGGGAATTGTCCCATGATTGGCTGTGCAGATGACCATCCCACTCTTTTCACACTCTGAGTCATTGGCATTGGGAAAGCACATGAAGCACATGGTGGCTTCTTTTCAACATAAACTTGATCAAAGATGTGCTTCCCATCACAGGAGGAGACTATTGTAGAACTAGTTAACACTTAATCTGTGGAATGAATTTCCCTCTGCCCACAGAAGAGCAAAGCAGCAGATTGGAATAGAGTTGCTAGCCTGGGTAACTTCAAGAATGTGCAAGGGAACTGGCTCATTATTTCTTTGACCAGTAGAAAATCCCAAGCAATATTCTCTGAAATCAGTAAGTCTCCTCTTGTAAGGAATGCCTTTGCACTTGTTGAGTTACTGGCACGATTTTATTCTTTGAAACCAAAGAGTAAACAAAATTTGTACCAAATGTGTTTTATTTTGCACGAATGTACAAATAAGTTATTCATACCACATCTGAAATCCATTAGCACACTGCCTTTTCCAGGAGGTAACTGCAAATTGTACACTCAAAACCAAAAACTGATGAACAAAACTGCATGCAAACATTGGCAGAAGAAAACACTGTCATTACAAGAAGTTAAAACAATTGCAGGTTTGTAGTTCAGCCCTAATTGATATGTAAACATTCGGCGAAAGCAAAGTGAAGAAATAGATGAAAGGAAGGCTAAGTACCAAGATATTTGCAAAGTCCATGGAATTCTTAGTCTGAATGGAGAGTAAAAGACAATGTTGCATAATTGGGTGCTAAATAAATGGAGAGAGAGAGGGTGGGAGGGGAGGGGGAGGGAGGGAAGGAGGGAAGGAGGGAGAGGGAAGTATTCTATAAATACTAAAATTTTACCTACTCTTCAAATATTTGTACATTCATGCTAGTCCAAGCTAAGTAGGCAGTATTTCAATGAGATGGCTAATTATAACACAAAAAACGTTCAACTGGTGCTCAACAAATATAGTCACATTTGAGAACCACCTTCTATTGTAGAAGGAAGATACATTATGATTCTGTATGCATTTTGATAGAGTCAAAAGAGAAAAAGAATTATCACAGTAAAATTCTTAGTGAACTCAGCATAAGTGACCCCTGATTTGGAAAATAACATTAAAACAGGCAACAGTTTAGCCAAGTAATGCATGGAACATTGCAAATACCAGATAAACTGTTAAAATAAAGTCAAAATAAAACTAGTTTGTGACACAGGGATTCTCACAATTGGCTAAAGCACATACTTAGACCAAAAACATACCCCAAAAAACATGGTCAAAGGTAAAATTTCCTCGTTGGAATGGAGCATTTAAGAGAGAATATTGGGGTAAATTTGGGATGACTTAGAAGTTAATATCCATGACCATCCTATAACCAAGCAGAATAGTGAGGAACATCGTGTCCAGGTCCCTGCTGTCTCAGAAAGACCTCACAGCTGCTCCTCAGGCAGTTGCTTCTGATTGGAATGGCAACAATGTACAGAGGGACAAACCAGATCAGAAAGAGCTTGTGATGGCCTGGCTCCATCCCGGTAGCTCTTCCCAACAAATTGCTAGGAACTTCCAAACCCTGATAAACACCTTCCTGGGCCATTTTATTTAATAGCAGAAGAGCACTAAAATGCTTCGTTTCACAGGATCTAAGGCCTGAACTATTCTGAAAGACAAACCTTTGAGTATTACTGAGCAAGGCACTGAAAGCAACAAGCTTTCAGACTGGCCAGGAAAGAGTTGTTTAAAAAGAATGTCCCATCTTTTAATGAAGGGAATCTTGGATACTCATTCTAGTTAAGCTTTTCTACAGGAAAGAAGGATCCATAAAACCTATTCTTTGCAATCCTGAATTGCTATGTTTTAATAAATGCTAGTAACTAAACAGGGCGTTCTTAGTTCTAGGGAAAGGAAAATTGGAAACATAGAAATTATTTTCTGACAAGCCTTTTTTCTCCATTTTTAATTTAAATTAGGAACAAGAATGTTTTACATGTCAATCCCAGTTCCCTCTCCCTCCCCTCCTTCCTTGCCTTCCCCCTCAACTAACACCCTACCTATCTATCCCATACCATTTCTGCTCTCCAGGGAGGGTGAGGCCTTCCACAGGGGGTCTTCAGAGTCTGTCATATCCTTTGGGATAGGGCCTAAGTCCTCCTGGTGTCTGACAAGCCTTTTATGTAGTGACTTCAAGTCTGTATCAGCTACAGTCTTTCTCAGAAATCTGATAATGAAAACATGGGTTGTAGAATTTTAATATTCATAATATTTGAAATAAAATAATCACAAAGCTGAAATTTTTATTTAATATTTTATTGCATTTACTTAGTATGTGGGTGTAGGTGTACCATGGCATGTGTGGAGGTCAAAAACAACTTTCTGCAATCGGTTCTCTTCTCCCACATTTGTGTCTTGGGGATTGAACTCAGGCTGTCAGTCTTAGAGGAAAGTGCCTTTATTCTCTGAAACATCTCTCTACACCCTTATTTAATTTTTTAATTTACAAAATGTGTAGGGCTAAAGATGAGGCCCAAGGTCTTGCATATGTTAGACAAGTATGCTACAACTGAAGTATATCCCCAGCTGTGCTTTCATATATTTAATTTATTCATTTATTTTGTGTGTGTGGGGGGGGGTGTTTTGCGTGCATGTATGTCTGTGTACCGCATGCATTCCTGGTGCCCTTGGAGGCCAGAAGAGGACATTGGATCCCCCTGGAACTGGAGTTGAAGATGATTGTGAGCTGCCATGTGGGTGCTGGGAACCGAACTCTTATCCTCTGGAAGAGCAGCCAGTGATCTAACTACTGAGCATCTCTCTCTCTAGCCCCTGTGTTTTTTTTTATTTTAATTGGCAAGAAGTAAATCTATGTTTTTGAGGGCACAGTGTGATTTTTTTGATAGGTGTGTTCATTATGGAGTGATCAAATCAAGCTAAGTAATGTATCCATTTCTTCACATACATTTTATGGTATGAATAGTTAAGATCTACTTCTTAGACATTTTGAAACATACAATAAATTATTAACCATACTTTCAACTTGTGGAACAAATCTCAAAAATTCATCCTTCCAGACTAATTAAATGAAACTACCTTTCACTAGCATTTCCTCACCTCGCCTCTTCCCTCTCCCAGCCTCTGACAACCACATTTTTCTTTTCTAAGTTTGGATTTTTCAGGTTTCACATATGTGAGATTTTGTAGTCTCACAGATATTCATATGAGTTCTCTGATATTCCAAAGACTTTCAAAATTATGGATGAAGGATGATGATTAGAGAAAGGAGGAGGAATGCAGCCATCTGCCTCTGCAGGATATGTCCTTGTGGGATATGATGTCCTTGTGGGATATGATGTCCTTGTGGGATATGATGTCCTTGTGGGATATGATGTCCTTGAACTTGCAGGCCAATCTGTGTAAGTGTAAGCCAGGTCTCATCTCTTCCAGAGATTAAATCTTTGTCTTGTCTACCAGCAATTAAATCTTTCCTACTCTGTCTTGAAACCAAAAGTGATCTTCCTTAACTCATCCCTTGGCTGTGTGACTTTTCTGGGTTCCAAAAGCAGAGGACAACCTCTGGCCTGTAGTATAAGCCACAGAGGTCAAAGGTCTGAGATCCCAGAGTTCTCATGCCTAGAACACTGTAATACTTCCCGCCAAGAAGCAGAGGCCCATCCCTCTGCACTTTTGTTTGGGGCCTTCAATGCATTGTATTATTTCCACCCACATTGGCGAGGACCATGTGCCCAAATCAGTCTATCAATTCATAGGTTCTATCTTTCAGAAACACCCTCAAGAACACACATCAGAAATAATATTTAACCAGTAGTCTGGGAACCCCTGGTCCAGTTAAACTGACATATAAAATTAATCGTCACACTTCTTAACTACAACCATTACCTCTAGCAAAGTACAGTTGTGGAGAATGTGTGACTTGGGTAAAACAATTATCTCATAGTATTTGGATGAGATGGTAAAGCCAGTCATGAGTCTTCTTTGGTCCCAATGCTGTGTGACTCAGATACCTAAGTAAATCAGTTGTGGAATTTTATTTAAAATTATATAGAAACATTTACATCCAAAATTCAGTTTACTATATCTTTAAAAATTCCTGTTTGCTATGCATTCAGAACCAAAGACTCTAAGACTTTAATGAATTTGCAAATTACCCAAGTGCCATATTAAAATAAAGATCTGACTCTACATCCAGCCTGACACCAGACAATATCCATCTCTAGCAAAACATCTCCATCTTGATTATGAGTGAAAAGCATGTCTCCCATAGCTGGTCATGGGCTTCCTGCCATGAAGCTAATATGTCCATTGCTTCTTCTGGATCAATTTTCTGCAGTAGCCAGTCTAATATGTGAATAATCAGATCTGCATGTGGTGATTTTCTCTTTTGACTGGATGCTGTTTCTTCATTATGAGTTAACATGTAACAACTACAGTTGTGCCACACAGATATTTCCATTGCTTACTAATGAAGAGAATTTTCCTTTCTGGCAGAATGTTTTCATGCTTCTATGCTCAGGGGGATTCCAGAAAATAGCCTCCAACAGCCAAGAGTTCTAGAAAGTCCACAAAACTCAGCAAGACACAAAGATTTCCATCCTGATCCTCCCCTAAGAGATTTGATGACCTATTAACCAAGTTCATGTCTCTGAGGACCCTTCTTATCTCCTAACCTGAACTGCCATATGCAGAGAGCAACAGAGGCTTCATCTAGTGGTACTCTGGCTCTTGACTGATAAGTAGCTGACACTTTAAACTGTTTCTATTGATGGGGGTTCTTCTTTGACTCAAATGGCATTTTTATCAGGAAATAAAAGCATGAAGGGCAAGTTAAAATCTGCCCTGAGAAGTTATAAAAATATCAGTGATTCAGAAAGAGAAAACTAGACTTCTAATGACCTGATGGTTTATCGACAAAAACAGTTCACATCTAGTACTAATTGCCTACTGGTTATCTGGTCCAAATCACAGCTCTCTATCCCCAGGCCCCAGGTTGGATAACTGCTATGGTGACTTGCAAAGCAATAGTTTTAATTTTGGTGCACGGTAAATAACTGTTTGCATGTGTTAACAGAAACTTCTTTATAATGTGAAAGTCCCAACATTAAGAACGACTAGCCTTCTGCTCTTTTCTTGATTCTGAGTTGAAATTTCTCACCTTCACTGGGGATAAGAATGTCTTTGTAAGAATCAGTCTCTTAAAGTCTACAGATCCTTACATTTTGGATTTATTTTCAGCTGTGCACTCAAACCAGATTCACAACAAACAGTTTTATTTTGCTTAGCTTCATTGTTATGTATCACATATAAACCATGGGGAAGGCTATATTTGAGTCATCCATTGAAGTATATTAAATTACCTCAATAAACATTGATTATCACATGGCTTCTCTGGGTCACAGATATAAGTGTGATGAGTCTTTCACAAGGCAGCAGCCATCTCTAGGCTAGACTAAGGAAGATCCACTTCCTCCTTCATTCCTGCCTCCACCCCTCATGAGTTCTTCCATTATAACTCCTTCTCTTCATGAGCATCCACTGATGTGCAACTTCTTTCATTAGAGGACATAAAGGAGGGGACAAGGAGTATGGTGATTAAGCTAAAGTCATGGCCCGTTGTAACCTATTCAAAGAAATGGCAGCCAATCTAATTAAAACTCCAGAACTCATGCTGGCCAAACTTTATAGTTAAATCTAGAATTTTAAGTGGTTTCATCAAATAATTAAATAATTAATCATTGAAAGCAAGATGAATGCCCTTGTCAGGCTGCATAAGACTCTGGAGGCCTCATTGAGACACCCATCCCAAGGGCAGTATATGGGTGAGGTCCTATCCAATAGGAGAGCCTGCTTATTTCTGTCTGCCCAACTTGCTCCTTTTGCCTTCTCTAACTTGAATTTCTCAAATACTGTCCAGTCCTCTAAATCTTTCCTAAAAAAATTCCATCTCCTTGGATTTTAACACTTTCACTCCACTGTACTCGTAAACAATGCCATGAAATAAAACTTAGTGAGAAAGTACAACAATCCCTTTTACTTTTAGAGATAAGTGTGTACTTGATGCCTGTTATATAAAATAAATACAATATACACTGTTTTTATTTCATGGCGACTTTTGTTCTAGACATTGTGGTTGTTGTGTGTTTCTTTGAGAATCATAGATAATTGTTCTTCTCCCATTGAGATCTCTGTTCCAAATTGTCACAGTTTTCTTCTCACAAGTTATGTGGATAAGGGAGGAGGAAATCATCTTTATGTTTATGTATCATCATCTTTATGTTTAAGTATGTTCATGTTTTCTTTTGTCATAAAAATTGCTTGGAGACATGCCCCCAAACATAACCTAAGGTTGCAATAGATGTGTAAGTTAAAAATTCAGAAACAATGAAATTCTACATGAACTTTCTTGGGGTTTTGAGGAATAAATGTCTTGATAAGAGACAGGATGGTGGCTTATTTATTAAAAAGAGATAAGGGGTACAGCTGAATCATATTCTAAGAAAGAGGGAAAAATACATGACAGAAATTAGAAAAGGCAACAAAGATAGAAATCAAGAAACTGAATAGTGTATAGGAAGACTTGCAAAAATCAGGTCATGACATGAAGGGAGTACGACTAGCCACAATGTCTGTCCCAGCACAATAGTCTGGAGACAGCCTGTGAAGTAACTAGAGAAAAAGAAAAAAGAAGAATCTAATTCAGCTATATTAACAATAATAACAAAAGTTCAGAGGAAATTGATTTTTCTTAAAGATGAAGATAGATGTTTTAAAATTGCTTTCTAAAGTATGTAATACAGTTCTGATAGAGCACAATATGTCTCCCCTAAGCTTACTGTAGTGCAGATTATTTTCCAGAGTTCTATAAGTATCTGTGACGTCAATAATAAAAGCATCTATGGGTCTGCTGAATGGACTGCTGGGGCCTGGAAGCCAGGTGCAGGCCAGCCCCTGGCCTCTAGCCTGCAGCATCCCAGGGAGGCTAAAGCAGGGTTAGCTCCCTCTGCTCTCAGGGGGGATCCCAGTTAGGTCTGGTTCCCTTTACCAGGAAGCCTAGAGGAGGAGGGGGCATTATGCTCCCAAGGTTTCCTCATATTTTGCTATCCATTTGCCAATACATCCTCTTGACATGAGCAGCCTTGCTGTGTTCTTCTTTCTCCATCACTAAGTCTAAGATGACAGATGAAGGATTATCTTCTCTGCCACTTACCATGAAACACAGCTTAACCACACAGCTCACAACCGAGTGGATAATCAATCATGCTATGACTAAATCCATCTGGAACAAATTTGAAGAAGTGGCCATGTAGGTTTCTTTTGGGGGGGAAGGAAGAAAAGTAAACTTAAACAGAGTTGATCTTTTTAAAGTTTTAGAAGGAAAAAAATATAAAACACAGCAATGACTTTCTCTCTGGAACTTAGTCGCTCTGTAAGGTTTGTATAGACTTGTCCCCACTTCACAGTGCATTTAACCATTGAAAGACCCTCTGTACATTGTAGGAGAGGAGACTCCCAAGAGAATGAGATCTCAGTCACTCCGTAGGGTTAAAATAAAGGTTAAGAAGGGGGAGGGGAATGGTACTTTCACATCACCATAACTTCATGCCTCTCTTAAATCCCCCACAGACACACTTAACTGGGGAGTTACAGAACCCAAAGAGCCTGTTCCAGGCCTTTCTTGACTAGATCACTCTTTTGTTTTCCTTTGCATGGTAGACATTAAAGGATAATTTAAATTTGAAGGACCTTAATTTAAAAAATTTATTAGTTTTTGAGAACTTTGTACAATATGTTTTTATCGTATTTACCACCCCAACCTCTTCCCAGATCTATTTCCCCCTCCCCTAGCCACATAATTTTGTGTCTTAAAAACAACAACAAACAAACAAAAAATACCCAAAACCATTGAGGCAATCTGTGCTGTCCAAATAGTTAGTTTTAGTTGTGCAGCTTTGCTCTGGAGTGTAGTTGATTTACCAGGGACTATATTGTTAGAGAAACCTGACCACCCCCACAGCAGCTAACAGTTGCCAGCAGCTCCCCTGCTAGGGCTGGAACTTAGTGCCCACCTCCCCTCCACATGCTGCCATTTGGTCTGCCTTGGGTTTGCACAGGTTTTGTGCATGCTGTCACAATTGCTGTGAGTTCATATGTGCAGCTACCTGCTGTGTCCAGAAGACAATGTTTTCTTATAATCGCCCACTGTCTATAGCTCTTACTCTCTCCACCCCATCTTCTGCAATGAGCACAGAGCTTTAGGAGGAGGGGGTACAGTGTATCTGTTCTGTTTAGGGATAAGTACCTGGGTATACTGCCTCCCTTGAAAAGACTTCCCAATGTAACTGGAAAAGTTGGAAATTATCTGTTTGTTTGATTTATTATTTTGTTTTGTTTTTTCAAGACAGGCTTTTTCTGTGTAACAGTTCTGGCTGTCCTGGCAGTCTGTAGACCAGGATGGCCTCAAACTCACAGAGATCCTCCTGAGTCTGCCTTCCGAGTGCTGGGAATAAAGGCAACGTGTACTACTACCACCCAGCCTAATTTTTAAGCATGAAATATTCCAAATGATTTGGCTCAACAAGTAAGCAAACCTTGCTGAGACCATCATTTCCAGGTAGGCAATGATAGATGGTAGCTGCAGAGCAGCCCTGAGATCCTCAGAAAGAGGACTGGTGGCCTGTTAGAACTTTTTAGACAATAGTTGTCATGAAGGATAATTAAACAAACTGGGGTGGATTAGGGGTATGGAGTGGGGAGGCAGGCAGGCTTTGCTGTGAGCACCCACTAGAGGCCACACAGTGTGAGTCCTGGTGATACTGTTTGCAGTAAGAGAAAAGGCAACCTCTGGGAGCACAGCAGGAAACAAAACTAGAAAAGTCCCTGGGTGACAGTTTAGATAAGACCCTGAATTCTTTGGTAAGCCAATTAGACTTGCTTTTGATCAATATCCCTTCCAGAAACTATATAAGAAAGAAGAAAAGTCTACATAAATGGTTAAGTGTGTTAAATTTCCTGATTTTCACTTTTTTGGGGGGGGGATGTGTCACTATTATTGATAGGCAAGTGAGTTTCTCCAGAAGGAATTGTGTGGCATTCAAATGCTGTATATACAGAAACATGCTAGAAGGATGTATAATATGGATCATAATAACTAGCTTTAAACTATTTTAGTAAGTGCCATTTGCTGTTTTGCCTCTGAGTGCTTCTCCTGATTCAGTGGTTTCAAACAAGTTAATTGCAAGGAGGGTCAACAGCAATATATTCATTAGTAGCAATATATTTATTCATAGCTATAAAGGCAAATGTCAATTACACATCCATGAGATGGTATGGTTTCTATTTCCATGCTTCATGGAATAATCACGAGGTAACTAACCTTTAAATGATCTTTTGAGCAATCAGCCTATACTATACTATACTATACTATACTATACTATACTATACTATACGGTGTTCATTTATTGTGAAGTCTAACTAGAGGAGTGTGCAGCGAGTCTCCGCCTATAAACTTTGTCTAAGCATAAGCTGTTCAGACTCATACTATTATGTGAACATTAAGGTGGACCTTTTCAAAATGCAATGAACCCAAGGCTAGCTCAAATGTAAGGTTTTTTTGTCAGTATCTGGAATTATAAGAAAAGGTAATTTTCTGTCCTTTCACCCCCCACCACCACTCCTAAATAAGAATGGATGAAGAGAAATCTCCTTAACAAAGAGGGAAGCAATGAGCTCCCATAGTGTCTACTGGAAGTACATTCCCAGTTATTGTCTTTATTAACAATAATAATATTTAAATTGTACAGGAAAAAGAAAGATAGTTTAGGAGTAGAGGCAGGGTTATCTGCTGAGCTAATAAAACATAAATCTGAGTTCATAAGAATATATGGTTTGTGGGATAGACCAAAGAAACTGTAGCTGAATTTAGATCCTATTTCACTAAGTTGTTCTCGGAAGACTAGCACACAAGCATTTACAAAGGTGACAGTGACTGACGTGTGTATTAATTGTGTAAATCATGGTCACACTTGAGCTTTCCCTCTGTGGGGAGGAGTCTTCTGCATTGATCTGTTAGTTATCTGGGTTGCTTTTATGCTTCATATTGGATTTGGGAATGAGATGAGAGAGATGGATTTAAGCTTGCTTTTTCACAGTTGGGGAAATGCCACCAACCACAGACAAGGTGTCTCATTGCTACATGGCTAAACATGTCTTCAAAATGCAAGGTTATTCACAAAGCCTGACTTGAGCATGGCCAAAGCACAGTAGGTACCAAGAAAACAAATATAAGAGCTTATGGGGCCTGCCCACTAAGCTCACACATGGGAGCAGACTAATTTAGCATGGTATTACAACTATTAAGTCCCATTTTAGGGACTTCCTAGGGAAAGTGACACCAGGCCTTGATCTTAGAAAGTTGTAGGAAAACGATTGATCATAGAAAGTTGTAGGAAAGTGATTTCAGAGACATGGGGAAAGAGAAAAAAGTTTTCCAGGTCTAGTGAGAAATGTTTGCTGAGACTGTAAGTTGTTTGGTGTGAACTCAGTGTACAGGGTGTGAATAGACAGGAGTCAAATCATGAAGAGCCCCACATGCCATGGTAACAGTTTTGGTGTTAGCCTAAGACGGGCAAACATGACATGATGAGTGTCCCTAGTTTAAGCTGAGAGGTGCCCTGCATCATCTTGGCTCATTGAAGGTTTAAATGCACAAGCATAGTGTTAACTTTTAAATTAACTTCTGAATTATAATTTACTAACAAGGTCACATAATTTATTCTAAATACTTAGAACTGGTCTTATTTTCCATTTATTTATAGTCATACTGTGTAGAAAATTAGGTACAGATTTCATTCCCAAAACAGCACAAGTCTGTTTGTGAGAAACTTTTCATTAAATGCTGCAGCAGAAATGAGGACAGGAACAGCTGCAGAGGTCAAGCCAGCTTGATGGATCTCCTTGGTGATGGGCAAGTCACTTCCACCACCACCACCACTAGTTTTAGCCAATAAGACCCCAGCTGTAGTTCTTGAAGGAGGTTTTACTATTTGAAATCTGCTCTGTTTTAGAGCTTGTAGTAAAACTGATTGAAATACTTGTTTGCAAACAAAGCTGAAATTTGGGGTTTGCAGAGGCCAAGAAGAAAGTCCATATAAACACATTACTTGGCACAACATTCTCTAGTTATGCAAAAAGAAATCTTTTATCATGGAGACAAGTAAACTGTAAAATATAATGGAAGCATTAACCATTGTTTACCTAAGTGCTTTGTTTCTTTTTACTATAAAAATATTAGGATGTGTACCTCAAATCCAACAGAGAGCTCAGTTGCTAATCTCAACTTGCTGGGGCTATAAAATGACACCAGCCACTGATATGTGCCTTGATTTATATAAAGCTGCAGTTACCAAAGGACATTTCCAGAGATTATTGGTCAGAGTAGAACTTGTATAGAGGCTTGGGCCAGATAAGGCACCGTGAACCAAGTGCCCCTTCATCCTTACTGTGGCTTTAATTAAAAACGAGGTGGAGAACAGCCAGCAGGAGCCTCGCCAAGGTAGTTCACAATTGCTGCTAGTTTTTCTTAGCAAGGAAGGTTATGGCTACAACTGTCCAAAGGCCAGTTGGACAATGGGACACCATGTTGGTCAAAGAAATTTTGGAAAAGAAGCATATGGTATGGAGAGTTGTATAAGATGCACTGGTGAGCAGGAGCCCAAGAGAGGCCATTTTATATATGGAAGCACCTGTCTCAGTGAAGGTTTGGAGCAATTGTGAGGAACTGTCTAAACTTTATTATCATCTGAGTATATAGCCATATTCAGGGTTTGGGATCCCTGAGAGTCTGGCTGCTCCAGCTTCACAAGAAAGGTGAAGATGGCAAGTGACATGCCCCTGGCCAGAGTAAAAGCAACTTCAAACAACTGTCCAAGAAGAGGTGTCCAAGGTCTGTCTGTGTCCCTCACTGAGGGAGCAGCAGTTAGGACTTTCTAATTAGAGCAATGGCCTTGAAGGTGATGCAAAACTAAATATTAAACATAAGAAATACTGAGCCAATCCAAGATGACAGAGGAAGTTGCTGTCAGTTTCTTACTTACACCTTTAATATGGAAACAAGAGACTACACACATTAATGTAAATGATTCTCCTCACAATGTTTGATGTCCGAAAGAAAACGAAAATTAACTTTCAAAAAAAACTGTCTCTCAGTATGACATAGTCTTAGTCCATTACCTGTAAACATCTCAAAACCTGAAAGCTGCTCTCACTGAAACCTCCCTCTGCTGTGGCCAAATGGCTGCTTCACTGACACACAGGGCCAAGTGCTATAGACCACAGTTGTGCTTTGAACCTCCTCATTGGAGAAATGAGATACCCTGCAAATCTAACTCATTCATTTCAGTTCAGCACCCAGCCTTGTCCTTAGAAAAAACTGCAGGATCCTGACCCTCCATTTCTCCTCTAGTTCTGAGTTTTAATTTCATTACTGACTTGAAAGACAGTGACTAAAATTCCCCTAACATAATTATAAATAAATGAAAGTTGCCACTAAAATTTCCTTATCTTTTAAGTAGCTGGAGCTTTTGTAATAGTACTCTCTTGGATTTATATTTCAATACTAATTGGAGCTCTGATTGGTACTGTCTGCTAGGCCCTCTTTATAAACACTAATGCCTCATTGTCATGGACCATCCTTCCCTATCACAAAACATTATGAAAAGTGCTATATTTATTTTATTTTGCCAGACCCCTTTTTGTTGAAGGTCCCAATTTCCTCAATGAGAAATAAATATAAGGAAGTCTGGCTTTACCTGTTCTTAAACCCATTCATCTGGAAATGTCAAAAGGAGGGAAGGTCACACAGTGGTTGGTGTTGGTGACCCTCTTGATCAGGCTGCGGCCATGGTAGGCCATATTAAAACACGACTAAGCAAAGAAATGAAGACAGGGTGTCTAATTATATGCAAATTAATATGAAAATTATGTTGAAAGTCATAATATTTGCAATTTTCTTATTTCCTTCAATCTGTATCCAACTGAAATATTCACCTGATCCACTGTCAACTTTTAGCCTTTTCATATTAAGCAATTTATTGAGCACTTACTTTGACCCAGTAATATTTTTACTGTAGTATATCAGTTAATCACCACAGTAACATTATGATATTGATATTATCTCTACTTGATAGATATAGCATTGGGACTTGGAAAGGTCAAATAAATTTCCTAGGACACAAAATAAAACTGTAATTCTGTGTAATTCTATGTGATTATAAAACTTGTGACCTCAGTCTGGGAAGATAGCACAATGGGAAGAGTGCTTGCTGCACGAGTGTAGGCATGTGCATTTGGATCCTAAGCACTCAGACAAAAGACAGAAGCAGCAGCACATGTCTGGGTCCCAACCCTTTGTAAAAGGGGAAACAGATCCCCAGGACTCATTGGCCAACCACACTAGCCAGAAAGGGAGTTCCAGGTTCAGTAAGAGATCATGTCTCAAAAAATAAGATGGGAAGAAAGGACATAAAACATTGGCTTCTGGCCTCAATAGGCACATGCATAGGTGAACACACCTACATACATGGATGTACATGCCTATATGAACATGTATACATACATACAACATACACGTACCACACATACACACAACACACAACACACACACACACACACACACACACACACACACACAGGACAATACCCATGATCCTACTCATCCTTCTGTATCAATCATACTTCAGACAAGGAGCCACATACGAAAAAGTTATTCTGCAAGTTTAAAATTTTTTAAACAGATCTGTAGCTCCTTTGAGCTTGGTTCATGGTATAATAAGTTATACATAAGCATCTTTGTTATATTTGTAATAAAAATTGCATTTCAAATAAAAGAAATTAGAACTTAAAATACTAGCAGGGAGAGAATAGCTTGATTCCTCTATTTCAGGAAATAAAGAAATAAGTGATTGACAGTCACTGGCAGGGGACATCTATACACATTTCTGGCAGCTTCACCATCATCGGCATTAACCGCATGTGTGCCCGAAGCCAACGGTTTTCATTTAAGGGTTTCCATAAATAAAATATTACATTTCTAGGGGAAAATAATGCTAAGGTAATTTTAAAATTAACAATATGAATTGCTCAAATGTTCCGTTTTCCTCCCATATTTGTGGAATATGATAGGCTACATACATGTGCCACATACAGCAACCATTACAGTAAACCTAAGAGAGCCACAAAAACAATTCCCTTGAAGACTGGATTATTGAGCATCTCCCTTTAACACATGTACCACGTCCTGGCACAACTCCATCTGTCTTTGTACTTCACCAGCTGAGCAACACTGTACAGTGTGTGTCTCCTATGAGGTTCCCTCCACTTTGCATTGCCAAGCATGCATTCTGCTACTCTAAAGTCCTGTAAACAAGGAATTTCTCAGGTGCACAGCAGTCTTTTTAACCAACAAAGACTCCCTGCTCCTCTGAGGACAATCCTTTCCCCTTACCCAGAAAGATGAGTCATTTTCAGACTCCCCTTTGATCCAATCCAGGAGAGGGAAGGAGAAGTTTGATGAAAAATTAAAAAGCATGGAGAAGAATCGGAGACTTGGGATCCTGACCCCAAAAACACAAGGACGAGTTTTTCATGGAAATGAGTTAAGAGCAGGGAAATGGATGCTTTTGAAAACAGCACCCAAGAACTCATCAAAGAAACCATTGTTTCAGGATTGAAGGAGATCTCAGAATAAAAATACTGGAAAACTTACCATTCCCACCAAGGAAATAAAAGGCCCAAGGTTTATTTAAAAGTTCAAAGAAGACCATTTTCTATGCTGGTTTGCAGAACTCTTTAGACACAGAGCTCCCACAGGGCCTGCAGCTTTATTGAACAGGATTTTCTCTTGCCCCACATCACTTTTACACTCCACCAAGTGCTCAACTTGCACAGCATTCAGAGTGCTTTTTCACAAAGAAGGAGGGATCCCACAGTCTATGGCAACACAGTTTATCGGAAAATTCAATTGAAGAATATAGGATGATAGCTCGGGGAAAATGGTAATTGTAAGTACAAGCTGATAGCTGCTCACATTTAATATTTTTATTACTGAGTAATCTTATGCCTTGACGTGGTAAAAAGTGAGGGGTCCTCCCTTCTGAGAAAGCTTTAGTACCGGGCAGAGAGCAAGAAGTCAAAGACGTGAACTGCTTTTCTGCTCGAGGAGAAGGAAGGAAATAATCAGGCCCTTGAGATAGGAGTGTTCCCCAGTATATTTTATCAAGTTTGTCAGATTTATGAGATAAATACAAAAGCTAACTTCCTTACTATACAAAGACACATGTGCCTGCTCACAGTGTGCGCGCAGATGGTGTATGTGCTCATGGTGTGTGTGCACAAGGGGTGTGCGTGCACATGGTGTATGTGCTCGTGTGTGTGTGTGTGTGTGTGTGTGTGTGTGTGTGTGTGTGTGTGTGTGTGTGTGCACAAAGGGTGTGTGCGCACATGGTGTATGTGCTCATGGTGTGTATGCACAAGGGGTGTGTGCACATGGTGTGTGTGCACATGGTGTATGTGCGCATGATGTGCCAAATGAGAAAATGTGCTTAATCCTCTTGAAGCCTTATGCAATACTACTAAATGAACGCAGTGGGCTTTTCTTTCTTTCTTTCCTTCTTTCTTTCTTTCTTTCTTTCTTTCTTTCTTCCTTTCTTTCTTTTGGTGTGTGTGTGTGTGTGTGTGTGTGTGTGTGTGTGTGTGTGTGTGTAGCTTAGAGGAAAAGTTAATTGTACGATACAAAGGCAAGATTAAAAAGTCATTTCCACTGCCCCATTTTCGTGTTACACCTTATCACTGTTTTCAAACACAGACAATGAGACAGGCAGGTCCCCGCCACCTGCACAAGACCCATGGCGCCCTGCATACCTATTCCCAGAGATGGGAAACTCATTACCTCTGTGTACTGCGAGGCATCTAATCACTGAAACAGCTTCTCTTGAATGGTAAACTCTAGCTTCCTTGAAGTCTTCTCATTTCTTCTACTTTGGCCCTTTGGAAATGGTGTGGTCGAGATAGTTTCCTCTTTCCTCTAGATAGCGTCTCAGGATGCCAGAGTCCACTGTGAGCCAACTGTGACTCTTAGGGCTTGAGCACAGAGAAAAAGGTCAAGACTGGTGGAGGAAGTACAGAGGTAGGCGATCTGTTCCCACAACTTAGGAAGTAATTCAGCTTGCAGTAGTCTTCATTTTTACTTTCACTAGCTCCTCTAAGACACAGACTGGTTAGAAATGCCTGCCTTCTTTTCCCAAACCAGAGCTTTTCTAGTGTTATTGCCAGTGTCCTTTTGTTTGTTTCTGCTTCATCTCTACTGTAGCTGGAGAACATAAGTGTGGTTAATGCTCTGCCACTGAGCTACCCCCACTGGGAACCATAACCTCCATATCGCATGGCTATTTTCTTTTAACAGTCTCTCACTACATAGAAAACTTTGTATTCCATACAGTGGTGTGCATTTTTTCAAAGATTTTTGACATATCATTTTTATTTTGTCTTCATTTCTGATGTATGATGATTCTTTCAGTTCCTGGGAGAAATGTGCTGAAATCTTACCATAATTGTACTTAGTTAGTTTTATATTTATCTTTTATTTTATGATTAAATGCTTTTAAATTTAGAGTTTCTACATTTCCCTAAAACTTTTGATGTTAGTACTATTCCTGATTTATTCCTTAATGATTTTTTCCCTTAAAGTCAATTTTATCCAATATTAAAATTGCAAATCTAAACTTTGGTTAATATTTGTATAGTATATTTTCCCACTCTTTTTCTTTAATATCTATATACTTACAGTTAAATTATGTTACTTGAAACAGCATATTCACTTTATTTAATTATCTGACTTTTAAAAATTTATTATTATTGTTTGTGTATATGATGTGAGCAATATGATTATGAGGTCAGTTCTCCCCTTCTACCTTTACATGGGTTTCATAAATTGAACTTGTGTCATCAGTTTTCATAGTGAGCATTTTTGATTGCTGAACCATCCACCTACTCAGTTTGTGTTTTTCTTAGAGAAACACGTAGTCCACTTCTAGTCACTATACTTATTAATATTTGTAAAACCCAAAACAACTATTTTACTATCTGCCTCCTACATTTCTTGCACATTTCAATTTTCTTTTCTTCTCCTTCTCCTCCTCCTTCTTCTTTGCCGTCTGTTTAAATTGACAAAGTATTTTCTGTGATTGGTTTCCCCTCAGTCAGATTTCTAGTTCCATGTTATTATTATTCCTTTTTGTTCCCCCTGGGGATTGCTGAAGCATGCATCCTGGCTTATCACAATCCAATCTACACTAGAAGTTTTAACCTTTCCTGAGGATCTGAAAATATAGTAAAAATACTTAAGTTCCACTTATCCTCCTATCAATCCAATACATTTTAAAATATTGTAAATATATGCGGTATTTATGTTTTTGTGTTCATATGTGTGAGTTTTCCTATCTGAAAACACAGGAGCCCCTGCCACCCAAGTGTGGAAAATGTCAGGTGCCAGTCCTTACCTTCCATATTGTTTTGAGAGATTCTTGTTGCTTGCTCCTGCGAATGTCAGAATAGCTGGCCCTTGACCTCTGGGGAATTCTCCTGCCTCTGCATCCCAACTCACCATGGTCACCCTGAGGGGACAGGTGTGCACTATGTTATGGTCACCTGAGGGAACAGTGTGCACTTTCTCATGGTCACCTGAGGGGACAGTGTACACTCTCTCATGGTAACCCTGAGGGGACAGTGTACACTCTCTCATGGTAACCCTGAGGGGACAGGTGTACACTCTCTCATGGTCACCTGAGGGGACAGGTGTGCACTCTCTCATGGTCACACTGAGGGATAGATGTACACTCTCACCATGGTCACCTGAGGGGACAGCTGTGCACTCTCTCATGGTCACCCTGAGGGGACAGGTATGCATTTCTCTTATATATGGTTTTGGAGGATCCTCTGGTCTACATAATCAAAGCAAGAGCTTTCTCCCCTGAGCATCTCCCCAGTACTCTCTGTGCATCTATTTTAAATATTTTGTAAGTCATATGATTCCTGTATGTTTTAAGTATCTTATGTCTCTGAAAACCAATTATTGTACTTTTTACTGTCATTATTCACTTCAATTTACCCACATATCCGTCCTCCACTACTCTTTATTCAAAGAATCCAGAATCTAAAACAGAAACACAAAGAAATAATTGCAACATTTTTTTAGTCTAGCATCTCTAGCCCATTATCTTACCTCCATGTTACATTTGGAAGTCAGAAAATTCATAAGGACCATTGTGTGTAAATATCATATGATTTAATTAAGTGGGCAGGAAAACATAATCAATAAGGTATCATGATCCAAAAGAGTCACAAAGACATACTTTGAGAAGCTGTAGGTCAGTGAGTTGGAGAAATAATGCAAAGTCACACCCATCACTTAGTACTGTGCTCAAATTTAGCAGGAACAAAATCTACTTAATGTCAAATGAACAAGAATACAATTGGTCTCATAAAATTATGAAACCACCAAGCCATGTTTGTTATAATTGGCATTGCCATAGCCAGGGGCTTGTGTGATTCCAAGTGATGATTTGCTTAAAAGAAAAGGCCAGGAATGAGTTTGCTTTGGGATGGAGGACTGAACAATCCAGCTGTAAGGCCTCAAGTCATATATTACTCATGGAAGATTCAGGAGGCTCAGGAAGTGGAGTTCATCTCCCCTCAGTTTGTCACTTAGCAGAGTTTGATTTGGGGGCCAAGAAATGGCCAGTGCCAAGACACCAGCAAAACAGAACTGGATGTAAACACATCCAATAGCCAGTGTAATCATAATTACTCCCAAGACCATCCATTTTAATGGATATTAAAAAATAATGACCAACCTTATAGAATAAACTTGAATTTGTCACACAGAAGGGCTTTTATTCCTAGTACTCAGTCACCCAAGAGCAAAGACTGATATTTCAAAATACAGTCATACTCCCCAAGGTTGCAGTTGGATCACTGGGCCTACTATCCCCTATTCTAGAGCATCTCTCCTCAAACATATTTGGTGAGTAATTATGTGAGTTCATCTGGGTATGATACATTCACATAGATGCCTGGAAGTACCCCAATACTAAAATATTTATCTGTAGGAAATGTTGCTTTAATGTTCTGAGTACAGTCAGCTGCACTTTCCAGTGACAAAGAGCACTAAAGAATGAGCACTCGGGCCTTTGTTTCTTGCCATTCTTCTGTTTCAGCCCGTGACTACAAGTACATCTAGTCACAGGTTAAGCACTCATGTGAACCAGGTGGTTTTCTTTCCACATTTATGAATGATACACTGAAGCCCATCTAGCCAGCTTATATTTGAAATGTATTGTTCCACAGGAAGCTAGGGAGCAAGGGTTGATCTTCAGTGCAAATACATCCTCATTGCTGAAGAAGCAGCCCTGATACATGTGACTTTTTTTTTTCACATGGGAACAACATGTTGCAAGATTCTACTAGGACATGGTAGAGTGCCAAGGATTTCCAGGCCACTTGATTTGGTCACCTTCTAAAACAAAGACTGAACCATCAAGAGGGCTGAAAGCTGATTTTTATGTTTTTGTTTATCTCGTAAGGCACACCAAATTATTATCTATGTTTTGCCAGAATTGATAAGAATCTAGAACTATAAATCTACAGCTGTCCATGATGATGACAGTTCTCCTCTGTTAGTAAATATCTCTTTTCTCCACTAGAACTGCTTAGCTTGGGTGAATTCTAGCTGAAGGGTGAAAAGCCAACTGGAACTGGGCATTTTGCCAGATAAATTGAATCCCAGCTCCATAAAGGAAGCAAAAAAGGGAACCAGAAAGTTTTTGACAAAAATTGTTGATAAGTGGCTAAGACTCGGGAGGGAAACAGGAAGCACAGAGAGCTAGAAATCTAACTCTAAGCAAAAGAAAGACACAGGGAAGAATCCATGTATGACACAATTAGCAAAGCTTCTAACCCTGAGAAAAAGATTAAAATATACGTGACTGCAGCCCAACCTTTGTTATCCACGCTTGTGGGAGAGAAGTCTATGGAGAACTAAATCACAGAAGGAGCAAAGGGGAAATCTTGGGTTTGAACCTCAGGGATTTTTGTAACATCAGGCAGCCCTGACTACATGTAGCTAGAATAGAATCCTCCTTCCTGGCATGATAACTGTAGACAATAGGACCATCAGTTTCATGAGGCTCCCTGGAGTAAGTCAGGGCCTTCAGAAACCCAAATTCTTAATAACAACTTTCCATATAGCAAAGCATTTATCTATTTTATGCCAATTTGTTTTAGAATTTTAACAAATGTCTATATAAAGCTATATTAAATAGTATACACTCTCCTCTAAGGAGATTTTAATCAGTAGCATTAATGGTTGCCAAAACTGTAATTACCAGAAACCACTACTAGATAAGAGGTAGAACTACAATGTTCTCAACACTTGTTAAGAAGTTCCTACCTTCTACAATAGTTTTGAAAATAAAAGCAACCAAATCCCTAAGACCTTAGTCCAGTCAGCTCCTTTCTACTGAAAAAGTTTAATGATGTCACAGTTCTAGGTCACAGGGGCAGCAAGAGAATCCATCACTTCAATCCCTTCCCCCTTTCAGTGTGCTGACTGCTAGTCTACAGTGCCTTCCTCAAAAGCAGTTGGGTCATCTCTTAAAGTGACACAAAGCCAAGAGGCAAGGGGGTACAACTGAGCACTCAGAATGCATGTCACCCTTGCCCATAAAGCACACTGAAGTGACTCCATGTTGTGGTAAGTTATCAAATTATGGAAAGAACATTGCAGAGATTAAAATGTTGCATAAGAGAGAGAGAGCAACATGAGTCAGGGATTTGGAAATTATGAGTCAGAATATAGGGAAGGAGCCAAAAGCAGAGAACAAAGGCCTCAGCAGGGGCCTAGCAGACACCAATGAATGGACATCATCCCTGTGTTAGCTTGCAGATAATGTCAGCTCTGCAGTGCCACTGACTAGAGCAAGCCTGATAGAGAGCTCACCAAAGATTATACTGGATAATTTAAAGCAACCAAGGGTGTCAGTGTCAAGAAGAGGGACACCTACAATAGTATGAACCACAAGGAAGGAGATCTGCACACTTTTAAATGAAGGAATCACTAAATAATGCCCTTAGTTAGTCTCAATGTATCAGAATGATCAAAAGTGTTGTAGAATTTTAGGAAGCAGATTCGATTGTTTTGTTCCTTGGTAATGTGAACATTAGTCCATGACAGCTTCATTATTGGCTGTTTGCTATAGTGTTCAATACAAACCCTTGAATCCCACATTTAAGTCTGAATTTTACTAGTGACTTGAGCAAGCATTTTATGAGCACATTTTGCCAGACCCAGCACCGGGTTTCTCACACACAGCCCCTACAGACATGTTGACTCCAGCTCCCTGCCTTTCTCTGCATAGTCACTAGGTCTCTGACTGGTGGGACCTACCTTCCAACAGACAGCTTCCTTCACTGCCCTATCCAGAACTTCACATGGCAGCTCTTCACACAGCAACTCAGGACCTAGCTCCTCTGCTAAGCTTTCAGGCTGCTCACTCTGGGCAATGTAGTTGGAATCCTCTGAACTCAACTGCTTTGCCCCACAAGCAAATTATTCATTCTGCTGTGCTCCTCAGGCCTTATCTGTTACTCTGCCTTATGAATTTTACTTCCATAATCTAAAGCACTGGTCCTACTTTCTGTAAACCCTGAACACCAAGCTGATGATTCATTCATCCATTAATTGGGTAAACATTTACTGAAAACCCATCACATTCCATGCACTATAGTAAGCAGGGGAAATGAACTTAACTGTCAAGGACAAATGATAGATAATTAAAAACAAAAATAAAAATTCTTTCCCCCAGAGTATTTGTTTCTAGATTCTCAGAAAAACATGGCTGACCTGAGTCATTTTCCTGTTAAATAAAGCAGGGCTTTGCCCACACAGATGGCCTCCCAAACAGATGGAGGAAGTTAGCTTTCCTCACCAACAACAGAGGCTCCTGCAAAGGCAGTGACTGTGCTGCACTGGTGTAGTGATGTGACGTAGTATCACACCGAGCCTTCTGACAACACACAAGCAGCAAAGAAGAACGAAAAGTATTTAGAGAAGTTTAGCATGACTTTCTGTGGGCACATAAACAAGCAATAATGGGATCTTCAAAAACAATAGCATTATGGCATTTAAACAGAAACTATAATTGAAGACAGTCCGCAGAAATTCAGTCTGTTGATAGTCTTCAGCATTAAGTAAGTTGCTAAATGTGAGGGTTGGGGAGAATAAATATGGGGCAAATAAATACAACACTGGTACAAACAGAAACTCAAATGAAGCTGCCTCCTGGCTGTAGAGGTTATGCTTTTAGCATTCATAAGTCCAGGTTAAAGGAACGTTTCATTCACCAGAACTAGATGAAGCAAGTTCTATCTCAGCTTTGTTGTTTTGGGTAGAGAAAGGAAATGGTTGGAATGGTGACAGTAGTATTTGGGACTTTGCTTTTATTAAACTACTGTAACTCACCAAGTATTTTTTGTTGGATAATTCTATTCAGAAGCTAACTGGAGCAGACTTTTAGAAAGGAGCTTTACAGGTTTGTATACTTAAAACCTATTTCATGATACATTGATCCCAGTGGAAATTTTAGTCTATTTATCAAAGACATTTCCAAACAAATGATGGGAAAATAGGAAGGAACTTGCAGGATACCAGGAACATGATAGGGTGGAGGCGGTTTGCACAGAGTGGTTGCAAAAAGAAAAGTTTTAGTCACTGACAAGGCCTTCCTTAGCAGTGCCAAGCCAGCCAAAACCTTGATCTCCTGCCAGCATGGACAGAGGGAACTTGCCCTGGTTGGATCTACTATGACTCTATCTCTCAGGGCTGTTATCACCAAAAAACGTTGGCAGATGTCCCTGATATAAAACAATAGGAATTCTACTGCCATTTCTGCATTAGCAAGTCATAAAGCTCCAAAGAATCCCCAGTAGAAAGGTTTTCATCAAGTGCATTTAGAAAATAATGAGGCATTAAAGGGGGCAGATAACTTCACAGGAGGGTCTCTGCTCCAGGGCCTTTCACCTAGAAAGGGCACTCTGTGCTAAATTGGAAAACAGCATCACAGTGATAGCATTAATGCATTTCAGAACAACAGAAAACCTTATTAGTGTTTTAAAACCAGGTTCCAAGAATTATGTGTCAAAGAAAGCCTTACTAGGTTTTATCACTGGTCCATCTTCATCCTCCTTCCCTCTTTTTCTGTATAGAGTCTCTGTTATTGCTCCCACACCCGGCTACGTGCAGGGTTATCTCAGAATGGCCCTCTTATGAAATGAAGAGCTTACTTTATGACACTACATGCAACAATTCAATTTTCCCAGAAAAATCAAAAGCAAAATAACACAAAGGGCCACTCTCTGCTGTAGATAGAAAACAGAAAGCATAGTTGATTCTCATTGTTGAGAATTAATTTCTTTTCATTGATTCTCTACCCACAACCCTGAGTCTACCACAGTGATGATCTAAGATCCCTTCCCCAGCAAGTCTATCTGGTTCCATCCAAAAAAAAATAGTCATCTAGAAATTACTCATTTTATGACATTTTTATTAAAGCTTACTCTTCAGTTGTTAGAGAATACCAAAACTATGTAGCCCCCTTTTAAAATCTAACTTCCTGATGGATATGTGATTTTTTTAATGACTGTGAATGATGTAGATAAGGGAAAATGAATTCCACCTACAAGTAACTAAATTCCTACCACACTTCAGTGAGGAACAAACTCTTGAAGCTGGCTTTCTTTGGTAAGTTCACCTCTTTTCTAGAACTTTGACTTGCCTCCTACTGAAGACACATGTAGCAATTATTCCCAGAAGTAAAATGTCTTAGAAAGCTATGTATTTTGACCTATACTAACATCTCTCCTAGAAGAATAAGATCAAATTGATGCTTTTCATTTTGAGTTTTACACTTGTGTTAGTCTACCATTTGAGAAAAATATGCCCAAAACAGCAACAGAGAATATGTAATAGTAAGGCTTAAGAAATTCTCTTAAATACGAAACAATTTTATTGCCAAAGTAGGAGTTGTGCAATCTAACTCTCTCTCTCTCTCTCTCTCTCTCTCTCTGTGTGTGTGTGTGTGTGTGTGTGTGTGTGTGTGTGTGTGTGTGTGTGTACATGCACATGCTACTAGTGATCAAACCTAGGGCATTACACATACAGGAAAGTGTTCTACTGATGAGTTATATTGTAGTCTCATTTTACTTACAGCTTTGAGATAGAGTCTAAGTTGTCAAGGCTAGACTTGAATTTCCTCTGTAGCCCAGGCTACACTTAAATTGGAGATCCTCCTGCCTTAACCTTCCAAGGATCTGTTATTTATTCTCATAGGCATATCTCTGTCTAATAAAGTATAAAACTGTCTCAGGAAAGTATCCATGCCTACTTGGAAAGTGATAAGTGATAGATAAAAGGAAGAAGATGGATTAAGGCTTTAACTGTAGCTGAAAGCAGCTAAAGGGCTAAGACAGGCATGAAAATTGTTAGGACATCTTAAATCTCAGGTGTACATACTATAGTTCTGAAATTATTTTGTAGGCATTTGCATTTTAAATGTCTCCAACATAACATATTATAATGCTTTTTAATAATAAAGTAAAATTCAGTTTATGAAAAATGAAGTGGCGAATGAAGAAAGCCTCCATATCTTCACAAACAACTGGAATTCTTTCTATATTGCATGTCTTTCTCAGATATCGATGAGTGCACCTCAGGGACCCACAATTGTAGAGAAGATCAAGTGTGCATCAATTTACGTGGCTCCTTCACATGCCAGTGTCTTCCGGGGTATCAGAAGAGAGGAGAGCAGTGTGTGGGTAAGTCCCTGGTATAGTATTAAGACTCCTGTCTTGAGAAACTTTAGGCAACAAAACAAAGCCCTCCCACTTGATTGAAGAATGATAGCTAGCAACTGCTTCCTCTTCCAAGGACGACCAATATAGTTTCTGACTGCCAACAGGAACCTTAAGGTTGAGCCTACCCTGAATACTAAAGTACTATAGACTAAGTGAAAGCAAAAATCTAGTCTGATTGGAACTATAAAAACAATTAAGAACTAAATAAATTAGGAGTTAACTAATTAGGGGTTGTGTCACTAACATACTGTTGACAGGTGCTTCACTTGCCACTACACAGAGGAACATGGTGCATGAGAAAGATGCTGAGGTCAAATGCCCCCTCTACCACAACTGTCATTTGAATCTATGACTATTTAGGTTACTCTGTATCACTATAGTCATTTGTCCTATAGAAGCAGCACTAGTTCCAACTCAGGAGCTCATAGATGCCAATAGTTAGCACATGTGTGGTCTTGTGCCATGTGGCTGGCTGGGATCATCAGGTAGAGTTAACATAGTCTAAAGTAATGGTTCTCAACATTCCTAATGCTGTGATCCTTTAATACAGTTGCTCATATTGTGGTGACCCCCAACCATAAAATTATTTTGTTGCTGTCTCATAACTATAATTTTTCTACTGTTATAAATTGTAATATAAATATCTGATATACGGGTATCTGATATACAAAGGAATCATGACCCACAGGTAGAAAACCACTGCTCTAAAGCCTCTTTACATTGCAAGTCTTTGATGATGACAGGAGACCTCCCTGAGGTCTAGGACCATGTCAGCTTGTGTCGGTGCTGATGCCACAGTACCCACAAAGTGCCCAGGTGGTAAATTGTCTGCATACATTCTGAATGAATGGAAGAACACAATTTGAGGGCTGGCCTGCAGTGAAGTAAAACAGCTCTCTGGCTCAATCAAGAGGCCTAGCAGAAGTCATGAACCTCTAGGATTGGCTCCCTCTGCCCATCTGTTTACATACCTAACCCTTTACCACAGACCAGTGGGAAGGCCAGATTTTCTGTTAGGAGCCAAGAGTGAGGGTTTGGGGACAGGCAGCCAGCATCAACTTCTACCTGAGAATGTGAGCTGTTGACATAAGAATGTCAGCACTCAGCTCTTTGTAGACCATGGCTGGCTCTGCCTGCCATGGGTTGTGTCTAGGTGCTGGAATGGGTGCCCAGACTCAAGGAAGAACCAGGGTTTGTAATGCTGGAAGCTATGACACAGAGCAAGAGCACTGGAAAACTCCACAGATGCCAAAGCTATGCTCTTTGGGTTAGTCAGGAAAATAAACACTGAGGGCCTAAAAGAACAGTAGTAACACGCTCCACTGCTGGGAGAATTGAAGACAAAGGAACATAGAGAGACAGCCTTTATGGGAAGGGAAGTGGAAAGCAGAACTCATATCTCATCATGTGTGTGTTGATGTTGCCCTCGCCCACAAAAGTAGCTCTACATTCCTCAGTAGAACATAAATAGGGTTTCCTCATCATTTTGATTGCATCAGTACCCTTCCTCCCAAGATGTATCACAGCTTCTTCTCACTGATTATGGTTCTGTGCCACACATTTATACACATTCTTTCCAGAACATTGAGACACTCCCTTACAAAACCCCATTTCATTATCAAATCCCAACCCAGAGTCACCTCCCCTAGGAGCTAGGATCTATCCAAATATAACTAGTCACTTCTTCTCCCTACCAATTAAGATGAAGTAGATCTTTTTTGAAAATTTCCAATCTCTTGAAGTCTGATATTTATATAAACTATAAGGAAAGTGTTGTGCTGGTTTCAATTGCCATGGCTAAACATGTACTCTGAGTTTTGGTACTTGTTATGGATTGACCCAGTCCTCCATGGACCACCACAGTCAGCAGGCCACTGAGCTGCTTACTGTCTCTGTCCCTTGTACACCTTTCTATTATTGATCTTCGAATTCTGTGGAGTAACATGTTTATGCCTGTATCCTGTGACAGACAAATGTAGATTATATGTTCAGATATGATTATACAACCTTATTGCCAAGTGCAATGCTGTAAAATGAATGTCTACTAGGTGAAGACACAGGCACCATTGAGTCATCATATACTCATTGAGAGTTGACTGTGTGCCAGGTACAGTTATAGATTTTACATAATCATTCCTCTGGAGCTATTAGAAAAAAAATCACACATATTGACTAGCAATAATGGCACCTTGCTATGACCTAAGGTACTAGGAAGCACTATAAAGAATAGCTCTTAATTAATGTAAGATTCCTATTCATCAAATAATATAATTGAGCAACTACTATACTAGCCCTTGCTCTGAGAACTAAGCATATAGCAGAGAGTAGACAAGAGAGTAGATGGCTGTCTCAAGGGAAGACACAGCTGTTATTTGCCTCAAATAATAGCAAGACAGACAAGCAAATAAATACATATCTCAATATTAAGCAACAGCAGGGGCTACATGGAAGTCTAAAGCAGGATAAAAACATAGATGAGGCACAACAAACCATCATACATAGTGAAAGGGTACCTACCCTCCCTGAGTACCATGAAGCAGATACAAAGGTTGTGTGGATGTCTCTATCTAGTTATTTCAGTGTGTCGATTAACCAACAACATTTTGTATCTTTCTAATAATACCTCCCACTTTCATTACCCACTTTCATCTGGATACATCACCTACTCTGTACCGTGTAAACTTTCCAACCATTCTACCATATAGAATAAGAAATGGAAGCTTTGGAGCTAAGACAGGGAATTGCCAGATCAGAGACTGGACCTCAGGTTAGCTTCAGTCCATTTGAACATACATTTGTTAAAACAGCAATACAGTTTTGTTCATTTTTTTTCTTTTTTTACCATGAGATAATGTCACCCTGTAGTGCTGTATTATATGTACAAAAATCTCCTATTAAACTACACGTGCTCTGCTGGAGTTGCCACAAAGTGTAGTCATTAGGTAATGATATTTTATTATGCTTCTAAGTGGGTTTGTCTCTGCAAGTTCTCTGTTGAGCATTTTATAGTTGGAAATATTTATCAAAGAAGGACGTGGGCTGGAACACTTCATCCAAACGTCAGGACATTCTCAAAAGGTCACTTGTGTAGTACCCTTTCCTTTCACAATGTTCTTTCATTTGACCCTCCCAAAACTTCCTAAGATACACATGGCAAGCCTTCCTATCACGTTCTGAACAAACATGAAGATACAAATGTTTAAATGGCTTAGCCACAGTCACCAGCTGAACACAGCCCACATCTCTCTCAATTGTAAGCTGTAATTTCATTCTTTTTTTTCATTTTCCTCATTTTAATTAAGCTTTTGGTACCCCAATCTGAAATCCTCATGTATGTGTGTGAAATGGTCTGAACCTCTTTTCTCTCTTTACATTTCAATGTGTTTATTTACTGCTGACAAGTGTGTGTGATTGATCTTTTGTTTTGTTTCTATTTGTTTGCTCTTGTTTGGGTTTGCTTTCAGCCCCCCTCATCCCCCACCAGACAGAGTTTCTCTATGTAACAGCCCTGGCTGTCCTGTAACTCACTGTGTAGATCAGGCTAGCCTCAAACTTACAAAGACCCACCTGCCACTGCCTTCCATGTGCTGGAATTAAAGTCATGCACCACTATGCCCAGTTAACAATACGGTTCTGTATCTATGCCATCTACTTAGATATAGATGAATGCACCGTGCCTCCATATTGCCACCAAAGATGCGTGAACACACCAGGATCCTTTTACTGCCAGTGCAATCCTGGGTTTCAGTTGGCAGCAAACAACTACACCTGCGTGGGTAAGTCCTGTGAGAACTGCTATCCTGACTGAACTTCTGCCTCGGGAAAAGAAAGCCTCAGGGTATGGTGCATTGTTTCTGGTGTTCTGTGCTCTCAAGTGAACTTGTTTCCATCAGCTTCCCTCAGGGTCTTAAAGCTGAAAAGACAATAGCTAACCTGTTTCTTAAAACACACCAGGATAGGAATGGAAAGCATTTTTTAACCTTGGTTCTAGTTCTCATTTATATGTATGAGATTAATGGATACAAGTACCTTTATCAGTCAACAGTGTGTGATAGAAAGCTGAAGAGGCCAAAGGGTTACAGGAAGTTCAAGTTCATACACTCTCCACTAACAGTGCATGGGACTTGCATGCTTCTTCTCCCCTTTCAGAGTGCAATGTCATGCATGGCACGTGATTCTAATACTAGCACCACCTGGAAGGAATCTACCAAGGAGGGAAATGACTTTTTCACCTTATTTTCGATGTGTTGGAGCATAGCAAAGCACTGCATAGGTCTTAAAAGCTTATGTCAAAGAATTTAACAGAAACCATTTAAGAAGTAACTAATAGCCCAGATAACTTTTTATCACCACATTCTGAGAGACCATATAAGTTCAAGTGTCTTATAACAATTATTTATGGATTTGGATTCTGAATTTGAACAACATAAGAAAATAGGTGCTGAAATGTATGTTTATTGGAAGCATTAAATTCTTTGGAGGGAGATTTATCAAAAATCAAACTGTCATTCATAGAAAAAATATATTCTGGTATTTTTAAAAGAAGTGTGTAACAGACTTTAGAATTTGTTCCAACAACTGTGAAATTGAATGGGTGCTCTCCAGTGAGCTTCTCCAGTGAGGGACTACTTACCACCAAATGATAGAGGCACAAAAGAACAAGGCTGAGTCTAAAAATGTCCAGCTACAGACACTTGGAGATAGATGTAGATTTAAAACCTTTCCTTTTAATCCTTTCCTAGATATAAACGAATGTGATGCCAGCAACCAGTGTGCTCAGCAATGCTACAATATTCTCGGCTCATTCATCTGCCAGTGCAACCAAGGATATGAACTGAGCAGTGACAGGCTCAGCTGTGAAGGTAACAAGTTTTCTAGATACAAGGGTCAACCTTATTGACATTTTCTTGTGTGGTTGTTCTGCTGATGAAAACAAAATCTTACTCCCACAAATCCTGTTCTTGTAATCTTCTAAAGGCAGTTCAGTGAAAACCTTGGCTTTTGAGTGGAAGAAATAAGAAGCATCGGGTAGCTGGAACACAAGGTGTAGTCTAGGAGTATCTTCATCTCAAAGTATGCTCTATTGGCAGTTTCTGCTGGGAGCTTGTGAGAAAGTGAGAATCACAGACCTTGTCTCCAATCTCCTAAAACAGAATCTGCACATTTAGGTTTACAGATTGCTGAGGGTGTAGTAAAAAACAATATACCTGGTCCCTAGCTTTATCTACGCACTGTGTGGCTTCAACACATTTTTAAAGAAGTCTGGGTTGCAGTTTCTAGTGAGTAAAAAGATGGCCAGTAAGTGGAAAGGGTGATCTTGAAAGTTCAGTGGAGATGCTTATTCTGGGTTGTAGTGGTCTTGCCTGTAACGGTGGTGGCACCCCTTTGGGCGTGGCTTCAGGTGCACGGAATCGAAAAGAGGGATGCATAAGGCATGTTCTTGCTTGCATGGGGCTTTTTCTCTTGGGTCAAGTGATCCGGTAAGAGGGACAGAGAAACACTCCGAGGTTCTTTGTATTTTTCTGTGAAAGTGTTCCCCAATAAACACCCATTTATCATTTATCTTGGATCCAGTGAAATCATTACACCCTCACCTTCACTGGGTGATTCTAGGAGCTTAAGGCATCATGAAGGGGATGCCATTAACATTTGATGTTCATACCTCCCTCATGATTCTGGCCATGTTTATTTGGGACCACATAGGTCATACTCCATTCAAGGAAGTCTCAACCATGCAATTGTGCTTAAAATTACAAGGAGTCAGCTCCGCACTGCTGTCTCTACCCTGAATTAGCAAACTATAGGGTAGGTGCTAATTCTGAAATGCAAAAGATTCTTCCCCAAAAGGCCACACCATGCCAAGATGTCACCTCTGCAAAACTGCTCAGGTGTGGAAGTTGAAGTTCAAAGTTCAGGAGAGCTCAGCAGCAGGCTCACACCATTACTGAACAAGAAAACACCAATCTGCTACCTTAGTAGCAGATCTGCAGAACCCAAAGTGAAGAGTGTCTGTCACGAGCCCACTCACTCAGTCTGTTTAGCTTCAGTGAAAACCACTGCAGACTAGGAGGGAGACAGGGAACGAAGTATGCCACAGTTGGCCTCTGTGTTTCAGATAGAGCCCTGCATTTCTCCTATTTTAGAATTTGCACTGTTTTGACACTCTTTAGCTTATCTAAAAATATGTAAAATAAAACTGGTAGCAGGAAAGTTTCTCAGCTCTGTGTCCATGCTCTTGTCTGACTCTACAGACATCGATGAATGCAGAACCTCGAGCTACCTGTGTCAATATCAATGTGTCAATGAACCAGGGAAGTTCTCATGCATGTGCCCCCAGGGCTACCAAGTGGTGAGAAGCAGGACCTGCCAGGGTAAGCACACTGTTCTCGTAAAGCCGAAGTCCAGAGGTAGCCGGGAAGAACATGGAGAAAGTCACAGGATTTAGAACTTCATTTTCCAACCATGATTATACAATTTGTGTTCCTGAATCTTAAAATTAATAGAGTACAGTTTATGAAAGGGAGATTCAACGGGACCCTGACTTTCTTTAAATTTTAATTTCATTTCTAAAAATGTGATTTAAATAAATGTTAATAATTCTTAATATATTAACATCTGTGGAATTACACCTTCCAATAATCTATCAAAAAAGATTCACTTACCAAAATATTTTACCCTGAGTTTTGAGTTTAGAGCCAATCTTACAACTTGAGCTAGACATCCTTAAACAAGCCTCAATTCTGAATTATGTACACTTGGAGGGTGAGAGAGGGTCTTTCTATATAACCCAGGCTGACCTCAAATTTGTAGCCTTCCAGCCTCTGCCTCCTAAGTGCTAAGGTTATGGGCATATGCCATCACTCCAATCCAATTCATGTAGGATTTTAGGTGTTGATGAAAAAACTAATGATGGATATTAAAATGTGTATGAATTACTAAAAAAAGGCAACTGTTGATCCAATAATGGCTAGTGACCATGGGCCCAGTTTCTCCTGGGTAGAAGGGAGAGATCTCTAAAAACATATGATTCAGAGTCTTCCAGGAAGAGGGGGAAATATGCACCCTCTCCCCTAACCTACAATGTGGTATACAGATTAAAATTTCATTAATGGGAGAAAGATTGTCAAATAAAGACAAAAATATAGACAATCCCAGAAAATCTAATATAAACAAATTTACACAAAGTAGTGTAACACAAAATAGTGAACCTAGTGACAGAATGCTTACTGGAATCTAACTCTACTGCATTCTGCCTGCACAGTCTGAACAAGTGATCAGACTTTTCTAAGCCTTGGATTTCTCTTTTGAAAGGGGGAGTGTGAGAATGAAACAAAATAACACATCTACACAATTCAGTGTTTTGATGTTTACTTAGCAATGTAAATGAGCAATAGTAAATCTCTGGAGAGTCCCTTTTAGTTGGAATTAGACTATATATGAGGACAGGAAGGACTTTATTTTTTAAAAGAACAAGATTGAAGACATATGGAGTGTTCATCTAACATCACAATTGTGTGGGGGCAGCTATGAACTCAGAGGACATCTGAGAACTGGGATTTTTGTAGTTTGGAAACACACGCCAGCCAGTAGGTATAAGTGTGATCAGAATGCCATCTCTTGAACAATGACATCTTTATAACCTTTCCCGGGTTACTAGAAACTCCACAAATGTTAATTGTGGGAAAACATTGCATTCCAATGGTCTCACTTAACCCTAATTGAGATATAAATATTACATGCAGAAAAATATTATCTAGCTGGATATTTTAGCCAATTCCCCTGGAATCATCCAATCAAATATCTGTATGTTTCTACTCACAAGTGGATTTGATAGTCAGCAAAGACAAATTCAAATTAATGTGTGATAGCATCTTATTTGCCTGGGCTCTATCGTCAGGAATATTTGTTGTAACTGGGGGTAAAATGCATTGAAATCAAGTGAAAGTTCACAGCGCTGTCATTTTGAAGAAGCGCAGTGGCAAAATGACTTTTGGTAACACAAATTTCTATTCTTTTAACATGTAAAGCAGTTGCTTCACTCTGCTGAAACCCCAGCATCATTTATAAGAACTAAGTAAAATCTAACATATTTGAATTCGTATCTTCTTCAAGAAATTCAAAGGATCTGATATAAATAGTCTCAAGATCACAAAGTCACAAAAATCAGAGCACTGTGCAAGTGTGTGTCTAGAAAGGATCAAAATAAGATGTACCTATACATACATAACAAATATTTTAATATTGTTTCTTCCTGAAGTTTTTCCCAGAATGATACAGCTATTGATTATTGTAGATCCTACATTACTGGAAGTAATAAATGAAGTCATAGCATCAAGTTTCCCTTTGCTACTGCCACTCTCCATTGAATGAACCAATCTTAGTGTTTTTCATAGCTGAACACCACCTTCATTGTGCAAAAAAGTAGAAATATTAAAAGGATATGTCAACAGTGACTTCCATGGAACTTAGATTTTTCGTCTTTAGCCATAGTCAGGTCAAGAAGACAGTTCTTATAACTTATTCTCTGAAAATGTAGCTTTTCCAGTTTTCTCCTGAAATTGTAGGAAACTTCTGCCAGTTGGAAATTTAAAAAAATTGCTTTTCTCAAAAGACATGGCATAGAATTATTCTCACAGTAGAGCTATCCCCGTTATTTTATGACCTTGAACTTAACCTCTGTTTTTTCTCCATAACCAACCAAGATATTCTTGTCACCTAGTTCCACATAGCTTGTATGGAACAACTGAAATAATACTCATCAAAGCCAGGTGACCCGTGCCTTAACACTAACTAATGGAAAGATTCAGGAGTTGCTACAGCTGCCCCTCCAAAGGGGTTTACAAGCTAGTAGTACAAACAAGTAAACAAAACACAGATTCTGACAAAGTAAATTACAAAGCAACAAGTACCCTAAAGGGATAATATCAAGTATAAAAATTCCAAAGAGCTGACTTGAAGCAGGATTAGGTAAATCACTTAAGGAAAGCTAAATTAAAGAATGAAAATACTCACTTATAGGAAAGACATGATTCATAAAAGGATTCTGTGAGACAAAATAGAAACTACAATTCACATAGAAATTAAGTGGGAATTACATAATAATATGGATATTACTATTGCTAGTAACATACAGTAATGCTTGGCTAGTAAAATCCTTTCTTCAGTTATCATCTAGGGATCTAACTGGTCTGTCTAGTTGGTCTCCACCACCACTCTCATTCTCAAGACTCTCTCCCCTCTGTCTGCTTCTGTTTACATTGCCTTTTCCTTGTGTGCCTAACACCATTAACAGTCCCTTCTTCCACCCAGTCCTAAAATATCTCTGCTCTGAGGTGGAACACTTCATAGCTCACTTTATCAGTGCACCCCCCTTCCAGAGCATCCTCTGTCCCTGTCCCTTGCAAACTGTTGTTGCCCCCCCTCTCTCTCTCTCTCTCTCTCTCTCTCTCTCTCATATGTGTGTGCCTCTCCCTCCATACCCTTTCCCTGAAACAGCTGCCCTCCCTTAGAAATATTCCCCTCATGCATGAGAATTCATCTATGCACCACCTTTTTTTAAAATTAAAACAATCTTATTTTACATAGCAATCCCAGTTCCCTCTTATTCCATTCCTCCCACTATACCCCATCCCACCCCCATCCACTCCTCAGAGAGGGTGAGACCTCCCATGGGGGATCATCAAAGTCTGTCACATCATTTGGGGGAGGGGCTAGGCCCTCCTCTGTGTATCTAGGCTGAAAGAGTATCCCTCAATAGGGAATGGGCTTCCAAAGCCCATTCGTAACCTAGGGACATATACTGGTTCCACTGCTAGAGGTCCCATAGACATCCTAGGGCTCCCAACTGACACCCACGTTCAAAGGGCCTGGTTTGGTCCTAAGCTGGTTCCCCAGCTGTCAGACTGGGATCCATGAGCTCCCACTTGTTCAGGTCAGCGGTTTCTGTTGGTTTCCCCAGCATGGTCTTGGTCCCTTTGTTCATCACTCCTCCCTCTCTACAACTGGATTCCAGGAGTTCAACTCAGTGCTTAGCTATTGATCTCTGCTTCTGCTTCCATCAACTACTAGATGAAGTCTCTAGGATGGCATTTAACCTAGTCATCAATCTCATTATAGAGGGAGAGAATTTAAGGTAGCCTCTCCAGTATTGCTTAGATTCTCAGTTGGGGTCATCCTTGTGGATCCCTGGAGATTTCCCTAGTGCCAGATTTCTTGTTAGGCCCAAAGGTCCACTTGAGATGCCCCACTTCCATTCTCATCCCTAATCCTCCACACACAATCAGCTATACATGAAATTCGTAGTGCTCTTACCTACATCTTAATTGCACTCTACTCTGAAAGTAACGGTTGCCCTATCTATATTCTCAACTATGTTATCAGCTCCTTGGAACAGAGAAGAAATTTTTTGTTTGTATTTTGTTTACTTTCATATAAGCAAAGTCATAATCAGCATTTGACTTTGAATTCAGCAGATGGACAACTGGCAAGAGATAAAATATCAGGAAATGTCATGCATTAGTTAGTCCACAATGGCTCAGCTATATCTGTCTTGATGTCACTGTAGCTGACTTAGGTCAGTTCAGTCTCTTCACTAAGAAAACTGAACAGGCCAAGTGTGGTGGTGCACACATACATATATAAGGGGGCTACTGCAGGAAAATTTTGAGTTCAAGGCCAGTTTTGATTGCACTGTGAAGTCCACACCAGCTTGCTCTCCACGGCAAGACCCTGACAAATAAAATTAAATAACAAAAAACAAACCACAGTCTAGAATCCTTCCTGTATCCTTCCTTACAAACCAGAATCTGCCACACATACAATTTACTTAGGTCAATAAACTCTTTAACCCTGTGCCTACAGATATCAATGAATGTGAGACCACTAATGAGTGCCGAGAAGATGAAATGTGCTGGAATTATCATGGCGGCTTCCGTTGTTACCCACGAAACCCATGTCAAGATCCCTATGTTCTAACATCAGAAAAGTAAGAAACATTAGAGCCTTTATATTAAAAGTCAGAAGTTTCTGGTCCTCCTGAGCCAAACTGGTGACCACTTCTGTGTTTGTCTCTGCAGCCGATGTGTTTGCCCAGTGTCAAATGCTATGTGCCGAGAGGGGCCCCAGTCTATAGTCTACAAATACATGAGCATCCGATCTGACAGGTCTGTGCCATCAGACATCTTCCAGATACAGGCCACAACTATTTATGCCAACACCATTAATACTTTTCGGATTAAATCTGGAAATGAAAATGGAGAGTTCTACCTACGAGTAAGTATGCTTAGACAGTATTGGCTGGTGGAAAGGTGGCTGTTCATTGTGTTCGGTCACATGGGAGTTGATCTAAAACCTGGGAGTTTCCCAGGTAGGCATTGTGTCCAGCCTCCTGGGGTACATGTGGCAATACTACCAGATATTAAAATCTAATCTTTACAAGCCACCCCAAACTCAAGCCATAGAATCTAATAAAGCTATGTGTGACTTCCCCAAAATACAAGCATGCCCCAAACAGGTACTACAAATGCATGCTGTCTAATTGTACAGAGAAAAACACTGAGAGTTTTTCTTGTGATAAAGTTTGTGGGTTGTTTTGATGTTTACACATTTAATCTGTCCCTTGATATATTAACTTCCTCCTTGCTCCAGAGTAACAGGATTCTATTTCTTTGCCAAAAATTAGAATTGATTAATTTCTCAGAGCCAATTTCATTTTTATCATTTTTTATTTTAAAACAATCTTCTCATTTTACATACCAATCCCAGTCCCCACTCCCTCCTCACCTCCTGCTTTCCACACCTCCTCCCACCCCACCCTTCATCCACTCCTCAGAGATGGTGAGGCTTCCCATGGGGAGTCAACAAAGTCTGACACTTCACTTTGAGGCAGGACCAAGGCCCTCCCCACTGAATCTAGGCTGAGTAAGATAGCCCTCCAAAGAGAATGGGCTCCAAAAAGCCAGTTCAAGCACTAGGAATAAATCACGGTCCCACTGTCAGTGGCTCCACAGACTGCCTATGCCACACAACTGTCACCCATATTCAGAGGGCCTACTTTGATCCTATGCTGGTTCTCACTCTGTCAGTGTGGAGTCAATGAGGTCCCACTAGCTCAAGTCAGCTGTTTCTGTGGGTCACCCCAAAATGGTTTTGACCCATTTGCTCATATTATTGTTCCTCCCTTTCTTCGACTGTACTCTGAGAGCTTGATCCAGTGCTTAGCTGTGGATCTCTGCATCGCTTCTATCAGTTGTTGAATGAAGGGTCTATGATGATAATTCAAGTAGTCATCAATTGGGGAAAGCTAGTTCAGACACCCTCTCCACTAATGCTGAGGGTCTTAGATGGGGTCATCCCTATGGATTCCTGGGAAATTTCCCTAGCGCCAGGTTTCTTGATAGCCTCATAATGGTTCCCTCTATCAAGATATTGCAGAGCCAATTTCTAAAGGCAAAAACTCAACTCAAAATATCGTCTATAGCTTTTGTTTTTCCTAATAGGAAAGAGTAAACTTGAGCTATACTAGATTTTTATAGAAGAAGTTGTCTCAGCATTGAGTCTTACACAGTTCAGATGCTTATTAATAATTAGTCAGTAACTGCATGGTAGCATAGCAGCTCTTCTCAAAAACTTCAATAAAGTAACTCTATTTTGAACTTTTAGCCATCATTTAAGAAGATAAACACTTAAACATGGCATTTTGAAAATATTTTTATTTATATCTGCTTTTATTTTTCTGACTCTATTTTTAAAACACAAACAACATTTTTTTTCTTCAGAAATCCCTTTCTCATGGATGATGTGAAATATTACCAATTAGGTGTAGTAATATAGTGTTAGATATTTTAAATTATTTGCAGTTAAAAAAAAAAACATTTAAAGATACATGTGGCTGTGCGTGCCTGAAATCTCAGCTTTCGGGAGAGCAAGTCAGAAAGATTGCCAGGTCAAGACCAGCCTGGACTCTCCAATAAGTAATTCTAAGGGCAGCCTGGGCTGTCCAGTAAGTAAATCTGAGGCAAGCCTTGGATCTCTCTCTAGTAAGTCTGAGGCCAGCCTTGGCTCTCCAGTTAAGTCTGAGACAAGTCTAAAGTTCTAAGAAAGACTTCATCTCAAAATGAGAATAAGAAAAATATCAAAATAATAAGAATAAATTGATGGGGCTTGTCATTCTTTATATATGTTTATCTTCTTGGTTAATGAATAAAACACTGTTTGGCCAATGAGGCAGGAAAATAGGCAGGACAAGGAGAGGGGAATTCTGGGAAACAGACAGAAGCAGTCACCATGTAGGCCACGAAAGAGGTAACAGGTACAGACCCTTCTCGAGTAAGATAAGGCCACATGGAAATATTTAGATTGCTAGAAATGAGTTAGTAATTAGGACAGAGCTAGCCAATAAGAAGCCCTAAAGTTCGTGTGTTTATTTGGAGCTGGAAGCAGTGGGACTTGGTGGGACAAGAAAAACTGCCTCACACAATTAAAATCAACTCCTACAAAAGTTCTACACTGAAATTCCACCTGCAGACAGCATTCAATGTAGACGAATCAGCCTACCGGCTGTGTTCTCAGGCCAGTGCTGGCTTCTTTGAGAAACTTAAGAAGACACTCAGTGCATGGTTCCTTCTTTCAAAGAGCTTTTGACTGTGCTAATTTTACCCTCAGCCAATTTACCATTTAATTCTCTGGCCTAAATAGAGGCTGTGCTATAGATAAGATCCCTCAGCATGTGGAAGGAATGGCTCAAATTGCTCAGAAAAGGACCTAAAGTAAAGAAGGGCTAAATCATGAAGACTCCCCCCTGTAACCTGACCTGAGTCCTATTGATCATCTCATCCACCATGACCTTCATGTCACCCTGCTGCCAACTCTCCAACCCCCAGTCATACCCTGAAGTTTCTTGTCATTCAGGACAGTATCAAATGAGAATCTTGGTCTTCAGTGACACATTCAATAACTGACCCTCCTTTTTTCTTCATGCTCTCATTCTCACTTGGTGAGCTACCTCACTTTCCCAGCCAATGACCCCACATATATTCCATACCAAGTTTTTAAGCACCAGTTGGTAATACTACAAAAGTTTATTCTCTACTTTGAGATATGTCCTTAGTATGATTAACAATCATATTTCTTTTCTTGTATCTTTGATATTCTCTTTGGCCCTTGTTCTCAAACGTTCCCATATTTAGTAAATCCTTATATCCTACTTTTTAGTGGTAAGTCACTTGCTGCTTTGAAACCACTGACACCAGCATTGACACTAACAGGCATAAGTTTCCCATTCTACCATCTGCTTTCCAAAGATATTTGGTATTTGTCAGTCAAGACCAACTGGGCCTCATGTACTCCTCATTCCATCTCCTCTGGAACCCTATTCCATCAGATTGCCCTCTACTTCCAAACTTTGAATCCATCTAGATGTTACACTGTCTCTCTTCTTCAGTGCTGTTCTGTGCTTCCTTGTTTCTTGGGCATTTCCTTGTCTTGCAGTCAAATACTTCACTGACATTGCTGTGGGGGGAAAGCCACCAATGACATCCATTATGTTAAATCCAAAAAAAATTTTCATTTCCAGTATTTGATTCTCCTTTGCTCTGCTGGGTGCTGCTGCCCACTTACATGTTCTCTGTTCATGTGTATGTGTTCATGTTTATAAGTATATGCAACAATAACTCTTTCCGCCAGCTGCCTGAGTTCTGCCGCCATGTTAGGGCCCTCAAATAACACACAGAGTCATATGTTAGTCACAATGCTGCTGGCCAATAACTAGGATTTCTTATTTGGTAGCTCTGTCATAAGTCTCAACCATAACCATTAACCTATATATTTTATAAAGACTTATCTTATTGACGATGCCAGCGGCATGTGTCCTCTCTTCCCCAGGATCACATGGTGACTCCCTTCTTTCTATATTTCCTGGAATCCTCTGTCTCTCATAGTCCCACCTAATTTGCTTCCTTATTGGCTAACAGTGCTTTATTCATTAACCAATAAGAGAAACATATACACAGAAGGACTTCCCCCATCAAGTATATGAACACATGTGTGCCTAGGTGCTTGCAGAGGCCAGCTGAGGGTGTCAGATCCTTTGGAGTTGGAGTTACAGCAGTTGTGAGCTGCCTGATGTGGGTTCTTGATCTGAGTTCCATTCTTCATGTTAGAGCAGCAAGCAGTCTTAACCAGCAGCCATCTCTCTAGCTCAGTCTTTGATTTGTCTCCTCTGTCCATTCCTTCAGTGTCATCCTCTTTCAGAACTCTGCAATCTGTCCTTGTTTAATGTGTATCCCTGGTAGTGGAAGCTAAATCTTAATTCGTGCTTCTAACCTTTGTATCCAGACTCATTCATTTATTTGCTGGCCCCTCCAATGAATCTCCTTCCACCCTCCAATGCCCACTCCATGTGCAGTTCTGAACATGGGACTTTACGGAAATTCTTTTGCTCCATGATGTCTATGGCAATGGTTCTGAACCTTCCTAGTGATGTGACACTTCAATATAATTCCTCATGTTGTGGTGAGCCCCAACCGTAAAATTATTTTTGTTGCTACTTCATAACTGTAATTTTGCTACTGTTATGAACTGTAATATAAATACGCACTTCTTCCAATGATCTTAGGTGACTCCTGTGAAAGGGTCTTTCAACCCCAATAGGTCATGACCCACAGGTTGAGAACCCCTGCTCTAAGGCATTGAAAGCTTTACCTCAGTGTTTCAGGAATATGCATACATACCTTTGCACTCCTACTATGTATATCCAGACAGCCTAAAATTTGTCATGTTCTATTTAAGTTGACTACTTAACTCTGTTCATGTATTTGACACAGGGTCTCTGTGTAGTCCTGGATGCACTGGAACTCATTTATGTAGACAAGGCTGTTCTTGAACTCTATCTGCCTCTCTGCCTCTGCCTCTGCCTCTGCCTCTGCCTCTGCCTTTGGGACTCAAGGCATGTGCCAACATGCCTGGCTATTTATTTAACTCTCTTGGACCCAAGGCATGTGCCAGCAGTGAATAAAGGTTCATTAAACATTTTTATGTTTAACGAAACTTTATTCACTAGAATGTAAACAATTTGTCATAGGATTTCTATTGCTGTGAAGAGACAGCATGACCACAGCAACTCTTATAAAGGAAAACATTTAATTAGAGTGGCTTGCAGTTCAGAGGTTTAGTCCATTATCATCCTGGTGCAGCATGGTGGCATGCTGGAGAAGGAGCTGAGAGTTTTACATCTTGATATGCAGGCAACGGGAAGTAAACTGTCCCCACTGGGCATATCTTGAGCATAGGAGACCTCAAAGCCCACCCCCACAGTGATACACTTCCTCCAACAAGGCCACACCTACTCCACAAAGCCACATCTCCTAATAGTGCCACTCTCTATGGGCTTATGGGGGTCAATTACATTCAAACCACCACATAAATGCACAATGTTAAGAAGATGACAACCTTCTTTACCAATATCAAGATTATCAGATTCTTATATGAACTCTTTAGAAAGGCCAGAACTAAAATAAAAAATGTGAAATGTTAACGCATGTTAACAAAAACTGTGGGAAAGCTGGGCGGTGAGGTCAGCCTGGTCTACAGAGCAAGCTCCAGGACAACTTCTAAAATAATACAAAGAAACCCTATCTTGAAAAACAAAAAGGAAGAAAGACAGTGGGGGAGGGGAGAAGGAGGGAAAGGGGAGGGAGAGAGAGAGACAGAGAGAGAGAGAATGCACAAATCCTTACCTTGGAGCCAGTGCATATGAGGGGTTAAGGTAAGAGTGAAGTTTGGAAACAAGCAGGGCCTAAGCAATGCTTCTTTATCCTATTACTTCCCCTGATTATCACAGGAAGTATGCTAACAAAAAATAGAAACTCTAGCTCAAGAAAAATCATTCTCTCCACCCCTCTTTTCTTGTTATTTTAGCAAACAAGCCCTGTGAGCGCAATGCTTGTGCTTGTGAAGTCGCTATCAGGACCAAGAGAATACATCGTGGACCTGGAGATGCTGACAGTCAGTAGCATAGGGACCTTCCGCACAAGCTCCGTGTTACGATTGACAATAATAGTGGGGCCATTTTCATTTTAGCCTTTTATAAGAGTCCACCACAGGCATTTAAATAAGCCAAAGAATATTGTGATGTTAAAGCACTATTTTATTTATAGATATATCTAGTACATCTATATCCAGACAGTTACACTACGGGAGGAAGTGGGCATTTAATCTGTAAGATTCAAAGTTTATCTTTATCACTGTGTGTAAATTAGATATTAATCCACCAAACATTCTTTTTGAAGGGAGCTAAGCATATATTATCTGGTGAAAGTTGGATTCTTTCCTATAAAAAATAGGACCAAGCAATGGTACTGTTCTGTAGTGTACAGAGAAATACACAATTCCACAGACCATCTCATGAGGATTGACCATCCTAACAGCAAGAACGTGGAGGAGGGGTTTTTAACTGCTTTGTAAGAAAAAGGAAAAAAGTCAATAAAGACATATTTCTTTAGAAAGTGAGAATCTACCATGTTTGTGTTGGTCTGCGCTTTAATGTTGAAGATACTGTTTATTGTTTGACAGTAAATTATTACTGTGCAATACAATAGTTTTGATAGGACTCTTAAACTTTATCATAAATGTTACCCACAATTCTAAGTGAATCACATGTCTCCTCATACATTATCCCATTGAGAAGTCTATGAGGAATAGTAAAGAAAATAGTATTTTGCAAAACCATTTTAGAATTCTCCAAAGAAGCAAGTACATGTAATAGAATCCCTGACACAAGAAATGCACCCAAGGTTCAGAGAGAAATGGAGAAAAGGCATTTCCCTGGGGACACTCCTGTTTCTAAGCTTAATTTTCAGCAAGCCTTTAGCTTCCCAGGAAGACTCGAATCCTCAAATTTGTGCTCATAGAGGAAGAAAGGGTGGCTCTTTACCCTTAGAATTCACCTCAGCCTCCTACCCAATTCTGTGAAAAAGTCTTTTCAGTTTAAAATAGCTGTTTCTCTTTAATGTGTCATATTTTTAGCTAAAAATAAATATTCTTCTAGAAGATCACCCAGTTTTCACAAGTTTTTTAATGTGGCCAATAACATCTGATATAATTTTTATATATTAAGAAAAATCACTTATAGCTGCCAGAGAAAGAACAACCTTTGTATTTTAGATATTTAAATAACGAAGTAGGAGATGAAGACACACAAAGACTATTAAAATCATGCCACAAAAAGTTGTGTTCAGCTGATTTTTTTTCTTACATGTGATTTCAAAGCACAAATGAATGACCCTGTCACAAGTGACCTCACTGCTGAAAACAAATGCCTTTCAGAATTGACTAAATGTGCAAGAATTGTCAAAAAGAGAAATCACTAGGGAAAAATACCAACTCCTTTGGGGTGGGTTTCATGAGCTTCGGGGCACAGAAACACAGAGAGGGAAAGATCCTGCTGACCAGCCACAGGACTACTGGACTGTGAACACAACCCTCTCACCTGCTACACGAGAGTCTACAGTCCACATAAATTAAAGATTTACAGAAGCATTTCCATTTTAACCAGTCTAGATTTCCCCTCCCATGGACAAAGCCCTGAAATCAGAGCTGCTAAGGAACACCAGGAATAAGCACCTTCCACTTCATGTTGGTCTTTAGTGATCAGCTTAGAGCAGAGCATTACAGAACACTGGTGTCTATAGGACTCTAAAACGTTGTCAGAGATTTTATCTGAAGCCTAAGACATTTCCCAAGATTTTTCTATCTTATAAAGACAGGTTTATCTCTAGCTCTCCAGGGCACTGCTGAAGTAACAGGGTTCTATAGAATATTCATGCATAAATGCTGGCCCTCCAGCCTCACTTCAAACACTGCATATATTATCTGGGTCAACAGGAGCTATTAGCTGCCAAAAAGATGATTTCCCTTTTAGTCTGAAGCCTGGTCCAACCCACAAATCACAGACACATTGAAAGACTGACATACTGCAGTCCCACTGAGGCAATTCCTTTCTTTAGATTGTAAATGCACACGGCATCTGATGCACTGTTTTAGTGCGTGCACACTTCAGTGCATGCAGCACACTCACCAAGCCATGCCACTATCGCCACTCTCCAGATCCATAACATCTTATTCACTAAAAAAAAAAATAATAAGCCTATTATAGTCATTCCCAGTCCCACTTGTCACAAGCTCTTATAAGAGCTACTTCTGTCTGGATTTATAATTCTGACATTTCCCATGAATAAAAGCATATACATGTGGCCCATGTGTCTGGCTTCCTTCACTCAGCATATTTCAGAATTCACTGACAAGCATTTATCTGTAATTCTCACAACATAGTTTATATCTGTAATTCATTCCTTTTGTGACTGTTGCATAGATATATTTTTGCTCGTCAATTCATCATATTTTGATCTATAATCCTTCTTAACATACATTTTAACAAGAAACTGATTATTTACCCATCCGTTTCAAAGCCAAAATTAACCTAGTTTCAGTTAAATTTTGCCTAGGAAAAAATAGCAAGTAAATACTTCTATTTTAATTCACAGGAACAAAGGCTTGCAAAAAACTTGGGGAAGCTAACATATGAGTTCCTTTACAGGCACAACAATCCTCAGTACACATAAAAATAATACACTCTCTTTGACTGGAGTTTGAAATTCAAAGTCAGTGATGACCCAAATTAACCGAGGCAGTAAAACAAAGCCCCGCTTTGTTCTCCAGCTGTATGGTTCCATCCTTCTGTCCTTGAAAATCACTGATCTGAAGCAGTTCCCATGGCTGGGAACTACAGCAGTGATTCACTGTCAGAGTTATAATTAGACATTTTCTATTGGCACACATTCATTGAGGATTTCTACAGTAACCCCATCCAACACTGGTCAGTGGGATGCAGAAGAACCAGGACTCTAGAAAAGATTGGAGCAGTTCCCATAGCTTCTTGGTGCCTCAGTTACATTGTCTATAAAATGAGAAGGTTGAAACGAGTATCTTCCAGTTTTAAGCCCTTTTTAATCCCCACACCATCGATGTATCAAGAGCTCCCTCAAAAGTACCTGGGTGCTCTGTGAATGTAACCATTGTTATGAAGTACTACACACCTGTGGAAGAAAATTGTTACTGTCCAAAAATAGACCCTTACAGTGTGGGTTCATCTTCTGAGAACATGAAAATAATCCAGTTCAGCTACAAACATTTAAAATTTACAATATAAAATGCATTTGTTCATATTAACTATTCAATAATGTATTTTTAAAGAATTGGAGGGGCACTGTACAAAGAAGTTGGAGAATAACACATGGCAGACTGCCTCTCCTTCCACCTTGTGGGTTCTAGGGATTGAACTCAGGTCACTGGGCTTGCAGCAATCACCTACCCACTGAGTTGTCTCAGTCATTTCTCTCCACTGCTACTGACTGAAATAGGATTACTCAGTTAAAGTCATTTACCTTGCTTTATGCACAGAGAAGGAGCCAGTCACATGTTCCCATGATGCAATGTACTTCCAGAGCAATGTCTGTGTTTTTCCTCAGTGAGCCTCAGGAATGAGGACTGATCCAGACCCACTTGAAAACTCATGGCCTGGCTCGGGCCTTAAAGATTTCTGAATGCATGGATTGTCTGACATCAGTCAGGAAAGCACTGGTCACCAAAAGGGAAATTGCATCCCTCAGTTGCCAAATCCCCACTCTAAGCAGCTTGGTAACATGAAATTTCCACCCCCTACCCCCAAAAATCTCTCCTATCACACAGCATCCTTTATAAGTAATCAAAGGACTGATATCTGATCTTTTTTTTAATTTTAAAACAATCTTTTCTCATTTTACATACCAATCCCAGTTCCCACTCTCTCCCCTCTTCCTTCTCTCCCCACCTTCCCCTCACCCCACCCCATCCACTCCTCAGAGAGGGTAAGGCTTCCCATGGGGAATCAAGGAAGTATGGTGCATCTCTTTGAGGCAGGACCAACCCCCCTATCTAGGCTGAGCAAGGTATTCCTCCAAAGAGAATAGCTCAAAAAAGCCAGTTCAAGCACTAGAGATAAATCCTGGTCCCACTGCAAGTGGCCCACAGACTGCCCAAGCCACACAAATATATCCCACATTCAGAGGGCCCAGATGGGCCTCATGCCCCACTGTCAGTCCAGTCAGTGAACTCCTACTAGTTCAGGTCAGCTGTTTCTATGGGTATCCCCAAAATGGTCTTGATCCCCTTGCTCATATTATCACTTCTCCCTCTCTTATTTCCTGGCTCTCCTGCTCTGTCCTTCCCTCATCTTGACCATTCAGCACTTCACCAGCCCCACATCTGACAGAGGACTGATCTCCAAAATATATGCATAACTCAAGAAAATAGACATCAAAATTACCAAATAATCCAATTTTAAAATGGGTATAGATCTAAACAGAGAATTCTCAACAGAACAATCTCAGATGGTGAAAAGACACTTAAGAAAATGCACAAATCCTTAGCCATCAGGGAACTGCAAATCAAAACAACTCTGAAATACTATCTTACACCAGTCAGAATGGCTAAGATCAAAACACAATGACAGCTTATGTTGGAGAGGATGCAAAGTAAGGGGAACTCCTCCATTGCTGGTGCAAGTGTAAACTTGTACAACCACTTTGGAAACCAGGATGGCAGTATCTCAGAAAATTGGGAATCAATCTACCTCAAGACCCAGCAATACCATTCTTGGGCACATACCCAAAAGACTCACTCTCATACCACAAGAACATTAGCTTAACTGTGTTCATAGCAGCATTATGCATAATAGCCAGAACCTGGAAGTAACCTAGATGCCCTTCAAGTGAAGAATGGATGAGGAAAATGTGGTACATTTACACAATGGAGTACTACTCATCGGTAAAAAAAATAATGACATCATGAAATTTGCAGGCAAATGGATGAATCTAGAAAAAACATCCTGAGTGAGATAACCCAGACCCAGAAAGATAAACATGGCATGTACTCACTAGTAGGTGGGTATTAGACATAGATCAAAGGATTACACACATCCTGCAATTTCCTATAGAAATGGAAGCATATTTGTAAAGGTCAGAATGGAATGCTCGCATGCGGGACTCTTATAGGCAGAGTGGATAAGGTGGGCTGGGTCTAATGCTCTGCTGGCCAAGGAACTGGATGAAAGGCTTACAGAGCCCTTGCTGCCTGATGCAATATCAGAGTAATGAAAGGATCAATATGAAGACTACTCATATTCATAAGTTACAAATAAGGGAGAAAATATGTCTAGCAAATGTCACAAAAAGGCTTGCTCCTTTAGAGACCTGGAAAAGGACATCATGTTGAACATTTCAACCATGAGCGGTGCCCTTAACTCCTTACACAATGTGTTTGAATGAAAGACGGGGGTGGGGGGCAAGCTTGGGTAAAAATGCTTGCTACCAAGTATGATGACTTGAGTTTAACTGCCAGGACTCACAAGGTAAAAGCAAAGAATTGACTCTGACAAACTGGCCTCTGACCTACACACACAACACACAGATATGCAAATAGTCTAATTTTTTTAGTTTAAAGAAAATATTTTAAAATAACTATTTTAAAATATAAACACTAAGAGGTAGGAAACCACTAGAAAGCACCCTTCACATGTCACCTTACTCTACGAAAGAGATGTTTTAATGAATCCAAATGATGTCCTAGGAAGATTTCTTAATTACCTGAAACCATTGAGCATCATGATTGATTGCTTTAGACGGTGCTTCACAACCCAGCTTATTGTTAACTCATGTCTCCACGAATTCAAGTGGTTGTATATATTATGATGAGCTCTGTGTGTTTCAAATATTCTAACACTCCTTTTAAAATATAGAACAGCTGCTGGCCTGCTCACATTTTATGCATTAAACAGCCCACGAGGGACAAAGCCCTCCATTAACATGTTGAATTATTTTTAACACACATACTTCTGTCCCAAATCACGATCCCCGAATGTGGCAAGTGTCCATGTACCCAGTTTTGGGGTGCACCTGTGAACTACAAACCCAAACTGTGATACATATGCTCCCCAAAAGGCCACTCTTGCTTCATCTGGCCCACAGACTAAAATATCAAGACTGCTGAACAGAAACAAGGCCAAAAGCGAGCTGCCTCTTATATGTGGTCAATGCAGAGGTCTGGTGAAGCCTTATATTGTAAGCACATGTGCATGTTAACACAGCACAGACTCTCTTAGTAAGTCAGAATTGGAATATAAATGCAAGACAATTTTAAAGACCCAAATGAAACACCCAATGTTTTTCTAAAATTCTTCCCATAGAAACTCAATCAGTTTCTGAAGGATCGGCATTATTTTTTAATTATATACATACAACATGAATAAATGATTTAGTGAGTATATATGTGTCTCCAGATAGTTTTCCTTTAAAAACTGTATTCCATATTTTGTATTTTAACATTTAGTGGATGTTTCACATTGTAAATGACTTGCTTAAGCTAGGTGTCTCAGTTTGCACTATCCATAAGCATACCCTGACACAAGAACTACACAGCACGAAGGAGGTTTAAGAGACTGTTTCAGGCAGCACATGTGAGGAAGGAGGGACATGAACCAAAGAAGAAAGGTATCTAAACCCAATGAGGAATCACCCTGTGAACAACTGGAGCTCAGTTCTGGAATGTTCCCCCTTCAAAATCTTGGGAAAGTCATCTCAGAAGTGTCGCATAAGAGGCCAAATAGACTGGGCCATCACCTATCAGTGTATGTGCACAAACACTTGCTTGCAATCGAGTGAGCTCTTCAGCACTGGAACCATTCCTCAGACAGACCCAAAAGACTCTTTTACATGGAGTGCTATCAGAAAGCTTTAAATTCTATCCCTGCTCCCAGTAAACTTACATGGTTCAGATACAGGTGGGTCAGTGACATTATTCAAGGTCATTCTAAGCCCAGAGGACTCTGGCAACCAAAATCTATGTCACTCCCTGGCATGGTGTCTTCATGTCACATAAATCCACCTCCCTGACCCTTTACCTTTCATTCTTCCATATTCTTTTTTCATTTTCCCCTCCCTTCCTCTTCCTCTGCTAAATTATTCTCCACAAGTGTCAACTAGAAAATTAGGCACCATCATGATCCAATCTATGGGCCTGAATTAGAAAGACACCTAAGCAGAAAGTATGGGTTGCTTGAGTAACATGACATCTATCTTACCTTGACTCTGTTCTTAACCAGATTGTGGTGTGTTACATAAAATGGGGTGCTCTTTGATGTCAGCTTCAGGGGAGCTAACAAAGAGCCCTTCCATATGCCAGCCCTACCTAAAATCCTGGAAAGGACCCTCTCTATGTGTTAACCTAGTCACATACTCATGGAAAATTTGCAGAGGTAACATACTTCACCTGATTTATAGTGTGGCACCTGTGTTTTAGGTTCCTTGTCACATTCTCTCATGTCACATGGCACTGGGGTAGTTCACAAGCAGTTTTTGGACACAGTTGAGGCAGGGAAAAACATGCAGTTTGATTTTAGCAGGAAGCATTTATATAGTCAACAGTCACTACAATATGTACTAAATAGAGCTCCTCTCTGGGTACAAATTGTTCCTAGAATATTTATACCACCCTCTGCAGAGGAAGGGAGGGAGAAAGAGGAGAGGAAAGGGGGTAAAGAAAGGGAAAGGAGAGGGATAAGATTTGTCAGATCCAAAAGCTAATCCATGGAAAATTCTTCCAGTCACTAGAGATATGAAGTGGTAAGCAGAAGATTATATTCTTAATGCATACTCACGATATACTTTATGTTGTATGCATAATTATTAATGTACCATACCATGAAAATATTTTTCATATTTCTATAAGGTCCCTGGAAACTATTCTGACAATGAATAGTTTCTGCACATAAAAAAAAAACTTCAGATAATACCAAAAGCCAAATTTAACTGATGGAAGATATAAAGGTTTTTTGTTTGCTTGTTGTTTGTTTTTTTCAAGACAGGGTTTCTCTGTGTAGACCAAGCTGGCCTCAAACTCACAGAGATCCACCTGCCTCTGCCTCCTGAGTTCAGGGACTGAAGATGTGTATCATCACTGCCTGGCAAATAAATTTTTAAAAGGAAGTAATGGCTAGGTTTTTGAAAAGTTGATGGAAAGAGAACAGACTAGTGGGGTGCTTGCTTTACAAACCTTAGGACCTAAGTTCAATCCCCAGCACCCATGTAAAAAGTGGTGTGCGCTTGTCATCCCAGTACTAGGAAGGCAGAAAAAAGGTTATTTGGTATCTTCTGGCTAGCAAGTATAGTCAATTTGATGAGCCCCAGATTGCCACAAAAGACCCTTCCTCAAAGAATGAGGTAGATAGCTCTTGAGGAATAACACTCAAGGTTGACTTTTGGCCTCCAGATACACACACACACACACACACACACACACACACACACACACACACACACACACATACACTACAGAGGAATGAATCATGTAAACAATACTGAACAATGTTAAAAATATTTTCAGAGTATCATGCAACATAAAATATGATTGTACATTAGGAATTATATTCTGCTCCATCCCAGACATTAACAAAACTGAACAGTGACCCAAGATTAAGAACTGGCAGTACTCAACACTAACAAACTTAGACATTTCAAAGAACCTATGCAAGAAAATTTATTGTGATCCAAACTCACAGATCTGCCAAGATAGAAATTTGACAGAGACATCTCAAATTAGGCATGCAAAAAAAATTGCATGACCTAGCAATAATAATTAATGAAGATAAATTTCTATATGGATTAATTTAATAAAATCTCAGCCATATGAGAAGCAAGGCCTGAGTATCTTGCTATTCTCCCTATTAAAATGACTTAAACCCTTAATAATGAAAACAGCTTGGTATTGGCACAAAAACAGACAGGTAGACCTATAGAATCAAATCAAAGATCCTGATATTAATTCACACACTCATGGTCACCTGAATTTTGTCAAAGCAGCTAAAATTATAGAATGGAAAAGAGAAAGCATCTTCAACAAATGATGTTGGCATAACTGGATGCTGACATGTAGAAGATTATGGATCAATCTATATCTATTGCCATGCACAAAACATAAGTCCAAATAGATCAAAGACCTCAACATAAAACTAGCTACACTGGAACTCTTAGAAAAGAAAGTAAGAAGAACCCTTGAATAATTGGAATGAGAGACAACTTCCTGAATAAGCAACACAGACACTGACACAATTAATAAGTGGGACCTCTTGAAACTGAGAAACTTCTGTAAGGCAAAAGACACAGTCAACAAGACAAAATGGCAGACACAGAATGGGAAAAGATATTCATCAACCCCACAACTAACAAAGGACTGATCTCCAAAATATACAAAGAACTCAAGAAACTAGACACCAAAACACCAAATAACCCAATTAAAAAATGAGGTATAGATCTAATTAGAGAAGTCTCAACAGAGGAATCTCCAATGGCTGAAAGGCACTTAAGGAACTGCTCAACATTCTTAGCCATCAGGAAAATGCAAATCAAAACAACTCTGAGATACCATCTCATACCTGTCAGAATGGCTAAAATTAAAAAAAAAACACTAATAAAAGATTATGGGGAAGAGGATGTGGAGTAAGGGAAACTCTTCTCCATTGCTGGTAGGAATATGAACTTGTACAGCCACTTTGGAAACTAGTACAGCAGTTTCTCATGAAAATGGGAATCAGTATACCTCAAGATACAGCAATTACACACTTAGACATATACCCAAAGGATGCACATTCATAACACAAAGACATCTTTCAACTTTGTTCATAGCAGCATTATTTGTAATAACCCGAGCCTGGAAACAACCTAAATGCCCCCAACTGAAGAATGGATAAGGAAAACATGGGACATATACACAATTGAATACTACTCAGTGGGGGGAAATGACATCTTGAAATTTGCAGACAAATAGATGAGTCTAGAAAAAAACACCCAGACAAAGAAAGACAAACATGGTATGTCCTCACACATAACTGCATATTAGACATAGAGCAAAGGATAATCAACCTACATCCACACCCCCAGAGAAGCCAAGATTAAGGAGGATCCTAACAGAGACATACATGGACCCCCCCCAAAAGGGAAAGGACAAGATCTTCTGAGTAAAATGGGAGCATAGGGGAGGGCAGAAGTAGGTAGGAGACAGAGAAGGGAGAAGAGGAGGGAGGAGAACATGAGGGATCAGGAACGTGGAGTTGGGGGAAGGACAGAGAAGGAGAGCAAGAAAAGAGATACCTTGATAGAGGGAACCATTATGGGGTTAACAAGAAACTTGGCACTAGGGAAATTCTCAGGAATGCAGAAGGATGACCTGAACCAAGAATCTAAGCAATAGTGTAGAGACTATCTTAAAAGCCCTTCCCTTATAATGAGATTGATGATACCTTAAATGCTATCCTAGAACCTCCATCCAGTAGCTGATGGAAGCAGAAGCACAGATTCACAGATAAGCACTAAATTGAACCCCTGGATCCCAGTTGTAGAGAGGGAGGAGTGATGAGCAAAAGTGTCAAGACCATGCTGGGGAAACCCCCAGAAACAGCTGACTTGAGAAAGTGGGAGCTCATGGACTCCAGACTGACAGCTGGGGAACCAGAATAAGACCAAACTAGGCCCCCTGAAGGTGGGTGCCGATTGGGGGGCCTGGGAAGTCTATGGGGTCTGTGATAGTGGAAACAGTATTTATCCCTAATGCATGGACTTTGGTAGCACATTCCCTATGGAGGGAGACACTCTCAGTCTAGATGCAGGAGGGATGTCCATGATCCTGCCTCAAATGACGTGACAGACTTTGATGACTCCCCATGGGAGGCCTCACCCTCTCTGAGGAGTGGATGGAGGGTGGAATGGGGAGATGGTGGGAGGGATGGGAGGACAGGAGGAAGATGGAACTAGGATTGGTTTGTAAAATAAGATTCTTTTTAATTTAAATAAAAAAGATTTTAAATGACTTAAACCCTATGCAGATAAAATGGTAGGGAATTCAGCAACTAGCTAAATTAGGTAAGAAGGTGTTATTTCAGACTTTCTGAATTTTGCTATGTTTGTCAGTTTTCAAATTTTATAATTCCTTATAATTTCTTTTATCATCTTAAATAAAAATTTACTCACTTCTAAGATTGTGCTCCTTTTACATTCATTTACTCATAATGAGCTCCTAACATATGCATACTTTGCTCAAAACTTGAATGAATCCCTGGTAACAACAGCAAAAATCTGTCCTCCTGTCATAGAAACGGTACTTTTGTGGAAACTAAGAAATCCTTTTTTCTTTTTTATTTAAATTAGCAACAATATTGTTTTACATATCAATCACACTTCCCTCTCCCTCCTTTCCTCCCCTAAGTCCCACCAATCCCCTATCCCAAGCCATTTCTGCTCCCCAGAGAAGGTGAGGCCTGTCATAGTGATCTTCACAGTCAGTCATATCATTTGGAGCAGGGCCTAGGCCCTCCCCTGTGTGTCTAAGCTGAGAGAGTATACATCTATGTAGAATGGGCTCACAAAGTCAAATCATATACTATGGATAATTACTGATCCACTGTGAGAGGCCACATAGATTGCCCAGGCCTCCTAACTGACACCCACATTCAGGGGATCTGGAACAGTCCTATGCTGGTTTTCCAGATATCAGTCTGGAGTTCATGAGCCCCCCTTGGTCAGGTCAGCTATTTATGTGGGTTTCTCCAGCCTGGTCTTGACCCTTTTGCTCATCACTCCTCCCTCTCTGCAACTAGATTCCAGGAGTTTGGCTCAGTCTTTAGCTATGAGTGTCTGCTTCTGCTTCCATCAGTTACTAGATGAAGGATCTAGGAGGGCATATAGGTAGTCTTCAATCTCATTATCAGGGAAGGGTAGCCTTTTAAGGTAGCCTTTCCACTGTTGCTTAGATTGATAGTTGGTGTCATCCTTGTAGATCTCTGGACATTTCACTAGTGCCAGATTTCTCTTTAATCCTATAATGGTTCCCTCCATTAGAGTATCTCTATTCTTGCTCTCCTCTATTCTTCCACTGACTCAGTCTTCCTGCTCACTCATGTCCTCCTTTCCCCTCCTCTTCTCCCTTTTCTTTCTCCTAACTCCCTTTCCACCCCCCATGCGCCCAATTTGCTCAGGAGATCTTGTCCCTTTCCCTTTCTCTGGGGGAACATGTATGTCTCTCTTAGGGTCTTCCTTGTTCTTAGCTTCTCTGGCAATATGGATTGTAGCTGGTAATCCTTTGCTCTATTTCTCATACCATGTTTGCCTTATTATGACTGGGTTACCTCACTCAGGATGGTTTCCTCTAGTTCCATTCATTTGCCTGCACATTTTAAGATTTTTTTTTTATGCTGAGTAGTATTCCATTGTGAAAATGTACCTCATTTTCTTTATCCATTCTTCAGTTGAGGGGCATCTAGGTTGCTTACAGGTTCTGGCTATTACAAATAATGCTGCTATGATCATAGTTGAACAGAAGACAGTGTTGTATAAATGTGCATTTTTGGATATATGCCTAAGGGTGTAATTGTTGGATCTTGTGGTAAACTGATTCCTAGTTTCCTGAGGAACCACAATACTGATTTCCAAAATGGCTATACGAGTTTGCACTCCCACCAGCAATGGAGGAGTGTTCCCCTTTTCCACATCCTCTCCAGCATAAATTGTCATTGGTGTTTTTTTTTATTTTAACCATTCTGACAGAAGCAAGATGGTATCTCAGAGTTGTATTGATTTGCATTTCCATGATGGCTAAATATGTTGAGTAATTCCTTAAGTGTCTTTCAGCCATTTTAGATTTCTCCATTAAGCATTCTCTATTTAGTTCTGTACCCCACTTTTTAATTGGTTTATTTGGTGTTTTGGTGACTAGATTCTTGAGTTCTTTGTATATTTTGGAGATCACCCCTCTATCAGATGTGGGGTTGATGAAGAACTTTTTCCATTCTGTGTCTACCATTTTGTCTTGTCGACTGACAAAAGCTTCTTAGTTTCAAGAGGTCCCATTTATTATTTGTCAATCTTAGTCTCTGTGTTACTGGTGTTATATTCAGGAAGCAGTCTACTGTACCAGTTCATTCTAGGGTACCTCCCAATTTCTTTTCTAACAGGTTCAGTGTGGCTGGATTTATGTTGAGGTCTTTGATCCATTTGGACTTAAGTTTTGTGCATGGCGATAGATATGGATCTATCTGCAGTCTTCTACACTCCAGCATCCACTTATGCCAGAACCATTTGTTGAAAATGCTTTCTTTTTCATTGTATAATATTAGCTTCTTTGTCAAAAATCAGGTGCTCATAGATGTGTGGGTTAATATCAAGTTTTTAAATTAGATTCCATTGGTCTACCTGTCTATTTTTGTGCCAATATCAAGTTGTTTTCAGGACTATATCTCTATAATAGACCTTGAAGTCAAGAATGGTGATCCTCCAATTTCCTTTATTGTACAGGATTATTTATACTATCCTGGGACTTTTCTTTTCCATATAAAGTCGAATATTGTTCTTTCAAAGTCTGTGAAGAGTTGTTCTGGGATTTTGATGGGGATTGCATTGAATCTGTAGATTGCTTTTGGCAAGTTTGAAATTTTTGCTATATTGATCCTACCTATCAAAGAGCATAGAAAATCTTCCCATTGTTTGGTATCTTCTTTAATTTCTTTCTTTAAAGACTCAAAGTTCTTGTTATACAGGTCATTCACTTGTTTGATTAGAGTTACCCCAAGATATTTTATGTTATTTGTGGCTATTGTAAAGGGTGATGTTTCTCTGATTTCTTTCTCAGTGAGTTTATCATGTGTATATAGTAGGGCTACTGATTTTTTTTAGTTAATCTTGTATCTTGCCACGTTGCTGAAGATGTTTATCAGCTGTAGGAATTCCCTGCTAGAGTGTTTTGGGTCACTTATGTAACCTATCATATCATTTGCAAATAGTAAAAGTTTGATATCGTCCTTTCCAATTTGTATCCCCTTGATCTCCTTTTGTTGTCTTACTGTTCTAGCTAGAACTTCAAGTACAATATTGAAGAGACATGGAGAGAGTAGATAGCCTTGTCATGTTCCTGATTTTAGAGGAATCATGCTAAGTTTCTCTCCAAGACCTTTATCATGAAGGGGTGCTGGATTTTGTCAAAGGCTTTTACAGCATCTTGTGAGATGACCATATGCTTTTCCTTTTTCAGTTGCTTTCTATGGTGGATTACGCTGATTGATTTTTTGCATGTTGAACCATCCCTGAATCCCTGGGATGAAGCCTACTTGATCATGGTGGATGATTTTTCTGATGTGTTCTTGGATTCAATTTGCCAGTATTTTGAATATTTTTGCATCAATGTTCATGAGGAAGATTGGTCTGTAGTTCTCTTTCTTAGTTGTGTCTTTTTGTAGCATTAGTACCAAGGTAATTGTAGCCTCGTAAAAAGAGTTTGGCGATGTCCCTTCTGCTTCTATTGTGTGGAACACTTTGAGGAGAATTGGTATTAGCTGTTCTTTGAATTTCTGGTAGAATTGTGTACTGAAACCATCTGGTTATGGGCTTTATTTCATTGGGAGTCTTTTTTTTTAAAGATTTTATTTATTTATTTATTTATTTATTAGTTTATTTATTTATTGTGTATACAACATCTGCTTCCATGAATATCTGCACACCAGAAGAGGGCACCAGATTTCATAACAGATGGTTATGAGCCACCATGTGGTTGCTGGGAATTGAACTCAGGACCTCTGGAAGAGCAGTTGGTGCTCTTAACCTCTCTCCAGCCCCGCATTGGGAGTCTTTTAATGACTGCTTCTATTTCAGTAGGTCTTACAGGTCTGTTTAAATTGCTTATCTGTTCTTGATTTAGTTTTGGTAAGTAATATCTATCCAGATAATTGTCCATTTTCTTTAAATTTTCCAATTTTGTGGAGTACAGGTTTTCAAAGTATGACCTAATGATTCTCTGGATTTCCTCAGTGTCTGTTGTCATGTCCCCCTTTTCATTTCTGATTTTGTTAATTTGTATATTCTCTCTCTGCCCTTTGATTAGTTTGGATAGAGGTTTGTCTATATTGTTGATTTTCTCCAAGATTCAACTCTTTGTTACATTGATTCTTTGTATTGTTTTCCTAATTTCTACATTATTGATTTCAGCCTTCAATTTGATTATTTCCTGGTGTCTACTCCTCTGGGGTAAGTTTGCTTTTGTTCTAGACCTTTCAGTTGTGCTGTTAATTCTCTAGTGTGACTATTCTACAGTTTTGTCATGTAGGCATTTAGTGCTATGAACTTTCCTCTTAGTTCTGCTTTCAAAGTCTCCCATATGCTTGGGTATGTTGTGTCTTAATTCTCATTGAATTCTAGGAAGTCTTTATTTTCTTTCTTTATTTCTTCCTTGACTCAGGAATGGTACAATTGCGCATTATTCAATTTCCATGAGTTTGCAGGGTTTCTGCAGTTTGTGCTGTTCTTTTTTTTCCCCCTGTGGACTTTTTGTTTTATTTTGGTATATTTGTCTTATTGTGTTTTTTTGTTTGTTTTGATTTTTATTTATTTATTTTGTTGTTTTTTTATTTTTTGTTTTGTTTTGTTTTGATTTTCTTTTTATCATTTTTACTTGAATTAGAAACAAGATTGAATTATATGACAATCCCAGTTCCCTTCTCCCTCCCTTCCTCCCCTAACACCCCCCCCCCCGCAACTAAAACCCTACCTATCACATATCCTTTATTCTAATCTACACCTGACTCAAACTTTAAAGCAGGGTGGTCTGATAAGATACAGGGGGTTATTCCAATTTTTTGTACCTATTGAGGTTTGTTATATTGTGGAGTATGTGGTCAATTTTGGAGAGGGTTCCATGTGGTGCTGAGAAGAGGGTATATTCTTTTGTGTTTGGGTGGAATGTTCTATAGATGTCTGTAAAACCCAATTGGGTCATAACTTCTGTTACTTCCTTTTTGTTGTTAAGTTACTGTCTGGTGGTCCTGTCTAGTTTTGAAAGTGAGATGTTGAAGTCTCCCATTATAAGTGTGTGAGGTTTTATGTGTGATTTGAATTCTAGTAATGTTTCTTTTATGAATGTGGTTGCCTTTGTATTTTGAGACATAGATGTTCAGAACTGAGACTTCATCTTGGTGTATTTTTCCTGTGTAGAATATAAAATGACCTTCTTCATCTCTTTTGATATCTTTTAGTTTAAAGTCTAATTTGTTACATATTTGGATTGCTACACCTGCTTGTTTCTTGGGTCCAGTTGATTGGAAATCATTTCCAAACCCTTTATTCTGAGGCAATGTCTGTCATTGAAGTTGAGATGTTTTACTTGTATGCAGCAGAAGGATGGATTCTGTCTTCATATCCATTCTGTTAGCCTGTGTCTTTTTATAGGCGATTTAAGACCATTAATATTGAGGAATATTAATGACCATTGATTGTTCATTCTTTTTTGCTTTGGATACGGTGGTGGTGGTGGTATTGTGTGTGGTTTTCCACACCTCTTATGGCTGTTGATAAAGTGGGATTATCTACTGCCTATGTTTTTGTGGGTGTAAGTTAACATCCTTGGGTCGGACTTTTCCTTCCAGAACTTTCTGTGCAGCTGGATTAGTGGATATGTATTGTTTAAAACTGGTTTTGTCGTGGAATATCTTGTTTTCTCCATCTATAGTGACTGAAAGCATTTCTTGGTACAGTAGTCTGGGCTGGAATCCATGGTCTCTTAATGTTTGTAGAATATCTATCCAGGACCTTCAGGTTTTCAGAGTTTCCATGGATAAGTGAGGTATAATTCTCATAGGTCTGCCTTTACATGTAATTTGGCCTTTTTCCTTTGCTGCTCTTAATATTCTTTCATTATTATGTATGTTTGGTGTTTTGATTATTATGTGGTGAGGGGTCTTTATTTTTGTTGTCCACTATATTTGGAATTCTGTAAATGTCTTATACTTTCATTGGCATGTGTTTCTTTGGGTTGGGAAAGTTTTCTTCTATGATTTTGTTGAATATGTTTTCTGTACTTTTGAGCTGTATTTCTTCACCTTCTTCTGTACTTATAATTCTTAGGTTTCGTCTTTTCAGTGTTCCATATTTCCTGGATGTTGTGTTAGGGATTTGTTGAACTTAAGATTTTCTTTGGTCCTTAAATATATTTTTCCTACTGTATCTTCAGAGCCTGAGATTCTCTCTTCTGTCTCTTGTATTCTGTTGATTATGCTTGCATCTGTAGTTCCTGATCATTTACCCAGCTTTTCTATTTCCAGCATTCCCTCAGACTGTGTTTTTTTTTTTATTGTCTCTATTTCAGCTTTCAAACCTTGCACTGTTTGAATTGTTTCTTGCAATTTTTGGTTTGTCTTTTCCTCCATTTCCTGAATTTTGTTTTGTTTTTCCTCTATTTCTTTAAGGGATTTTCTCATTACCTCTTTGAGTGTCTCTCTCATATGTCTGTTGCTGCTTGATTGCTCCCTGGGCATATGTAAAAGTCAGTGTCCCTTGAGACTAACCTATTGGGAACATGTGAGCAGCCGAGGGACTGGGGGTCTGATACATGGGACAGATGGCACCCCCACAACCCTCCACATTCAGACCATCTTTGATGAACCCAGACTCCCACTTCCCAAGATCCTTGGGCCAGGTGACAGAGATTGAAGAAGAGCATGGGCCATCAGGTCTGGGGGACTCCCTCATTTGTGGTGCTGTTGAGGACATCTCCATTGGCAGCATCAATCACCATCCATGTCATCTTTTGAAGATGATGAGGGTTATGAAGTCAGAGTCACTTAGGAGCATCAAAGTGGTCAGGAAGCGGGACATCTGTACTTTTTAAGGAACACAAGAACTTCTCAATGGTTTGAGGCCTTTGGACATGGTTAGGTATCATTGTATTGGTCCTCTTATTTCGGGAGATGAGCCTTGACCACCATTGTCACTTCCTTTCATTGTTGGTCAACCTGTTCTTGGTCATCCTTCTGCATTGTGGGAGCAGGCAGGAATTTTAGATTTCTGGCTGGAAGTCAGATAGGTGCTTTCTCCCCTATGGGGAAGATCCAAATCCTCTTCCCATTGTAAATAATGGGTCTGGGCCTCTCCATTGGAATGTTAGAGGGTGTCCATTTGACCCAGCATGCCCTGTCCCAGTTAATTGGGAGTAAGGCATTGACCACTAAGGGGCATATCTTTCCTTGGTCCCCATCTGGGCTCATCTAGTGCAATAAGGTCACTGTTTCTCTTGATTGGGAGTTGCCTCCCATCCTCAAAACCAATGGCCCAGGTGCAAGCTCCCAGGCAGAACATACTACCTCCTCCCAGAGTACTGTCCTGTCTGCCCCTGTGTCTATCAAGCAGTGAAACTTCTTACCACCTATGAAAATGGCCCTTTTGGGGCAAAGTCCTTTAATCAAGAGGACAGTCCAGCAGGCTTGTGTTGTCGGGGTATGAGACCTTCCAATCCTACCTTTAGAAAGGCTTCTTCCATTTTTTAACAGGGCTGGAGGCTGCCCCTCCTCTAGTTTAAAGGTTTCCCCTCCACATCAAATTCTGATCTATAGTCCTTCTTCCAATGGTATCCCTTCCTGCACTGAGGGCATGGGGTAGAGGGGGCTTAGCCCCTCCTGGCCCATTAGTAGGGGGGTGTTGAGGACTCTTTTAAAATGCCCCTCCTGTCCACATCTAAAGCATGTCCCTTTTGCCAGCAGCCTTGAGGACCCTTGACCCTGGGTTGTCAGGGCCTGGGTGATAGCCTCTGTCATGGCGGTTGTGTGTACCTGTAAGGCCAGGCCCAGAGACTGGGATTGGTGTTGTTGGGTACCTACATCTTGGGAGGCTACCACCCATCTGTTCAGGGAACTGTCTTTTAATCTCACGCAGGCCATTCTATGGTCCCCATTCATCCCTTCCCATACCAGCTGTCTGATAAATTGTTCTCTGAGGTCTCTGGGCAGCAGCTTGCACCAAATGCTCTGTTGGACCCAATCTATAAACTCTAGTAATGGCTCACAGGGCTTCTGCCTCAACCCAGCTATGGGGAACCCAGTAGACCCATCATCCAGTTTACCCCAGGTATTCTACCCAGCCTTCATCACCTGATCATGATACGGCCCAGGGATCCCTGCTTGCTGAGCCTCAGTGGAGTAACTGTCTCCCATTCCCAACAGCATAGCATAGGTAGTAGGGATGGTGGGGTTAGCTTGCCTATTTGCCTCAGGTTGTACCATACATTCCTCCTTATATAAGGCACACCATTTGATAAACTTAGAACTAGGAAGGACTGCCTTAGCCACATCCAGCCAGTCCTTGGGGACACACGGATGATAGGCAATGTCCTTCAACAGGGTCTGTGCCCAAGGGGAATTAGGGCCAGCTTCCATCATGGCCTTGTGGAGCTCTTTAAGATCATTGGCCTCCCAAGGATACCAGTCTAGAGGCCTGCTGGGCCAAGGGTCAAGTTTACTGGGTATGTTTGGGTGGCCCTAGTTGCATTCTCCCGTGCCTCCTTGATTGGGTAAGCTCCACATAAACCCAGGCACCAGGTCTCAGCCTGCCATTGTGTGGTCAATCATAGGGGTCCAAGTCTGTTATGATAAATCTTTCCACCAAAGGTGCTGAGCTCCACCACCATGTGGGCAGTCTCCGCCAGATGCCAGAGTTCTGCCTACCGTGTAGATGGACAAAATAATACAGAGACATATTAGGTACAATGCTGCTTGGCCAATGACTAGGATTTCTCATCTCTTAGCTCAGTCTTATTTATCATAAATCTATATATTTTATAAGACTTATCTTATAGAGGATGCCTTTCACTGGCACCCTCTCTTGCTGGTGGCTCACATCCTGCTGCTCCAGGAGGCGAAGGGAAAAAGGGGACACTTCCTGTTTCTTCTTGCTTAAATATGAGTCTCCTTGCTATGTCACTTCCTGCCTGGATCACCACTTCTTATTACATTTCCCAGAATCCTCTTTGACTCCTAGTCCTGTCTAACTTGCTGTCTCATTGGCCAAACAGTATTTTATTCAATAATCAATAAGATGAACATACAAAGAACTACATTTCCCGTCATCTTGTACTTCCCCCATCATCCAGGTTTCGTGTATTTTCCCTGAGGGTGGTATAGAGGGAACCCAACCTCCTTGCTCCTGGGAGTGTAAGACAGGGGTCTGAAGTTATCTGGGGCAGATGGTTCAGCCCATTCCTCCTCCACATCAACTTTGGGGACTTCTTCAGTCCCTTTCCTTCTCTCTTACTATAAATGAGTTACCCATACAGAGGGTCTCGCTTACCCTGAGAGACCACTTGGCCTCGGCCAAGATTTAGGTCCTTCGTGCCCCAGGTTTGGGTGCCAGATGCAGGGTCTTAGCCTAACCACTGAAGGCTGGGCTGAGTCTGAGGAAGGATAAGTGCACTGCTTGCCCATTCCCCAACCTCCCAGATTACTGGAGACAATCAGATGCAGCAAGGAGTCTAGTCAAGCAGGAACTTGTTTATTATCCCACAGCAAGCATCTTTTAAAGCAAAAAAAAAAAAAAAACTGCAGAGAGGGAAAACAGCCAGCCAATGGTTTTAAAGGTCAGCATATCATGTGCCTAGGCATCCTATGTTTTACCTAGTGAACATAAGCTGTTCATGCAGTGACCTCATCTGGTTCAATCTAGGCAACCAATCACCCTTTTTTTATAAACAACTCAGGACCTGCCCATCTGACTTGTCCTCAGCACCATCTTTGACTGGCTCATGAGCACAAAACAAGTAAGGCTGTGGCTTTCATGAAACAGTAGTCCGTAACCACTTTGGAGGAGGGCAAATTAGACATCTGCTCTGAGTGGCCAACAAAACTGTGCTGTTGATTTTTCTTTTCATTGGTCAGAGTGCCAGTCAGAAGATCCTGTTTTCAAGTCAATGAAGTCATATCTAGACACTTTCTTAGTCCATAAGTGTTCAGAGGTTTGTGGCACAAGTTCCCATGGCAAATTAAAGTAGATGATACATAAGAAGTACAAAAACAAACAAAAAACCCAATGTGACACAAAGCTAGTTAGCTCTGCTAGATATTTCAGTAACAAAGGAATCCCTGCAAATTAAATACAACAGTCTGTTAGTTTTCCAATAACTTCAGTAATGAGTAATTTGGTGTGGAAGCACTTCAGGTCTTGGCTCTTGACAGTTTTATAGACCATAGTCAAGCTTCTCAGCAGTTTTTGGGGCAGGCGTGACTAGCAGCTAGATTATACAGACTGACTACATGATATTTACTTTTCAGAGACAGCCAGTAAACCATCTGACCAATTAGGCGGCAGATTCTTTGGGTCTCATGAAAGCTAAGAAAGACTGCATGTAAAAGCCTCAGAACACATTCAGGCTGGAGTTTCTTCTAATGTGTCTTTCATACAAGCCCTGTGAAAGACTGCCAATGACCAGTAGTCTTCATCACAGACACAAACAAAAGCACTGTGTGCCTGTGAGCAGAGAGTCCAGCCTGTCCTGTGTGATTTATGAAGACCCACACACTGGCAATCCAGGGAACATCCTTTAGAGACAGAGAGAATTGTAACAAAAACCTTTTAAATTACCAACCCTTCCTGTCACTTAGTCTGTCATTCAACTTCATCAACAATCAATATCTCAACTTTTTAAAGCACTAATTCCTCAAATGAACCTCTAATCTAGCTAACTGGCCCCTGCAACTCTGTTTCTGTTCAAACTACTGCACATGGGTCATCATTCTGCTCTCTGCCTCTCCTTCCCCATACTAAACCCCAGACCACCATCTAATGTCCATTTAAATACCTCCTCTCCATGAACAACTCTGGACCACACTCATGTCTCCTTTCTCTGACTTCCTAGGGTTGATTGTATTTATACTCACTTGATGCTAATGATGACATATAACCACTGTTAGATCCTCACGTAACTTCTTTTATATATGTCTTCTCTCACTCATAATTGGTAATCATTAATTAACTACTTTGGCTTTATACTACAAATTGAATAGATCTATCCACATGCATGTGTTGCTCCTCAATTTTTAATTCCAGAATTATCTTTCTTATATTTCAGCTAGGTTCCACCTATGTCACATCCAGTCACCAGAGCTTATGAATTCTGTCATTATTGTATCTCTTGCAACCACCCACCCTTTCCGTTCCCACTGCCAGCATCCTTGTTTAGACATTGATTTCCTTGCCTGGACTGTTTCAAAAGTCTCCCACTGGCCTTCCTGACACTAGTTTCCCCACCTCCAATCCAATCCAAACACCCAGCTAGATTAATCTTCCTAATGCAACTCTGACTCATATTACTTCTCAAAGTAAACACGCTCCATGCAATCCCATAGACTATCAAATAAAGTATAAATTGCTCACTCTGGCATAAGCTAGGCCCAAGGTAGTGAGTGCTGTGGTATGTCACCCATCCTCCTCCCCTTCACATCAAAATACTCATTCCCCTAGATGTCAGCAATTCTGACTACTGACAAGGTCACAGTTGAATCCTTTTCCAGAAATTTCCTTTGGCAATAGGAGCTATTTGTCTCAAGTTCTATCCCCTCCCAGGAGGCAACCCACATGCAATGCTGGCTGTGAGATTACAAAGGCTCAGCTCCCTTGCCTCAATCTAGAAAAAATTTGTAGTGCTATGCCAGCTTTACACAGGACCAGTTGAAGGTCGTTTTCCAACTTCATTCCAGCTTTTCCTCTACCCTATCCTGTTTCCTTCATTTTTTCAGTTATTAACCCCAAGGGAATTCCCCAATAAAACCCTATCCTGTAATCTTCATCTCAAAATCTGTGTTTAGAAGCCACAATGTAAGACACTCAAAACCCTTTCTACATAGAATTCATTTTCATTTTTCTTGGAGCCTACACTCTAGTCAAACTGGATGACCTTAAGGATACTCACACAGCACCACTCATTTGTTCACCTAAAATAGGTTGTTTAGCAAGTTACAGAATTTTTAAAAGATCTGTCTAACAGGTTATAAAAGAGTAAGCAGCCAGTAGACTACAATATGAGCACTTGCTATTGTTCAAATGTGGTTTGTATATTGGCTAAAGATTTCTGTACTGGAAGCTGGTTTCCTAATGTGACAGCATTAAGTAGTGGAACCTTTAGGGGTGGGGCTTGATGAGGGGTGAATAGGTCACTAGAGATAGAGATCAATAAATTTCTGATGGGGTCCAAGTAAGTCCACACAGAGTGGGTTATGATTTTTAATAGACTGGTCCCTTCCCACTCTCTATACTCTTGTATTTCTGCATGAAATGTCCTTCTCAGTTCACTCCCACTGTAGTATCACATCCATATTGTGTCAAAGACTAGGACTTCACCATAAGCCAACAGGACAGAATCATGTGGTCTTGAATTTTCAGCCTCCAAAGCTGTGAAGTTAAATACAATAAATAAATGTAGTTTTCACAGGCATCTAACTGTAGGTATTTTTGTCACAACAACAGAAAATGAACTAATACAGCACTAATTTCCCAGATGAGATCATAGGACAAACATAGAAGAATACTATAGACAAGGAAAAACATGGCCAGAATTCTGGAAATATGAAAACTTATCTACAAGAACATTCCAGGATGGCTGAAGGTCAAGGGGCTTGATAAATGGTAACAGAACAAGAGGTGTGAGAAATCATCAGGGCCAGAACAAGAAAGGTAAGCCTTACAGAGGGACATTTAGAGCAAGGGAAATGTCACATGGCTTACAGGAAAATAATATTTGCACTTTTAGGAAAAACCTTCCAGGTATTATGCATAGGAAAAAATAGCTGAAGTTTGAAAGGAGATGGCTATTGCAGTCATCCAAGCAAGATATAATGACACCTGACCTAATGAGACCCAATTACTATATGAAGGCTTATGAGAAGGAAGAAATTAACATCACTCCAGGTTAGTGATGTCTTTCTGGAAAATTAAATGAATACTATTCCCAAGGTCAAAGCTGAAAAGATATACACATAGGAAGAAATTATGGTTTAATATGATAAAAATAGTGAAGAATTGGGAATGCCAATGAAAATGAAGATGCAACATCCCCAAACTTATGGAATACTTTGAAAGCAGTGCAAAGAGGAAAGATCATAGCACTGAGTGACTACATGAAGAAACTGGAGAATAGTGACACTAGAGAATTAACAGCATACCTCAAAGTTCTAGAACAAAAATAAGCAAACTCAACCATGAGGAGTAGATGTCGGAAATACTCAAATTGAGGGCTGAGAACAATAAAGTAGGAAGAAAGAAAACAATATAAAGAATCAATGAAACAAAGAGTTGGTACTTTGACAAAACCAACAAGATAGACAAACCCACATCCAAACAAAACAAAGGGCAGAAAGAGTACATGCAAATTAGCAAAATCAGAAAAGAAAAGGGGGACATAACAATGGACTGAGGAAATTCGGAGAATCATCAGGTCATACTTTGAAAACATGTACTCCACAAAATTGGAAACTTTAAAGGAAATGAACAATTTTCTGAATAGATATCACTTAACAAAATTAAATCAAGAACTGATAAGCAATTTAAATAGACCTATAATCCCTAATGAAATAGAAACAGAAATCCACAGTTTCCCATCAAAAAAAAAGCCCAGGGCCAGATGATTTCAGTGCAGAATTCTAACAGAAATTCAAAGAATAGTTAATACCAATACTCCTCAAAATGTTCCACACAATACAAGCAGAAGGGTCTTTGTCAACATCTTTTTATGAGGCTACAATTACCTTGGTACCCAAGCCCCACAAAGACACAACTAAGAAAGAAAACTATGGACCAATATCCCTCATGAATATTGACACAAAAATACTCAATAAAAGACTGATAAATCAAATCCAAGAACACATCAGAAAAATCATCCACCATTATCAAGTAGGCTTCAAACCAGGAATGCAGGGATGGTTCAACACACAAAAATCCATCAATGTAAACCACCATATGAACAAACTGAAAAAGAAAAATCACATGATCATCTCACTAGATGCTGAAAAAGCCTTTGGCAAAATACAACACCCCTTCATGATAAGGGTCTAACAGAAACAGACCTAAACATAATAAAAGCAATATACAGAAACCCAACAGCCAACATCAAACTAAATGGAGAGAAATTCAGCACGATTCCTCTAAAACCAGGAATAAGACAAGGTTGCCCACTCTCTCCATGTCTTTTTGATATTGGACTTGAAGTTCTAGCTAAAGCAATAAGACTACAAAAAGGAGATCAAGGGGATACAAACTGAAAAGGAAGAAGTCAAACATTCACTATTGGCAGATGATATGATAGTTTACATAAGTGACCCAAAAAACTCTACCTGGGAAAGCCTACAGCTGATAAACACCTTCAGTAAAGTGGCAGGATACAAGATGACCTCCAAAAAAAATGAGTAGCCCTAATATATACAGAGAATAAATGGGCTGAGAAAGACATCAGAGAAACATCACTCTTTACAATTGCCACAAACAACATAAAATATCTTGGGGTAATGCTAACCAAACACATGAAAGACCTATATAGTAAGAACTTTGAGTCTTTAAAGAAAGAAATTAAAGAAGATACCAGAAAATGGAAAGATCTCCCATATTCTTGGATAAGTAGGATCAACACAGTAAAAATGCCAGTCTTGCCGAAAGCAATCAACAGATTCAAGGCAATCCCCATCAAAATTCCAGCACAATACTTCACATACCTTGAAACAACAATACTCAACTTTATATGGAAAAACAAAAAGCCTAGGATAGCCAAAAGAAACATGTACAATAAAGGAACTTCCAGAGGCATCACTATCCCTGACTTCAAGCTCTATTATAAAGCTATAATCCTGAAAACAGCTTGGTATTGTCAAGAAAATAGACAGGGAGAACAATGGACTTGAATTGAAAACCCTGATATTAAGCCACACATCTATGAGCATCTGATTTTTGGCAAAGAGCTAAAATTATACAATGGGGAAAAAAGCATCTTTAACAAGAGGTGCTGGCATAACTGGATGCTGACATGTACAAGGTTGCAGATAGATACATATCTATCACCATGCACAAAACCTCAATGTAAATCCAACTACACTGAACCTCTTAGAAGAGAAAATGGGAAGTACCCTTGAATGAATTGGTACAGAAGAAAACTTCCTGAACATAATTCCAGTAGCACACACACTGAAACCAACAATTAATAAATGGGACCTCCTGAAACTGAGAATCTTCTGTAAGGCAAAGGACACAGTCAGCAAGACAAAGCAGCAGCCCAAAGAATGGGAAAAGAACTCCACCAACCCCTCATCTGACAGAGGGCTGATTTCCAAAATATACAAAGAAGTCAAGAAGCTAGTCTCCAAAACACCAAATATTTAAATTAAAATGTGGGGTACAGAACTAAATAGACAATTCTTAGTAGAGGAATCTAAAATGGCTGAAAGACACTTAAGAAAGTGCTCAACATCCTTAGCTATCAGGGAAATGCCAATCAAAACAACTCTGAGATGCCATCTTGCTCCTGTCAGAATGGCTAAAATTAAAAACACCAATGACAGTTTATGCTGGAGAGGATATGGAAAAAGGGGAATACTCCTCGACTGCTGATGGGAGTGCCAACTTGTACAGTCAATTTGGAAATCAGTATCGCCTTTTCTCAGGAAAACAGGAATCAGTCTACCACAAGGTCCAGCAATTCCACTCTTAGGCATATACCCAAAGGATGCACATTCATACAACAAGGACATCTGTTCAACCACGTTAAACAAGCAACATTATTTGTAATAGCCAGAACCTGAAATAAACCTAGATGCCCCTCAACTGAAAAAGGGATAAAGAAAATGTGGTACATTTACACAATTGAGTACTACTTGAAATTTGCAGTCAAATGAATGGAACTTGTAGAAACCATTCTGAGTGAGGTAACCCAGTCAAAAAAAAAGACAAACATCGTATGTACTCACTCACATATGGATATTAGACATAGAATAAAGGATTACCAGTCTACAATCCATACTGCCAGAGAAGTTAGGAAGCAAGGAGGACCCTAAAAGAGACACAAATGGTCTCCTGGAGAAGGGGATAGGATCAAGATCTCCTGAGCAAATTGGGAGCATGAGGGAAGGGGGGAGGGATTTAGGAGAAAGAGAAGGGGAGAAAAGGAGGGAAGAGGAGGACATGAGGGAGAAGAAAGATTGGGTCAGGGAAAACAATGGAGGAGAACAAGAAAAAAGATACCATAATTGAGGGAGCCATTATAGGTTTAAAGAGAAATCTGGCACCAGGGAAATGTCCAGAGAACTACAAGATTGACCCAAACTAACAATCTAAGTAATAGTGGAAAGGCTACCTTAAATGCTCTCTCCTGATAATGAGATTGATGACTACCTTATATGCCATCCTAGAGCCTTCATCCAGTAGCTGATGGAAGCAGAAGCAGACCCCCACAGCTAAACACTGAGCTCAACTCCTGGAATCCAATTGAAGAGAGGGAGTAGTGATGAGCAAAGAGATCAAGACAAGGCTGGAGAAACCCACAGAAACAGCTGACCTGAACAAGGGGGAGCTCATGAACCCCAGACTGATAGCTGGGAAACCAGGTGAGACTGGCCCAGACCCCCTGGACATGGGTTCAGTTAGGTAGCCTGGGCAATATATGGGACCTCTGGTAGTGGAACAGTATTTATCCCTAGTACCCGAATGGACTTTGGGAGCCCATTCCACATAGAGACATACTCTCTCAGCCTAGACACATGGGGAAAGGCCTAGGCCCTGCTCAAAATGTGACTGACTTTGAAGGTCCCCAATGGAAGACCTCACCCTCCCTGGGGAGCAGAAAGGGGTTAGGATAGAGGTTCGGTGGGGGACAGGGGAGAAGGGGAGAGAGAAGAAACTGGGATTGACATGTAAACAAGGTTGTTTCTAATTTAAATTTTAAAAAAGGGGAAAAAGAAAAAAATGTGTGGGAAATGAATAACAAATAGGCATGGAGCACTATGTGTGAGAAGAGCTGCCTGACTAGAGATAGAGGTCTTCAGCAATGTATGTATGTATGTATGTATGTATGTATGTATGTATGTATGTATTCTCATAGAGAACTGGAGGTGAGATTGCAAAATCCAAGCGGGAAAGCAGAAGGAATCCCAGCAGAAAAAAACAGGGCCCCAGAAGCCAAGATGTTCTTCAATACAAACGATGTATTAAACAGCCTCAAATATTCTCCAGGCCAAATTAAGTAAAACCCAAAAATGTATTCACTGATTAAAAACAGCCCTGTGCTACTGATCTAAATCTCCTCTCTTACCCCCCTCACACACACACACCACCAGCCCAATCTGGAAAGTTCATTCCCACAATCAGAAACTATCTCATCTCTCAAGGCTGAGTTCTAATTACCTCACATTTGCCTGCTGATTTGCCAAACATCATCACAGGTTTCTTCCCTTACCAGTTGAGATATTGAAGGTTAAGTCTGTCTATAGCGAGAGAAAGGCCTGAGCTGCCACCACTGGAATGTCAGAGAGAGACCCAAACCAAGGCCCTAGTGTTACGATAAATCTTTCCGCCAAAAGCCATCTGAGCCCTACCGCCACGTGGGCAGTCTCCACCAGCTGCCCAAGTTCTGCCAGTAGCATGGATGGACAAATTAATACGAGACTTATATTATGTACAAATGCTGCTTGGCCAATGACTAGGATCCTTATCTATTAGCTCAGTCTTATTTATCATAAATCTATATATTTTATAAGACTTATCAGATGCCTTCCATTGGCGTCCCCCTTTGCCGGTGGATCACATAGTGCCAATGGAGGAAGAGCTGAGGGGAAAAGGGACCACTTCTTGTTTGTCCTTGTTTAAATATGAGTCTTCCTGCTATGTCACTTCCTGCCTGGAACACCACTTCTTATTACATTTCCTAGAATCCTCTTTGACTCCTAGTCCCATCTAAACTTGCTGCCTCATTGGCCAAACAGAACTTTATTCAACAATCAATAAGATAAAACATACACAGAGGTATGTTCCCCATCATCTCCTCTTTTCTGTCAAGGTAAGTGTGGACCTGTTTCTGGACCACCTTCCTCTGCCCTGCTGGGAGACACTTGAGGTCTACAGACTGCAAACTGAGGATCCCATCCCAGTGGGGTCCAGCTCACCCAGAGAATGCCAAGGCCTGGATACTAGTCCCTCCTCTATCCACGGGAAGAGGAGAGCCATCAGAATATTGGAACTGTTTGCACCCACCAGGAGGGAACATTGGTCCCGTCCTCACCAGGAGAGGAAGAAACTCCTTCTACACCCACAGGAAGAAGGGATGGGAATAAGACAATATAAAAACACATTCAACAACAGAAAAACCAATATGACACCACCGGAGTCTAGGGACTCTATACCAGCAAGACCTGAACAACCCAATGCAGATGAAGCAGAAAAGAATTATCTTAAAAACAACTTCATGAAAATGATAGAGGTCCTCAAAGAGGATATGAGAAATCCCTTAAAGAAATGGAAGAAAAAAACAAACCAAAAAATATAAGAAATCAACAAATCTCTTAAAGAAAGCCAAGAAAAAACATTCAAAGAGATGAAGGAAACAGTTCAAGACCTGAAACCTGAAATAGAGACTCTAAAGAACACAAACTGAGTGAATGCTGGAAATAGAAAAGCTGGGTAAATGATCACAAACTACACATGCAAGCATAACCAACAGAATACAAAAGACGGAAGAGAGAATCTCAGGCATTGAATATACACTAGGAGAAACAGATTCATCGACAAAAAAAAAAAAAACATTAAGTCCAACAAATCCCTAACACAAAATATCCAGGAAATATGATATACCATAGAAAGGCCAAACCTAAGAATAATAGGTATAAAAGAAGGTGAAGAAACCCACCTCAAGGTGCAAAAAACATATTCAACCAAGATCATAGAAAAAACTTTCCCAACCTAAAGAAAAGCATGCTAATAAAAGTACAAGAAGCTTACAGAACACCAAATAGAGTGGACCACAAAAAATGTACCTTTGCCACATAATAATCAAAACCCCAAACATAAAGAATAAAGAAAGAATATTAAGAGTAGCTAAGGAAAAATGTCAAGTAACATATAAAGCCAAACCTATCAAAATTACACCTGACTTTTCCATGGAAACTCTGAAAGCCAGAAGGTCCTGGATAGATGTTCTACCAACACAGGGATACCAGACTACTATGTCCAGCAAATAAAGTATTAAAAGGAAAACTCTAACCCAAGGATATCAACTACATTCACAAAAACACAGGCAATAGATGATCTCACAGCAACAAATTTCAAAAAATGGAAATGCACACACAATGCCACCAACAACAACAAAAACAAAAGGAACTAGCAATCATTGGACATCAACATTCCTTAATGTAAATGAACTCAATCAGCCTATTAAAAGACACAGGTTAACAGAATGGATATGAACACAGAATCCATTGTTCAGAAACATACCGAACCTCAAAGACAGATATTACCTCACAGGAAAGGTTGAGAAAAAATTTCCAATCAAATGTCCTAAGAAACAATCTGGTGCAGCTATCCTAATATCTAACAAAATAGGCTTCAAACCAAAGTCAATCAAAAGAGACAAAGAAGGTCATTTCATACTCATCACAGGAAAAAAAAATCCATCAAGAGGAAATCTCAATTCTAAATATCTATGCCCCAAACACAAGAGCTCACACATTTGTAAAAGAAACATTACTAAAGCTCAAACCATATATCAAGCCCCACACACTAATTGTGGTAGACTTCAATAGCCCACTCTCACCATTCAGCAAGTCTGCCTGACAGAAACTTAACAAAGAAATAATGGAACTAACCAATGTTGTGATTCAAATTGACTTAACAAATATCTATAGAACATTCTACCCAAAAATAAAAGAATATACCTTCTTCTCAGCACCTCATGGAAGCTTCTCAAAGACTGACCACAAACTCAGTAACAAAGCAAACCTCAACAGATACAAAATCAAGAGGAATAACCCCATGTATCTTATCAGATCATCATGGCTTAAAGTTAGAATTCTACTGATGGGGGAGGTCCTTCTGTATATGTTTGTCTTATTGGTTGATAAAGTACTGCTGGCCAATGGGGAAGCAAGTTAGGTGGGGTTAGGAGTTGAGGAGGATTCTGGGAAATGTAGTAAAGAGAAGTCTTGTGATCCAGGCAGGAAGTGACATAGCAGGCAGACTCAGAATATAAGCAGGGACAAGCAGGAAATCGCTTGTGAGCCTGACAAGAGAGGACAAATGCCATCGGGGTCCTTGATCTTTACAAAATATATAGATTAATGATTATGGTTGATACTTAAGACAGAGATAGCAGATAAGAAATCCTAGTCATTGGCCAGAAACACTATAATTAATATAAGATTCTGTGTGTTATTTTGGGTGCCCACATAGCAGCAGTGCTCGGGTGGCTTGGCGGAAAGATTTATCGTTACATTCAACTGCAATATTAATTTATTTGAAAGACCACAAACACATGGAAAAAGAACAATGCTCAACTGAATCAAGGAATGCTCACTGGGTCAAGGAAGAAATTAAGACTTCCTAAAATTCAATGAAAATGAAGGCACAGCATACCCAAACTTATGGGACACAATGAAAGCAGTGCTAAGAGCAAATGTCATAGCACCAAATGTTCACATAAAGAAGCTGGAGAAATCCCACATTAATGAATTAACAGAACAAATGAAAGCACTGGAACAAAAAGAAGCAAACTCATCCATGAGGAGTAGATGGTTTGAAGTAATCAAATTAAGGACTAAACTCAATAAAATAGAAACAAAGAAAACAATACAAAAAATCTATGAGACAAAGAATTGGTTCTTCTAGAAACTCAATAAGATAGACAAACTGTTATCAGAACTAACCAAAAGGCAGAGAGAGAGAGAGAGAGAGAGAGAGAGAGAGAGAGAGAGAGGATCCAAATTACCAAAATCAGAAATGAAAAGGGGGACACAACAATAGACACTAAGTAAATTCAGAGAATCATCAGGTCATACTTCAAAAACTGGTACTCCACAAAATTGGAAATTTAAAGGAAATGTACAATTTCCTGGAAAAATACCACATACCAAAATTAAATCAAGACCAGATAAACAAGTCAAATAGAGTTATAAACCCTAAGGAAATAGAAACAGTCATCAAAAGACTCACAACCAAAACAAGCCCAGGTCCAGATGGTTTCAGCACAGAATTCTAACAAAATTTCAAAGAACAGTGAATACCAATACTCCTCAAATTGTTCCACACAATAGAAACAGAAGGAACATTGCCAAACTGTTTTATAAGCCTACAGTTACCCTGATACACAAGCCACACAAAGGTGCAACTAAGAAAGAGAATTATAGACCAGTCTCCCTCATGAACATTGATGCAAAAATACTCAATAAAATACTGGCAAATTAAATCCAAGAACATATCAGAAACATCATCCACCATGATCAAGTACACTTCATCCCAGAGATGCAGGGATGGTTCAACATATGAAAATCTGTCAATGCAATCCATCATATAAACAATCTGAAAGAAAAACCTACATGATCATTTCATTAGATTCTGAAAAAGCCCTCGACAAAATCTAACATCCCTTCCTAACAAAGAACCTGGAGAGATCAGGGATACAAAGAACATTCATAAACATAATAAAGGAAATATACAATCCAACAGCCAACATCAAACTAAATGGAGAAAAACTCAAAATGATTCCACTAAAATCAGGAACAAGACAAGGCTGTACACTCTCTCCATATCTATTCAAGATAGTACTTGAAGTCCTAGCTAGAGCAATAAGACAAGCAAAGGAGATCAAAGGGATACAAACTACAAAGGAAGAAGTCAAACTTTTGCTATTTGTTGATGATATGACAATTTACATAAGTGACCCCAAAAATTCTACCAGACAACTCCAACAGCTGATAAACACCTTTAGTAATGAGGCAGGATACAAGATTAACTAAAAAATAAGTAGCCCTCCTATATACAGATGACAAACAGGCAGAGAAAAAAATCAGAAAAACATCACCCTTCACAATAGCCTTGTAGAGAAAGTGGAAGTAGCCTTTAACACATCGATACAGGAGACCACTTCCTAAATATAATACTAATAGCACAGGAACTGAGAGCAACAATTAATAAATGTGACCTCCTGAAACTGAGAAGGTTCTATAAAGCAAAGGACATGGGCAGCAAGACAAAACAGCAGCCTACAGAATAGGAAAAGATTTTCACCAACCACACCTGACAGAGGGCTGATCGCCAAAGTATACAAAGAACTCAAGAAACTAGACACCAAACTACCAAATAATCCAGTTTAATAAAAACGGAGTACATGTATAAACAGAGGATTCTCAACAGAAGACTCTCAAACAGTCAAAAGATACTTAAGGAAATGCTCAGTATCCTTAGTCATCAGGGAAATGCAAATCAAACAACTCTAAGATGTCTTCTTACACTGATCAGAATGGCTAAGCAAAAAACACTGATGACAGCTTATGCTGGAATGGATGTGGAGTAATAGGAACACTCCTCCATTGCTGGTGGGAATGAAAACTTGTACAGCCACTATGAAAATCAGTATGGCAATTTCTCAGAAAATTATGAATCAATCTACAATGCATTGCCACTTTTGGCCATATACCCAAAGGAGTCACACTCACACCACCAGGGCATTTGCTCAACTATGTTCATAGCAGCATTATTCATAATAGCCAAAACTTGGGAACAACCTAGGTGCCACTCAACCAAAGAATGGATAAAGAAATTGTCATACATTTATACAATGGAGTAGTACTCAGTGGTGAGAAACAATGACATCTTTAAAATGGCAAGCAAATGGACAGAACTAGAAAAAAACATCCTGAGTGAGGTAACCCAGATCCATAAAGACAAATATAGTATGTACTCACTCATAAGTGAATACCACACATAAAGCAAATTATAACCAGCCTACAATCCATAACCCCAGAGAAGCTAGAACCCTCTGCCAGAATCAGATGGAAGCAGATGTGGAGATCTATAACTAGCCATTAGGCCAAGTTCCTGGAGTACAATCAAAGTGAGGGAGGAGCAATAACAACAAAGGAGTCAACCCACAGAATCAACTGACCAGAGCTAGTAACAGATTACTGACTCAACACTGTCAACTGAGCAACCGGCATAGGACAGAACTAGGACCACTGAATACAGGTGACAGTGGTGTGGCTTGGGCAATATATGAAGAAGCCACTGACAGTGGGACCAAGCTCTAACTATAATGTGTAAACTGGCTTTGTGGAGTCCATCCTTTATGGAGAGATACCTTGCTCAGCCTAGACATGGGTACGGGGTTGTCTTGGTCCTGCCTCAAAGAGGTGTTGGGACAGACTTAGTTGACACCCTAGGGGAGGCCTTACCCTCTCTGAGAAGCAGATAGAATGTAGGATAGGGGGAAGGAGGTGAGAGTGGGAGGAGGAACTGGGATTGGAATATTAAAAAAAAGTCTGTCTACATATCTTGGCACCACTTTATCACAGTACCAAGTAGAAACTATAGGTCCAGGAAAGAAACTAAATTCGTGTGTGGCTGGAGAGTGGGGTGTCATGAAAGAAGAGAGTCAAAGGGTGGAATGTGCTTGCAATAGCTGTCTTTGGGCTGACATAGTGCTGGCCATGTCGGCAGTGCCAGGTGGAGCAGAGACATACCTACTCGAGATGGTCTTCTCCATACATATAAATATGATGTGTTAAATGACAGTGACAAGGCCTCTCTGCCTTTTCACTGTTATTAATGTCCAGACTGGAGCAAAACATCTCTCTCTTCCAAAGCCTGGCTGACCTTACTGACTCAAAAAGGGAGGCCCTGAATAGCCCTTGATAAGCAGACACTTGTCTTCTGCTTTTATTTTTCATTTGAATAGGCACAACTGCCAGTTTCACTTACCCTCTCATATTTAATGAGCCTGTTTTGTTTTATCGGTGCTTCAAACAAGCTGACAGAGAAGAGGCGGTTGCACGCAGCCAGCATGAAGCAACTTGCTGAGCCCTCTGTGTGAGGTTGGAGGCTTGCTTTGCTTCACCCACTCAGACCTACTTTTCCATGACTCCCTTTTCAAACACAGATCAAAACCCAAACCAGTAGAGGAGAATTCTTCATCATCCAATGTGTCAACAGAAAAGAGTTTCATGGCAGCTTGAAGGAGATGCAGTTGCCAACACACTATGAACATGACAGTTATGTGGTAGCTTTTGAAGATAGTCAACTCAGAGCTTCAAAATCTGGCTTCACAGTTGTGTGAGCAGGAGTTATTCAGCCCTTCCTCCACTCTTGCCTAAGCAACATTCCTCTTAAGGCTTCAAGATTTCTTGGCATTTCAAACACTGGCAAATATTTCCTGAGTGCCCAACAGAGGTTTTTTTTTGTTTTTTGTTTTTTTTTTTGTCGTTAACAGTGGTGATGCTCAACATTGGTAACAAATATGCCTTTAAGCTATATTTTTTTCTCAATTGGAGGGGGTAATAGGGTGGTGAAAGCCAGTATTAACAAAGAGAGAAACTCCCAGCAGCTTGAATCTGAAATATGTTGCTTGAAGAAATGTCAGGTCAGTAAGAAGTAAGCAAATACCCACTAGCAGAGCCACTCCCGGTGGCCTCTGCACTCACCACTGTCATTTTATCACTGCTCTCACATTAATACTGCTTATAGCACCCCACACTTCTCTCCTGGGTGGCTTTACACTTGTGTTGTGGTTCCCACCAACAGTCCTGAGTGGACAGAAATAGGTGATCACCTTCATGCCAGTCTACCTGACAAGAGTCCAAGGTCATAAGGCACCATGAAAGTAGAAGCAGCTGTCAAGGGAGAATTTCAGGTGGGACAAAGAGTCACACACATCTGGAGATCTGGAAGGAAATTGTGGATTTAGTCCAACACCAGAATTTTACATGATTAAAACAATGTTTAAACAAGTGGAGACATGGGAAAGCTTTGCCAAGATTGCATCCTGGTGCCTTCTCAGAATGCTTTATTTTCTGTGTGTTGAATATATTTTTAACAGCTACAGCCTATAACTTGTCACAATGTAATAGCACGCTGTGTTTAACTATCTTAATCATCCCAAACCACATTGCTCACAACTGTTGGCCTTCGAGGGGAAAATGGGTAGAAGTTAAACAATTGAGATAGAAATAAAATTTACCAAACACCAATTACACATAAAAATTGAGGGGCTTTTTTATTAAGCCAAAAGCACCTCTCCTCTACCTAGTCATGCTTCTGATGGGTGGGATTTAATGGGTGCTGACTGCACAGGGTCTTCACAACAACTGTAAATTAAAACCATTTATCCCATTTGAGAAATGAGGAAACAAGAGCCTGAAGCTCTTAAGTAACTTTCCCAAGGTCCTGTAAGTCTATAGGAAATTTAATCCAAGCTGTCCATCTCCAAAGGCTCCAATTAACCTGATATGGCACTGCCTAGGAATAGGCTTAACATACAGATTAAACAATGTGCAAAACAGTGTTTTACAAACTGATTTCCCAGAGATGATTAAAACAAAGACTTCCTATACACAAAATCTGAGGCATTTCTTTTCTTATAACTTGTCATAGAACTGCTAGCTTAAACCAGAATAAACCAGTGTTTTACTTTTCAAGATATTTAACTAATATGTTGCATTTTAATTAACCAGCTAATTTTTATATAATTAACATGGCTGCTTCTACTCATAAAACATTAACTATATAATCATATCTTTCAAAAATTTGGATTTTTCTTCCAGATGATTATTTCATTTTAAAGATTTGTTTTCATGACAGGTGCATGTATATGCCCACAGATGCCGGAAAAGGAATCCGGACTCCCTATAACTGGTGCTGCAGGTGGTTGTGAACTGCTCTATGCAGGTGCTGGCAAACAAACTCGGGTCCTCTGGAAGATCAATGTGTACTTTAACCACTGTACTATTTCTCCAGCTCTGTGATGATTTCATTTTCAGGGTACTAACCTAAGCATATGGATCTTTAGACATTGTTCATAATTTATTCTATTTCTAATCACTTCTTAGTGGAAATTATGCTTAGCTAGAATAAGTCAGGCAGATTGGACAAAAAGAAATACTTTCCAATAGTGGCTACTTAATTAACAGTGTGGAAGGAATTGTAATATAGGGTGAAACCTTCTGAAAACAGAATCAATTTTTAGTTGGTTAAATTAAGAGATGGCTTCTTTTCCCAATATTTGTCCTTTTAAGTTGCTTCCAGGTAGGATGATGGAATAGATGCTGCTCCTTGTGAGCCAGGAAAGAAGTTAAAAGTTAAAGGGAAAGTGTGGAGAAAAAGACAACCCAGAGGCCTTTGTCAGAGAAAGTATCATGGACAGCTCCACCAAGGTGACTTCTTCCTAAGGCAGTTGGTCTGCTCTTTGCTGCATCACTCTTGGATTCAACAGTGTTGGTTGCTCAGTAAGAGAATCCTCCCTCTCCTCAAGGAAACAAAGATATACCAACCAACAGATATACAAATAGTACCATACAGACACACAAACCTAGTGCAATGGAAACTCCCTGGAATCTTTGAGGGTGACCCTTATAGTAGATGACTAATTCGGGTTCCTAGTAGTGAGAGTTATGGAGCCTGAATCAGCCATCTTCTGTAAGCAGGCAAGGCTTCCAGTAGAGGGACTGGGTCACTAATGCAGCCACAAAACTTTCAACCTACAATCTGTCCTGACTACAAGATGTGCTGGGTAGTGCAGAACCTGTGGGAGTGACCAACCAATGATGGGTCCAACTTGAGACCCACACTATGAGAAGGAGTTCAAACCAAACACTGCCTGGATGGCTAGGAACCAGGGGCTGGTTAATCCAGAGATCTAGGACAATACCAAACATGGTTGGCAAAAAAAAGTCAATGAAATGATCCCTAGTGATATTCTGTTATACTTGTAGATCAGAGACTAGCATAATGGTCATCAGAGAGGTTCCATCTAGCAGCTGATGGGAGCTGATGCAGAGACCCAGAGCCAAAAATTAGGTGGAGTTTGAGGAAACTTGTGAAAGAGGGGGAGGAAGAATAATAGGATCCAGAGGGGGTCAAGGACACCAGGAGAACATGGGCCACAGAATCAACTAAGCAGGGCTAATAGGGGCTTACAGAGAGTGAAGTGACAATCAGGGAGGCTGTATGGGGCTGACCTGCATCCTCTACATTTATGTTATGGTTGTGTAGTTTGTGTTCTTGTGGGACTCCTAACAGTGGAAGTTGGGGTATCTCTGACTCTTTTGCCTGATTTTGGAACCCTTTTTCTCCTACTAGGTTACCTCATCCAGCCTTGATATGAGGGGACATGCCTAGTCTTAGTGTAACTTGTTATGCCATGTTCAGTGTATATCCCTGGGAGGACTACTGTTTCCTGAAGGAGGGAGAAGTGGATCTGGGGGAAAAGGGATGTGGGAGAGAGGCTGAGAGGAGTGAGGGGAGAGGAAACTTCAGACAGGATCTAATAAGAGAAGAAGAAAGAAAGAAAGAAAGAAAGAAAGAAAGAAAGAAAGAAAGAAAGAGGGATGGAGAGAGGAAGGGGGAGGAGATGAAGAAGAAGAAGAAGAAGAAGAAGAAGAAGAAGAAGAAGAAGAAGAAGAAGAAGAAGAAGAAGAAGAAGAAGTCTTATGAGAGACACTGACTCTAGGTATCCTGTTCTCAAACACATTTAAAGAGAAGAAAGTTTCAAAGTTTTATGTTTACAAATAATAAATGATGTTAAAAAGATACAAACAAGCAGGTGAATTCAATATAGGAACTGGAGAAGAATGTCTGAAAGGTCAGTAATGTATGGGAAAAACAGGATTGTAGATGAAAAGATCAGCAACATGGGAAAAGTTCAGCAAGGAAACAGGGATTTGGGGAAAAAGACAAAAGCATTATAAATGAAAAACCCAATGAACTATATAAAAATACACAACAGAAAGCATTGTTAATAGACTTGAACATGCAGAAGAAGGAATATCGGGGACCAAAGATTAAATACAACACTTAGATGCCAATAAGGAAAATAGTAACATGTGGGTGTAAGAAAAATATGCAGAAACTCAGATGTAACTAAGAAATCAGATCTAAGAACCTATGAGGCAGAAGTATCTGAAGTAAATCCTAAAATATCATAGCATAACTTTTTACAAATCTAAAAAAGAAATTACATTCAAGTAGAAAAAATTTTCAAAACCTCACATACAAATAAGCCAAGAAGAACCTCTCTTTGACATACTATAGTTTAAAAAATAGAAAGTAAATAACATTAAAATGTTATAAGGGAAAATCATCAGCTCATCTATAAATGTAGAAACAGCAGACTAATGTGCAATCCCCACCAATGGATATAAAAGCCAGGGAAACATGGAATGATATGTGAATTACATTTCTTGAGCTCTGAAAGTAAATAACTATAAACCAAGTTTCTTGTATGCAGCAAAGGTGTCTTTTAAAATTGACAGAGGCTTGGAGTCTCCTTATCTGAGGATTGCACCTAGTCTCATCCCATTCACTGAATCCCCCAGATATCTTGGGGCAGACCAAACCATCCAGTGCCATTGGAGTTTTGGACCCACTGGAAGAAGGGATGGGAAGACAACAGTATAAGAATGCATTCAACAACAAAAGACTTATATGACACCACCAAAGACTAGGGATTCTACACCAGGAAGACCTAAACATCCCAACACAGATGAGGCAGAAGAAGATGACCTTAAAAACAGCTTTATAAAGATGACAGAGGCCCTCAAAGATGAAATGAGAAAGTCCCTTAAAGAAATGGAAGAAAAACAAACGAAAATGCAAGAAATAGAGGAAAAGACAAACCAAAAATGCAAGAAATAAGCAAATCTCTTAAAGAAAGCAAGGAGAGCCAAGAAAAAACAATCAAACAGGCGAAGGAAACAATACAAACAGTTCAAGACATGAAAACTGAAATACAGACAATAAAAAACACAGACTCATGGAATACTGGAAATAGCAAATCTGGGTAAACAATAAGTAACTACAGATGCAAACAAGAGATGGAAGAAAGAATCTCAGGTGTTGAAGATACACCAGGAGAAATAGATTCAAGGACCAAAGAAAATGGTAAATTCAACAAATCCCTAACACAAAATATCCAGGAAATATGGGACACCATGAAAAGACAAACCTAAGATTAACAGGTATAGAAGAAGGTGGAAACAAAAAAACAGCTGAAAGGTGCAAAAAACATATTCAACAAAATCATAGAAGAAAACTTTCCCAACCTAAAGAAAGACATGAATATGAAAGTACAAGAAGCTTACAGAATACCAAATAGACTGTACCACAAAAATATGTCACCTTACCACATAATAATCAAAACACAAAACATAAAGAAAGAATATTAAAAAAGACCAAGTAACATATAAAGGCAAACCTATCAGAATTACACCTAATTTCTCAATGGAAACTCTGAAAGCCAGAAAGTCCTCAATAGATGTTCTACAAACACTAAGAGACCATGGATGCCAGCCCAGACCACAATACCCAGCAAAGCTTTAAGCCACTGTAGATTGAGAAAACAAGATATTCCATGACAAACCCAGATTTAAACAATAAAAATCCAGGCCTACAAAAAGTACTGGAAGGACTTCCTTCTGTTCCCGGTGACCGATCTGCCAGGAGGATCCCTATGGAGGCCTAACTCCTGCAGAGTGAGCAGACTACGAGGAGAGGCAAGACCATCCAGAGCTTCGGACATTGAATTCCTGGCCCCCACACACTACAGAGTAACAAGAAGAGATAGAGAGATCCTTCCTGCACTCACTGGAAAAAGATATGGGAAGAAGACAGAATAAGAACTCGCTCAACAACAGAAAGACCAATATGACACCACCAGAATCTAGGGACTCCACTCCAGCAAGACCTGAAAAGCCCAACATAGTGCATGAAGATGAGATGGACCTCAAAAATTATCTCAGCAAGATGATAGAGACCTTCAAAGAGGAAACAAGAAAATCCCTTAAAGAAATAGAAGAAAAAGCAAGCAAAAAATTACAGGAAATAGAGGAAAAGACAAACCAAAAAATTCAAGAAATAAACAAATCTCTTAAAGAAGCTAAAGAAACCCAAGATAAAACAACCAAACAAGTGAAGGAAGCTCTTGAAACAGTTCAAAGCATGAAAGCTGAATTAGACACAATAAAGAAAACACAGAATGAGGCAATGCTGGAAATGGAAAGACTGGATAAATGATCAGGATCTAAAGACGTGAGTATAACTAATAGAATCCAAGAGACAGAAGAGAGAATCTCAGCTATTGAAGACTCGCTAGAGGATATACATTCATCAACCAAAGAAAACCTCAAGTCCAACAAATCCCTAACACAAAATATCCAGGAAATATGGGACACCGTGAAAAGACCAAACCTAAGAATAATAGGTGTAGAAGAAGGTGAAGAAACACTGCTCAAAGGTACAGAAAACATATTCAACAAAATCATAGAAGAAAACTTCCCCAACTACAGAAAGATATGCCTATGAAAGTACAAGAAGCTTATAGGACACCAAACAGACTGGACCACAAAAAGAAGTCCCCCCGACACATAATAATCAAAACTCCAAATCTACAGAATAAAGAGAAAATATTAAGAGCTGCAAAGGAAAAAGGCCAAGTAACATATAAAGGCAAACCAATTAGAATCACACCTGACTTCTCAATGGAAACTCTGAAAGCCAGAAGGTCTGGGATAGATACCCTACAAGCACTAAGGGAACATGGATGTCAACCCAGACTACTGTACCCAGCAAAACTTTCAATCATTATAGATGGAGAAAACAAGATATTCCATGACAAAAACAGATTTAAACAATACATATCCACAAATCCAGCACTACAGAAGGTTCTGGAAGGAAAACTCCAACCCAAGGAACATAACTACATGCACAAGAACACAGGCAATAGATAATCTAATTTTGCCAAACACAAAAAGAAGCAGGAGGGCAAAATCCACACACAATGACAACTCCAACAATAAATCCAAAACAAACAAGAACCAATGAACAATGGACATTAATATCCCTAAATGTCAATGGTCTTAATTTACCCATAAAAAGATATAGGCTAACAGAATGGATACGAAGACAGAATCCATCCTTCTGCTGTTTACAAGAAACACACCTCAACTTCAAAGACAGGCGATACCTCAGAGTAAAAGGATGGGAAAAGATTTTCCAATCAAATGGCCTCAAGAAACAAGCCGGTGTAGCAATCCTAATATCTAACAAATTGGACTTTAAACTAAAATCAATCAAAAGAGATGAAGAAGGGCATTTCTTACTCATCACAGGAAAAGTCCATCAAGATGAAATCTCAATCCTGAACATCTATGCTCCAAATACGAAGGCACCCACATTTGTGAAAGAAACATTACTAAAGCTCAAACCACACATAAAACCACACACACTTATAGTAGGAGACTTCAACACCCCCCTTACACCATTGGACAGAACCACTAGACAGAAACTTAACAAAGAAACAAAGGATCTGAAAGAAGTTATGACCCAACTGGGTTTAACAGATATCTATAGAACATTCCATCCAAACACAAAAGAATATACCTTCTTCTCAGCACCACATGGAACCTTCTCAAAAATTGACCACATAGTTGGCAGCAAAGAAAATCTCCACAGTTACACAAGTATTGAAATAACCCCCTGTATTTTATCAGACCACCATGCATTAAAGCTGGAATTCAACAGCAATATGAATTGCAGAAAACCTACATTTGCGTGGAAAATGAATAACTCCCAATTGCACCATTCCTGGGTTGAGGAAGAAATAAAAAAAGAAATTAAAGACTTCCTAGAATTTAATGAGAATGTGGACACAACATACCCAAACTTATGGGACACCCTGAAAGCAGTGCTAAGAGGGAAGTTCATAGCACTAAGTGCTCACATGAAGAAACTGGAGGAAAGTCACATTAGAGAATTGACAGAACAACTGAAAGCTTTAGAGCAAAAAGAAGCAAACACACCAAGGAAGAGTAGACGCCAAGAAATAATCAACCTGAGAGCCGAAATCAACAAAGTAGAAACTAGGAAAACAGTACAAAGAATCAATGAAACAAAGAGTTGGTTCTTTGAGAAGATCAACAAGATAGACAAACCTCTAGCCAAACTAATCAAAAGGCAGAGAGAGAGCATGCTAATTAACAAAATCAGAAATGAAAAGGGGATATAACAACGGACACTGAGGAAATCCAGAGAATCTTTAGGTCATACTTTGAAAACCTGTATTCCACAAAATTGGAAAATCTAAAGGAAATGGACAGCTTTCTGGATAAATATCACTTACCAAAATTAAATCAAGATCAGATAAACAGTTTAAATCGACCTATAACCCCTAATGAGATAGAAGCAGTAATCAAAAGCCTCCCAACCAAAAAAAGCCCAGGGCCAGATGGCTTCACTGCAGAATTCTACCAGAAATTCAAAGAAGAGCTAATTCCAGTACTCCTCAAACTGTTCCGCACAATAGAAGCAGATGGGATATTGCCAAACTCTTTCTACGAGGCTACAATCACTTTGATACCCAAGCCACACAAAGATAAGACTAAGAAAGAGAACTACAGACCTATATCCCTCATGAACATTGATGCTAAAATACTCAATAAAATATTGGCTAATCGAATCCAAGAACATATCAGAAAAATCATCCACCACGATCAAGTAGGCTTCATCCCAGGAATGCAAGGATGGTTCAACATACGAAAAACCATTAATGTAATCCACCATATAAACAAACTGAAAAAGAAAAACCACATGATCATCTCACTAGATGCTGAAAAAGCCTTTGACAAAATCCAACATCCCTTCATGATAAAGATCTTGGAGAGAACAGGAATAACAGGAACATATCTAAACATGATAAACGCAATATACACCAAACCAATAGCCAACATCAAACTAAATGAAGAGAAACTCGAAGTTTTTCCTCTAAAATCAGGAACAAGACAAGGATGTCCACTCTCTCCATACCTCTTCAATATTGTACTTGAAGTTCTAGCTAGAGCAATAAGACAAGAACAGGAGATCAAAGGGATACAAATTGGAAAGGACAAAGTCAAACTTTCACTATTTGCAGATGACATGATAGTCTACATAAGTGACCCAAAAAACTCTACCAGGAAACTCATACAGCTGATAAACATCTTCAGCAAGGTAGCAGGATACAAAATTAACTCAAAAAAATCTGTAGCCCTACTGAATACAGATGATAAACTCAATGAGAAAGAAATCATGGAAACATCACCTTTCACAATATCCACAAGCAACATAAAATATCTGGGGGTAACACTAACCAAAAAAGTGAAAGACCTGTACAATAAGAACTTTGAGACTTTAAAGAAAGAAATTAAAGAAGATACCAGAAAGTGGAAAGATCTCCCATGCTCTTGGATAGGCAGAATTAACATAGTAAAAATGGCAATCCTACCAAAAGCAATCTACAGATTCAACGCAATCCCTATCAAAATCCCAACACAGTTTTTCACAGACATTGAAAGAACAATACTCAACTTTATATGGAAAAATAAAAAACCCAGGATAGCCAAAACAACTCTTTACAATAAAAGATCTTCTGGAGGCATCACCATCCCTGACTTCAAGCTCTACTATAGAGCCATAGTTCTGAAAACAGCTTGGTATTGGCACAAGAATAGACAGATAGACCAATGGAATCGCATTGAAGACCCAGATATTAATCCACTCACCTACAAACACCTTATTTTTGACAAAGGTGCTAAATCCATACAATGGAAAAAAGATAGCATCTTCAACATATGGTGCTGGCACAATTGGATTCAGACATGCAGAAAATTGCAGATTGATCCATACCTGTCACCATGCACGAAACTTAAGTGCAAATGGATCAAAGATCTCTCCATAAATCCAGCCACACTGAATCTTCTAGAAGAGAAAGTGGGAATAACCCTTGAACAAATTGGCACAGGAGAACGATTCCTGAACATCACGCCAGAAGCACAGACACTGAGGTCTGCAATCAATAAATGGGACCTCCTGAAACTGAGAAGCTTCTGTAAGGCAAAGGACACAGTCAGTAAGACAAAACGACCACCCACAGAATGGGAAAAGATCTTCACCAGCCCCACATCTGACAGAGGACTGATTTCCAAAATATACAAGGAGCTCAAGAAGCTAGCCACCAAAACACCATACAATGAAATTAAAAAGTGGGGTGCAGAACTAAACAGAGATTTTTCAACAGAGGAATCTGAAATGGCTGAAAGACACTTAAGAAAGTGCTCAAAATCCTTGGCCATCAGAGAAATGCAACTCAAAACAACTCTGAGATACCACCTCACACCTGTCAGAATGGCTAAAATCAAAAATACCAATGACAACCTATGCTGGAGAGGTTGCGGAGAAGAAGGAACACTCCTCCATTGCTGGTGGGAGTGTGAACTTGTAAGACCACTTTGGAAATCAGTATGGCGGTTGCTCAGAAAAATGGGAATCAATCTACCTCAAGATCCAGCCATTCCTCTCTTGGGTATATACCCAAATACTGCATGTCCATACAACAAGGACATATGTTCAACCATGTTCATAGCAGCATTGTTTGTAATAGCCAGAACCTGGAAGCAACCTAGATGCCCCTCAACTGAAGAATGGAAAGAGAAAATGTGGTACATTTATACAATGGAGTACTACTCAGCAGAAAAATGCAATGGAATCTTGAAATTCACAGGCAAATGGATGGAACTAGAAGAAACCATCCTGAGTGAGGTAACCCAATCACAAAAAGACAAACAAGGTATGTACTCACTCATATATGATTTTTAGACATAGAGCAAAGGTTTACCAGCCTATAATCCTCTTCTCCAAAGAAACTATAAATCATGAATGACTCTAAGGGACAAATGGACCCCAGGAATGGGAAGTGGCATAAACTCCCGAGCTAATTGAGAGCATGAGGGTAGGGGAGTGGGTGCTGCCACAATAAGAGCACAAGAAGAAGAGGAGAGGAGAAGAAATGGAGGAGCAGATATATTGAGTTGGGGGAAGAATAGAGGAGAGAGAGCAGGATGAGAGATACCATATCAGAGGGAGCCACTATAGGTCCGAGAAGAGATCTGGAACTAGAAAGATCTCCAGAGACCTACAAGGATGACACGATCTGACAGTCCAGGCAGTGGAGGAGAGGATGGCCTAGAAGCCCCTCCCCTAGAATGAGAGTGATGACTACTCTCTATGCTATCCTAGAGTCCTCATCCAGTGGCTGATGGAAGCAGAGACAGACATACACAGAAATACACTGAGCTGAATTCTGGAACCTAGTTGAAGAGAGGGAGGAATGAAGAACGAAGGGGTCTGTACCAGGTTGGAGAAACCCACATAAACAGTTGGCCTGAAAAAGGGAAAGCATATCGACCCCAGATGCTCTTTGGGAGGCCAGTACAGTACTAATCCAGCCCCCTGATCATGGATGCCATCGGGGAGGCCCCTGGACTCCTGGGAGCCTCCGGAGGTGGACTGGCTTTTTGCCCTGCTGTATGTGGGGGACTTCGAGAGCCCATCCCACTTGAAGGGATGCACTCTGTCTCTGAACACATGGGGAGGGACCCAGGCCCAGCACAGGAAGATTTGGTGGACTTGGTGGAGCCCCGGTTGGGGGCCCTACCCTGCCTGGGGAGTGGTGGGTGGATGGGGTGGGGGGTAGGTTGGAGGTGGGGGAGAAGGAATGGGGGTAAGGGGAGGGAGAGGGGAATTACATGTGAAACAAGCCTGTTCCCTAACTTGAATTAATAATAATAAAAAGAGAGAAAAAAATAGAAAAAAAAAAAAGAAGTTCCACAAGCATAGTTGAAACTTACTGGAGAGAAGAGAAAAAGGATCACACCTGAATTTGAAATGTCTGATTTTAGAGAGGTATTAACTTCAAAATACAGCTCATATGGAGAGGTATCCTGGTAGTCAATAGCCAAAGAATACAACAAAGTCACAACACACAACAAATTTCACACAACATATTTAAAAAAAAAAAAAAAAAAGTACTGGAAGGAAAACTCCAACACAAGGAAATTAGCTGAACTCACAAAAACATAGGCAATAGATAACCTACTTTACCAAAAGTCACATAGGGTGGGGAATCACATATAATACCACCACCAACAACAAACCCAAAACAAACAAGAATCAACAATCAATGGTCATTAATATCCCTCAACATCAATGGTCTTAACTCACCTATAAAAAGACACAGAGTAACAGAATGGATATGAAGAGAGAATACATCCTTGTTCTGCATATGAGAAACATACCACAACTTCAAAAACAAACATTACCTCGGAGTAAAGCGTTCAGAAAAGATTTTCCAATCATAATGACCTAAGAAAAAAGCTGGTGTAGCTATCCTAATATCTAACAAATTAGACTTCAAACTAAAATCAATCAAAAGAGATGAAGAAGGGAATTTCATTTCTGTCACAGGAAAAATCCATCAAGATAAAGTCTAAATTCTGAACAAATATGCTCCAAATACAAAGGCATCCACATTCCTAAAAGAAACATTACTAAAATTCAAATTACACATAAAACCCCACACTTTTAAGTGGGAGACTTTAATACCCCACTCTCACCACTGGACAGGACTACCAGACAGAAACTTAAAGAAATAAATGCACATTCATACAACAAGGACATCTGTTCAACGATGTTCATAGCAGCACTATTTGTAATAGGCAGAAACTGGAAGCAGCCTAGATGCCCCTCAACCAAAGAATGGATAGAGAAAATGTGATAGTACACAATGGAGTACTACTCAATGGAAAAAGGCAATGGAATCTTGAAATTTGTAGGAAAATGGATGGAACTAGAAGAAACCATTCTGAGCAAGGTAACCCAATCACAAAAAGACAAACATGGTATGTACTCACTCATATGCGGATTTTAGACATAGAATAAAGGATTACCAGCCTAAAATCCACACTGCCAGAGAAGCTAGTAAACAAGGAGGACCCTAACCAAGACATACATGGTCTCCTGGAGAAGGGGAAAGGGTCAAGATCCCCTGAGCAAATTGGGAGCACAGGAAGAGGGGGAAGGGAGCTAGGAGAATGAGAAGGGAAGAAGAGGAGGGATGCAGAGGACATGAGGGAGCAGAAAGGTTGAGTCAGGGGAAGAATAGATGATAATAAGAATGGAGATACCATAATAGAAGGAGACATTTTAGGTTTACAGAGAAATCAGGCACGAGGGAAATGTCTGGAGATCTACAAAGATGACACCAGCTAACAATCTAAGCAACAGAGGAGAGGCTACCTTATATGCCCTCCCCTGTTAATGAGATTGATGACTAACTTATATGCCATCCTATAGCCTTCATCCAGCAGCTGGTGGAAGTAGAAGCAGACACCCACAACTAATCACTGAACTGAACTAGAACCCAGATGCAGAGAAGGACGAGTCAAGAGCAAAGGGGTCCAGACCAGGCTGGAAAACCCACAGAAACAGCTGACCTGAACATTGGGGAACTCTTGCTCCCCAGACTGATAGCTGGAATACCACCATGGGACTGATCCAGACCCCAGGAACATGGGTTTCTCCGAGGAAACCTCAGAAATCTACAGGACCTCCTGTAGTAGTTTAGTACTTATGCCTAGCATAGGTGTGGACTTTGGGAGCCCACTGAGTACCCCCTGAGTCAAACACACGGGGGTGGGCCTAGGCCCTATCCCAAAGGATACAATAGACTCTGATGACACCCTATGGAAGGCCTCACCATCCAGGGGGAGCAGAAAGGATGTGATAGATAGGGTTTTAGTTTGGGGGGGATGGTAGGGGAGGACAGGAGAGAGAAGGGAACTGGGATTGTCATGTAAAACAATCCTGTTTCTAATTCAAATAGAAAGAAAGAAAGAAAGAAAGAAAGAAAGAAAGAAAGAAAGAAAGAAAGAAAGAAAAGGAACTAACAGAAGTGATGGCCCAATTGGGTTTAACAGATATCTTTAGAACATTCCATCCAAACACAAAAGAATAAAACTTCTTCTCAGAACAGCATGAAACCTTCTCTAGAATCGACCACATACTTGGCAACTAAGCAAACCGCAACAGATACCAAAAAATAGAATAACCCCCTGTATCTCTTCAGATCACCATGGTTTAAAGTTAGAATTCACCAACAACACAAATTGCAGAAAGCCTTCAAACTCATGGAAATTTAACAATGCTCAATTGCATCACTCCTGGGTTAAGAAAGAAATAAAGAAATTAAAGACTTCCTAGAATTCAATGAAAATGAAGGCACCGCATACCCAAACTTATGGAACACACTGAAAGCAGTGCTAAGAGGGATGTTCATAGCACTAAGTGCCCAGATGAAGAAACTAGAGGATTGTCACACTAGAGACTTAACAGCACACATGAAAGCTCTAGAATAAAAAGAAGTAAACTTACCCCAGAGGAGTAGATGCCAGGAAACAATCAAATTTAGGTCTGAAATCAATAAAGTAGAAGCAAAGAAAACAATAAAAAATAATCAATAAAGCAAAGAGTGGGTTCTTCAAGAAAATCAACAAGATAGACAAACCTTTATCCAAACTACCCAAAAAGAAGAGACAGCATACAAATTAATAAAATCAGGCACAAAGAAGGGGACATAACAACGGACTCTGAGGAAATCCAGAGAAACCTCAGGTCATACTTTGAAAACCTATACTCCACAAAACAGGAAAATTTGAAGGAAATGGACAATTTTCTGGATGGATATCACTTAACAAAACTAAAGAAAGAACAGATAAGGAATTTAAATAGACTTATAATCCCTAATAAAATAGAAGCAAACATCAAAAGTCTCCCAACTAAAAAAAGCCCAGAGCCAGATGGTTTCAGTGCAAAATTCTACCAGGAATTCAGAGCGTTAACACATAGACTCCTCAAATTTTAGACACAATAGAATCTGAAGGGTCATTGCCAAACTATTTTTATGAAGGTACAGTTACCCTGATACTCAAACCACACAAATACACAACTAAGAAAGAGAACTGCAGACCAGTGTCCCTCATGAACATTGATGCAAAAATATTCAATAAAATACTGGCAAATCGATTCCAAGAACACATCAGAAAAATCATCCACCATGGTCAAGTAAGTTTCATCCCAGAGATGCAGGAATGGTTCAACATACAAAAATCCATCAATATAATCCACCATATAAACAAACTGAAAAAGAAAACCACATGATCATCTCATTAGATGCTGAAAAAGCCTGCAACAAATTCCAACACCCATTCATGATAAAGATCATGACGACATCATGGACTTAAACATAATAAAGGCAATATACAGCAAGCCAACATCAAACTAAATGGAGAGAAATTCAATGCAATTCCTCTAAAATTAGGAAAAAGACAAGGCTGTCTGTCCACTCTCTCCAAATCTCTTCAATATTGTACTTGTAGTTCTGGCTAAAGCAATAAGACTCCAAAAGGGGATACAAATTGGAAAGGAATAAGTCAAAATTTCCCTATTTGTAGATGATATGATAGTTTACATAAGTGACCTGAAAAATTCTACCTGGTAACTCCTACAGCTGATAAAAAAAACTTCAGCAAAGTGGCAGGATACAAGATTAAACCCAAAAAATCAGTAGCCCTACTATATTCAGATGATAAATGGCCTGAGAAAGAAATCAGAGAAACATCACCATTCACAATAGCCACAAACAACATAAAATGACTTGGTTAACTCTAACCAAACAAGTGAAAGACCTGTATGACAAGAACGTTGAGTCCTTAAAGAAATTAAAGAAGATACCAAAAAATGGGACGATCTCCCACACTCTTGGATAAGTAGGATCAACATGGTAAAAATGACAATCTTACCAAAAGCAATCTACAGATTCAATGCAATCCCCATGAAAATCCCTGCACAATTCTTCACAGAACTTGAAAGGACACTACTCAACTTTATATGAAAAAAAAAAAAAAAACAGGATAGCCAAAACAGCCCTGTACAATAAAGGAACTTACAGAGGCATCACCATCCATGACTTCAAGCTCTACTATAGAGCTATAGTAATGAAAACAGCTTGGTATTGGCACAAAAATAGACAGGTTGACCAATGGAATCCAATTGAAGACCTTATATTAATCCATACACTTAGGAACACCTGCTTTTTGACAAAGAAGCTAAAATTATACAATGGAAAAGAGAAAGCATCTTCAACAAATGGTGCTCACATAACTGGATGCTGACATGTACCAGGTTGCAGATAGATACATATCTATCACCATGCACAAAACCACAACATAAATCCAGTGACATATAACCTCTTAGAAGAGAAATTGGGAAGTACCCTTGAATGAATTGGTACAGGAGATCACTTCCTAAACATAACACCAGTCGTACAGACATTGAGTTGACAATAAATGGGACCTCCTGAAACTGAGAAGCTTAAGGCAAAGGACACAGTCAACAAGACAGTACAGCAGCCCACAAAATGGGAAAAGATCTTCACCAACTTCACATCTGATAGAGGGCTGATTTCCAAAATATACAAAGAAATCAAGAAGCTAGTCACCAAAACACCAACTAATCCAATTAAAAAGCAGGGTATAGAAAACTAAATAGAGAATTTTCAATAGAGGAATCTAAAATGGCTGAAAGACACGTAAGAAACTTCTCAACATCCTTAGCCATCAGGGAAATGCAAATCAAAACAACTCTGAGATACCATCTTTCACCAGTCAGAATGGCTAAAATAAAAAACACCAATGACAGTTTATGGTGGAACAGGATGTGGAGAAAGGGAACACCTTTCCATTGCTGGTGGGAGTGCAAACTTGTTTAGCCACTTTGGAAATCAGTATGGCACTTCCTTAGGAAAATGGGAATCAGTCTACCACAAGATCCAACAATTCCACTCTTGGGCATATACCCAAAGGATGCATATTGAGACCACAAGAACATCTGTTCAACTATGTTCATACCAGCATTATTTGTAATAGCCAAAACCTGGAAGCAACCTAGATGCCCTTCAACTGAAGAATGGATGAAGAAAATGTGGTACATTTACACAATGGAGTGTGATTCTGCAGAGGGGTGGGGTGGCGGGGTGGGAGACAATGAAGTCTTGAAATTCACAGGCAAATGAATGGAACTAGAAGAATCCTAAGTGAGGTAACCCAGATACAAAAAGACAAACATGGTATGTACTCACTCATAAGTGGATATATTAGACATAGAGAAAAGGACAACCAGCCTACCATCCACAACCCCAGAGAAGCTAGGAAACAAGGAAGTCCCTAAGCGAGACATACATGGTCCTCCAGAGGAGAAAGGGACAAGATCTCCTGAGCAAATTGGGAGCAGGGAGAGAGGTTGGAGGGAGGGAGAAGAAAGGGTAGAAGGAGACAAGGGAGGAGAACATGAGGGATCAGGAAGATTAAGTTGAGGGAAGAATAGAGAAGGAGAGCAAGAAAGGAGATTCCATAACAGAGGGAGCCATTAGAGGTTCAAAGGGAAATCTGGAACTAGGGAAATATTCAGAGATCCATAAGACTGACCCCCACTTCTAAGCAATAGGGGAGAGGCTTCCTTAAATGCCCTTCCCCTATAATGAGATTGATGAGTACCTTAAATCCCATCCTAGAGCCTTAACCCGGTAGCTGATGGAAACAGAAGCAGAAATCAATAGCTAAACAGAGAACTGAACTCCTGGAATCCAGTTGTAGAGAAGAAGAGGTGATGAGCAAAGGGGTCAAGACCGTGCTGGGGAAACTCATTGAAACAGTTGACCTGAGAAAGTGGAAACTCAAGGACCCCAGTCTGGCAGCTTGGGAACAAATGTAGGACCTACCCAGGCCCCCTGAACGTGGGTGTCAGTTGGGAGACCTGGGCAGTCTATGCAGCCTCTGGCAGTGGAATCAGTATTTATCCTTAGTGAACGAATGGACTTTGGTAGCTCATTCCCTATGGAGCCTAGATACATGGGGGAGGGTCTAGGCCCTGCCCCAAATGATGTGACAGACTTTGATGATCCCTTATGTAAGGCCTCACTCTCCCCAGGGAGTGGATGGGGTTGGGATGGGGGTTAACGGGGGGCATGGGAGGATGAGAGGGAGAGGGAACTGGAATTGGTGTGTAAAATAAGACTGTTTTTAATCTAAATGAAAGTTCATAATAAAAATAAAACTGACAAAGAATTGAGAATATTTCAGGTCAAGTATAAACTAAGAAAGTTATTGACTGTGAAGTCACAACTGCAAAGAGCAGTTCAAAGAATGAATACTACACAGCCAACATGAACACATACCAAACACAAAGACACAGTTAAAAATAAATTTTTATTAGAGGAACAAATGAACTGAGGAGGGATGGAAGAAATCCTTTCTATACAATAAACTAAGCCAGAAAATCTTTAATACTAGAATGGGGGAAAGCAAATAATAAACAATAAATCGACCAATTATAATCAACAAAATAATACAAATTAGTAAAGATCTCCCTCAATTGTATACTTAAATGTAAATGGCCTCAACTCACCACTTAAGAGAATCAGTTTGATTCGATTAAAATCTACACCTAATTACCTGTTATCTTCAAGAAACACGCCTCACTATTGCTGGAAGCCAAAGGATAGAAAACAACTTCCAAAGCCACAGAGAAACCCTGTCTCGAAAAAACCGAAGAAGAGGAGGAGGACAACGAGGAGGAGGAGGAGGAAGGAGAAGAAGGGGGAGGGGAAGGGGAAGGGGAAGGAGGAGGAGGAGGAGGAGGAGGAGGAGGAGGAGAAGGAGAAGGAGAAGGAGAAGGAGAAGGAGAAGGAGAAGGAGAAGGAGAAGGAGAAGGAGAAGGAGAAGGAGAAGGAGAAGGAGAAGGAGAAGGAGAAGGAGACAACCCATCAAATGAACAGAAGCTGAAAATAAGCTACCTCTGGCTCTCTGATACCTGGCAAACAGAAAACGCCTCACAACTAGATCTTATGGAGGCATTTTCTCAACTGGGGATCAGATAACTCTAGTTTGTGTGTCAAGATGACATAAGACTAGCCAGCACAGACATCTAAGACACTGCCTTGGAGGCTAAGGGAACATCACCAAAGAAGGGGCAGAAAGAATGTGAGAGCCTGAGGATGAAGAGATGAGCAACAAAAGATGTGTTCTGGACATAACATAGCCATTGCACTCACAAACTCACTGCAGCTGTGGTAACCTGCACAAAACATGTACAAGGCTGGGTCTGTTGGCATCTTACCACGAATGAGGGAAGAGCCCATGAAGCCCTGCCTGAAGGTCTATTAGAATTAACAGTTCCTGTGGGGAGTCATTTTCTTCAATGGTTTAGCCGCTGTTAATTGCCTATGCTCCAGCACATAGCTCCACACCCATGTTCACACAAGCAACCTTAATTAAATGCAATGAGTCACAAATTAAGAGACATGAAAGTAGTGAGGGAGTGCACTGTGGATAAGAGGGGTTCAGAAGGAGGAGGAGGAGGTAAGAAAGCATAGTAGGGTGAATATGATAAAAATACATTACATGTAGGGAACTGACAAATAATAAAAATAGTAATAAAATAAAAAGAAGGCTACTATATTACCAAATTGCAACAGCCACTTTCATCCCTAGATAAGTCACCTAGGCTAAAAATAACAAACACAAGTGTTAAACAACATGGATGCGATGAAATTAATGGTATACAATGACTATTCCATTTAACAGATAGAATACACATTATCCTCAGAAACTAATGGAACCTTCTCTAAAATAGATTATGTTTTGAGCTACCAAACGAGTCTTATCAAATACAAAAGAATCCAAATAATTTACTTTATCATATAAGACAAGAAATAAATATCAAGAAAAATTGTGGAAGCCACCGAGTCTAAACAAGACACTTGAATAAATCATGGAGGGAGCTAATTATTTCTAAATTGAAAATAAAAGTACAACTTATCAGAATCTTTGGTATACAGCTAAGACATCTAAGAGGAAATTTTATATCCATGAGTTCTTACATTAAAAAATGGGGTGAAGATTCTTACATTCCGCCGCCGCAGACTGACCTGGAACTAGACTGACCTGGAACTAGGTGAGTGAGCCCCTGCCCGCTCCCGACCCCAGACCAGAACACCCCACCACCCCCATCCCACCACCCCCTCCTGAGCCTGCCGGCTTGGGCCAGACACGCCCAGAGAGGGAGGAGCCCCCTGCCCCTCCAATCTGCTAGCACTCCATTCTTACATTCCGCCGCCGCAGACTGACCTGGAACTAGGTGAGTGAGCCCCTGCCCGCTCCCGACCCCAGACCAGAACACCCCACCACCCCCATCCCACCACCCCCGCCTGAGCCTGCCGGCTTGGGCCAGACACGCCCAGAGAGGGAGGAGCCACCTGCCCCACCAATCCGCTAGCACCCCATTCTTACATTCCGCCGCCGCAGACTGACCTGGAACTAGGTGAGTGAGCCCCTGCCCGCTCCCGACCCCAGACCAGAACACCCCACCACCCCCATCCCACCACCCCCGCCTGAGCCTGCCGGCTTGGGCCAGACACGCCCAGAGAGGGAGGAGCCACCTGCCCCACCAATCCGCTAGCACCCCATTCTTACATTCCGCCGCCGCAGACTGACCTGGAACTAGGTGAGTGAGGCCCTGCCCGCTCCCGACCCCAGACCAGAACACCCCACCACCCCCATCCCACCACCCCCTCCTGAGCCTGCCGGCTTGGGCCAGACACGCCCAGAGAGGGAGGAGCCCCCTGCCCCTCCAATCTGCTAGCACTCCATTCTTACATTCCGCCGCCGCAGACTGACCTGGAACTAGGTGAGTGAGCCCCTGCCCGCTCCCGACCCCAGACCAGAACACCCCACCACCCCCATCCCACCACCCCCGCCTGAGCCTGCCGGCTTGGGCCAGACACGCCCAGAGAGGGAGGAGCCACCTGCCCCACCAATCCGCTAGCACCCCATTCTTACATTCCGCCGCCGCAGACTGACCTGGAACTAGGTGAGTGAGCCCCTGCCCGCTCCCGACCCCAGACCAGAACACCCCACCACCCCCATCCCACCACCCCCGCCTGAGCCTGCCGGCTTGGGCCAGACACGCCCAGAGAGGGAGGAGCCCCCTGCCCCACCAATCTGCTAGCACCCCATTCTTACATTCCGCCGCCGCAGACTGACCTGGAACTAGGTGAGTGAGCTCCTGCCCGCTCCCGACTCCAGGCCAGAACACCCCACCACCCCCATCCCACCACCCCCTCCTGAGCCTGCCGGCTTGGGCCAGACAAGCCCAGGCAGGGAGGAGCTCCCTGTGCCCCAAATCTGGTAGCACCCCACTCTTCCATTCCGCCGAACGACCAAGAAACTAGGAACTAGCGAGGAGACCACCAGGAGCTTCGAGATCATCTAGAGTTGTGGACATCGAATTCCTAGCCCCCACACACCACTGGGCCACAAGAGGAGATAGAGAGAACCCACCCGCACCCACTAAAAGGATATGGGGAGAAGACAGAATAAGATTTCACTCAACAACACAAAGACCAACATGACACCACCAGAACCTAGGGACTCCACTCCGGCAAGAGTGAAAAGCCCAACACAGAGCATGAAGATGAGATGGACCTCAAAAATTATCTCAGCAAGTTGATAGAGACCTTTAAAGAGGAAACAAGAAAATCCCTTAAAGAAATAGAAGAGAAAACAAACAAAAAATTAAATGAATTGGAGGAAAAGACAAACCAAAAAATTCAAGAAATAAATAAATCTCTTAAAGAATCCAAAGAAAGCCAAGAAAAAACATCCAAGCAAGTGAAGGAAGCTCTTGAAATAGTTCAAAACATGAAAGCTGAAATACACACAATAAAGAAAACACAGAATGAGACCATGTTGGAAATGGAAAGGTTGGATAAACGATCAGGAACTAAAGATGTAAGTGTATCCAACAGGATTCAAGAGATGGAAGAGAGAATCTCAGCCACTGAAGACTCGCTAGAGGATATACATTCATCCACCAAAGAGAACCTCAAGTCCAACAAAACCCTAACACAAAATATCCAGGAAATATGGGACACCGTAAAAAGGCCAAACCTAAGAATAATAGGTGTAGAAGAAGGTGAAGAAATACTGCTCAAAGGTACAGAAAACATATTCAACAAAATCATAGAAGAAAACTTCCCCAACCTACAGAAGGATATGCCTATGAAAGTACAAGAAGCTTACAGGACACCAAACAGACTGGACCACAAAAAGAAGTCCCCCGACACATAATAATCAAAACACCAAATCTACAGAATAAAGAGAAAATATTAAGAGCAGCAAAGGAAAAAGGCCAAGTAACATATAAAGGCAAACCAATCAGAATCACACCCGACTTCTCAATGGAAACTCTGAAAGCCAGAAGGTCTTGGATAGATACCCTACAAGCACTAAGGGAGCATGGATGTCAACCCAGACTACTGTACCCAGCAAAACTTTCAATCACTATAGATGGAGAAAACAAGATATTCCACGACAAAAACAGATTTAAACAATACATATCAACAAATCCAGCACTACAGAACTGGAAGGCCCAACGGTCAGTAGTTAATCGAATTTGGCAATGGAAGAACCAATGAACAATGGACGTTAATATCCCCCTTAACTTACAGGCTAACATAACTGTTTACAAGAAACACACCTGCTGTTTACAAAACACACCTCAAATTGATACCTCTCAAGAAACAATAGCCTAATATCTAACAAATTAGACTTTAAACTGAAAGCAATCAAAAGAGATAAAGAAGGGCATTTCATACTCATCACAGGAAAAGTCCATCAAGACGAAGTCTCAATCCTGAACATCTATGCCCCTAATACAAAAGCATCCACTTTTGTAAAAGAAACATTACTAAAGCTCAAACCACACATAAAACCACACACACTTATAGTAGGAGACTTCAACACCCCCCTTATACCACTGGACAGAACTACTAGACAGAAACTTAACAAAGAAACAAAGGATCTGAAAGAAGTTATGACACAACTGGGTTTAACAGATATCTATAGAACATTCCATCCAAACACAAAAGAATATACCTTCTTCTCAGCGCCACATGGAACCTTCTCAAAAATTGACCACATAGTTGGCAGCAAAGCAAACCTCCACAGGTACAAAAGTATTGAAATAACCCCCTGTATCTTATCAGACCACCATGCATTAAAGCTAGAATTCAACAGCAATACGAATTGCAGAAAACCTACATTTACGTGGAAAATGAATAACTCCCAATTGCACCATTCCTTGGTTGAGGAAGAAATAAAAAAAGAAATCAAAGACTTTCTAGAATTTAATGAGAATGTAGACACAACATACCCGAACTTATGGGACACCCTGAAAGCAGTGCTAAGAGGGAAGTTCATAGCACTAAGTGCTCACATGAAGAAACTGGAGGAAAGTCACATTAGAGAATTGACAGAACAACTGAAAGCTTTAGAGCAAGAGGAAGCAAACTCACCAAGGAGGAGTAGACGCCAGGAAATAATCAACCTGAGAGCCGAAATCAACAAAGTAGAAACTAGGAAAACAGTACAAAGAATCAATGAAACAAAGAGTTGGTTCTTTGAGAAGATCAACAAGATAGACAAGCCTCTAGCCAAACTAACCAAAAGGCAGAGAGAGAGCATGCTAATTAACAAAATCAGAAATGAAAAGGGAGACATAACAACGGACACTGAGGAAATCCAGAGAATCTTTAGGTCATACTTTGAAAACCTGTATTCCACAAAATTGGAAAACCTAAAGGAAATGGACAACTTTCTGGATAAATATCACTTACCAAAATTAAATCAAGATCAGATAGACAGTTTAAATCGAACTATAACCCCTAATGAGATAGAAGCAGTAATCAAAAGCCTCCCAACCAAAAAAAGCCCAGGGCCAGATGGCTTCACTGCAGAATTCTACCAGAAATTCAAACAAGAGCTAATTCCAGTACTCCTCAAACTGTTCCACACAATAGAAGCAGATGGGATATTGCCAAACTCTTTCTATGAGGCTACAATCACTTTGATACCCAAGCCTCACAAAGATATGACTAAGAAAGAGAACTACAGACCGATATCCCTCATGAACATCGATGCTAAAATACTCAATAAAATATTGGCCAACCGAATCCAAGAACATATCAGAAAAATCATCCACCATGATCAAGTAGGCTTTATCCCAGGGATGCAAGGATGGTTCAACATACGAAAATCCATCAATGTAATCCACTATATAAACAAACTTAAAAAGAAAAACCACATGATCATCTCACTAGATGCTGAAAAAGCCTTTGACAAAATCCAACATCCCTTCATGATAAAGATCTTGGAGAGAACAGGAATAACAGGAACATATCTAAACATGATCAAGGCAATATATACCAAACCAATAGCCAACATCAAAGTAAATGGAGAGAAACTCAAAGCGTTTCCTCTAAAATCAGGAACAAGACAAGGCTGTCCACTCTCTCCATATCTCTTCAATATTGTACTTGAAGTTCTGGCTATAGCAATAAGACAAGAAAAGGGGATCAAAGGGATACAAATTGGAAAGGATGAAGTAAAACTTTCACTATTTGCAGACGACATGATAGTCTACATTAGTGACCCGAAAAACTCTACCAGGGAACTCCTACAGCTGATAAACACCTTCAGCAAGGTAGCAGGATACAAAATTAACTCAAAAAAATCAGTAGCCCTACTATATACAGATGATAAATCCAATGAGAAAGAAATCAGGGAAACATCACCTTTCACAATATCCACAAGCAACATAAAATATCTGGGGGTAACACTAACCAAAAAAGTGAAAGACCTGTACAATAAGAACTTTGAGACTTTAAAGAAAGAAATTAAAGAAGATACCAGAAAATGGAAAGATCTCCCATGCTCATGGATAGGTAGAATTAACATAGTAAAAATGGCAATCCTGCCAAAAGCAATCTACAGATTCAATGCAATCCCCATCAAAATCCCAACACAGTTTTTCACAGACATTGAAAGAACAATACTCAACTTTATATGGAAAAATAAAAAGCCCAGGATAGCCAAAACAACTCTTTACAATAAAGGATCTTCTGGAGGCATCACCATCCCCGACTTCAAGCTCTACTATAGAGCCATAGTTCTGAAAACAGCTTGGTATTGGCACAAAAATAGACTGATAGACCAATGGAATCGAATTGAAAACCCTGATATCGACCCACGCACCTATGGATACCTTATTTTTGACAAAGGTGCTAAATCTATACAATGGAAAAAAGACAGCATCTTCAACAAATGGTGCTGGTACAATTGGATTCGGACATGCAGAAAATTACAGATAGATCCATACCTGTCACCATGCACAAAACTTAAGTGCAAATGGATCAAAGATCTCAGCATAAATCCAACCACACTGAATCTTCTAGAAGAGAAAGTGGGAACTACCCTTGAACAAATTGGCACAGGAGACCACTTCCTGAACATTACGCCAGAAGCACAGACATTGAGGTCTGCAATTAATAAATGGGACCTCCTGAAACTGAGAAGCTTCTGCAAGGCAAAGGAAACAGTCAGTAGGATAAAACGACCACCCACAGAATGGGAAAAGATCTTCACCGATCCCACATCTGACAGAGGACTGATTTCCAAAATATATAAGGAGCTCAAGAAGCTAGCCACCAAAACACCAAACAACGAAATTAAAAAGTGGGGTGCAGAACTAAATAGGGAATTCTCAACAGAGGAATCTGAAATGGCTGAAAGACACTTAAAAAAGTGCTCAAAATCATTGGCCATCAGAGAAATGCAACTCAAAACAACTCTGAGATACCATCTCACGCCTGTCAGAATGGCTAAAATAAAAAACACCAATGACAATCTATGCTGGAGAGGATGTGGAGAAAAAGGAACACTCCTCCATTGCTGGTGGGAGTGCGATCTTGTAAGACCACTCTGGAAATCAGTATGGCGGTTGCTCAGAAAAATGGGAATCAGTGTACCTCAAGATCCAGCCATTCCTCTCTTGGGTATATACCCAAATAGGGCATGTACTTACAACAAGGACATATGTTCAACCATGTTCATAGCAGCATTGTTTGTAATAGCCAGAACCTGGAAACAACCTAGATGCCCCTCTATTGAAGAATGGATTGAGAAAATGTGGTACATTTATACAATGGAGTACTACTCAGCAGAAAAAAGCAATGGAATCTTGAAATTCGCAGGCAAATGGATGGAACTAGAGGAAACCATCCTGAGTGAGGTAACCCAGTCACAAAAAGACAAGCAAGGTATGTACTCACTGATATATGAATTTTAGACATAGAACAAAAGACTACCAGTATATAATGCTCTTCACCAAAGAAACTAGGAAACATGAAGGACTCTAAGGGTTAAATGGTCCCCAGGAATGGAAATGGCATGAACTCCCGAACTAATTGGGGGCATGAGGGTGGGGGGGGGAAGGAGCTGCTACAATAAGAGCAAGAGAAGAGGAGAAGAGGAGAGGAAATGGAGGGGCAGAAACATTGAGTTGGGGGAAGAATAGAGGAAAGAGAGCAAGATGAGAGAAACGATATCAGAGGGAGCCACTGTAGGCCCGAGAAGGGATCAGGAACCAGGGAGATCTCCAGAGACCTACAAGGATGACACGATCTGACAATCCAGGCAATGGTGGAGAGGATAACCTAAAAACCCTCCCCCTAAAATGAGATTGATGACTTCTCTTTATGCCATCCTAGAGCCCTCACCCAGAGGCTGATGGAAACAGAGACAGACATCCACAGATATACAATGAGCCGAAATCGGGAATTTAGTTGAAGAGAGGGAGGAATGAAGAACGAAGGGGTCTGTATTAGGATGGAGAAACCCACAGGAACTGTTGGCCTGAACAAGGGAGAGCACATCGACCTCAGATGCTGTCCAGGAGGCCTGTACAAGACTGATCCAGACCCCAGAACATAGATGTCAATAAGGAGGCCTCTGCACTCCAGGGAGCCTCTGGTAGTGGATTAGTATTTTTCCCTGGTGCAAGAAGGGACTTTGAGAGCCCATCCCATATGAAGGGTTACACTCTGGCCCTGGACACATGGGGAAGGGCCCAGGATCAGCATAGGAAGACTTGGTGGACTTTGCTGAGCTCCCGTTGAGGGCCCTACCCTGCCTGGGGAGTAGTGGGTGGATGGGGTTGGGGGGATGGGCTGGGGGTGGGGGAGAAAGTTTGGGGGTGAGGGGAGGGAGAGGGAGAAGGGACTTGAAATAAGCTTGTTCCCTAACTAGAACTAATAAAATAAAATAAAAAAAAAAAAAAAAAAAAAAAAAAAAATGGGGTGAAAGCAAAAGCATTTATCATACAAGCAAAAGGACATGAATTTGACTCCCTAAAACCCACATAAAAATTCTGATGCATAGCGAAAGCATCTGTCTTCCAGGAGAATACCCTGAAGTTCACAAACCAGCTAGCTCCTGGGTTGCTGGCATATGAAACAAAAATCACTAGAGTCCCTGCTTCAAACAAGTTGGAAAGTGAGGACTAAAATTCAAAGCCACACTTTGACCTCCAAATTAGTGCTGTGGCATGTGCTCATGTACACAGACACACACAGACACACACACACAAACACACACACACACACACACACACACACATCATTTACATGGACACACAAAAATAATTAGGGGCTAAGAAAATCAGTGGGTAAAGTACTTGCTGCTCAAATATGAGGACTTGAATTTGGATCCCTAGAACCCACATAAAAAAACGTAATGGGATGTAGTGATACGTGCTTGTAAGCCCAGCACGTAAAGGACAGAGACAGGCACACACTGGCCAGCCAGTATAGCTGAAATAGTGAATTTCAGGTTCAGGGAGGACCTCTGTCTCAAAAAAAAAGTGGAAAGCAATTAGAAAAATACCAGTCATTAACCTCTGGCCTCTACATATGCACACACATGAACATAGACACGTATCACAGACACACATGCACACAATATCTGAAAGATATCAAATAATCTAATGATATACCTCAAGGTTCCAGAAAAATAAGAGCAATCCAAACCCCAAAACAGTACACAGAAAGAAAGAAATAATAAAATCCAGGCAGAAATTAATGGGATGGAGACTAAAAGAAGAATATATAGAATCAAACAGTTGGTTCCTTGAAAAAAAACAAGATTTACAAACCCACAACCAAATCAACCCAGAAAGAGACAGAGACAGAGAGAACTCAAAGTAGTAAGATTGGAAGATAAAGGTGGAATTACCCCACATTCCAATGAAATCTTGAAAATATTCAAAAATTAGAAAAATCTAGAATAAATCAATGGTTTCCCAGACACACATTCAATCAAGAGGATGTAAGCAATTTAAACAGATTCACAGCAATCATTGAGATGAAAGCAATCACTGTAATAGTGTGAGGGTTTTGGTGCTGTATTGTGTTTTTTGTTTCTTCTTAGAAAATACAGGACTTGTCACTAAGTATTGGTGTGGAGCAGTTTTTGAACATTTCTAATCACATTTTATTCCATGGGCTAATTGTCCACATCAATGAATCACTTTGGTCAGGTTGCTTAATCATATTGCTTCACTGTCATTTGATTTTCTCACATATAAAAACAGGACTATAATAGTGCATTTATCAAATCACTGTGTTATAAGATATATACATAAAAGCACCTAGGACAGCGCTTAGTACCTGTCTACCACTCCATAGATATTAGATATTCTGGTTTCTTTTCTGTTTCTATGACTAACACCACTACCAAATGCAATGTAGGAGGAAATGGTTGTCTTGCACTTCCATTTTACAGTCCATCACTGATGGAAGTCGGGTCAGGAACTCAAAGCAGGAACCATGGAAGGATGCTGCTTGCTAGCTTTCCTGGGTTTAATGCTCAGTTAACTTCTTTTTACAACCCAGGACCTCTGTCTAAGAAACAATACTGCTAGTAGCGGGCCCTCCTCTGTCAATTAAAAGCCAAGGCAATTTCTCACCAACATGTCCACAGAGCAACCTAGAAGATACAATTACCCAGTCGAGACTTTGTCTTCATATGTTTCAAGGCTCTATAAAGTTAACAGCACTGTCTAGAACACTAGTGATCATAATTTTCATAATTTTTGTTAGTAGCAGAAAAAAGTCAAAGTATTCTTAATGTAAAAATGTTATGGAGTCACAATGACAAAATCAAAAAAACAAGATCATGCCCTTCCCACACATTACCCTCATAGAGTAGGGAGTGCCTACTCGTGCTACCGATACACCCCTCCTGAGAGCCCTTGCTTGTCCCATCCCTAGACTCTTCCACAAATTCCCCTACTCATCCCACTCATCTCCACTGCATTCATCTGGTCCCCTCTACAGGCAGACACCAGACTACACCCATCCCCACTACACTAGAATATCTCTCAGCAAGGAGGGGCACTAGACTACACCAGCAGCTCTACACACCCCAGAGACTCACCTGAAGCCCAGGTACCCTGCACCTGCCTTGTATTGACTGCCCTTGGACACCTTCTAACACTCCACTCTTTGTGCTGATCCTTGACTTGCATCACCAATTCTGTCAGAAAAGTCCTGAACACCTCCCCCAGACTTCTGAAGACTGATGTTAAGAATCCTGTAAATCTAAAGAAAATCTGTTCCTGGGATGTGAAACCTCACTTAATCTAAGCTGAGCTCGGACTACTCCAGATACCGCATCTGGAAAACATGAATTTCTCAAAGGCAACCATAAGCCCAACCACTCAGCAACTTGAAGTAACAGAAAACAAAGCTTCAAACACTACTTAACAAAAGAGAGAACACAGAACCATACCAAGAAACATTTCCAATGATCTAAGTCTAGATGCCTAGGTCCCATCACACATAGACCAACACAAATAACCTGAACAGCAAGTCTCCACCAAAAATTAGTGCTTTCATAGTAACAACCTAAGGAAAGTAGCTTAGGTAACATACAAGACAATGATTTCAAAATAGTAGTAATAAACATGATCAAAAATACATAGAAATTGACATCACATCCTGCATACTATCTAACCACTATGTATTAAAGCTGGACATAAACAACAAAAGAAAAGGCAGACAGCACAGAAATTCATGGAACCTAAACAACACAATACTGGACCAAAACTGAATGGAGAAATAAATCAAGAAGGAAAGTTTTTAAATCCTGAATTGAATGAAAATGAGAATACAACATGCCAAAATCTGTGGTACATAGTGAAGCACTCATAAAGAGGGAGGTTCACAGCACCATGTGCCTACATCAAGAAACTGGAGTGATCTCAAATTCGTAATTGAAGTATGCTTCCAACAGCCCTAGAAACACAAAAGTAATCACCACCCAAAGAGTAAATAGGAGGAAATAATCAAAATTATGCCTGAATGAATGAAATCAAAACAAAAACAATATAAAAATAATGAAACAAAGAGTTGGTGTTTTGGAGGGCCTAGGCCCGGCCCAGAATGATGTTGTGAATTTTGGGGAGCTCCCGTGGAGGGCCCTACCCTCCATGGGGAGCAGAGGTGGGAGGGAGTGGGGAGCTGGGGGCGGGTGGGGGGAGGGGAGGGAGAGGGAGAAGGGATTGACATGTGAAGAAAGCTTGTTCCTAATTTGAACTAAAAAAAAAGAGTTGGTGTTTTGAAATTATTAACCTGATGGGCAAATCTTTAGCCAAATTAGCCAAGAAAAAGATGGTCCAAATTAATGTTATTAAAGAAGAAAAAGAAGATGGTACAAGAAACTGAGGAAATTCTGAGAATCAAAAATCTACACTCAGCAGAGTATGGTGGCACATGCCTTTAATTCTAACACTCCAGAGAAAGAAGCAGGTGGATTTCTATGAGTTGAAGGCCAGCCTAGTCTACATAGTGAGTTTCAGGCCATCCAAGGCTGCATAGTTAGAACCTGTCTTAAAGACAAACAAACAAACAAAAAAAAAAAAACAAAAAAAAAAACTGTATTCTACCAAATTGGAAAAATCTAAAAGAAACGATTTTTAGATATACAACCTACCTAAGTTAAAGCAAGATAAAGCAAATAATTTAAACAGACCCGTGGAATCCAGTGACATAGAAGCAGTAATTAATTAAAAATCTCACAACTAATGCCAGACATGGTGACACAAAGGACTCCACTTTATACTATAGTGACAAGTGCTCATCCATATTCACTTCTGCTCCAGGAAATGGAAACAACCTAGATATTCATCAGTTGATGAATGGATAATGAAAATGTGGTGTCAACCATCCTGTGGCCAGTGAGACTGGGTCTCAAGAATAGAAGGTTATAAGCCAAATACCTGCAGAGGGTACCTAGGAACTCCAGGCTTTTGAGCTTAAGAGTAATATAAACAAAGCACTTCTTATCTTTATTATTAAAGCAAGCAAAACATGAGGTGATGTTTACAGTTAGCTTAAGCAAATACAGTGAGGGAGTACATGTGATGTTGTTTCTTATCATCTTTGGTCATGTGCAAAGGGCCAAGAATATTCCTCCCAGGTCTTTGCCTTCCCATCAGAGATAATGAGGACATGCCAGGGCATCCCCTTCATGCCCTTGCTTTCAAGTGTGTTCACTTATCTTAGTTTATGCAGTTCTTTCTAGAAGGTCACCTTGTACAAGAGCAATCTGCACTCTACCCCATCCATAGTTCACAGTGAGTTCACAGCAGGTTTGCAGCTTGCTTACACAGGTTCCCACAATGTGAGGAATTACACAATAGAATATTACTCAAATGTTAAAGAAGGAAAATTTGCAGGTAAATGGATGATGTTGGAGACAATCATTCTGAGTGAGGTAACCCAGACCCAGAAAGACAAATTTTGCAAGTTTTCTCTAATCAGTGGATGTCAGTATTGAATTTTGAAATATGTGTGTTTCATTTGGAATATTCAATAGCACCAAGAAACTACTAATGGGCCATGGGAGGGATGCTCAAGGGAGGGGAGATAGAATGCACTGGTATTAAGTGTTAAAAGGAAATAGTGGGACAGGAAGGGTTATACTGGAGATGGGGAGTGGAAGGCAGGATGAGATAGAGAAGGGGATACAGAGAGAGACCCTTTGAAAAGGATATATGGAAACCTACTAATACAGAGAGAGAGAGAGAGAGAGAGAGAGAGAGAGAGAGAGAGAGAGTTCTCCTACTGGATACCATAGACTAACAAATAAGTTACCAAAGGTAACCATAACAAATGGCAACAGCTTATAATGTTTGGAGGTCTATGGAATTCACTGGCAAACAACTCCAAAAGAAGTAATCTGGCATTGGGTTTCGTATTTTTTAGTCTCTGGTGTCTAGAAGAGGAATCGTGCCCTATTGTTGAGTAAAACCCTATTGAGTCTTAGAACATTGTAAAATGAAGCTGGTAAAAACCTGAAAGTTTTATCCCTACTGATTCGATGGCTTTCCTAGAGGTAGAAGGTGCTATGCAAGTCTGGCATGGTGGCACACATCTTTAATCCCAGAACTCAAGAGGTAGAGGCAGGTGGATCACTGACTTAAAGGCCAGTCAGGTCTACAAAGTAAGTTCCAGGACAGCCAGTGTTACACAGAGAAACCCTGCCTCAAAAACAAACAAACAAAAAAAAAAAAAGAGGAAGTGTAGGGAGACACCGTAAACATGCCTCCTAAGGGCATGGTCAAGGTGAGGTCAGGATGATGTGTGATAAGTTTTTAAGGGGCTGCAAGGCACATGGGGGCCCCTTCTCTCCGGCCTGCCTGCCTTGTGGTCCCTGGCACACTCTGGCTTGCATTTGACTGGTGTTTATCTGAATAAAGATATATTAACCTTACGGACTATGGGTCATTTCACAATTAGGAAGAGAAGAAGAAAGTGCTTGTAAGCTACTGGAGTAGAAAAGTAATCGTCATTCAGAACCTAATTGTGAACTCTTCAAGCTACAATAATGAGTGGCCTAGAAAGACATGCCCATTGGTGAAATAGTGGCATAAACATCACGGGAGTAATCAATTGCTTTCTGATTGGATTTAACTACTGCACCGAGGAATAAAACTCATACCTGGCACCATTGTGAGACTAAGAACCTATGGATAGAGAGGTAGTATAGGTCTTAGGGGAAAACCTACTACTATTAAGCTTCTAAATGGACATAGTATTAAACTGACTTCTAATTGCTTGTCACTATACCTGCATAGATCACAGCATTTCTCATTGTCACCTGAGAAGCTTCTATCCAGAGTAGATGGTGCTTAAAACAGTGAGCCACAGTATGAGACTAAGACACTACAGGATGCCTAAGCCTCTGAGGAACATACATACTGTAACCCCCTCCCATGGCTCAGAGCTCATTTCTAAAGAGGGGATAGGATGAATGGAAGAGAGAGAGGAAGTGAATGACTACAAAAATATTGCCTTCGGGATACATCAGAGCAGCTGCACAATGAACTCACAGCAGTTGTGACAGCATGTAGAAAACCTGGCAAGATCAAGCCAGACCAAATTGCAGCAAGGAGGGAGGAATCAGGCACAATACTCCCACCCCAAGCTGTAGAGCTACTGGCAACTATTAGCTTCTGGGAGAGGGAAAGACAGTTTCTCTGAGTGTAGCCCCTGGTAAGTCAACCACTCTCTGGTAGAAGAACACAATTCCAAGGATATTTTGGCAGCACAAACTGGTCTTGAAGGATTTTAAAAAACCCACATAGTTGGTTGAGTAAGGAATGGGGATGGTGAACTGCGAAAGAACTGTAAAAGGGCATAATGAATGTCATCAAAGCATGTTGCATGACAGTCTCAAAAAATAATAAAATATTATGCTAAAAAGAAGACAAAGGATGGAACCAACATTTCTTGTTTAAAGTGTGAAATGTGGCTCAGCAGTTGAGTTCTTACCTACCATGTGCAAAGCCCCAGATTACAGCATGAGCAATAAGGACCCAGAGACAGATATTGGGGTGAAAGCTGAAGATCAGAGAAGCAAGTTCTCACCTCCACCAATGCTCAGACCAAAGGGGCGATCCCATCCTCAGACTGCTCCCAACTGCACTGCACCTCAGTTTCACTCAGACTGCAATGAGCTCCTGTCTCCTCCTGCCTTATGTTCCTCTCTAGTGCTGGGATTAAAGGCATGGGATCCCAAGTGCTGAGATCACCTTTGTGTGAGCTGTTTCTCTTTTAGACTGGATCAATGTCATGTAGCCCAGGGCAGCCTTGAACTAACAGAGATCCATCTGCCTCTGTCTCCAGAGTGCTGAGATTAAAGGTGTGTACAACCACTGCCTGGCATCAATAGCTGTGTAACACTTTGCACTCTGATCCTCAAGCAAGCTTTATTTATTAGGGCATACACAAAATATCACCACCCTGGATTTTATTCCCAGTGCTGCCAATAGAAACAGAGTAAACATCCTGTTTGATTTACACACAATACGTCATTTGCACATTTCTTTTGCTGAAAGAAATAAAAACACTGCATTGCTATATTTTCTATCATGACTTAACTATCATTTACTAGCTTTAAGAATAATTCTAAGGACTATATCATGATGATTTGATATGCTATCTAATGTGATGAGCACTTAATGAGAGGCAGGACCTATATGAAGGGAATTGGCCACTGGAGGTATGCTTTGGTGTTATCCTTGGTTCCTTCCTCTTGTCCTCATTCTTCTTGCTTCCTGGCCATCATGAATTGAGCATCCTTGTCTGGCACCTGCTTCTGTAACCATGATGTTCTGCCCCACCACAGTCATAAATCTATAGAGTCACCCACCCATGGATTGTAACCTCTGGAACAGTATGTTAAATAAATATTTACTTTTTAAAAAAAGAATAATTCTATACTAAATTCATTATAACAAAAATATAATATAATGCTATGTAATTCCTACCAAAAAGTATCTCTTCATGTGTTGCTTTTTTCCCTGTAATGATTCTTTGTGGTTCCTAAAATTTACAGTATTAAAATATATTATAGCAGTCTATCCTCAATACATATTCACACCCATTATTTCAACTGAGCCTCACAACCTTCCAGGAAATTTGTTTAGGTTGTTATATATGTGATAATTTGTATTAGCCTGTGAAGAAAATGAAAGATTCTTTCCCAAGGTATGCAGGCACCTAATAAGATACAACTGTAAGTATTTATGATCATTTAATAATTTATATGATGCATATTATACCAAAATTAAACATTTTAACATGTGGTCTGATCTCTTCCCAAAGCATTCTGAATGGTTCCTGTTAAAGGAATTTAAAAGCAAAATCATCCATGTCCTGACCTCTGTGCTTCTGGGTGATCTGTCTGCCTCCCTTCACCCCAAAGCTCCCTGAGCCACGCTCTCTTCCAGCTGCACTGCCTCTTTCCATCCCTCCTATGATGAAGCTTCAGCACTGACACTAGGGAACTGCTCACTCCATCCTCCAACCAGCTGACTCCTCCTCCTCTTCCTTTGGCCTCCTTTCACCTCACAACTCTGTCCAACCCACCTAATATAATACACATTCTAATAGTTTTATGTACTTTTATTTGGAGTACTTATCATTGCTGTAATTTTAATATATTTGGGTGATTATGTGATAGCTGTCTGTCTTTCCCACTAGCCTATGTCTTATTCCAAGAAATAGGAGCTCCGTGTCTGACTTTGCTCACCAATGATCATCTCCATTGAACAATATACCTGGAATAGAGTAGTTACTGTGAAATAATTGAATAGCTCAATGTTATATTATTTAGTCCTATAGAATAACAGGAGTTGAATTTAACCATGTATTGCTTGTTACAAACAGCTCTGCAAAGCTCCCTTGTGAACAGCTCTCACTTGGGCATCATTTCATAGAGGTAGCAACTTTTTCACTGGCAATGAAGTCCTCACTACAGGATCTCATGATTGCTACTGCTGTCAATTGACTCTTGTTCACCAGGGAAGAGTTAGCATACCGAACTGTCTAGAAGAGCCAAGATTCCCTAAAGGAAGTTCTATTAGATGCATTAGGAATTAATCTCTCCAAGGCACTCTCTTTGGAGAGATAATCTGCTTTCAGGTAATATATGGACCTTCCACCATCTGACAGTGGTGGCTTTTGAACTCTCTGGAAAAGAGTTAAACCTTTTTTATGATTTGGTAATACTCTTTCTTTTCTTTTTATTTAAATTAGGAACAATCTTATTTTATATATCAATCCCAGTTCCCTCTCCTTCCCATCCTCCTGACCCCCATCCCATCCTTCTTGTGCTCCATAGAAAGGATTGAGGTCTTCCATGGGGGGGATCAAAAAAAGTCTGTCACATAATTTAGGGCAGGGCCTAGTCCCTCCCCCATGTGTCTAGGCTGAAAGAGAATCCCTCTATGGGTAAAGGGCTCCCAATGTCCATTCGTATTTAAGAATACTCTTGTCTGTTTTTTAGCTCAAGTTGGAGAATCTAAATGTATTCAAAGGGTTTACCTTGTCCACCAGTCCCAGGGGTCTCTGTTTCTTCATGGAATCATGACGTCTTCAGAGTACTATGAGCATATCATAAACTATTGTGCATCCATTTCACCCTCAAATCATTCCATATTTCTCACTGGAGTGCCCATGAGTTAGGGTAATCTAGACTTATGGAGACTTGAGAAAAAATCCTCCCCATGGAGATCTAGAAATTAGAGAAATAGGAAGGAGATGGTGGAAAAATGTGCTAGGACAAATAAAGAAAATGAAAAAATTAAACTCCAGAAGCATATGCCAATTGAGACAGACCAGGATTTAAGTCAGAAGTTTAGTGTAAAAAAAATACAACCAAAGAAAACTAAGGAAAATGAGATAGCATTGCAGGTTTTGTTACTGTCTTATAAACCTAATTTTATAGATATTAAACAAAACAAATATTCGAGTTGTCAAAATGAGCTAGATATGAAGGCATAGTTTTTTAGGTAAAATATAAACATCCAAAAATATGTGTAAATTAAATGGAAAGATTTCAAATACAAAATAAAACATACTTTGCATTTGTTCTTAAAGAAATCACAGTAAGGTCCTTGGAAGGGCCTTCTCAAGATGTTTTGTTTTCCTTCTTTTCACTGGCTTTCACACAATGTGTTCACCCACACTCCCTGATGTTACTGGAACATAAATAAAATCTTTGATAAAAATTAGAAATAAAAATATATGAGCACATGAGGTTCCTGATATTGGCAAAATCCCAATCCACATACCCCTGGGCCTGCTGACCTGCTTAACATCCTTGCAGAAGTCTCTCTTTAGGTCAATAACAGAGAAGATACTACCCGCTTTGGTTTGTACATGTTAGTGTGCTTTCTATAAGGAGCAAAACTTTGCCAACAAAATGTCATAGAAGATACTGCAAAGTGCATAAACTCTTCCTTACTCTGCATCCTCACTAAAGCAGTTGGAACATTCAGAAAATCATGTTCAATGCATTGTGACTAGCAGTAGTAAACACTTATGAACAGATGTGCCTATGTACTGGGTTCACAGTACCTGAACAAGGAAGGAAACTAGCTCATAGGAAACTTTGCATGCACAACGAACTCTTCTGCACCTCAGGAAGAGCTAATGTTGTCAACAATAAAGCAAAAGAGGGATTCTACTCCCCACAAAAAATAATAAAAAGAAAATTAAAAAGAAAACTATTTGAAGTAGACTATTACAGGTCACAAAGAGAAAGCCTGACTGACTATATGTGCAAAAGGAGGCACAGTAACTCCCTTTGGGCCAGAGGCTGAGTCCCAGGGAGGGGCTCCCAGAGCAGTCCTCATGTCTGTTGACTTGCTTTTTCAAGCTGTAAGTGCAACTCACAGCTACATTGCTTTGTTTTGTTGTTGTGACATGGTCTCCATAGATGTGCATTGAAATTGTGCCCAGCTGCACTGAAGCCAAGAACCATGGAATCTGGAGGTTGTGTAAGCAAGATTACAAGGCTCCAAGGTATCTAGTGCCGGCCCTGCTCATCTCTCTGCTTACCTCCAAGCTCCGTTTATTTAGCCTGGGCAATTAAAGCCTGTGCTGGGACCAGATCCAAAGGGTGTAGTAAAGTGACCACATTTGCAGAAAAGCCACAGCTTCATCTTCACATCAGTGCTCAATTTACATGCCCAGGGAACAGTCACCACTAACTAAAACCAATCTGGGGTTTGCTTTTTCCACTTGTCCTTTCCTTTCAATGCAAAACCCAATTTGCTCATCTTTATTCCTCTCAGGAGAAATTCTCTATGTTCTATCTTCTGTCCTTTTTAAGAAATAAAATCTCAAGAAGTAACAATTGATAGAGTTATTCATTCATACCAAACTACCAAATATGGGCCATCCTGTTAAATTTCCTTAGAATAAGTAAACACAGTATTCTGAACAGTCTTATACTAAAGTGTATACTTATATCAAAATTACTCATTGTTTATTTGAAACTCAAATTGAACTTTCCATGTGTTTTATGTGGAAGCCCAGTATTAAATGGTAGGTGGCATATTCTACCTAAAAATATTGGCTAGTTCAAAGTCTCCGTACTCTAAGCCAAATTAATAGTTAGCATACTTTTTGCAATCAAGTAAAAGAACAAATATATCAGGCAATCAAACTTTGCTTATTTCAAGCGCAACTATCGTCACTACTTTTTAAATTTGAAGGAGGCCTCAGATCCAAAGACAAGAGGTGTAGTTTGAATCTTACCTGCTTGTAACTGGGGCTACTTATCAATATGTACTTCAAATTAGATAATGTAATTATATACTAATTGATACTCTACTCTTCTAAAAAGAAAAAAAGTATTGTTCAATGATCCCAGCTCCAAATCCCCACAATGGACCAGAGGCACCAGTGGTGACAGCTGGATGTCTTAGAACCCACCTCACATCTCACCAGAGAGACATTCCACATCACAGCCTTAACACCAAGTATGAATGAAGTGTATGTCTTCAAGTACCAAGAAAATCTGTATGTGGGAGAAGAAAAAGAAGGGGTGTGGAAAGAATAGTAATAAAACAAAATCAGGCAATCAAGGAGCAAAAGGAAAATTGATGCAACTCAATGTTTTGAAAGATGTACATGGGGAATGGGAAAGACACTTTGGCAGCAGCAGTTACCCAGAATAGGTCATTGACTGCAGAAAGTACTAAAAATGGACTTGTTTAGAATCTACTCCAACCTCTTCCTCTTGTTTTCTTGTCCTCGCTCTCTCTCTTTCTCTTCCTTTGTGTTTTTTTGAGGGGGGGGCAGTTTTTGACAAAATATTATACCCTGGGCTGGCCTCAATTCAAGACCTTCTGCCTCTGGATTATAAATGTATATGCCTGTGCTTGGCTGGAAATTTTTATACACAGACAGTAGTAAACTACAGGCTACATTTTTCCAGACTCCCCTCATGGTCTGATTGTGAACAGGATTTATCATCAAACACTGTTTTGTAACTGGAATTCAGAACAGGCTGTGAATAAAGAAGCTGGGAAGAAAGGCCTGAGCCACCAGGAGTGTCGTAGAGAGAGACCCGAGCCTCTAGGAGCAGCAAGTAACCACTGGGAAAGATGACAACAGCTGCTTCCAGCAGTGACTTCCAGAAACTATCTTAAGTTCCTCTGGGAAAGAGCACCTGTGCCCCAGCCAGCACCACTGCCATGTCTCAGTAAGAGATAGCCTACTTCTGCAGTGACCATCAAAACCTCAGCCACACATTTACCTAGAGGAACTGTGACCCTGCCTCCATCTGGAGGAGCAATCACCAGAGCTGTGGCCCCACTTGTACCTCCAGGTCCAAACATCTGGGCCTTGGAACTGCTTCCACCTGGAGGAGCAATCAAATCACCAGAGTCACAGTTCCCAACTAAATCAACTGGAGGAAGAGAAACACCCTGAAGCACAGGCTTCACATGTACCTATTAGAGGAAAAGATGGGTAGACAACAAAATAAGACTATACTCAACAACATAAAGAGAAAGATAGCACCACCAGAAACTAGTGGTGTTACAACAGAATCCATCCTTCTGCTACATACAAGAAACACACCTCAACCTTAAAGAAACACATTACCTCAGAGTAAAGAGTTGAGAAAATTTTTTTCCAGTCAAATGGTCCTAAGAAACAAGCTGGTGTAGCCATCCTAATATCTAACTCAAAATAGACTTCAAGACAAAATCAATCAAAAAAAGATAAAGAAGGTCATTTCATATTCATCACAGGAAAAATCCAGCAGGAGGAAATCTCAATTCTGAACATCTATGCCCCAAACACAAGGGCTCACACATTTGTAAAAGAAACATTGCTAAAGCTCAAATCATATATCAAGCACCACACACTAATTGTAAGAGACCTCAACACCCCACTCTCACCAATGCACAGATCTTCCAGACAGAATCTTAACAGAGAAATACGGGAATTAACAGACATTGTGACTCAAATGGACTTAACAGACATCTATAGAACATTCCCCTCAAACACAAAAGAATATACCTTCTTCTCAGCAAGTCATGGGACCTTCTCAAAAATTCAGTAATAAAGAAACCCTCAACAAATACAAAAAATGGAAATAACTCCATGTATCTTATCAGATCAGCATGGCTTAAAATTAGAATTCAACAACAACATTAATTTCAGAAAGCCCACAAATACATGGAAATAGAACAATGTGCAACTGAATCATCATCACTGGGTTCAGAAAGAAATAAAAAAAGAAATTAAAGACTTCCTAAAATTCATTGAAAAAGATGACACAACATACCCAAACTTATGAGACACAATGAAAGCAATGCTGAGATCAAAGTTCAAAGCACTAAATGTGCACATAAAGAAGCTGAAAAAATCCCACACTAGTGAATTAATAGAACAACTGAAAGTTCTAGAAAGATCAAGCTCACCCAGGGGGCATAAATGGTTTGAAATACTGAAACTAAACTCAATACTAAACTCAATAAAATAGAAACAAAGAAAACAAACAAACAAAAATAAACTGAGACAAAGAGTTGGTTCTTCAAGAAAAGCAACAAGATAGACAAACCCAAAAGGGATAGAGAGTATATACAAATTAACAAAATCAGAAATGAAAAGGGGGACATAACAACAGACACTGAGGAAATCCAGAGAATCATCAGATCATATTTCAAAAACCTGTACTCCACAAAATTGGAAAATGGACAATTTCCTGGAAAAATATCACATACCAAAATTAAATCAAGGCCAGATAAACAAGTTAAATAGACTTATAATCCCTAAGGAAGTAGAAACAGTCATCAAAAGGCTCCCCCACACCAGAAACAAAGCCCAGGATGAGATGGTTTCAGCACAGAATTTCAAAGAAGTCTAATACCTATACTCCTAAAATTGTCCTACATAATAGAAACAGAAGGAACATTGCCAAACTCTTTTTACAGTTACCTTGATACCCAAACCACACAAAGATGCAACTAAGAAAGAGAATTACAGACCAATCTCCCTTATGAACACTAATGCAAAATTACTCAATAAAATATGCCGGGGACCTGGCTTGTATCAGTCCCAGGCTACAGCGGATATCTATTCTGGACTGATGTCCTTGAGGGCTGTAATTAGAGCCATGGGAAAAACCTTGGGTCCATTCTTGAGTGGGGGTTCGAGGACCTGGAAACTCCTAGCTACCCAATGGCGATAAAGACCAGACACAGGCATCTTGCCATTTCAGAAGGATTCTCAGTCCATGCTGGAAAATGGAGTCTCAGGTTTATTCTAGCATCCTCCTAAATAGCTTTCCAACAGTGGGGGTGACCACAGAGAGCATCTACTATGGAGTCATTCTTTTAACCTTAGTGACACACCCAAACAGTCCCTAGGCATGCAAACAAAGCCCTCAGCACTGGCGTGGCACACTCAGGGCCTAAGTCTGTTGTAATGTAAACTAGGAGACATTCTCCACTAAAGCCAAGCCATCCAGCGGCAATTTAGCCAGCATCTGCAAGAAATGGAAATTCAGGCTCCTGGGAAATGGAACGGAGGTTTGGACCTTGAGAAACTTTATACTCAATAATTTTTGGTCCCTAACAATTCCCCTCTGTAAAATTAATGAAAATAAAGCCGTGCTTCTGCAACAGGACAGATGACTTATAGGCAAACTGAATACAAGAACTCATCAGACACATCGTCCACCTTCATCAAGTAGGCTTCATCCTAGAGATGCAAGGATGGTTCAACATATGAATATATGTCAATGCAATCCATCACATAAACAAACAAAAGAAAAACTACATGATCATCTCATTAAATGCTGAAAAGGCCTTCAACAATATCCAGCATCACTTCATGATAAAGATCCTGGAGAGATCAGGGATATAAGGGACATTCTTAAACACAATAAAGGCAATAAACAGCAAGCCAACAGCCAACATCAAACTAAATGGAGAGAAACTCAAAATGATTCTACTAAAATCAGGAACAAGACAAAGTTCTCCATTCTCCCCATATCTATTCAAGATAGTACTTGAAGTCCTAGCTAGAGCAATAAGACAACGAAAGGAGATCAAGGAAATACAAACTAGAAAGGAAGAAGTTCAATTTTTGCTATTTGCTGATGATATGACAGTATACATAAGTGACCCCAAAAATTCTATCAGATAACTCCTACAGCAGATAAACACCTTCAGTAATGTGGCAGGATACAAGATTAACTCAAAAAAAAATCAGTAGCCTTCCAGATGACAAACAGGCTGAGAAAGAAATCAGAAAAAATCACCCCTTACAATAGCCACAAAAAACATACAATATCTTGGGATAACTACAACCAAACAAGTGAAAGACCTGTATGACAAGAACTTTAAGTCATCTAAAAACAAAATTGAAGATGATATCAGAAAATGGAAAGATCCCCCATGCTCATGGATAAGTAGGATTAACAAAGTAAAAATGGTAATCCTACCAAAAGCAATCTACAGATTCAATGCAATCCCCATCAAACTCCCAGCAAAATTCTTCATAGATCTTGAAAGAACAATACTCAACTTTATATGGAGAAACAAAAGAACCAGGATAGCCAAAACATCCCTGTATAATAAGGAAACTTCCAGAGGCATCATCATCCCTGACTTTAAGCTCTACTATAGAGCTATAGTAATGAAAACAGCTTGGTATTGGCACATAAACAGACAGGAAGACCAATGGAATCGAATTGAAGACCCTGATATTAATCCACACACCTAGCAACACCTGATTTTTTTTATAAAGAAGCTAAAATTATACAATGGAAAAAAGAAATCATCTACAACAAATGGTGCTGGCATAACTGGATGCTGACACGTACAAGGTTGCAGATAGATCCATATCTATACCCATGCACTAAACTTAAGTCCAAATGGATCAAAGACCTCAACATAAATCCAGCCACACTGAACTGCATCATAGAGAAAGTGGAAGTACCCTTGAACACATTGGTACGGAGACCACTTCCTAAATATAACACTAATAGCACAGGAACTGGAGAGCAACAATTAATAAATAGGACCTCCTGAAACTGAGAAGCTTCTATAAAGCAAAGGACATGGGCAGCAAGACAAAACAGCAGCCTACAGAATGGGAAAAGATTTTAACCAACCCCACACCTTACAGAGGGCTGATCTCCAAAGTATACAAAGAACTCAAGAAACTAGACACCAAACTACCAAATAATTCAGTTTAATAAAAATGAAGTGCATGTATAAACAGAGGATTCTCAACAGAAAGACTCTCAAATGGTCAAAAGATACTTAAGGAAACGCTCAGTGTCCTTAGTCATCAGGGAAATGCAAATCAAAACAACTCTAAGATGTCATCTTACATCCATCAGAATGGCTAAGACAAAAAACACTGATGACAGCTTATGCTGGAAAGGATGTGGAGTAATAGGAACACTCCTCCATCGCTGGTGGGAATGTAAACTTGTACAGCCATCCTAAGAGAGGTCTTAACCTCTCTGAGGAGCAGATGGGAGGTGGGACGGTGAAGGAGGGAAGAGTGGGAGGAGAGGAGGGGAGAACTAGAATTAGAATGTAAAAAAAAAAATCTATTTTAATCAATTAATTAATTAATTAAAAACAAACTGGTATTAGATCATTCTGCCCCTGCAAATGACATATCAAGTCTCATTCATCAGAGGTTGCATCCAACCCACAGATGAAGGCAATGGAAGTAGTTCTTCAGATGGTGCATCACTGCTGTTGCTTCAGGCACCACTCTTGAAAATTCATCTCCATAGTGTGTTTACTTAGCCCACAGACCCTGCCATCAATATATCTCAAATTAAGCCAGCCACAGCAGAGTCCGTTCCATATAATTGAGCTTTTAGTGATACAAGTGATTCCCCAGACATCTATCCCACCAGCCAACTAGCCCTAAGTCAGAAGTAATCAGTGATAATTTTGTCACCTCCCAGAGCACACTTGACAGGATATGGCAATATTGTTGGTTGTCATTGTTTGGGTGTAAGGTGTTGGTGACATAAATGTTGTCTGCATCTAGTAAATAGAGTCCAGAAAGTTGCTGAAGTTCCTACCACACACACACACAGGTACCCATAACAAGGAACCATCCTGCCACAAATGTCAATAGAGCCAGGATGTAAAACCCTTCCCTAGTACAACACCCATTGAATTTTTGAAATTTTTACAATGTTTGATTTTAAAGATGTATTTGTGTGTGTGTGTTCCTCAATAATTTTATGTAACCCACTTGTGTGGGGGTGCCTGAAGAAGCTAAAAGAGGGTTTTGGATGCCCTGGGACTGGAGTTACAGGCAGTTGTAAGCAATCTGATATGGAAATTGGGAACAAAACCCATACCCTCTACAAGAGCACTGTCCTAACACCTGGGCCATCTCTCCAGCCCAGGACTTTTATTTTAAAAGTATCCTCTGCTGTGATGCAAATTGCCTTATGAAATATATACATATTACAGTTTATTTACATGATTTCCACATTTTACTGCTTCTGAACCATGGCATGACCAAAGACTAACATGTACTTTAATATGATAATTTTCCTTATTCTCTTTTTTAATTATAAATGTTGTGGTTAATCCTATAGTTTATCTTTAAAAACTAGTGGGATCTTGAAACCAAGGAACTAGTGTCATATAAATAGGTGACATCCCATGAATAAGCATGCATACTTGCGTATGGAGGAGGAGTCCTGAAAGTGATGGCACAGTGCCTTGGCCTCAGCCTCAGGTATAGCATATAGCCACCCTGTCACTTTTCATTGATTTTGGTGTGTGGTCCAGGTATCAGTGGTGTTTTAAGGCCATAATCAGTAGAGTCAAGAAGAGCTCATTTACGGCCCTTTGAAGTTGAGATGAGAACATGGAAGAAATCAGTGAATAATAGGTGCCACTGTTAAGGAAAGACAGCTAAAAAGTAATAACAGAAAAGAGATTCCAGAACCTCATTCATCTGCCCAGGACCAGGCCTCCTCTACTACCACCAAGCAATTTGCTGATACTCTGGCAAAAATAGTATGTTTTCACCTACTCCAAATTCAGCACATGTTCAAAAGCAAGGTATGTCTTATAGATGTATTTCCCAATGCTTATAAACACCCCATCTTAAACAGTCCATCTCCTGCCTTGAATGAAAAGGTGCTCCATATTTGCTAACTTGGATTAAATTCACTCACCAGTGCTCCTGTGAAGTTGGGAAAAGAGCTTCCCTTGAAAGCATGAGGACTTGAGCTTCAGTCTGTAGCACCACCTATCCTAGCAGACACCTATAAGCCCAGCACTAAAGACTGAGATAGGAGATGTCTAGGAAATCACTAAGCCAAAGCTCCAGATTCAGTAGGAGACACTGTCTCAACTTTATAAGGTAAAGAGTGACCAAAGAAGACGTTCCAAATGTTACCACTGACCTCCAGAGCCCCATCCAGGGAAATGAATAATACACACACACACACACACACACACACACACACACACACACACACACACACACGTACACACTTGAGTGCCAGTGCTACAGAGATATGCACATTCCTCTTAAAGGAAAGGTCAAAATTACAGGGAAAAAATATGGGGGACAGAGACACCAGCCCATTCCAATGTCCTCTTCTATCTGGCAACAGGAGATCTACCCAGGTCCAAGCAACTGTTTCCTACCTACTATTCATTTGTTATTTTTTATTAACTTTTTATTTGAATTAGAAAGATTATTTTACATGTCAATCCCAGTTCCCTCAACCTCCCTTCTTCCCTTGCCCCCCCAACTAACACCCTACCTATCCCATACCCTTTCTGCTCCCCATGGAGGGTGGGGCCTTCCCTAGAGGGTCTTCAGAGTCTGTCATATCCTTTGGGATAGGGCCTAGGCCCATCCCCTTGTGTTTAGGCTCAGGGAGTATCCCTCCATGTGGAATGGGCTCCCAAAGTCCATTCCTATGCTAGGGATAAGTACTGATCCACTACAAGAGGTCCCAAAGATTTTCAAGGTCTCCTCACTGACACCCACATTCAGGGGATCTGCATCAGTTCCAGCTATCAGTCTGGGGACCAAGAGCTCTCCCTTGTTCAGGTCAGCTGTTTCTGTGGGTTTCACCAGCCTGGTCTGTACCCCTTTGCTCATCAGTCTTCCTTCTCTGCAACTGGATTCCAGTTAAGTTCAAGGTTTAGCTGTGGGTGTCTGCTTCTACTTCCACCAGCTGCTAGATGAAGGCTATAGGATGGCATATAAGTTAGTCATCATTCTCAGTATCAGGAGAGGGCATTTAAGGTAGCCTCTCCTCTGTTGCTTAGATGGTTATTTGTAGCTCTCCAGACATTTCCCTAGTGCCTGATTTCTCTTTAAACCTATAATGTCTCCCTCTATTATACTATCTCTTATCTTGCTCTTTTCTGTTCTTCCCCCAACTCAACCTCCCTGCCCCATCATGTCCTCCTCACGCCTCATCTTCTCCCCTTCTCATTCTCCTAGCTCCCTCTCCCCTCTTCCCGTGCTCCCAATTTACTCAGGGGATCTTGACCCTTTCCCCTTCTCCAGGGCCATGTATGTCTCTCTTGGGGTCCTCCTTGTTTACTAGCTTCTCTGGCAGTGTGGAGTGTAGGCTGGTAATCCTTTACTCTATGTCTAAAATCCACATATGTGTGAGTACATACCATGTTTGTCTTTTTTATAAATGTCAAACTTGACACAATTCTAATGTCTTCAAGCACATTAAGACCCAGACAGCAGACTTTTAAGCCTGAGTAGTCATGGAATGGCACCTGACACTTGACCTCTGCAACACTGGATGGACTTCTGACCATCCATGCTGTTGAGAGATCAATTTCAATCAGTCACAATCTTTCAAGTCTGGAACAATCCTCATAATTCCAGCAGAGTCAGTTTTCTTTGTTTTACATTTATTTATTCAGAGACTTCTAAATATATGCCGGTCTGTTGAAACAGCCTCTGGGCTGAAGTACAATAAAAACATTAATTAAAACACCAGATTAGAAACACCCAGCAGGGCTCCTGGAACAGCATCAAATGAGCCTGCCATTTAAGTGTCAGCCAGAGAAGATGCAGCCCCTGCAGGTGACCTAACTAGCTTCTAAGGGATTCTTGCCCCATGCTGAGGTGTGTACTGCCTACTCTGGGTACCCATACCCAATTAGTCCATTTTTCTTTAAACCTTGAATTAGACCCATATCTACCACTCCTTTCATTCTGTAGTTGACTAGGGGGGCATCTTCAGAATCCTCCAGGTTGGCAGGGATCTGGGCACAGCAATCTTACATAACAGCTAGGCTTTATCCAGGCAATACCAGAGAAGCCAGTTGCTGGCACTTTGTGGGCAGTAGCACTTTCTCTGAAATGGCCCTCTCACTTCTCAACACAAATGCTGTAGCAGAATTTTCTGAGGATGTGCAGTGCCAGCTCCAAGGGAAAGCCACTACATGGTACTCATTCCAGATTGAGGATGTGGGCAAGACTTCTAATAGAGGAAGGGAGAGAGAGAGAGAGGGAGAGGGAGAGAGGGAGAGAAGGAGAGGGAGGCAGAGAGAGAGAGAGGGAGAGTGAAGAAGGGATGAGAGGGGAGAAGAGAGAGGGAAGGAGAGAGGGGAAGGGAGTAGGGGGAGGCAGAGAGGGGGAGATGGAGAGAGAGGGAGCCTCTATGACAGAAAAATTCCCTAAATTCCAAATTTGTTTACAGAGCTAATTAGGCATGAACTTTTAGAGTCCAGCTCAGGCCTGTTGAGAAGTAAAGCAGCGCTGATGCAGGCAAGTTCTGTCAAGGACTCACATCCTGTAACAGACAGCTTCGGTAGGAAATAGGATTTTATTATAATACATACAACTTTCTGAAAGGCTCACAAAGTAAAACAAAAGCAAGTGACTTTTTTTAAGCCTTTGGCTTCTTTCTTTTATGTATAATTTTCCCACAAACCTCACAACTTAGAAAAACAAAAAAGATTTGAGATTTGAAAAAAAAATAGCATACAAATGCTAGATACGGATAGGGTTTCATACATGGCAGGAATGTATTTACTTACTGTTCCACTGAACTCTGTACTATTCATTCATCTTTATTTTTCCTTAATGACAAATGTGCCAATATCTTATTACAAAGAGATCACCACCAATGTAGACAGAACTGCCTTTTATCAGGCATCTGGCCCTAATTGCATGCCTGCAATCTTGCTTAAATCAGCCATGGTGTTTTTTATGTAATTTTATGATATCATTGAGCTGGGTGAGTCTCATGAGCTGCCTGCTACTACATTCTGAAGTGGCAGGCTATTGCCTAAAAGAAAAAACACTGCTCTTCTTCACTCATAACCCACGTTCTGACTTCTCGTGCTGAATTCAATCCCCAACTAATTAGTTCAAGAACAAGCAGCTTTAACCAAGACTCGGGGTTACATTCCTGTTCCTGAGAGCTGTGCTTCCCCCAAATATAGCTCTCTTGTTACCCTTTGCATTTTAAATAAGCCATTTTGGAGCATGGTTTGTGTTTCTTCATTAATATATGCGCCCCTTGGGGCCACACTGAAGCTTGTGATGGCTCTGTGCCAGCAGTCAGGACAACAGAATGTCTGCAAGATCCAGCTTTGTCCTTCGGTTGGTATCCACAAAGCAACTCCAGTCCAGCAGCGAGGGGTCACTGGTGCTGGAAGATAGAGGGCCTACATTTCACTGAGGTCCCCTCATTTTATTTTGCCTTCAATATGTAGTGTTTTCTTTATTGACAGTTAAAACAATAAAGCGTTCCACGGGTCATGTTTTCAGATAACTGAATACTTACAAATACAAGTCCAATGGAAATGCTTTCTAATAAGTTAAAAAGCTCACACACACACAAACACACACACACACACACACCAAATTGAAACAAGATATGCTAATGAATTTGACCTTTTCTTGGTGATTCAGAATCACCTGTAAACTGTTAGTTACTACACAAGGGTGAACAAAGATGTCTGGTAACACTAAGCTAATAGGCTTTCCTTGTGATTTGAGACAATATACATTTCTTCATTTTTGTTTTTGTCTCCTTCAGTAAAGTCAGACTCTCAGTGATCACTTTGCACTGAGGTTCATGTCAAATTCTCAAAGGAAACTTGGGGTTCACAGCCTTCAGTTTGCAGATTCCTGGGAATACAAATGACTTTACTGTAGCATCTTCAATGGAAGTTAGTTCTAGGTGATATTCTGAGGCTCTGCCTGTGGCTGTAAGTGCATCAGCCCCAGTGAGTGAAGCTTCAGCATCTCCTCTGGACACATAGAAGTCTGAACAGTTCTCTTCCAGCTCCTAGTCTGACTCCAGCAAGAGTGATTTCCTGAGCCTTGTCCTTAGGTACTGGCACAGTCAGTAATCAATCTGTTTACCCTCAGACTTCCTCTCTATCCTTCCTGGATATGTCTTCTTCCCTTTTAATTCCTACCCTGAGCCATTTCAGTGAGCATTAAATCATTTACCAAAGGAAAAGAGTCATTGAAGAAGAGAAGAACATGTTAATACATGCAAGCTGACCTCTAAATTTATTTTTATTCATTTTGTTGGAGGAGAATGAAAATAAATTTAATTTTAAATTATGGGGAAATTTTTGTTTTTAAATTTGCCTCTCATCAAAAGGGGAGCATGAAGGTCAGTTATGCTCACACAGGTCCCTGCCATTCACATGTTCTGTCTCTCCCAATATAACTCATCAGCTCCTGGAAGGGCCCAACAGTGAGTGTGTGAAGCCTGTTCCAGATGATTCAGGCCCAGATGACTCAGTGCTGTGGTTTAGATATGAAATGTCCCCAGAAAATCCATGTATTGAAAGCTTAGCTCCCAATCACAGCTGCTGTTAAGAACCAACTGGACTTAAGCTCAGCAGTGGATGAACTCATGGCTGAATACACTATTAGAAGCAGGGCCTGGGTGGAGAAGGAGGTCACTGAGGTCTGACATTTGAAGGATATATTTTTCCTCCTGTCTCTTCTCCTCACTCTGCCTTCCAGCTATGTGGTAAGTCACATCTTTTGACCCTCCTGAGGCCATGATGTTCTATCTCTCCTCAAGCCCACAGCAATGAAGCCAGCCAAGGATGCACAGAAACATTTGGAATCATGAAGCAAGTTAAAATCTTCCTTCTTTCTCACTTGTCATTTGTTTGTTTGTTTGTTTGTTTGTTTGCTTTCAAACAGTCTCACTGTTGAGCCAAGGCTGGCCTTAAACTCACAATCATCCTGAGACAGAGTTATGGACCACTATGTCTGACTAACCCTTTCCTCCATTAAGCTAGTTGAGTATTTTGTCACAGCAAAAGAAAGCTGACTGGCGTACTCAAAGTAGCAAAGAGAACCCTCCAAAAGATAAAAACTCTTATTCAACACTGGACTATGTGATGCTGGCATCTCTTGGAGATGGGGTAAACACCTCATTCTAGTAGACTGAGTCATGACTGTAAAGCCCTAAGCTCTGGAGCATTCTCAGTCTAAGAAAATTGAGACAGCTACTCACTCTACTAGGCAGTGACTCCCTGAGATGTCTCCCATGGTTTCCCAAAAATGTCCTTTGCCTTAAAGCATCACTAAGCATTCCAAGGTTCCTTCCTCCTTTCTCTTCTTGGCAGCATGCAAATTGTTTCTTAGTAACATCCTTAGTGTGAAGTTCTTCTTTTCTTATTTCCACCAATTTGGATATATGTCCTTTAATCCTGGGCTATTATAAAACATCCAGGAAGCCCCCTTCCTTCAGTTCCAAATATGTACCACTTTTGTATAAATCTTAAAGCACTTGAAATTTGATGCAAAGTTGAGTCGGAAGTCCATTTTCACCATGAAGACTGGCAAATTACCTGAGTTAATAACAAAAACGGACCAGAATGGAAGAGAAGACAGGAGGCTCCTCAGTTCTGGGGGGAATGCTGGGATCTCCCAGAAGCTTCTAAAAAACAGAATCAAGATAGGGTGTCAAGCAGAAAAATTGAGCACTAGTGTCAATAATCTAGAAAATACATTTCTGTCAGGCACCAAGCCAAGAAGGCCCCATCACAAATGGAAAAAGTGAAAGTCTCAATGCAGATAGATATTCCACAGTCAGGGTGCCTGGTCTCCACAGGAAAAGCAAAAACAACACACCAAGCAAACTACCAAGAACATACTGACCCCGCAGCTGGTCAGTTGGAAGACACATGGTACTAGTAGTAACTGCCAGGGTCATCGTCCACAGCAGGCAGGTGCTATTCTGAAAAGCTGTTTGTGTTTTAATGTATGCATCCTTTAAATGCAAACACCAGTAAAATATATAATCAATAAATATGTGACTTAAGTGATAATATAGTATGCTTCCATGTTCTGTAGGCTGTTTACACAAGAAACTATGAGCAAGCTACATTAACTCCACTTCTCAGGAAGTCTGGAAGTCATCAGGTCTAAGACACACTAATCAGCAAGTAGAAGGAAGATTAAACCCTCCCCTTTCTCTGTTTAAACTTCAAAGCAAACATCAACTCTCCTAATTTCTTTCTTACCTTAGTTCAAACCTGAGGCCCCAGGGAGAAGAAGGAAATTAACAGAAACAATTCTCCTTCCACAAGACTGCAAGCTAAGGCCCAGGCTCAAAATATCTGTATTTTTCCAGAGTTTAGAGTTTATTAGTGCTTGAATTCCAACCACAGAGAGTGAAAAGTTGATGTTGTTCAGTTGAGACTGTCCAGCAGGCATGCTAAATCACTTTTTTGAGCAAAGCTTGGGATGTGTGTGGGCTGAGCATCCCTTGAAAATGATTGATTCTTAAAAAATAATTATTAAGAGTATATTTTCCCAACACCTTTTAAGACTCAAGTTTAAATGAAAACCTGTTGTGCCAGTTTGAGAAGGGCAATCACCTTTGCTGACTGGTTTAATCCCTTGAATAAACAAAGGAAAGGTGATTTAAGATTTATAAACAATGTGCTACTGGAGCTTCAGGGAGATGCTTTCAGTACCAATATATATAGCTGCATGGGTAAAGGGGGCTACTTATTTTCATTACTATTTAAGAATTGATATAATCCCAGTACATGAGCTAGCTTGTTGGAGCCCATTCCTTAGGGTGAGATGCCATGCTCAGTGGCAGTCGGGCCATGATATTATCCCAGTGGTACATAAGCTAGCTTGTAGGAGCCCACTCCCTGTGGTAAGATGCCATGCTCAGCCTTAATGCATGGGTGAGGGACCTGGCCCTGACCCAACCTATTGTGCCAGACTATGTTGACTCCTCATGGGAGCCCTTACCTGTGATGAGGAGTGGACTGGGGGTGGGCTGGGGGAAGGCGAGGGGGGTGGAAGGAGGGGTGGGAGAGAGAACTGTGGTTGAGATGCAAAATGAAATAAAAAATTTAAATGGCAAAAAGAATAGAAAGTGTCAGGTGCTGCTGTTTGGGGAGGTGTTGGAAGCTTTAACAGGTGGAGTCTCACTAGAGGAGATTGGGGAAAGACCCTGGGAGCTAGTTCATGATCTGGCATCTCCCTCCCCCTACTTCTCCCTCCCTCCTGCCCACAGCGACCCCCTTGACACTGCCTCTCTAGTTCCTGCCTGCCATTGGGTATGCAGCCTCCAACACAGGCACATGCTCCACTGCTATGATGTTCCCCGCCAGCATAAGCCCAGAATCTATGTGGCAAGGGACTATGGAAACCTGGAAACCTGGGAACTAAAACGCTTGCCCATAAAGTGCTGAGAATCCAACTCAGATCTGCTGCAACAGCAGTATGCACTTTAACTTCTGAGCTAGATCTCCAGCTTCCCTTAATACTTTTTAAAAAAAATTAGATATGTTTTGTTAAAATTATCTTCCAGCTTTGTTCCTAAATATTTTAAACAGTTTACATTGAAGGCCGTAGAAATATTATATTTCCTAACTGAGATGGGTGTTAGTGACATGCACATATGAATTTGTCAAAAATTCATCAGTTGTTCATTTTAGATCTCATATTTCACCATACGTAAAAATAGTATGTGTGTATACATGTACATACATATTTGTGCTGATATTTGCCTGCTCCTGTGTGTATATACATACATACACTTTAAATTTATAATATATAAATGTTATACATATAGATGTATAAGTATGTACATTTATGTTGCTCATATAGCTTTCTTCTCCTTTAAATTGATCTAGTTTTAAAACTGCCTTGGGGCTGGAAAGATGGATCTTGCAGAAAACCTAGGTTCAGGTCCCTCTACCTGATGCACATACATACATACTGTAAGGATTCAGGCATTATGCTGGCCTGCCCCTATCACCTGGCAGAATGCACTCAGGCAGTACCCTGGTCAGCCTAGGGTTCTATGACTGCCCCCCACTTACGCTCTTTCTACTTTCTCTCTCTCTCTCTCTCTCTCTCTCTCTCTCTCTCTCTCTCTCTCTCTCTCTCTTCTCCACCTCCTCCTCCTCTTCCTCCTCCTCCTTCTCCTCCTCCCCCTCTGCTGTTCCCCTAGGACAGACAGAACTTCTGTCTCCCTCATCTCTTCTGTCCTCTCTGAGTCTCTTTACCTCTTTCTTCTCCTTCCCCCTCCATCCTCTTCCTAATAAAACATCTCACTTAAGCTCTGGCTGGCTGGTATGTTTGTACCCCCACCCCCTGCCTTAGTCACCCTCACCTGCCATGGTCCCCCACTCAAGGTCCCCTCAAACCTTATCCTAGCACATAAAAAACAAACACTCATGCACATAAAATTAAATTAAAATTTAAATTTTAAGAAAAGAAGTGACAATTTAAAAACCAGTTGCAATAATTAAAATGAAAAAAAAAAGGATGAAAGGAAAAAATAGGGAAAGGAGAGAGGGAGGTACAAAATCAGTTCACAGAAACCATATAAATAAAATCTAAGACTGACAGCGTAACTGCCAAAAACACTAGCTACAGCAAGAGACAAAATTTCCCTTTATTGTTCATTATTGTTTTATTTCTAGATGTCTGCAAGAGGATGCTCATATCCAACACAGGATATTGAGGTTCTTTCTTACTGAAAAGTAAGTTTGCAACACTGTAGTCGGGGTAGGGGAGGCATAAGCAAATACAGGAAAGAATGAAGTAACTTCTACCACAAATTACCAACTGAATTACCTGTTGTGCCTGTCTAATTAAATGAAATATATGAGCTTTTAACATAAAATTCAATAAGGTTGGGCATTGGTGGTGAACGCCTTTAATCCCAGCACTCGGGAGGCAGAGGCAGGCGGATCTCTGGGAGGAGGAGGCCAGCCTGGTTTACAGAGTGAGAGTCAGGATAGGCTCCAAAGCAATACAGAGAAACCCTGTCTCGAAAACAAAACAAAGAAAAAAGTCAATAAGATTTCTTAGTTGCCCAATAATAAAATTGATACATAGTGGATGCAACTCAGCAAGACTATATGTATCTGAAGCCAAACAATAAGAGTATGAGAAATTGACAAAAATGGAAGAAGAAACTGAATGGAAATTACAATTACCAGACGGTCAAATGAATAATTTTAAAAGATAGTTAATATGTGATAGAGTAACTATCAAAGGTAAGCAGTGATACTTTTAAATTAAAAATTCATTGAAGCTGGGTAAACCTTGGGTTTGATCCTCAACTACACAAAATAAAAATTCACTCAAATCAGTTTGTTTCCTTTTAAAAGATTTAGAAAAGAAATAATTCAAACCTAAGGAAATTTTCAGATGTCAGAAATACAAATAAACAAAACTGAAAACAGTGGTGGAAATGGCTTGTTTGCTACCTGTAAACAGCTTTCAGAGTCCTCCTTGGCCTCTGCAGCCTCAGTGCCTTCTTGCTGCAGTCAAATCAAAACCAGTAATGCCCAGTTATTTTTTTTTTCTGTATTTAGTTTTTTCTTTTCTTCTTTAAAAAAATTATTGAAAATAGATTCTTCTCTCATACTGTACATCCCCACCACAGTTTCCCTTCTCTCTACTCCTCCCAAATCCCCCACTCCCACTCCCACCCCACCCCCACCCCCATTCCCACCCCCACCCCACCCCACCCCATATCCTCTACCCCTCAGGTTTCCTCTTCAGAAAAGAGCAGGCCTCTAACCTAAACAAGACAAAACAAGATACAATAAGACAAGGCAAAGGCCTTCATATGGAGGCTGGACAAGGCAATTCAACAGGAAGAAAACTGCCCCAGGAGCAGGCAGAGTCAGAGACACGCCCCCTCACACCGTTAGTATTCCCACAAAAACACAAGCTAACAGCTACAGCTATATCCACAGAGGACCTAACGCAGATGCATATAGGCCAGGTGCTTGATGCTTCAGTCTCTGTCAGCCCGTGTGAGCCCTGCTTAGTTGATTTTGTGGGCCATGTTCTCCTGGTGTCCTCCATCCCCCGACTGCTACAGTCTTTCCTCTCCTTCTTCTACGGGATTCACCAAGCTATGAGGGGAGGGGCCCGACAGAAACCTTCAATTTAGACTCTGCATAATATCTTGAGTTGGGTCTCTGCACCCAATACCATCTACTGCCAGAGGAAGCCTCTCTAGTGACAAATGGTATATGAGTATAACAGAATATCGTAAGGTATTATTTCATTGAGTGTGTGTGTGTGCGTGCGTGTGTTTGGTTCTACTCTAGGTCTCTGGGCTGTCCAGTCTCTATTCCTGGTTGTCCAAGCAGTGTCAGACATCGGCTCCCTCTCCTAGTGTAGGCCTCAAGTTAAACCAAACACTCGTTGGCCACTCCCACAAATTCTGCTCCACCTTTGCCCCAGCACATCTTGCAGTCAGGACGGATTACTGGTCGAGGGTTTTGTGACTGGGTTGGTATCCAGTTTTCTCTTTCTGTAGCCTGCAGGGTGTCTTCCCACATCAGAGACCAGAACATGGTAGTGAAGGCTCCATGCAGACACCAGCATGACCTCTCTATATTCAATGAGCTGTGTGTATGTTTTCCTTGGCAATGGGGCCCCATTATCAGTTTTCAGAGAGTGACCTTCTTCCCAGCATCAGCCTGGGTTGTTTGGGAATCTCCATGTGACCCCCTAAGCAAACAATGCAAAGGAATATAACCTGTCCCCCCATGGAAGCCTTGCCTGGCTGCAAAAGATGGCTAGTTCAGACTTCTTATCCTCTTATTACTAGGAGTCTGTACCAGGGTCAACCCCAGATTCCAGGAAGTTTCGATAGCACTAGGTTTCCACACTACCACCCCCAATGCTCCCCAATTCCAGCTGTCTCTCCCCACATTCTATTCCTCCATCTACCATTACCACTGCCTCACCCTCCACCACACCCTTCCCTCTCATCCTACCCACCCCAGTATACCCACAAAATTTATTCTGTTTCTTTTTTCTAGGTCCATGTGTCTGCTCTAGAGCTCTCCTCTTTACATAACCTCTCTGGGCCTGTGATTATAGCTTTTTAAAATGACTGTATGGCCAAAGGCTGTCAGGTAGCTGAAGAGGCCTTTTAAAAAGAGACCAAGGTGAAAGGTTCAGGCTTTGATGCTGATTGGCTCTGTCTCTTTAAGAGACAGACCCTGCCCCCTTACAGCAGTTAGGGCATGCACAAGAAAATGTGCTACATCATCACCACATCACCTGCCACGCATGAGGACTCGGGGCATGCGTGGAACCTCAGTGCGCATGCGCAGTCTTCCCTTTAAAAGCTCCAACTTTCCTGTTTCACTCTCTCTCTCTCTGCTTCCTCTCTACTCTCTCTCTCTGATTTCTCTCTTTACACCAACCTCTCTCTGCTTCCTCCCTTTACTCTCTACTCTATCTCTGTTTCTTCTTGGCTCTCTCTCACCTATGCACACTCTCTGCCTCTCTATGGCGACCGGCTATGGCGGTCAGCCATTACCCCTGTTCCTCTTCTCTCTTAGTCTCCCTACTCTGCCGGGCCTATAATAAACTAGTTACCATATCTCATCTTGCAGCTTTCTCTTTTCCTCTTTTTAAGTAAAAACATAACACAAGGAGCACTGGGCAGACGCTCACTTATGGGTACAGTGTTTGCCATGTAAAGATGACAACTTCACTTTGAACCCCCAGAGCCCAGAGGAAGCTGGGTATGGTCATTTGGGTCTGTAATCCCACTCATGCTAAGGCAAGATGGGAGACAAAGCCAAGAGAACCCAAAAGCTCCAGAGCCAGCTAGCCTGTACACATGTTGTAAGTAACAATGAAAGAAAAGAAGGTGAAGATAGGCACCCCAGGTTTTCCTCTCACCTACACACACACAAAAAAAATGAAGAGAGGATAAATTCAGTGGTAGGACACATCATCATGGAAAGACCCTGAGTTCAATCACAACACAAGGAAGAACAGAAGGAGACAAGAATACAAATTCTGAAGAAGAATAGGTGCACAAATTCCTAGGATCATCTGGGAGTTCCTGAGGAAGCTTCACTCGTGAAATGAGTAAATCCGAAAGGAGAAAGATTCAGCACCATGCAGAGAAATTCCTAGAGAAATCCCTAGAGAAAAAAAAGAATCTCATAAGATGGTTGTCCTAGTTTGCTTTTTCTGTTATGACAAACACAGTGATCAAAAGCGGCTTTGGGGGGAAAGAGTTACTGGAAATCAAGGCAGGAACTCAACTCAGGAACCTGAAGCCAGCACTATGGAGGATTCTTCTTGCTGGCTTGCTCTCTATGGCTTGCTCAGCCTACTTTCTTATATAAAACCCAAGTCCACTTGCACAGGAGTGGCAATGTTGGCAATGGACTAACCTTCCCCCATCCATCATTAACCAACAAAATGTCCCAGAGGCTTGCCCATAGGCCAGTCTTCTGGAGGTGTTTTACCAACTGATGTTCCTTCTTTCCAGGTGACTAGTTTGTGTTAAGCTAACAAAAGCCAACCCACACAGTAGTATAAAAGTGAAGACCTGGTAAACAGATATGGAGCAGTTCTAAGTGAAACAAGTCATCAGGATAGAAAAGCATAGTGGGGGCTTGCAGATTGTCTTATAGATCTTACCATGTAAGAAGCTAGTGAGATCCACTTCATGAAGAATCTACTAAAGTTTTAAGATCAGCAAAGATCAAGAGTAAATAGTAAACATCAACACTAAACAAATGACAATATAAAAACCATTACAATAAAATGTAGAAAATATATAATACATATAATTGTAACACAAATTATGTATTTATCCTACATCTTACATATGATTAATAACATAATATATAGTATAAATCATAAATATAGGTGACTAAAGCATTTAAGCATATGAAATCAATTACATACCTAATATATACTACAAGTTATGGATAATAGTCCATATATTATTATATATACAAACTATGTTATATATAAATAATTTGTATGTATAACTGCATAATAGTCATTCTAAATTACTGAATATGGATTCAAATGGGAATGGTGATAGGACTACTTAAAAAATGAGTGGGTTGAGTAAATGACCACAAAGGGCCAAAGTAACTAAAAGTTTTAAGATGATGCATCAAAGCAGTAATAGGATGTACACAGTATTTAAATATTCAGAATAAATATTTAAAAATTTAAAAATAGGGAGCTGAAGGTATTGGAAATGGTACTATAATGGAGGCAGGGGCACAGGAAAATAAGAGGCAATGTGAGATAGAAGAATAACAATAATAATTTTTGTCTATAAGCCTTTTAGTATTTATTGCTTTTTTGGTTTTTTTCAAGACAGGGTTTCTCTGTGGCTTTGGAGGCTGTCCTGGAACTCGCTCTTATAGACCAGGCTGGTCTTGAACTCACAGAGATCAGCCTGCCTCTGCCTCCGGAGGGCTGGGATTAAAGGCATGTGCCACCAAGACTTGGCTCTTAACTGGCTTTTTAAACTGTGTGCTTTCTACTTTAATTTTAAACAAAGTATCAATTGTTATAAAAAGAAAAAAACTGGGAAAAGGAAGGGATAAAGTTGTGCATTTAAAATACACTTGTGTAAACATTATAATACTATAAAAATATTTATACAACTATGGTTCTAGTGACTGTAACTTTAAAAGAAAGCAACTTCCCCTGTTTTGTTGTTGTTGTTGTTGTTGTTGTTGTTTAGTTTAAAAAAAATAAAAAGTCAACCTCTAAAGTTCAGGTTCAACACAAGTGGGCTATTGAGCCCCAAAGCACCATTTGGTTGTTAGTGGGAAAACACCCTGCTTGCCAAGCTTTTGGTACCAGTTTCTTCTCACACACTCTCCTAATATGTTTCAAGATAGTTGGGTCACATTCTGCAAAAAGAAGTGAAAATCTAGAACACACAAAAGACCCTTGGCAATTTTCACAGTGCTTTATGAATACAGCAGACAATCCAAAATTTATAGATTCAAAGGAGTTCAGACAAAGCAATTTAATTGTGAGAATATGAAGATGGCAATTAGCACCCTGTTTCATAAAGATCTATGTAGAAAACAAATCATTCATAAAATCACACTATTGCAAAAATGTGCAAGGATAAGTACTTGTTGTGTTCACTGTTGAGTAATCCCAGGAACAAAACAAACCCTGTATTACAGAACTCTTCTTTTACCTTTCTTAATCTTTGAGTAATTAACATGGGAAAAAGATGTTTTCTGGGCCACTACACAGACAAATAATTTCCCAGCAGAGAGAGACAAGCAAATGAGCCTGAGCATGTGATGGACTTGGCAAGCAACAAGTCTTAACAAATTTGCAGTTGAATTATTGAACTGTTAAAACTGCAGAGTTAAACAGAAAAGATCTGGATAGATAAATAGGGTTTTGTTAGTGCAGATTTAGGGGGGGCTAATTTTGTTTGTTGCAAGTGCTTGTTGCCATGAGCACTAAAAGTTATGACACTTCCATTCACACTGTGTATTTTTTATTTGGAAAATAAGGTTTCACTTACACAGTTGAGGTTCATCAACCACATGAACTTAAAGTGTGAGGTTTGCATACACGCCATAGATTTATTTGCTTAACCACTGATCTTATTTATTTTTAGATGAACTACTGAATGTTGGTTCTTCGGAGAAAAGAATAAATGCCTTTTTAGAGAGTCTTTTTAACTTATTTACTCAAAAAATATTTTAATACTATATACTAGGTGCTAGAAATAGTGCCGTAAAAAATCGGGTATTTAGTATACAGTGAGTTAGTTGGACAATTAACAATCAAATAAGTAATTATAAAAAGATGAGTTAAGCACTTGGAATACATTTAGCAGAAGCACTCCACATATCCTGGAACTAAAGGGTGGGGACAGCTTAGTCAGAAAAGTTTCCCAAGGGAAGCTTTTACACGGGAACTTGAGGGATGACTGGGGTTTGTCCAAGCCAGCAACGATAGAGAAAAGGCAAAGAGGCTAAAAGAAAACCCAAGGCCAATGAGAAACTGTGGTGATATCTTGCTTGTACAAATAAAGCCTGTCTGGGGGTCAGAGAATAGAGCTTGCCACCATAGCTAGCCAACCATAGAGGTCTGGAGATCTGTACAGACAGACAGGAAGTGAGGTAGCTGGGGCAGAAACAGGATATAAGCAGGGAGAAACAGGAAATCACTCTCTTGTCTGCTGAGATGTTAAGATTGTAAGAACTCCATTTACATTTTTGCACCCATCATGGGGCTCAAACTCATGACCTTGAGATTAAGAGTCTCATGCTCTACCAACTGAGCTAGCCAGGCAGAAAATATAGGCAGGGCTACAAGACAAGGAGAATTCGGGGAAGAGAATGCAGAGAGATGTCAAGAGAGAGAGATACACCAGGTAGCAGCTGAAGGAGTAATATGCTGGGGCCTTCTCTGGTAAGATAAAGCCATGTAGAAATACATAGATGAATAGTTATGGGTTAATAATTAATAGAGAGCTAGCCAGTAAAAATCCTAAGCCACCAGCCAAACAGTTTATAAATAATATAAGTCTCTGTATGTTTATTTGGGGGTTAACTGCTAGTGGTATCAGGCAGGAAAGAAGCTCCATCTACAAAAGGAAACAGTGAGAGATCCCAGCTTAATTACCAGAAGAGAGTAGACACTGGTGGCCCAGACTAGGGTTTATAGTGGTGGTGTTATAGAAAATAGGTATATCTTGCAGCTAGTGTAGAGTCAGAATTTTTAACATTTCACAACTTATCACAAATCATGTAAGGAAGGAGAAGAAAGAAACATGCTGAAGCTATCCAAATTAGACAACTGGATCATAGTGTCATTCATGAGCAAGAGCACACAGAAGATGGTCGGGGTAGGGAGGTGATGATGTTCTTCACTTGTGTTCTCTAGTAGGCACTTGAACTGTAGATTCTGGGCTCCCATGGAGTTGGAAGAACTCATCATTTCAGTATAGCTATTCTGTTCAAGTGACATCACCCACAGAAATTCTATAGATTGGAATATCAGGGTCCTAAGAACAAACCCAGGGGGGTCTATTAACTGTTAAGAAATAGCTCAGGAAGGAAAAGAAGTGAGAAGCCTGGGAAAGAATAGAGGAGAGAGTTGCAGGGGGTAGGGCACCTTCTATGGACAGAAACCATTATAAAACTACAAACAATCAAACTCCCTACACCTGGCTCAGAGATCCTTGTGGAAGATGGGGCTGGAAGATTGTGAGATCCAGATCAGGGAGTTTACAGTGTGATTATGTCTCCAAATAATGCTAGAAGCTACACTAATAAATTCTCACCAATATGACTGCTCAAACATGAGTTAAACAAGGACAACAATAAATATGCTAAAATGGATAGGAGGATTTCCAAAAGGCCCTGATCCTACACAAAGAGCTACAGGCAGCTAAGAAAGGCTAAGAGTAAGAAAAACAGTCTTCCCCAGGGAAGAGCACATCAATTGGTTATCCAACACCAATGGACAGCCCTGAAAACATATATTCAAAGAACATTAGTTTGTCTACATTTATAGATTTAGGAGTGTGTGTGTGTGTGTGTGTGTGTGTGTGTGTGTGTGTGTGTGTGTGTGTGTGTGAAACAACAATTAATGAAAATCAGAGGACACAAATTTGAAAGAATTTGAAAGAGCAAGGAGGGATATGTGGAAGGGTGTAGAGGAAGGAAAGAAAAGAGGAGAATAATGTGATTATACTATAGTCTCAAAAATATAAGAAATTTAAGTTATCTGGTTCAATGACCAGAGTCCTCTAACTGAACTGACAAAAGAGAATAATACGAGGTATAGTATACAAATTTCACTTGATACGTAGTTTTTGTAGGACACAATCTTCCTATAAAAGAACAAAATGGGCCAGAGATTTTTCTATAACATCTTTAATAAAATGTAATACATAGTAGAAAAGTATCAAGACAAAAAAAAAAGACTTTAGACTCCAATTGCCAATTCTTGGGAGGTAAATATGGAGTGAAACTAGTGGAAAATAGAGACTATTTGAAAAAATATTTGTTTGTTTAGGGCCATCTTTGTGTCAAATTTCCACCATAATGGCCATAAAAACTCAGTCAAATAAGGGATTTCTTTACATCAGTCTTCACTCTCAGAAGATGAAGTGATCTCCTTAGGGATCCGTCAATAATTATTTTTAAAACTTTTATTGTTTTCTTAATTAGCATACAAAGTAATGGGCTTAACTATGGCAATTTTATCATTATTTGTTTTTGTTGTTCTCCTATGCTCTCTTCTCCCACATTTCCTGCTCACCCCTTGCTCTCCTCTGTGGTGATATTTTGTTTATGGTCTAACAAAGAAAGCTTGCTGAAAAATCAAAGTACAAAGTTAGCCATACTAGTTAGCCCTAGAGGCCAGGCAGTGGTTGTACACACCTTTAATCCCAGCGCTCAGGAGACAGAGGTAGATAGATCTCTGTTAGTTCAAGGTCACCCTGAACTACATGAAATAGATCCAGTCTAAAAGAGAAACAGTGCGCACACATAGGTGGTCTCGGCACTTGGGATCCCACACCTTTAATCCCAGCACTAGAGAGGAATATAAAGTGGGAGGACACAGGATCTCAGTGCAGTCTCAGGTTTAGTTGATGCAATCTGAGGACAGGGTCATCCTTTCAGTCTGAGCTTTGGTAGAGGTAAGAACTCTCTAATGGCTCACCATTTTGCTTCTCTGGTTGCTAGCTTTAACCCCAATATCTGTCTCTGGGTTTTTATTATTAAAACCAATTAGAATTTGTGCTACACTCATGTCACATTTGACATTCCTCAAAGCCTCATTTTCTGCTCTCTTAATTTGCTTTCTATTTCATAATCAATATATACACAATATGAATCACAAAATATATAAAAACTAAAAGATAGGGTGACTCTCCTTTCAAAAACCCATATCCCAGGAGGCAGAACAAAACATCTAGCATTGGCCACCATTCCTGTCTTGCCCCTCCACCCTCGGTACAGAGGTGAGTACCAGGGGCTCTTCTTTCCCTCTTCAAGTTCCCTGACCTTCAGCCACCAGTCCCTTCCTCCAGCTGAATCCCCCGAGGGACCTGGAGACAGAACAAAGCATCCAGCATTGGCTGGAGCCATTATTGTCTTGAACCTGCACCCTCTGAGTAAGAGGGAAGAATAGAGCCTTGAACCCATACCCACCAGAAGAGGGAGACACCCCACTGGAAGAAGAGATGGGAAGACAACAGTTTAAGAACACATTCAACAAAAGAAAGACTTATATAACACCACCAGAGTCTAGGGATTCTACACCAGCCAGAAAGCAAGGAAAGCCATGAAAAAGACCAAACCTAAGAATAATAGGTATAAAAGAAGGCGAAGAAGCCTAGCTCAAAGGTGCAGAAAACATATTCAACAAAATGACAGAAGAAAACTTTCACAACCTGAAGAAGGACATGCATATGAAAGTACAAGAAGCTTACAGAACACCAAATCAAAAGTAAATAAAAATAAAAGTCCACTCACCACATAATAATCAAAACCCTAAACATACAGAATAAAGAAAGAATATTAAGAGCACCGAAGGAAAATACCAAGTAACATATACAGGCAGACCTATCAGAATTACATGTCACTTATCCATGGAAACTCTGAAAGCCAAAAGGTCCTGGAGACGTTCCACAAACAATAAGAGACCATAGATGCCAGCCCAAACTACTATACCCAGCAAAACTCTCAATCACTATAGATGAGGAAAACAAGATATTCCATGACAAAATCAGATTTACACAATACATATCTACAAATCCAGCCCTACAGAAAGTTCATGAAGGAAAACTCCAACCCAAGGAAGTTAACTGCACTCACAAAAACATAGTTAATAGATAATCCCACTTTATCAAATGCCAGAAAGGGGAACAAATTCACACACAATACCACCACCAAAACAAATCCAAAACAAACAAGAATCAACAATCAATGGTGATTAATATCCCTCGGCATCAATGGTCTTAACTCACCTATAAAAAGACACAAACTAGCAAAATGGATATGAAGACAGAATCCATCCTTCTGCTGCATACAAGAAATACACATCAACTTCAAAGACAGACATTACCTCAGGGCTAAGGGTTAGGAAAAGATTTTTCCAATCAATAGGACCCAAGAAACAAGCTGGTTAATCCTAATATCTAACAAATTAGACTTCAACCTAAAATTATTCAAAAGAGATGAAGAAGGTCGTTTCATATTCTTCACAGGAAAAATTCATCAGGATGAAGTCTCAATTCTGAACAACTATGAGCCAAATACAAAGGCACCCACATTAATAAAAGAGATATTATTAAAACTCAAATCACATATTAGACTCCACAAACTTATAGTGGGAGACTTCAACACCCTGTTCTCACCACTGGACAAGACCACCAGACAGAAACTTAACAAAGAAATGACCCAATTGGGTTTTACAGACATCTATAGAACATTCCATCCAAACATGAAAGATTATACCTTATTCTCAGCATGACATCAGCCACATACTCAGCAATAAAGCAAACCTCAACAGAAACAAAAAATTGGAATAACCCCCTGTAACTTATCAGACCACACAAAGATAGAGAACTACAGATCACTCTCCCCATGAACATTGACGCAAAATTACTCAATGGCAAATTAAATCTAAGAACACATCAGAAAAATCACCTACCATGATCAAGTAGGCTTCATCCCAGAAATGCAGGGATGGTTCAACATACCAAAATCCATCAATGTAATCCACCACATAAACACACTGAAAAATAAAAACTACATGATTGCCTCACTAGCTGCTGAAAAAGCCTTTAACAAAATTCATCACCCCTTTATGATAAAGGTCTTGAAGAGAAACTCACCATGATTCCTCTAAAATCAGAAACATGACAAGGCCATCTACTCTCTCCATATCTCTTCAACATTGTACTTGAAGTTCTTGCTAGAGCAATAAGAAAACAAAAGGATATGAAGGTGATACAAGGAAGAAGTCAAACTTGCACTATTTGCAGATGATATGAGAGTTTATGTAAGTGACCAAAAGAATTCTACCAGGGAACTCCTACAGCTGATAAACAACTTCAGCAAAGTGACAGGATATAAGATTAAGTCAAAACAATCAGTAGCCCTACTATATATAGACAATAAAGGGGCTTAGAAAGAAATTAGAGAGATATCACCCTTTAAAATAACCACAAACAACATAAAGTATCTTGGGGTAACCCTAACCAAACATGTGAAAGACCTGTATGACAAGAAGTTTGAGTCATTAAAGAAATTAAAGATGTCAGAAAATGGAAAGATCTTCCATGCTCTTGGATAGGTAGGATCAACACAGTAAAAATGGCAATGTTGCCAAAAGCAATCTACAGATTCAATGCAATCCCCATGAAAATCCCAGCACAATTCTTCACAGACCTTGAAAGAACAATTCTCAACTTTATATGGAAAAAAAAACAGGTTAGCCAAAACAGAACTGTACAATAAAGGAACTTCCAGAGGCATTACCATCCCTGACTTCAAGTTCTACTATAGAGCTATAGTAATGAAAACAGCTTGGTACTGGCACAAAATCAGACAGGCAGACAAATGGAATCAAATTGAAGATCCTGATATTAACCCAGGATATTAACACCTGAAAACCCCTGATTTTTTACAAAAAAGCTAAAACTGTACATTGGAAAAAAAGAAAGCATCTTCAGCAAATAGTGCTGGCATAACTGGCTGGGGACATGTTGAAGAATACAGATAGAACCATCTCTATCACAATGAACAAAACTTAAGTCCAAATGGATCAAAGACCTCAACATAAATCCGGCCACACTTAACCTCTTAGAAGAGAAGGTGGCAGGTACCCTTGACTGAATTGGCACAGGAGACCACTTCCTGAACATAATGCCAATAACAGATACTGAAATTGAAAATTTATAAATGAGACGTCTGAAACTGAGAAGCTTCTGTAAGGCAAAAGATACAGTCAACAAGACAAAATGGCATCCCACAGAATGGGAAAAGACATTCACCAACTCCACATCTGACAGAAGGCTGATTTCCAAAATATACAGAGAACTCAAGAAGCTATTCACCAAAACACCAAATAATTCGATTAGAAAGTGGGGTAAAGAATAAAACAGAGAATTCTCAATAGGGGAATCTAAAATGGCTGAAAAACACTTAAGAAATTGCTCAACGTTCTTAGTCATCAGGGAAATGCAAATCAAAACAACTCTGAGATACCATCTTACACCCATCAGAATGGCTAAAATCAAAAACTCCAATGACAGTTTATGCTGGAGAGGATGTGGACAAAGGGGAACGCTTCTGCTTTGCTGGTGGGAGTGCAAACTTGTACAGCCACTTTGGAAATCAGTATGGTGGTTTCTCTGGAAAATGGGAACCAGTCTACCTCAAGATCCAGCAATTCCACTCTTAGGCATATACCTAAAGGATGTGTATTCACACAACAAGGACATATGTTCAACTGTGTTCATAGAAGCATTATTTGTAACAGCCAGAAACTGGAAGCAACCTAGATGTGCCTCAACTGAGGAATGGATAGAGAAAATGTGGTACATTTACACTGATGGGGAAGTACTTCTGTGTATGTTTATCTTTTTGATTGTTGAATAAATTACTGTTGGCCAATGAGGCAGCAAGTAGACGGAACTAGGAGTCAAAGAGGATTCTGGGAAATGTAGTAAAGAAGTGATAATCCAGGCAGGAAATGACATAACAGGGAGACTCATATTTAAGGAAGGACAAGCAGGAAGTGGCCCCTTTTTCCCTCCTCTCTTCCTTCAGATTCACCATGTGATCCACCGGCAAGGGGGGATGCCAATGGAAGGTATCTGATAAGATAAGTCTTATAAAATATATAGACAATTCAGACTGAGCTAACAGATGAGAATCCTAGTATTGGCCAAGCAGCATTTGTACCTAATATATGTCTATGTACATTAATTGGGTCCTTAACTTGGTGGGCAGAACTCAGGCGGCTGGCGGAAACCACCCACGTTTCGGTAGGGCTCGGGCAGCTTTTGGCAGAAAGATTTATCATAAATATTACACAATGGAGTACTACTAGGTAGAAAAAACAATGGAATCTTGAAATTTTCAGGCAAATGGATGGAACTAGAAGAAACCATCCTAAGTGAGGTAACCCAGTCACAGAAAGACAAACATGATATGTACTCATTCATATATGAATTTTAGAGCAAAGGATTACCAGTCTACAATCCACACCTCCAGATAAGCTAGGAAACAAGGACCCTAAAAGAGACATATGTGATCCCCCAGTGAAGGAGAAAGGGACAAGAGCCCATGAAAAAAAAAATGGGAGTATGAGAGAAGGGGGACAGTATTGCAGGAAATTACCAATACAGAGCCAAGTAAAAATACAAGGGATTTTAATAGGGAAAAGCCTTACTTACAGAGAGACCTAGCCATCCTGCGGGCAGCAGTCTGTACAGCAAGATGAAAGGTGAAACTGGAAGCAGACCCACCACCTGAAAGTCCCTCACTCTTCATCACCCTGACCATGACCTCTCAGGTGTGGTCAGGCACACCTGTAGCCAGCCCCTAAGCAGGCGTGGCTACAACATCCCCTACAGGACAGAGGTAGGAGAAAGAGGAGGGGAGAAGAGGATGCAGAAGGAGGACATGAGGGATCAGGTAGATTGAGTAAGGAGATGAGTAGTGGAGAGCAAGAAAAGAGACACATCAATTGAGGGAGCCAGTATAGGTTTAAAGAGAAATATGGCTCTAGGGAATTGTACAGAGATCCACAAGGATGACCCCAAATAGGAATCTAAGCAACAGTGGAGAGGATACCTTAAATGCCCTTTCCCTATAGTGAGAATGATGACTATCTTAAATGCCATCCTAGAGCTTTCATCCAGTAGCTGATAGAAGCAGAAGCAGAGATCCACAACTAAGCACTGAGCCAAATTGGAATCCTGTTTCAGAGAGGGAGGAATGATGAACAAAGAGGTCCAGACCACACTGGGAAAACCCACAGAAACTACTGACCTGAGCAAGTAGGGACTCATGGACCCCAGTCTGACAGCTGGGAAACCAACATAGGACCAAACCAGGCCCCCTGAAAGTAGGTGTCAGCTGGGAGCAGTGGGCAGTCTATGGGGCCTCTGGCAGTGGAATCAGGGTGTATCCCTAGTTCATGAATGGACTTCAGGAGCCCATTTCCTATGGAGGGATACTCTCTTAGCCTAGATACACAGGGGAGGGCCTAGATCCTGCCCCAAATGACTTGATAGATTTTTAATAATCCCTCATGGAAGGCCTCACCCTCCCTTTGGAGTGGTTGGGGCATGGTATTCGAGGACCACTGGGGGACATGGAAGGATGGGAGTGAGAGGGAACTGGGATTGATATGTAAAATAAGACTGTTTCCAATTTAAGTAAAATATATTTTAAAAACCCATATCCCCATTCTCAGGTGTATCTTAGTTTTTTCCTATGCACTAGTCTTTCTTCTAACCAGAGTGTTTAAAATTTATATTAAAATCTCCACATAATCTCCAACACTGCTTTTAAAAATTAAAAGCTAAGATTTGCATATGAGAGAGAACATACAGCATTAGTCAGTCTGAGTCTTGGTTTTCTTCTTATTATTTCCACATACATACATTTTTCTCCACATTGAATGAGCCCATTGTTCTTTATGACTGACAAATTCCATTGTGTAATGGACAATATTTTCATTATCCAAAGATCTGTTGATGAAAATCTAGACTGATTCCATTTCCTAGGTGTTGTGAAAAGAGCAGCAATTAACATGAATATGAAAGAATCTCTGGTAAGAAATAGAATCCTGGATCAGAAGGCTCTCCAGGCAAGCCTGTCAAATTGATTTCTATCTCAAGAATCCACATGGTGGAAGAAGAGAGTTGACTATTGCAAGCTGTCCTCAAACCTCCACATGCACACTTTGACATGTGCCTAACACACATTTACATACATGACTGATGGGGAATGTCCTTCTGTGTATGTTTATCTTATTGGTTGTTGAATAAAGTACTGTTAGCCAATGAAGAAGCAATTTAGGCAGGATTAGTAATCAAGGAGGATTCTGGGAAATGTAGTAAAGAAGTGTTGTTGTCCTAGGAATGCAAATTTAAGTTCCCCTGAATTCCATATTCCAAAATGGTAACAGCTCATCAAAATGAGCTGTTTATAACATCAGAACAAATGAAGTCAAAGTAAAGTACTTTTTAAATACATCAGTGGGAACATCAAGTGGGCATATTACAGGAAAGGACGGAGACTTCTACTATATGCTATCAGGTGACAGTTTATGTACTTTTTCCTAGTGGAAAATAGGATTCTGTTTATACACAAGATTTACCTAGTGGTTACAAAGATGGTAGGTGACATACAGAAGATAATAAATGACCACTAAGGGGCCTAATGATGTTGCAAGATGATTTGTCTCTGGATTTGCAGCATTCAAAACTCTCCACACCACTGAAGTGCCAATCAATTAATCAGCCTTCCAGAAGGTTCACAGTGGGGTGTGGCTCTTCCCAGGAACTTTCCTTCAGAGTTCCCCATGGGCCAAACACAACACTTTCTACATTCAGGAGCCACATGCTATTTATTGAATGTTGCTTAATGCCCCGTATCACTGGGAAATGTTCATTCCAAGGGTCTGAGGTAGCGCCTGTTGAGGAAAGCAGTCTTTAAGAGAAAAGAATAGCTGGAAAAGCCACTAATGAAGAAACTCTTTAATCTTGTCATCAGCATTTACTAGCCATTATGAGCCAGGTCTGATTGTTTTTATATTCCTGTATTTGAAGAATTATATATTATATAATTATATAATATAAAATATACATAATAATTATATATTTTAAAATACCTTACAGAGTAGGAGGTCTTATGCTTTTTTATACACCCTTAGTTTGGGTTAGCTCTCCCCACAACTCCTCTTAACTCCCCAGCTCCAGCCCCTCTTTAGCCTTTATACCCCCATGCACCCCACTCTGCTTCCATATCACACACTTACTACAAACCCCAACCTTGTTAATACCTTTTTATCTTTGTTCTCCCTCATGGATCTGTTTTAGTTCCTGGCCTCTACAAACACTTTTCAATTTTAGCACCCAAATCTAAAAACTCTAAGCTAGATTCCATTTCAGAGAGGGCATTTGTCATTCTGAGCCTGAGTTACCTCCGAAAACAGCTCAAAAGGTGAGTTGAGAGAGGCTTCTGGGAAAAGAGAGGATTCCAATAAAGGCAGAGAGATGACCATGTGGAGAGCATAGTGGGCCAGAGAGATTCCCAGATGACAGGTGCCCCAGGAGTTTATAGCAGGCTCCAGGAGTCTGAGAGGCACTTATAGAGTAGACAAGGAGAGATAAATGGCTTGAGCAGGTGGAATGAGGAAGTGACTGAAGAGGCAGACTCTGGAATTTGGAGTCAAACTTGGTGGATGGCAGAAACACACGATCTATACACACCTTAGCAGAGTCAAATCAGCAGCTTGGTTCAGATCCCTTGGAAGGGGTTCATATATGCCTCTCCTAGGTTTTAGCACCAGATGAATGAAAATAAGGACATGACAGCTTCTAGGTATGGTTGAGGGAAAGTTTTTACTGTAGATAAGAGAGAAAATTCAGCCAGATGCATCTGGAAGAGTCCAGAGCAGAGAGAGAAAGTAGTGAACATGGCCAGCAGAAAATATCAGGCCATGGGGGTAGGGGATCAAGAGAGGAACAAGAGAAAGAGAGAGACAAGAGAGGGGACCAGAAGCCAAGAGTAGAAGACAAATAGAGGAGAATAACCAAGAGATCGTGTGGTCAAAATGGCAGGGTTACACAGGAAAGAGAGGCTCGGGGAAGAGAACATAATATTTTATAGTTCTATTCATTTTCCTGAGACATGAATAATTTCAGTTTTCTTTATGGTTGAAAAATTCCATTGTGTGCATGCATTTTTATTATCCATTCATCTGTTGATAGGTTTTATTTCATAATGTAAATTATAGTAGTAGTAGTATTTACATCCCAACTACAATTTCCCCTCGCACATCTTCTCATAATCCCTCTTACCCACCTCTTCCCATCACCCCATCCCATCTCCTCCTCCATTTATATTCAGAAAATGACAGGCCTCCCATGGATATCAACCAAACATGGCATATCAAGTTGCAGTAAGACTAAGCATCTCCCATTTTATTAAGGCTGGGTAAGGCTACCCAGTATGAGGAACAGAGTTCCAAAAGCAGTCAACAGAGTCAGAGATAGCTCCTGCTCCCACTGTTAAGAATCCCACAAGAAGACCAATCTACACAAATGAAACATTAATGCAGAGAGTCTAGGTCAGTCCAATCAGACTCCCTGGCCGTTGGTTCAGTCTCTGTGAGCTCCTATGAGCCCAGGTTAGTTGGTTCTTGTGGTCCTTGACCCCTCTGGCTCTTACAATCCTTCCTGCCCCTCTTCAATCAGATTCCCCAAGCTCCACCTAATGTTTGGCTATGTGTCTCTGAATCTGTTTCCATCAATTGCTGGGTGAAGTCTCTCCAATGAAAATTGGGCTAGGCACCAATCCATGAGTATAGCAGATTATCATTAGGAATTTTTTCATTGAATTTTTTGCCAGCTCTGTTTGACTCTATCCTAGGTCTCCGGGCTATCAAGGCTCTGGGTCCTGGCACTCCAGGCAGTATCAGGAGTGGGATCCCTTTTATGGCATGAATCTCAAGCTGTACCAGTCATTGGTTAGCCACTCCCATAATTTCTGTACCACCTTTGTCCAAGCAAATCTTATAGGCAGGGCAAATTGTAGGTCAAAGGTTATGTGGCAGGTTTGTGATACCAATTTCTTCACCAGAAGTCTTGCCTGATTAAGGAGATGGCCAGTTCAAGCTCCATAACCCCATTGCTAGGAGTCTTAGCTGGGATCACTGTCATAGATTCCTATGTTTCTACTTCACCCCAAAATGCCCCCTTTTTCTAGTCATCTCTTCCAGTATTCTCTCCATCCCCCACACCTGATCATTCTGGTTCCCATGCCCACTCTCCCCAAGTCCACCCTTGAAATCTATTCTATTTCCCCTTCCCAGGGAAATCCATTCATCACACCTTGAGTCCTCCTTGTTACTTAGCCTCCCTGGGTTGTGGATTGTAGCATGATTATCTTCTACTTTACAGCAGGGAATTGTTCAATATCCTAAGTCATCAGGGAAATACAAATCAAAATGACTCTGAGACTCCATCTTATACCTTTCAGAATGGCTAAAATCAAAACACAAGTGACAGCTCGTGTATAAGGATGTAGAATAAAGGGAACTCTCCTCCATTACTAGTGGGAGTGCAAACCTGCACAGCCACTTTGGAAATCAGTGTGGTGGTTTCTCAGAAAACTGGCAATCTACCACAAAACCCAGCTATGCCATTCTTGTGCATATACCCAAAGAATGCTCAATTATACCACAAGGACACTTGTTCACTATGTTGATAGCAACTTTATTGTAATAGCCAGAATTTGGAAACAACCTAAATGTCCCTCAACTGAAGAATTGATAAAGAAAATGTAGTACATTTTCACAATGGAGTCTTACTCAGCTCTCAAAAACAATATTATCATGAAATTTGGAGGCACATGGATGGATTAGAGAAATAATCATCTTGAGTGAGGTAACCCAGACCCAAAAAGACAAACATGGTAAGTACTCATTCATAAGTGGATATTAGCTGTAAAATGAAGGATAACTATGCTACAATACACAGACCCAGAGGTTCTCGGTAACAAGGAGGGTTGATGGGGAACACCCAGATCTTACTGGGAAGGGAAAATGGAAGAAATTTAATGAATGGGCTGATGGTAGACGGGGATGGGAACATGAGCAATCATGTTTGGGGGGACAGCACGAGAGGGCACTAAAAGAGACCACTGGAAGGAGGGGGCATTTTGGGGTCAGGCAAAAACCTGGCACAAGAGAATCTCCCAGGAAACAAGGATGACCCCAGATAAGATTTCTAGCAATAGCAGATTGATAGCCTAAACCGGCAATCTGCTGTGACCAGTCAAGGCTTCCAGTGGAGGGAGTGGGACAGCAACCCAGCCACATAACCTTCAACCTACAGTCTATCCTGGCTATGGAATGTGTGGAGGTAAGAGTGGCCTAGAGATTGAGGGAGTGACCAACCAATGACCAGTCTAACCTAAAACCTACGCCATGAGAGGGAGCCCACCCCTAACACTACCTGGAATGCCAGGACCCACAGGCTAAATGACACAAAGACCTAGGATAGAGCCAAACATGACTGGAAGAAAAAAATATCAATGCAATGATGCCTAACAATATTCTGCTATACATACAGATTGGTACCTGGTCCAATTGTCACTGGAGAGGCTTCATCAGCAACTGATAGAAACAGATGCAGATACACAGCCAAACATTAGGGGGAACTTGGAGAATTCTGTAGAAGGGGGGTGGAGATTTTAGGCACTAGAGGAGTTAGGACACAAGAAAACCCACAGAATCAACTAACTTGGGCTCATATGGGTTCACAGAAACTGAAATGACAACCAGGGAGCTTGCATGGGACTGATCTAAACACTCTGCATATATGTTACAGTTGTGTAGCTTGGCCCTCTTGTGAGACTCCTAACAGTGGGAACAGGGGCTGTCTTTGATGATTTTCCTGGCTTTTGGGACCCAACTAGGGATATTGGGTCACCTTGCCCAGACTTAATACATGGGGCAGTGCCTATTCTTACTGTAACTTTATATGCCATGTTTTGTTGATACATATGGGAGACCTGCCCTTTCCTAAACACAAATGAAGGAAGAGTGGAATGGGGAGTGGGAACAGAAGAGGTTGGAGTGGAGGGCCTGGGAGGAGAGGAGGGAAGGAAAACCACAACTAGGATGTAAAATAAATAAATAACTGTTTTGAAAAGAAAGTGATGCTTGAAAAACATGCTATCCACGTGAGAAATAATAGGGCACAGAATGGAAAATATGGAACTACATTGCTTTGAAAATGTTACCTCTCCCAGCTTCATCTCTGTTCAGAGATTATATAAAGACTTCCCCAGTTTCATTCTTAAGAGTCCCAGGTACTTCTTAAAATATTGGGTAGACCTCTTATGCTTCAGAATAAGGTAACAGCATCCCATTTTTGACACAATAAACTTTTGTTGCCACACATAGAGAAATAAAACTGGAACTCACATGGAAGCCTCTTTCCTAGGGATGAAAAGTGTTATTCAGGCCACTGGGAGAGAAAAGCCATCAATGATCTTTCCCAGATGTGGACCCCTCCATTTACAATGCTGGCCCACCTGCCAAGATGTGCCCACTAGTGCACTAGTGGCATGGTTGTTACTGGAATAACAAACTGCCACTGATATGTAAACCATGCTATGCTGGATAACCTCACACCTATGCACATGCAGGCAGCACTCACTGGAATCAGTGAGTTATTTTTAAAAGACTAAGAGACATGAAGGTGAAAGAGGCATGTGTTGGGGAAGGGTGATGTCTAGGGGAGTGGGAAGAGGGAATTGTGGGTCGATGTGATCAAGATCCATATATATATATATATATATGAAACTGTCAAAAAATAAATACAAATATTTTAAAATAATGATAACTACAACCCTTCCTTCTCTTAAGTGGGATGTTACCAGACCTCCCACAACACACACACACACACACACACACACACACACACACACACACTCATACCCCTTCAATCCCATACCTTGGGCCAGGATTCTATCTTATTCCTCACCTTATTTTTAAAAAACATGAGCTACCATAGTGCTGTTTTCCTGGTTCCTTTATCAGTGCTCTTCTGCAATTTCAAAATCATTCCTAGTGTCAATCTTCCAAATAAAGAAAGGCCCATGAGTGCTCAACTGAGTTTACTTGACTTTATCTACATTCATCGGCCCCACCCATGAGCCCTTGCACACAGCATATTGTGGTGTTGCCAATGCCACTTGGGATGCTAGGGCTGAAATGGAGATTTATAAGGTCTTATCATGTAAATCAAAACATAAAAACAGTTTAAATGAAATCTCCTCCTTTTGAAACTAGCCTAAAATCTGGATTATTGCATTCTAGATTGATGTTGAGCTTGGAACTGATTAATTGTGGACTGGTATAAATGAAAGAACAACAATTCAGGCTCCACTAGCCATTGTATTAAATTTGTTGATTTTAGCCATATCTCAAGGTCTTAAATTTCTGTCTGCAAATTAGAGATGCTGATGATGAACATATTCTAAACACTTTGTGAATGAGCTCATGGAATCATCATAATAACCCACTCTCTTCCTGTTTCCTGCCCATTCGGATGTATAACTTTCAGCCACTTCTCCAGCACTATGTCTGCATGCATGCCTCCATCATTCCCACCATGATGACAGTGGATTAAACCTCTGAACTGTAAACCAGCCCCAATTAAAGGTTTTCTGTAATAAGAGTTTCTGTGGTCATGTTTCTTCACAGCAATAGAAACCCAAACTAAGACAGCCCCACAACAAACTTTCTGACTACCTGTTACATTGTCCAACAAGTCTCCTCCAAAGGGAAAAATGACCACTGAACCTTAAAAGATAGCACCAGTATGTTAATCACAGTTTTTAATTTGCTCATTTAGTGCATTCCTTTTTAGGCTGTGTGTGAGAATCCAGCAGAGTGCTCATTTGCTACCCTGCCTCTACTACAATGGGTCCTTTTGAAGGGACCAGCTCCCCATTTCGGCAGCCATGACAGTAACATGTGCTTGCCATGACCTTGCCTGTGTCACTAAGAGGTCAGATGCCTACCTCATGGCAAGGAACCAATCAGAAGTTAGCTAGAGGGGCTATGCTTTACAGCTCTGGGTGTGCTTTACAGACAAGTGCACAGCAATGACTCGCAGAGCATAGCAACCACCCTGGGAGGGCCTATGGGCCATAACAACCAGTTGACCAATCAACACAGGGCAAGCCCTCCAAACCTGGAGCCACACCAATCCTGAGCCTGTGTGTACCCCTAGACACTCCCCTTACGCTGCCCTACAAGATCTCTATGCAGCCCCTTCGAGCTATCATTGCTAGCCATCCGCCATGGTGGATGGATGAAAGACCCAAGATAACATGGGGTTAGCTTGTTAAACAACAATAAAGCCTCATAAAGTTTGCATCAAGCTTTTGAATCTGCCTGGTGATTGGGGTGACCGCAGTCCTGGGCTGAGACCCCAGAGGCCTGAGCTTTCCAGGGGTCTTACACTTTTATCTTGTAATCATTCCATGGTCTCTGTAATGCCTCGCCTCTCTTCTAAATACAAATTTTAATAAAAAGTACATATCTGTAATTTTAATCAAGGAAATTTTTTAAAGTAAGCATTATCCCAGTAATTCTAAGTTTTCTGATCCTCTCCAGGAAGTAAGAACATGAAATTTATTCTTGTTCTTGTGATTTAAGTTTTATAATTCTCCTTTTCAGTCTAGCACTCTGGCTATATTCCCTCTTTCAAACACTGTTATGAGGGTTATTCATTGTCTAAATCAGCCTATAATTATTGTTTAATACGTAATGGAGCTAAACTGCCATTCACAGAACCACAACATCAAAACTACCAAACTATAGGATGCCAAGGCTGTGTCAACCATTTCTGAACCTCCAGATAAATGGTGATTTTTAACTTTGACTCCCCCAAAAGAAAGGCACTGACTTTGTGTGCATTTCCTGCCCTGAATAACAGGTGCAAGAACCAAGAGAGTTCCACAGTTGAAAGCAAGACAAAAATTTCCTTAAAGAAGAAGACAAAATTTTAGTATGTGCAAGTGATTAGTAGCATAAGGAACCACAAATCAGGACCTGGTGACTAGAATGTGTTGAAAGAGCGATTTAAAGGGGAATCATGTGGTCAGCAGCCAGCACTAACTTCTATTTGTTAAACAAACAACTGTGCTGTGAGTGAACAAGTAAGAATTTCTCTAAGGAAAAAAAATGGCAGATCTCAACAACACTGCTCCTTTCTGGGCTTGTAACAGCAAGCACAAAAGGATTAAAGAATAATAAAATAACAATAAATATGTAATATACAATGATAAAAATAAGCAGAGCTATAAAATTGAACAGAAGCATGATGTGGTAACTCATTCTTTGAGCTCACTTATTAGTGGTACCTTGTTTTGAAAAACTTCATTCAACTAATACAACTGCCTCTATTTTCTATATGTGTCACAGCTGTAGAAGACTGCTAATCTGTTATGAAATGTATGGAATAAGTCAGTATTGTAGCATTGTCTGGAAAAAAGTGGATATAATAGTTTATCTTCCCATTCATGCTCAAGTTTCTGTCCCCTTGACCACAGAAACTTTAAGAGTAAACTATAGTGCATTATCACTGAGTGCCAAAGTCAACATGTTAACAAGCTTCTGACCTCATTCAACTAAACTCTTTCCCCAGAAAAGCTCTATAAGGCTGTGCACTTTTTTTTTTACCTTAAAAATGACTTTATTTTTTTACAATATTTTTTCTATTTTTTATTTAAATAGAAACAAGCTTGTTTTACATGCCAATCCCAGCTCCCTCTCCCTCCCTTCCTCCCCTGCCAACCACTAACCCCCATCCCATCCTCTTTCTGCTCCCCAGGGAAGATGAGGCCTTCCATGGGGGATATTAAAAGTCTGTCATATCATTTGGAGCAGGGCCTAGGTCCTCTCCCATGTGTCTAGGCTGACAGAGTATCCATCTATGTGGAATGGGCTCCCAAAGTTCATTCGTATACTAGGGATAAATACTGATCTACTACCAGAGGCCCCATAGATTACTCAGGCCTCCTCACCAATACCATCGTTAAGGGGGTCCGGTTCAGTCCTATGCTGGTTTCCCAGCTATCAGTCTGGGGTCCATGAGCTCCCCCTTGTTCAGATCAGCTGTTTCTGTGTGTTTCACCAGCCTGGTCTTGACCCCTTTGCTCATCACTCCTCCCTCTCTGCAACTGGATTCCAGGAATTCAGCTCAGTGTTTAGCTGTGGGTGTCTGTTTCCACTTCCATCAGCTACTACATAAAGGCTATAGGATAGCATATAAGGTAGTCTTCAATCTCATTATCAGGGGTAGGTATTTAAGGTAGCCTCTCCACTGTTGCTTAGATTGTTAATTGTGGTCAACCTTGTAGATCTCTGGATATTTCCCTTGTGTCAGATTTCTCTTTAAACCTATAATGACTCCCTCTATTATGGTATCTCCTATTTTGCTCTCCTCTATTCTTCCCCCGACTCAACCTTCCTGCTCCCTCATGTCCTCCTTACCCCTCCTCTTCTCCTCTTCTCATTTTCCTAGCTCCCTCTCCCCTCCCCCCACACTCCCAATTTGCTCAGGAGATCTTGTCCCTTTCCCTTTTTCCAGGGGACCATGGATGTCTCTCTTAGGGTCCTCCTTGTTTCCTAGCTTCTCTGGAGGTGTAGATTGTAGGCTGGCACTCCTTTGCTCTAGGTCTAAAATTCATATATGAGTGAGTACATACCATGTTTGTATTTTTGTGACTGGGTTACATCACTCAGGATGGCTACTTCTAGTTCCATCCATTTGCCTGCAAATTTCAAGATTCCTTTGGTTTTTTTTTTCTACTGGTAGTACTCCATTGTGTAAATGTACCACATATTCTCTATCCATTCTTCAGTTGAGGGGCATCTAGGTTGCTTCCAGGTTCTGGCTATTACAAATAATGCTGCTATAATCATGGTTGAACAGATTCCTTATTGTATGGGTTACCTCGATCAAGATGGTTTCTTCTAGTTCCATCCAAGGCTGAGCTCTTTGCTGCTGTTTCAAACCCCACAAAGCTGCTGGCTTAAAACAGAAGTTTGTTCCCTTTTAGTTTTCAAAGCTACAAGTTCAAACTCAATGTATCAAAATAAGGTGTGGTTTTTAGAGTGAGAATCCATCTCATGCTTTTCTTTTTCTTCCCCTTTTGTTAATCCTAGAATCTTTTCTCATACAATATAACTAACCTGAATAGTTTCCCCTCCCACTATTCCTCCCAGATCCTCCTACCTCCACTCATGTCCAACCCACTGCCTTTCTGTCTCTCAATAGAAAGGAACAGGTTTCTAAGAAGTAACAACCAAACTTAACAAATTAAAATATAACAAAATAAAACAAAAACCATCACATCCAAGTTGGACAAGATGAGCCAACAGAAAAATAAAAGACCCAGTTGTTTACATGTCCAGGAGTCCCATAAAAGTACTAAACTAAAAGCTATAGTATACGTACAGAGGATCTGGTACAGACTCTTGTGGGTCCTGTGCTTGCTGCATCCATCTTTGTGAGTTCATATGAGCTTTGTTCAGTTGTTTAGAGGGCCTTGTTCTCATGGTATTCCCCATCCGTCTGTCTCCCCACTCCTTTTGCCTCCTCTTCCCAGGTTTCCCTGAAGGTGGGTATTTGATGAAGATATCTCATTTAGAGCTGTGTATTCTGAGGTGTATTTGTATGTATGTATGTTTGTATGTATGTATGTATGTATGTATGTATGTATGTATGTATGTATGTCTCTAAATAATGTCTGGATATGAGTCTCTATATTTATTCCCATCTGCTGCAGGAGGAAGCTTCTCTGATAATGGCTGAATAAGGCACCAAACTATGAATATGGTAGAATATCTTTAGGAGTCATTTTATTGTTGCTTTCCCCTGAACTAGGTTTCCATACTGCCCTTCATATGCCTTTTTAATTCTAGCTGTCTCACCTCATTCTCTCCCTCAATTCCATCTTCCCTCCCCCTACCCATCTGATCCTCTTGTTGTCATCATCCCCCCTACTACATTCTACTCATAAAACCATTTTTATTTCTTAAACCCATGGAGACCTATGAGTTCCTCCTAGGCGCTTCCTATTTGCCTATCCTCTCTGGGTATATGGATTGTAGCTTGATGATCATTTATTTAATGGCTAATACCCAGATAAAATTGAATACATAACCATATTTATCTTTCTGGATCTGCTTACCTCATTTGGGATGATGTTTTTTCTAGTTCCATCAATTTTCCTAAAAATTTCATGAAATCATTTTTAACAGCTGAGTAATACTCCATTGCATAAATGTGCCACATTTTCTATACATTCTGCTGTTGAGAGACACCTAGGTTGTCTCCAATTTCTAACTACTATGAATAGAGCTACAAGGAGCATGGTTGAGCAAGTGTCTCCACGGTAGGATGAAGCATCCTTTGGGTATATGAAGCATCCTTGGGTACATGGTATGAGATTGCTATTAAGTTGCTAGTATGAGATCACACCAGTTTTGTTTTGTTTTGTTTTGTCTTGTTTTATGAAGTCACTTAGTGCTATGAACTTGCTTCTTAGCACCACTTTCATTATGTTCCATAAGTTTGGACTTGCTATGTATTCACTTTCATTGAATTCTTAGGAAGTTTCTAGTCTCTTCCTTTATTTATGTCTTGACCCATTTTTCATCCAGTAGAGAGTTGTTCTGTTTCCATGAACGTCTAAGCTTTCTGTTGTTTCTGTTGTCATTGTTATCCACCTTTAATCCATGGTGCTGAGATAAGATATAGGATGCTGTTTCAATTTTCTTGTATCTGTTGAGACTTGGTTTGTGTCTGTCAGTTTAAAACAAGTTCCATGAGATGCAGAGAAGAAGGTATATTCTTTTTTGTTTGGGTGGAATGTTCCTTAAATATCTGTTATGTTCGTTTTGTTACCTGTTAGCTCTATCATTTCTCTATTTAGTTTTTATCTAGATGATCTGTCTGTTTTGAGAGTGGGGTATTAAAGTCTCCTACTATCTGATTAGTTTCAGTTTTAAATCTATTTGATTAAATATTAAAATGGCTCCACCAGCTTGTTCCTTAAGCCCATTTGCTTGGGAGAGCTTCTTCCAACCTTTTGCCCTGAAGTGGTGTCTATATTTGATGTTGAAGTGTGTTTTCTGGATGTAGCAGAAGAATGAATCCTGTTTTCCCATCCACTCCCATCCCATATGTATCTTTTCATTGCAGAATTGAAGCCATCGATATGGAAAGACATCATTGATCAATAATTGTTGACTGGGGGTGGTGGTGGTGGTGGTGGTGGTGGTGGTGGTGGTGGTGTGTGTGTGTGTGTGTGTGTGTGTGTGTGTGTGTGTGTGTGTGTGCCCCTTCTTTTGATTTGCCTATCTGGAATTAGTTAATCCCTGTGTTTTTATGGTTGTAGTTAACCTCCATAGAATGAAGTTTTCCTTCTAGCACCTTCTGTAGGGCTGAATTTGTAGATAGATATTAAATTTTGTTTTATCTTGGAATATCTTATTTTCTCTATTGTGGTGAAAATTTTTGCTAGTATAGTAGTCTAGGTTGCATTTGTGATCTCTTAGAATATGTAGATCATCTACCCAGGCCCTTCTGGCCGTTAGAATCTCCATTGAGAAGTCAGGTGTCATTCTAATGGGTCTGCCTTTATATGTTACTTCATTTTTCCCTCACAGCTTTTAATATTCATTCTTTGTTCTGTGTTTACTTTTTTGATTATTATGTGATGAGGGGACTTTCTTTTCTGGCCCAGTCTATTTGGTTTTCTGTATGTTTCATGTAACTTTATAGGCCTCTCCCTCTTTAGGTTAGGAAAATTTTCTTCTATGACTTCATTGTGAATGTTTTCTTAGCCATTGAGCTGGGTTTCTTCTCCTTCTTCTATTTCTATTATCTTAGATTTTGTGTTTTTATGTGTACCAGAATTCCTGGAGGTTTTGTGTTAGGAGATTTTTGTATTTAATATTTTCTTTGGCCATAATATCCATTTTATCATATCTTCAATGCCTATGATTATGGAAGAAAGCTTCCATCTCTTGTATTCTCTTGGTGAAATTTGCCTCTGTAGTTCCTGCACAAATGCCAAATTTTTCATGTCCAGAATTCCTTCAGTTTGAGTTTTCTTCATCAATTCTATTTCCACCTTCAGAACTTGAACAGTTTTAATCACTTCCTCACACTGTGCTCTCCTAGATTTCTTTAAGGGATTTATTTATTTCCTCATACTGTTTGTGTTTTCCTGGATTTCTTTAAGGAATTTAATCACTTTCTCTTTCAGGGCTCCCATCATTTCCATGCAGACTGCTTTTATGACTTTTTCTTGGGCTTCAGCTATGTTGGAATATTCAGTGCCTGCTGTGGTAGGGTTGCTGGGCTCCATTGGAGACATACTGCTCTGGCTGTTACTGACCATCTTTCTAGGCTGACATCTCAGCATCTGGGATTGGGATAGATTATAGATCTAGGAGATGACAACTGGTTTTGTCTCTGTTGGATGAGTGTTTCTTTTATTCCTTGGTTTCTGCTTCCTCCTTAGACTTTAGGAGAGTATGGTGGCATATGCTGCCTGGTAGGAAATTTTCTATAGGCCTGTTTCCCTAGCCTTCTCATCAGGCCTAGTCTCAGGGAATGCCTGCTGGCCTTGGAGGCTGGAATAAAGAAGTGAGTTAGGGAAAGGAAGGTTAGGGGAGGAGACCTTTGTGATCCTTTGGGAATGAGTCATAAAGGAAAGGGAGATTGCAGCAGGTTTTCTGCTACAAATCCGGGGATAAGACTGGGGGGATTGGATCTCTCAAGCAGTAGGAGAGGTGCAGATTTGCCTTCAGCCTATTTCTTTCCCTGGCAGGAGTGGCCATTGGCTTAGCAGGTGATACCTGGTAAGGTTGGGGGTGGGTTCAGAGACAAAGCAGCAAGTTAGGAGGGAAGTTAGAAGGGGAAGAGCTTCAGGATCTACAGGATATGGGTCAGGGAGGCAGATGTTCTGCTGCAGAGCTGGAGTTGAAACTGGGGGATTGAATCTGGGGAACAGAGAGAGAAAAGATCCATAGTTAACTTACCTGCTTTTCTGGCAGGCATGGCCTGTGGGTGAGCAGGGGGTGCCTGCTGGAGTTGGGGAGCTGAGATAAAGCAAGGAGTTGGGGAAGGAAGGCTAGGAGGGGGTGGTCTGCTGGATCCACAGGAGATGTGGGCAGGGTGGGGGGAAGACTGTAACTTGTGCTGTGTTGCAGAGCTACAGGTGAGCCTGTGATTCTCTTCTAACTTCCACTGGCTTCCAGGAGTTCTTGGCACTCCTGGCCTGAGCATCTTATCATTCTCCATGGTTGCCTTGTTCTTTTCATTTCCTTCATTTCAGAATCCTTTGTTTTGTGTGTCTTCTTCTCTTCTCTGCTTCTGAATTAGGACTCCTCTTATGCTGGATGATCTCCTCTCAACAGCCTTAATTGTGTGTGAAAAGACTCAGTTCCAAATAATTTCTCGTTTACAGGTTACAGTTCAAAATATCTTTGAAGGAGACAATAGTCAGTCTACTATAAATCAAGATTAAAGTTGGTGTTTGAAAGTACTATGTGATGTAAGAGGTGAGGATCTGAATTTATATAACCAGAATGGGCTTTTGCAGGAAAAGGGTTTTCTTTTAGTTTATTTTAGTATGAGATCACAACTCTGGTGTTTGTTTTTCCTTAATAGATAAGAGGGAAAGCAAGTGCAAGTGCCTAATTAATTCTGATGATTCATCAAGAACAAGCAGGTTAAGAGGGAGAGATTTCACCATGGAACTGGAAATGGAGAAGAAAGACTTACTAAACATTCTAGGCACCTAGTCATTAAAAACCTATCTGGTACATGAGGTCTAGTCTCCAGTGTTTTCTGACTCAGTTGAGAAAAAAAATCTTTTTCCAAATTTCTCCTAGGTGCTGAGATACTTGAGTGTTGCTAGAGTTTCTTGTCCCACCAAGTCCCTCTGACCTTGAGCCCCAAATAAACATACAGGTGCTATATTAATTATAAAACTGTTGGATGATGGCTAGGGCTTCTTATTCGCTAGCTCTGTCTTAAATATTAACCCATTTTTATAAATCTATGTATTTCCACTGGAGAATGCCTGGACCTATTACTCCTTTTGTGGCTTTATGGCATCTCCTTGTGGTCTCTCTCTGCCTACCTTTTCCAGAATTCTCCTCATCTCCTAGTCCCACCTATCTTCCTGCCTCTATTGGCTGAACAGTGTTTTTATTCATCAACCAATAAAATAAGCATATATACAGAAGGACATCCCCCATCACTTGAGTAGCCATTCAAGCCTGACTCTAGATGTTTATCTTTTGCTTAATCACCTGTAAAGTTCTTGACATTTATCCACACCCAAGCTGGTATGAGCAAATCAGGGCAGCTAAGAGACAAGACAGTGGCAAAGAACATGTAGGAGTGACCTACCTACCAATGGTTGGTCTAACTTGAGGTCCATGTCAGGAGAAGGAGCCCATGCCTGACACTGCCTGGATGACTAGGAACCAGAGATCTAGGACAGAACCAAACAAGACTTGGGGGGAAAGTCAATGAAATGATTCCTAATGATACTCTGCTTTTCTTGTAGACCAGAACCTAGCATAATTGTCATCAGAGACGCTTCATCCAGAAACTGGTGGGAACAGATGCAGAGACCCACAGCCAACAATTAGGCTGAGTTTGGGGAGTCCTGTGAAAGAAGGGGAGAAAGGATTATAGGAACCATAGCAGTAGAGGATGCCAGGAGAACACACCCTGCACAATCAACTAAGCAGGGCTCAAGGGGGCTCACAGAGACTGAAGGGGCAATCACAGAGCCTGCATTGGTCTGTGCTAAGCCTTCTGCATATATGTTTTGGTGGTGTAGCTTGGTATTATTGTGGAACTCCTAACAGTGGAAGTGGGGTGTCTCTGACTCTTTTGCCTGCTCTTGGAACCCTTTTCCTCCTACTAGGTTGCCTCATCCAGCCTTGATATGAGGGTTTGTGCCTGGTCTTATTGCAAATTGTTATGTCATGTTCAGTTGATATTCCTGGGAAGACCTGCTCTTTTCTGAAGGGAAACAGAGAGGAAGTGGATCTGGGAAAGAGGGGGTGGGGTGCTGGGAGGAGAGGAGGGATGTACTGTATGAGAGAAGAGTAAAAAAATAATAATAAGAGATCAGATCTCTTTCTTCAACCATACAACCTCAAATTCATTTCTATGAGTTGTGTTCCTCATTATTATTACAAAATACCCGAACTTAATGAAAGGTTTGTCTTGGTGCATAGTCTATGGTGGAAGCAGGATTCTGAGGAGGCAGCAGGTCACATCATATTCACAGTCTGGAAGCAGAGAATGCTGTCATGACAAGGTAGGTCTTTCCAGCTCAGTCAGCCTAATCTAGATAACCCCAAACAGACAGCCCAGAGGCTGACCTAATCAGCTAGATATCCCCTCAAAGACACCCCAAAGGTTTGTCTCCTAGGTAATGGTAGATCCTGTACATTCATAATATTAACCACTTAATGTACAGATACAATTCATTATTTCAAATTCAACAGATGATTGTGTGTTGTTCAGAATCCCTTCCTTTACATCTCCCTGGGAACCCCATGTGGAAGAAACATATGGCAGAGAGCTTGGGTGACATCACAAGGCACGTGGGACAGGAAGATGCAGAGCCAAGACTTTGTTTCTGTTCTTGTTGGTCTCTATTGTTGGTTTCCAATGATGAGAACAGCTTTTTAACTGGTAAAGTTGGCAGGGCCTCATGCTGACAGTGAGCTACATCTAGCTTTAAGGAATGCATTTGTTTTCTTTTTCTAGAAGTACTTTTTGGAAGGTTAGAATCCATTTCTGTCATAGTACTTCACAAGAATCAATTATGAGTATTTAAAATTGTATTTTATTGTTTGTAAGAAGCTTTTTAATAAACGCACTCTCAAGTGTGACATAATGCTGATGAAAGACATCAACAGCTCTCAGTTCTGCTTCTGAGTCAGCCATGTGCTCACCTGGGGCATCCCATTAATCATCATTATGCCATAGTCTGAGCTATCATATTGCTTAATTACCATTTCTGTTACCTATCCATCTACTCTGCTAATCGACACAAAATAAATTCATCAAATCCTGAGGCACTGAAGCAACAGTCTCCCTTGCCTTGCCAGAATTGAACCCAAAAGCAGCTTATCCGTAAAATATGAAGAGACACCAAGCTCTTGGAGCTCTTGGAATATTAAACTTAGCAAATGCTGTCTACAAGAAATCTTGTCTTCCTTTCTTCTTGGCTGACTTTAACCTTATCCATCTTTCAAGTCTCAGCTAAATCCCTGAATATTCTGTGAATTACCTTTTAATTATGGCCCTTATTGCCAACATCATAATCTATATCAATTATTATATTCTGCTCTTATAGTTTTATACTGAATATATGGATATTAATTCAGCTATGCTATAAATTTCCCTAGGACATTTCATGTTTAGTGGCCTTTAATAACTATGAATAAAAATAATAAGTAATAACAGTAACACTTACTGCTATTCACAATTACTAAGTACTGGTCTGGGGAGTTTACACAAATTATCCCAATAAATTGTATCCACAGTCTTTGATGGAGGTGCTTTCATTGTCATACTTCTCTTCACAGGGTGAAATCGGGCATGGTCACCCAGTTAGAAAGTGGAGTAGCGTACAGACCCAGGCAGCCTGAGCCCAAATCTCAAGTTGTATGGCCTTAAACAGCACTGCCCCTTCTCAGTGCCTATCAGCATATAAAATTATAAGCTAATTTTATAGCTTATAAAATTAGTTTGTTTTGTAAGTTAATTTTAAAGCATTAGGGTTAAAACATAGACAAAAAAGTAGTCAAAATATCAAGTATAGAAAAGTCTACCTTGGATAGAAATATATCCAAACAAATATTGGAATCATGCTGGTGAGAGGTTCAGTGGGCAAAGACTCCAGCTGCCAAAGCTGACAGCCTGAGTTTTGTCCCAGGATCTTGTACATTGAAAGACAAGAACTGATTCCCCCTGTCTTCCACAAGCATGCTGTCTCACATTCGCGCGCGCGCGCGCACACACACACACACACACACACACACACACACACACACACACACACGCACACTAAAAAAATTAAAATTGTTTTTATTTGCACACAGATTTGGAAATATAATATCTTAATGCCATAAAATACTTCCTTGATGGCAAACTGCTGCTCTAGGAGACATAGCAATCACTGGACCAACAGACTAGAACCTAAGTCACTGACAGTCAGCAATCCCTGGCTCCACCATGTGCGGTGACAGGAGCCAGACTTGCTGCCTTTTCTAGAGGGAAGTTAGGAGTGGAATGGAGGAGCCTGATCCTCACAACAGAAACCACACCAGAAGATGCATGAAAGCTGCAATAGACTTTCTGGCCATAATTCAAGTCATTTTCCACCAAAAATTACAAAACAAATCACTTTGCATTTAAGAATTTAAAAACTGGGTTAGGCATGATAGTGTGTGTCTATAATCATAGCACTGGGCAGGCTGAGTCGGGAGATCATGAATTTGAGGACAATCTAGGATACATAGTGAAACCTTGTCTTTCAAACAAAAATAACAATAGGGGGGAAAATTAGTTTTGCAATCAATCCTTCCAGGGCACAAAAATTAGAAGAAATTGAACTAACTTCTTTGTTTTATTTAAATTCTAAATAATTAAAATTAAATTCTCCATATAACACCTGGAGCCCTAATAAGTGCAAAGCATTATACTGTAATACTATGCCTCGGAGGCACATAAAGAGCTGTCAGTAGGCATGTGCAAGCTTGAGAGCAGGAATCAGCAAATGCCATAAGCAGCAGCACTGACCAGCCAATGGACACAGACTTTGTCCTGCATGTCTGGGGTTGTGGGAATGGGAACTCCCAGGGTTCTGTTCCATACACTGCTGACACTTATCTGATTCTAACCTTACCCCGAAATTTGTCACAGAAATCATATACTTCTAGTGATTTCTGACCTTCACATGATTAGAGAATATCTAGAAGCCCTTCCAAGTATTTTCCTCTTGCACACTCTCATTCAGAAGGCCAGTTCTATGCTCTAAGCACAGGAAGCTTTGCTCTAAGCACAGGAAGCACCAGGTCTACTTTGTAAAGTTATTCAGCCCTCCTGCTTCCATGAGGTTTATTTTGCCATCTGTAATTACTGGAGCTACAAGGCTTGGATTAGCTAACTTGTGCCCCCTAAAGGCACAAGAGAGCCTCTGTGGTCTCTAAAATCTCTTAAACACTCATGCAAAACTTTTAATAAAACTAATTCAACAACACAGTTCTACATATGCATAAAACATAAAGCATATAATAAAGGTCTCAACAGATACTATTGGTATTATCAAAAATTAAGATAAAGGAGAAAATTGTAAAAGCTCTAGTCTTTGATCTATTGTCAACTAATTGTGTGACCATAAGCGAGTTGTTTAACTTCTCTATAACTCATATTTCTTACCTATAAAACAAAATAATTGAACATGATTTCAAAAGAAACTTGACAAAATCTTTTTATTTCATCAAAAACTTAAGTTTAGAAATATTCACATGGTCCTGGTTGTGAAAAAAAAGCTAGATGTGAAAGTGAAGGGAGATGAGCTACACAAGTGATCCTAAGAGGGAGGAGCCTCCGTGAGAAAACTCTCCACAAGGTCAGGCTGTTACAGGCAAGACTGTAGAGCATGTTCTTGAATTGTGGGCGGGGTCAACCCTGGGTGGTGGTCCTGCATTCTATAAGAAAGCAGACTAAGTAAGTAATGAGGAACAAGCCAGTAACCACTTCCCCTCCATGGCTTCTGCATCAGCTCCTGCCTCCAAGTTCCTGCCCTGTTTGAGCTCCTGTCCTCACTTCCTCCAATGATGAACAGTGATGTAGAAGCATAAGACAAATAAACCCTTCCTCCCCCAGTTGCTTTGGTCTTTGGCTACGGTGTCTCATCATAGCAGTAGTCACCTTGACTAGGACAGGAGACTAACTGGGAAGGGGATGGGATCGACAGGAGTGGAAAGGGGACGAGGAGGTAATGAGGTGAATAGGATTGAAATATATTATGTCAAATGTATTAACATGTCATAATGAAATCCATCCATTCTTGTGTATAACTAATATACACTAATAAAATATTTGAAAATAAATATTTGCATGAAATTCAAGGAAATGGATAAATTGAAAGAAAATCTAGTGAGTCAAAACAAGTAGAACAAGTCATAATATATTACCATCCTTTCTCCTTTTCAAATCAGTATTATAACTGAAAGTGCCATGTGTGTAAGCGTGTTGTTTTTACACAAATAATTCCATGGAACTGGCCAGCTGTCTATCAAACTAGTTCCTCTTTTGCCCCATATATAGTGGTATGCGTTGTATAGGCTCCCTCACAATGATACACTCTGAAGGATGTCAATGGGAAGCTGTGTGCCATCCCACATACAGCCCACAAAAACACTGTATGTATGACTTCCAATCTCTCCTTCCTATCTGTGATGTGGACATGTGTGTGTGATACAAGAGACTGTCTGAATTACACTTGTATGTGACTCACTCATAGGTATATCAGAAAAACACATTTGGAATAGTAAACAAGCAAGAAATAAACATCTTTCCAACTTTAAAAATTATTCATTATTGGGTTGTTGTGTCCATTACTTATACTCTAATCCAATATTACTTCTTCCCACAAACTGATTAAGGGCCTGTTTATGGTTCTTCTTTCTTAAATCTCCCTGAAATGTAAAAATCATGTGTGACTATGATTCTTTGCTCTTATCTGAGCTGTAAATGTTAGAATGCACAAACATTGCTTCTTGAGACAAACAGAAAGAAAGAATACAACTCATAGTAGGAATTTCCTCCGCATAAGAAATGAGAAGAATTTGAACAACAGGAGAAAGTAAATTCTGAGTAGAAAAAAAAAAAGAAGAGTCCTGGAAAATAAGAGAAAGCAACACTAAAGCTAAAAGAAAGGAGCAACAGGGATGTGGGGGGGGAGAGGTGCCTTGGTCCTGTCTCAATTAGATGATAGGACAGACTTAGTAGGCATCCTTGGGAGGCCTTACCCTCTCTGTGGAGCAGATGGGAGGCGGGAGGGGGGAGAGAGTGGGAGGAAAGGAGGGAGGGGGAACTGGGATTGGAATGTAAAAACTAAATTAATAAATAAATAAAAGAAAATCAGGGAAAGAGAGAGAGAGAGAGAGAGAGAGAGAGAGAGAGAGAGAGAGAGAAGACAATGAAAGGAAAAAAAGGAAAACAGCCCTGGCTCCTGGGTGTAAGGATTCAGGCATTGTGCTGGCCTGCCCCTGTCACCTGACAGAATGCACTCAGGCAGTGCCCTGGTCAGCCCAGGGTTCCAAGAGTAATAGTCCACACGCAGGTGCAAAGGACCCCTTCAAAAGAAAGACTTCCATCCACTTACAGTCTGCTCTCTTTCAGGCTCTTCTCTCTCTCCACTCTCCTTTCTTTCTGCTCTTTCCCAGCTCTCTTCCTGCTTTCCCCACTCTCTCTTTCACGCTGTTCCCCTGGGGAAGACAGGACTTTTCCTGTCTCCCTCTTCTCTTCTGTCCTCTCTGTGTGTCTCTTTACCTCTTTTCTCTTTCCTTCACCCTCCCTTCCCTTTCTAATAAAACTTCTCACTTAAGCTCTGTCAGCTTGGCATATTTGTCCCTGTGCCTTGGTCACCCTCACTTGCCATGGAATCCACCATGGTCCCCCATGCAAGGTCCCCCTTGAGCTTCATCCTAACACTGGGGAGATGGGATCCTAAAGTCAGCAGAGTAGGAGAAGACTGAAAAGTGAATAAAGCCCTAAAGTCTACAGCCTTGGCCCCAAGAGAAACCCAAAGTTATCCAGTGCTAAAAAGAAAATCCATCATCACTCCTCATGTTTCAAAGTCCATACAGGTGCCATTTTGAGACAGGGCCTCTCAAGTTGGTTGAGACTGAGTTACTCTGAGGAAGAGAAATCACAGAAAAATCATGATTTAGAGATTCTGGGGCACTTGCTACATTGTCTGGGTTGTAGACAAACAAAAGAGACAGCCATGAGGATGTCTCTCTTCACTCTTCAGGACAGTAAGCACGGACATTTGTTGCCCTGGGGAGCACAGACTGGAGTAGAGGGGTCTTCTGGAGCAGCTGGGAACCCAGTCAACCCACAGGTCATGAAGCTTAATGAAGCTCACAACAATTCCAAGCACACAAAGAAAGGAAACTTTTAAAGCTAATACCAGGTCTCTAATATCCTGGTCCTTGGTCTGAGTCCAGCATAAACCAGTCTAGGGAGAACAGCAAACTACAATAGACTACTTCTGTTCCCTAGGATCTGGAAGATGCTGTTGTTAGAGAACTTGAAAGAAATATCCCCAGATGTGTACTTCTGTTTTTTCTTGACTCTTTTCAGATAAACTGGAATTTATCTCTTGCTCTTTTCTCCCCCACCCCGCCCCAGGCATATTGTTTTCTTTTACTTTCCCCATTTAACTTCTTTTCTTTTTTTAACTTTCTTTTTCCCTTTCCCTGGCCCCTTTTTATTTCAGTCCTTTGATGTTGTTTCCTTCACACTGACAAATAATTAACCTCTTAATTTGTTCTACTTTAATTTTGCCCTTTCTACAATGAAGAATGACAAAAAGTTACTGGTTTTAAGTAACTTTTACTATACCTCTATCTCTCATTCGTCTGTGGGTTGTTGTTGTTGTTGTTGTTGTGTTGTTGTTATAATAGTGTGTTTTCACCTCTCTGAGCAGTACTAAAGACTAAGTCCTCAACAAAAAGCTTCTCAATAACAAGGTCCTCACATAAAAGTGGAAGAGTTATCTATTCTAGTGGATATTCAACTCTCAGCATAGAAACACACATACACACACACAAAAAGGAAAAACAAGGCAACTTCTTCAAAGTTCATAGCTCTTCAGTAACAAAGACACTGAAGTAGATGAAACACTGAAGAATCCAAAAGGCTAATCTTAAAATTACAACACCAAAGAAGATAGAAAACACAGATGAACAAATCAAGGAAAACAATACAAGTTGTGAATAAGAATTCAATACAGAAATATTCTTTTTAAAAAACTGTAATATAATCAAAACTTTCAAGACCTATGAGACATCATGGAATACCAAACTTAAGGATAATAGATTTAGATAATAAGCCAAAAAGCAAAGAAAATATAATCAGTGAAATACTTTGGAAACGTGTGGCATCCAGATATAGGAGGCATTTATAACCCTAAACAAAAATGACAAGAACCTGCCTGTGTCGTATTATAGTTAAACAGACAAAAGTACAGAACAAAGAAAGAATATTGAAAGTTGCAAGAGAGAAGTCCCACGTTACCTATAATAGCAAACTTATAGCTGATTTCTCAGAAGGAATTCTAAATGTCAAGAAGACCTTTGTGCTGCATCTGCGTCTCCACCTTTCTTCTTCCCAGAGTCCTCTCTGTTCTGAGAAGTACCGCCAAACCTCTTCCTGCCTGCTTATTAGCAGCACAAACAGGATGTGCAGCGGGAGAAGTAACAGCCATGCACCATGTGACAGAATGTAGATTAAAAGAAATGAGTTAATTTAACTTATAAGAGCTAGTTTAAAAACAAGCCTGAGCTATAGGCTGAACTTTCATAATTAATAATAAGTTTCTGTGTCATTATTTATGAGCTGGTAACTGATGAAAAGGCTTGATATGATACAGTATGCTTTAAGCCCAGAAAGAAAATAACTATCAACCTAGAGTGCTATATCCAGCAAATCTTTCATCTAGAATTGAATAAAAAAACAAAGAACATTGAAGATAAGCTGAAGAAATGTGTGGCCACTGATGACAACTGAAGGAATACTACACACAGCAGAAAAGAAAACAAAATCGCAAGAGCACAGGAAAGAATAAATCTTGCTAGAAGAGTAAGCAAGCAAACAGGATTAGGAAAGAATCCAAACCTTTACATGTAGTAAAGAAGAAACAATGAACAGACAACCACAGAATGGCCATAACATGCTTTTTAATGATAACCATGTAAATGACTTTAATTTTCCAATTAAATGATACAGATTGACTGACTGGATTAAGGAACAGCACAATTTGTTGAATTCAAGAAACTTACCTCACTAGCAATGGCACATGTAGAATGAAAGTGAAAGAATGGGAAATGATATTCTAAGCATATAGGATCTAAATTATGCAGGGGCAGCTATACTTATTTCCAACAAAATGGGCTTCAACTGAAAACTGATGACAAAAAATGTAATGGGGTCACTGAATACTAAGAAAGAGAACAATTCATCAAGAAGACATGCTAGATGTGCATCAAACTTTGATATATCCAGTTTTATAAAGTAAACACTACGGGACACGACGGGAGAAATCAGCCCTAACACAGTAATTGTTGATCATTTTAATGGAACACTCTTACAAACCCATAAATATATGACACAGAAAAAATTAATTTAAAAGGTAATTAAGTTTTCTGTTGAATACACATTATTTTGGCAGTTTGGGGAACTTTCTCCAGAATAGATCATATTTTAGGCAATTGAGTAAGTCTTAAATACAGAAAAATTGACAGAATCTCTTATATCTAATCAGATTATAATAGAATAAAACTAGAAATCAATAGCCAGAGAAGGTACAAAAGTAATACCAACATGTGGAAGTTGAGCAATACAATTTTGAATAATCCATGTGTCATAGAGAAACTTAAAAATTCTTAGAATTAGATGAAAATGAAAGAACAGCATACCAGAACCTTTAGGATATACCAACAGTCTTTCTAAGAGGGAAGTTTATAGTTATAAGTAGCTATACTAGAAATCAAATCAGAAAACTATCAAATAACCTAATTATGTACCTCAAGGTCTTAGAAAAACAAGACAGAATCAGTAAAATGAGAGAAATACTGAATATGAGAACTAAAATTATTAAATTGATGACTAAGAACAATTCAAGGAATGGATGAAACAAAGATTTGGTTCTCTGAAGAGATTGTTAGGACTGACAAGCCGATAACCAAACTAACCAAAGCAAAGAGAAGACCCAACTAAACAAAATTAAAGATAAGAGAACATTAAAACAAATACCAATGAATTCCAAAAGATTATTAGGAAAAACTTTGAAGAGCTTATTCCAAGAAACTGAAAAATCTAGAAGACATGAACAAATTTCTTTCTTTTTTCTGTTCTTTTTTTCCTCCGATTTTTTTATTTAAATTAGAAACAAGATTGTTTTATATGTCAATCCCAGTTCCCTCTCCCTCCCCTCCTCCCCTACCACTCCTCCTCCCTACTAAAACCCTACCTATCACATATCCGTTCTGCGCCCTAGGGAGGGTGAGGCTTTCCATAGGGGGTCATCAGAATCTATCATATCCTTTGGGATAGGGCCTAGGCCCACCCTCGTGTGCCTTGGCTCAGGGAGTATCCCTGTATGTGGATTGGGCTCTCAAAGTCCACACCTGTGCTAGGGATAAGTACTGAACTACTACAGGAGGTCCCATAGATTTCTGAGGTCTCCTCACTGAAACCCAGGGACATGAACAAACTTCTAGACACATATGTTCTACCAAAACTAAATAAAGAGGATATACTAAATGAAAGCATATTTTTAAAAAACAATAAGATTTAAAGAGTAATAAAGAATTTTTGAACAATAAAAAGCCCATGATTGAACTGATGGTTGGAAAATTCATTGATAAACTCAGTTTAGCACACCAATTGGCACACACTAAATTAACACTCAATTAATTTTAGAACTCAGTATAATTTTAAGATGCATGGTGGAAATAGCACTGGATAACAAGTCAGACTTCCTTGGTTATAGTATAGTATCTATTGTTAAATAGATATTTAACTGAAGCATGTTGCTTGATATCCCCCACATTTCCCTTCACTCAGATTTCAAATGGCCAGGTAAGTTCTATTTTACCTTCTGGCTCCGATCTGTATCACATTCTTATTCAGGTCTCTGTATCTTGTTCTACATATAAAGTACCAACAGATAATTCAATAGTGTCCCTCTGACACCTACTCCAATTATTTTAATCCAGGACAGTTCACTCCTGGTATCTTTGTCATCTGGAAAAGTATTACCAGAAAAGGCAGGTAGGGCCAAACAGGACTCAGACACCCTATCTAATACTCTGAGAGCAGATGTTAAGGCTGAAACTCTGAGACACTGCCACACCAGCAGAGCATCTGTAAATAGACAAAGTAGCATCATTTGTCCCCTTCACCTTAGTGGTGAGCAGCAGGGTGTTGGGTTCAGAAACAGTCTCATCTGCTGAACTGTTTGTATAAAACATTCTCACTGAGCCAAAACAACTGGATCTGAAAACATTGGGGAAATTACAATTTTTGCTTCAATTAAGGGGTTTTATGTTTTGTCTCTCTAATGCCAGCACACAGTAGATTCTCACATATATATATGTTTGATCAGGGACATTCTGGACCTTCAAGATCTATATTCATAATCCAAATCTACTACAACCTGGTGAACTAACATTTACAATGTTAGTAGGATTTCATTATAATAATGTTTCCTATAAATCACTTTCTGTGCCCCTTTTACAATGCAATCTAGACATTTCTGCACCTGTCTGAATCTGAACCATCTTGTAAGTTCCTTTGAGTTCAGCACGTAGCAGGGGTGCCATCATAAAAGCTCCAGACCTTGGACCTCAAGAGTCCCTTATAACATATATTTGTTCTCTTTGGACAAAGATTCTATGTAAAATACTTGGGACTTCACTGCTCATGAGAGATCATATGAAGTGGGAGATACCAGCTTTCTAACCATCCAAGTCAAAGTCACTCATCCTAGAATAAGAGTTAGACTCTTCAGCTCTGACAGACCCAAAGGCAAATACTGAGCAAGACAAATAGAATTGTACAGCCAACCCACAGAATCATGAGAAGTGATGTAATCATTGCTCAAACCACGAGCATTGCAGGGACCTTCAGCACAGTGTGAGATGGTTAATCTAAAACTATTTGTGGGTCCTGAATCAAAATGGTCAGACAAAGGAGTTTATTGGAAATATATCAGTAGTTCTGTGAGTGAAACTGGAGAAAATGTTTAAGTATATATAACAAATGATGACAGATTTAGCCAATATGCAAATTAGGCAGGAAGTGCTATGTAGGAATCAGATAGAACATTGGTTTTTAGAAAAGTTTTGGTGACACATGCCTTTAATCTCAGCACTCAGGAGACAGATGTAGACAGATCTCTGCGTTTGAAGTCGCCTGGTATACAAAGAGCGATCCAGGACATCCAGGGCTATACTGGAAAAACCCTGTCCTGAAAAACAAAAACAAAACAATTAATTATTCATTATTGCATTGTTACTCATTGAGTTACTTATATACTTCTACAAAACAAATCACCCAAAACTAGTTATTTGACAGTGATTATTTGCTATTGTCATAGTTTTTGTGGGTTGTTTATAGTGGAGAAACCTGGTTCAGCTGTGGTGACAGTAGGTCTCTCACAATGTTGCAGTCAAGGTATGGAGCAGAATCGTGTGCAATTGATGGCTCAGAGGGGCTAGAAATCCTACTTCAAGGGTGTCAGCCACATATCTCCCTCTCCACCTGGGCCTTTCCTTGCAAGTCTTGTGTACATTCTCACAACACGGCAGTTAGCTTCTCAGGCACCCACAGCTCAAAGAGACTGAAGAATACTCTGAAATGTCTTTAATAACCTAGCATCAAATAGAAATACTTATTTTCAGCAGGCACAGAGGTGGTCACAGGTCTGTAGGAGACTACATAAAGGTGGAGATTTCCTGTTGGTGGTCCTCTTGGGGTCTTGATTTCATGCCCTATTATCAAAAAAGTCACCAGAGCTTATACTGAAAATTCATATGCAATGGGATTCTGTAAGCAATATAGGAACAAGAAATCGGAAACCATAAAGAGCCAGGAAAGGACCTAATTCTTCCGTTTTTACAAGTTCAAAATTACTTAGTAGAAACCCTTCAAGTCAGATATGTTTGTTTAGAGCTTTTGGGGATTTTGGAAAGTTGGGGCAATACATACAATGGACAATTACACACTGGCTCCTTGGAAGCACTAGGAAAGATAGCCTAAGATTAACTAACTACATTGTTATTTATGTAGCAAAATGCATAAATAATGCATTTTTGCACTGGGTAAATAAATTATTTTCACACTGGAATAACAAGTTTAAACCCATATAGCTTAGATTTTTTGCAAAAGAATTCAAGATTTTGACAGATTTTAGATTTTGTGAGCCTGTCCTAAACGTCCTTCCCTACACATATTTCCTGTAGGGCACTGTCTGTTTTCTTTTAGCAGTTTTAGTGTTTCAGGCTTCAAATTGAGATCTTTGGTCCATTTGTATCTAAATTTTGATCAGGATGATACAGTCTAATTTATTTCTTCTGAATGTGTGCATCCAGTTTCACAGAATCATATTTTGAAGATGCTGCCTTTTCTCCACTGTTGTGTTTTTGCTTCTTTGTCAAATATCAGATGGCTTTAATTACAAGCATGCATGTTCTCGCCTTCAGTTTTATTCCATTGGTTTACATGTCTGTTCTTGTACCAGCGCCATATTGGTTTTATTTCTAAAGCTCTATAATTTATCCTGAAGTCTGGAATAGCATCCCTCCAGCATTCTTTTTGCTCAGGATTACTTTGGCTACCTGGAGCCTTTCCCAATTCCATGTAAACTTTAGGGTGGCTTTTATCTATTTCTGTGGGAAATGTGGATATTTTGATTGGAATTTCATTGAATCTATCAATTGCTTTGCTAGGATTTTTTTTCCTACTGTTCTACTACTGTTCAGTGGACATGAGAGGACTTTCTATTTTCTAGTATCTTCCTCAAACTTTCCTCAGTGATTTGAAACTTCCACTGTACAGGTCTTTTTCTTCCTTGGTTAGGTTTACTCCAAGATATTTTATTGTCTTAGATCCTATTATAAATGGGAGAGTGTCTGTGATCTCTTTGCCAGTGAGTTTGTTGTGGGTGTATAGAAAGGTTACTGTTTTTTGTAAGTTGATTTTTTTACCCTGACACTTTGCTGAAATTGTTGATTGCTTCTAGAAGTTTTCTAGTGAAAATTTTGGGATCTCTTAGGTATAACATATCATCTACAAATAGGCATAGGTTGACCATTTGTACTCCTTAAAGTTCCTTCTTTTGCTTTATTGCTAATTACCAGAACTAAGATTTTAAACTCTTTCAGAAGAAAAGAAAATCTCAAAAACCATTCTATTCGGGGGCTGGAGAGATGGCTCAGAGGTTAAGAGCATCAACTGCTCTTCCAAAGGTCCTGAGTTCAATTCCCAGCAACCACATGGTGGTTCACCACCATCTGTTATGAGATCTGGTGCCCTCTTCTGATTTGCAGACATACATGGAAGCAGAATGTTGTATACATAATAAATAAATAAAATCTTTAAAACAAAAAAGCCATTCTATTCATTGTAATTAGAGTTGGTCTTAACTACTAGCATCCTCCTTCTCTCATTTTCATTTCCATTCTCTGAGTCCCCATTTGATATTCTGAGAAGTATAATTCTTCCCTCATGTGGCCATTATCAGAATCAAATAAGATGGTGCATATTAAGTCTATGTTCATAGACAGCTCTCAGCCAATGCTAAACCTCTTAAAAATCTCAGCATTCTGTGAATTCTACCTCACTTTTGCCTTAAATCTTTTGTATAATACTGTCCCTTTACTGTTCTGCATATTATGGACTGTAATATACTTTGCATAATTTTCAGTGTCCAAACACATAGTTTTAATTAAAGACAGAAAACGTGAAAGTAATCTCATCAGCTAGTGGACTCAGGCTTTAGAGCCCACATGAGCGTGGTAGCACAGAATTTCTATGGGAAAACACCACTCTAACACACAATCATGGGTGTGTCATATCGTCTTCTACACCTGATCATCATGAGGCCACAGAAAGAGAAAACCATTTCCTTAACTCAGAAAAAAGTGATCTTTGTGTGACTCAAACACAGGGGAAATGTGGCAGGTTGAATGGGAAATGCCTCCCATTGGTTCCTAGTTGGTAGCACTATTTCTAAAAGTTATGGAACATTTAGGAGGTATGATCTCACTGGAGAAAGTGTAGGAGGGAGCTCTGGGGTTTTAATCTTTAATTCCTGCCTTCCCGCTCTGCTTCTTGTGTATAAACGGAAATGTAACCATCCAGCTTCTTGCCCCTACTGCCATGTCATGACTTCCTGTCCAATACGGACTCTCCTTCTGGAACTGTATACCAAAATGAACTTTTTCTTCTCCAAGTTGCTTTTGCCCATGGTATTTATTCACAGCAATGGAAGAGTAAACTAATATAAGAAGTGACCTGAGCCACCTAATTAAACCAGGGCAAATGAATAGTTGTTGATTGTTGCTTTGGGGTGTGTGTGTGTGTGTGTGTGTGTGTGTGTGTGTGTGTGTGTGTGTGTGTTTATTTGTAATAAGGAAACTTATGGGAATATCGTAATTGACAAAATATCACCATATATGGCATTGCTTAAATCCTGTAAACAGGGAAAAATGACTCATTTTCCCAGTTTACCCACAATAGTAGTACATTTAAAAATAAATTAACATTTTTAAATAAAAACTATCCTGGTGCTGGAAAATGACTCAGTGACTAATGGAGTACACTGCTCGTCCAGAGGACCTGAATTGAGTCTCTGTCATACCTGGTGAGTGGCTTACAAGCACCTGGAACGTCAATTCTAAGAGATATCTTCTGGCCACCCCTATTATCTACACACACATGCCATTCACTCACACAGATACACAATGTACATAAATACAAATAACAAAAATATTTTAATTGGAATTGACTCACATAATATTGTCATAAAGGCCTTACAAAAGATGCTAAGGAGCCATGGATATATATATATATATATATATATATATAATATCCAGTACTCAAAGTGCAGAGTCAGGAGGATCTCTGTGAATCTGAGGCCAGGCTTGTCTACATAGCAAATTTTAGGACAGCCAGGGCTATATAGTGAGACCCGAGAAAGAGAGAGAGAGAGACAGAGAGACAGAGAGACAGAGATCCTAAAGAGTGATTTTTGAAATATACAAGATTGATTTTGTTGAAACTACCACAGCTAAATGAAAGCCCTACCTAACTTCCTTGAGGGAAAAGCTGCAGCAGAACAACAGACCATATGTCCTGGCAAGGGTTTGGAAACCTGACATCAGATTCAAAGGAGCTCACAGTCAAGCTTTATGCCTAAACAGAGACCCATTAAGCACATAAAGTACTAACCACAGAGTACCCTACAGGGATAAATTCAGACCTCTTAGGAGGCATAGATATGAGGGCTGAAACAACTCTGGACTTCTATAAAGGCTGACAAAAGAGCATGCCTGTGAACTTCACCCAACTCCTGAGGCTGCCATGCCCTCCTGTTTAAGCAAAGAGTTGAAAAAATCTTGATCTTTGAGTGGTTATCTATCCTCATCATGTTATTGTAATCTGTGTATTTTGAAGTTTAAAATTTGAAGATACAAGTAAAGAATATCATTCATCTAAGTCCAAGTTCACGTGGCCAATCATGATTGCTAATATTTTCTCCAGCCCTGCCTACCAAGATAATTCAGCAGGTACTTCAAATTCATTTGACAAAATATTGATAGCAAAAGTCTCTTTTGGACAGAAATTATGTGTTTAAGACATCATAAGGCAATGATGCTTGTTGAAGAAATGCAATGAAAATTAAAGTTAAAATGTCATCTTTAAAAAGGCAAAAAGTAGGATAAACAGCAAACGTGATAAAAATCACAGTGAGGAAATCCACAAAGTAGGTGAGGAAATAAAGAGAGAAGAGAAAAGGAATAGGGAAGACATAAACAAAGAAAAATACAGAACAAAGAAGAAGGAAAAAGAAAAGAGTACATACAGGATTAGAGCAAATGAGGGACTAGCACAGGGCAGGGAGAACACAATTGCCACCTCAAGAGGTCCCTGTGTATGGGAGAAAATAACAATGGAAATATTAATTGACCAGGATAAAGTATATTGAACTGTGTTCATATTATGGGAAACCTAAGTCAGACTTTTAAACTGTCAATGTATAATCATGCTTTATGAGTGCATAAGAAAATTGACAAAGTTAACATAAATGTACTAGCAGAAAAACATATTAAGTATTAAGGAATCCCTTAGAGGTAAATGTTCATGAAGAGACAGAAGAGTTCTAAAGGTCTCCCCTCAGAGAAAACAAGGACTTTCAAAGAGCCATCGCACTTTGTCAATCATAGTTCATGTGTCTCAGCCTTGTTCGTGACAGGATAAATATTACACTGATACCGGACGAGTCCATTTCCTAGTGAGTTTTTTTCCCACCCATACTATCCTATAGCCATCTTAATCAGAGAAATTTCCCCCCTTTGAGACACTTCCATTATGTAGCTTAGTTGGCCTACAACTCTCTCTGTGGGCCTGACTGTGTCAAACTCATAGAGCTTTGACTGTTTCTGCCTCTTATGTGCTGGGATTAAAGACGTGCCACCATCCTCAGAAATTCCAAAGTGATCCATCCAAAGGCAATAGCCGGTAATATGAAGAGACAAGAAAATACTATAACATCTTGCAGTGTCTTCCTAGAAACTATTAAAGCCAGTGTGGTAGTTTGAATAGGAACGGCCCTATAGACTCATGTACTTGAATGTTTGGCCTACAGGGAGTGGCACTATTAGGAGGAGTGGCCTTGTTGAAGTTGATGTGGCCTTGTTGGAATAAGTGTGACTTTGTTAGAGGAAGTGTGTCACTGTGGAGGAGGGCTTTGAGATCCCATATATGCTCAAGCTACACCCAAGGTGTCAGTTTCTTTATCTGCTGCCTGCAGATCAAGATGTAGAACTCTCAGCTCCTCCAGCACCATCTCTGCCAGCAAGCTGCCATGTCCTGCCATGATGATAATAGATTAAACTTGTGAAACTGTAAGCCAGCCCTACTTAAATGTTTTCCTTTATAAGAGTTGTCCTGGTCATGGTGTCTCCTCACATCAATAGAAACCCTAAATAAGTTAGCCAGCATTCTTTTCCTTTTTAGCACAGGCTTTACTTTTATTCTTATTATTTTATGTGTATACATGTTTTGCTTGCATGCATTTCTGTGCATTTCATGTGTGCCTACTGCCCTGGGAGGCCAGAAGAGGGATTCAGACCCCCTGAAACAGAGTTATAGATAGTTGTGAGCCACCATGGGGGTACTGGGGATCAAACCTAGTCCTCTGAAAAGGCAGCCATGGCTCTAAACTGCTGAGCCATCTCTCCAGCCCCCAACATTCTTTTCTTTTCTTTTTGTTTGGAATGGTTTTACATTGCCATTTTTTTCTCTTCCATTTTTTATTTAAATTAGAAACAAGCTTGTTTTACATATCAATCCCAGTTCCTGCTCCCTGTCCTCCTCCCCTACCCCCCCCAACACCCTATCCCATACCCTTTTTGCACCACAGGGAGGGTGAGGCCTTCCATGGGGATCTTCAAAGTCTGTCATATCATTTGGAGCAAGGCCTAGGCCCTCCCCTGTGTGTCTAGGCTGAGAAAGTATCCCTCTATGTGAAGTGGGCTCTCAAAGTCCATTAGTGTACTAGGGATAAATACTGATCTACTACAAGAGGCCCCATAGATTTCTGAGGCCTCCTCACTGACATCCTCTTTCAGGGGGTCTGGATCAGTCCTATGCTGGTTTCCCAGCTTTCAGTCCGGAGTCCATGAGTTCCTCCTTGTTCAGCTGTTTCTGTGGGTTTCACCAGCCTGGTCTTGACCCCTTTGCTAATCACACCTCCTTCTCTGCACCTGGATTCCAAGAGTTCAGCTCAGTGTTTAGCTGTGTTGTCTGCTTCTGCTTCCATCAGCTACTGGATGGAGGCTCTAGGAAAGCAATAGAAGGTAGTCTTCAATCTCATTATCAGGGGAGGGCATTTGAGGTAGCCTTTCCACTGTTACTTAGATTGTTAGTTGGGGTCAACCTTGTAGATCTCTAGATATTTCCCTAGTGTCAGATTTCTCTTTAAACCTATAAAGGCTCCCTCTATTATGGTATCTCCTATTTTGCTCTCCTCTATTCTTCCCCCAACTCAACCTTCCTGCTCCCTCATGTCATCCTCTCCCTTCCTCTTCTCCTCTTCTCATTTTCCTAGCTCCCTCTCCCCTCCCCCCATGCTCCCAATTTGCTCAGGAGATCTTGTCCCTTTCCCTTTTTCCGGGGGACCATGTATGCCTCTCTTAGGGTATTCCTTGTTTCCTACCTTCTCTGGAGGTGTAGATTTTAGGCTGGTACTCCTTTGCTCTGTGTCTAAAATCTGTATATGGGTGAGAACATACCATGTTTGTATTTTTGTGACTGGGCTACCTCGCTCAAGATGGTTACTTCTAGTTCCATCCATTTGCCTGCAAATTTCAAGATTCCTTTGGTTTTTTTTCTACTGAGTAGCACTCCATTGTGTAAATGTACCACATTTTCTCTATCCATTCTTCAGTTGAAAGGCATCTAGGTTGCTTCCAAGTTCTGGCTATTACAAATAATGCTACTATGAACATGGTTGAATAGATGTCCTTATTATATGAATGTACATCTTTTGGGTATATGCCTAAGAATGGAATTGCTGGATCTTGTTGTAGACTGATTCCCATTTTCCTGAGGAATCTCCATTGTGGTTTCTAAAGTGGCTGTACAAGTTGGCACTCCCACCAGCAGTGGAGAAGTGTTCCCCTTTCTCCACATCCTCTCCAGCATAAACTGTCATTGGTGTTTTTTATTTTAGCCATTCTGATAGGAGTAAGATGGTATCCCAGAGTTGTTTTGATTTGCATTTCCCTGATGGCTAAGGATGTTGAACACTTTCTTATGTGTCTATCAGCCATTTTAGATTCCTCTGTTGAGAATTCTCTATTTAGTTCTGTACCCCACTTTTAATTTGGATTATTTGGTGTTTTGGAAACTAGCTTCTTGAGTTCTTTGTATATTTTGGAGATCAGCCCTCTGTCAGATGTGGGGTTGGTGAATGTCTTTTCCCATTCTGTGGGCTGCCATTTTGTCTTGTTGACTGTGTCCTTTGCCTTACAGAAGCTTCTCAGTTTCAGGAGGTCTCATTTATTAATTGTTGATCTCAGTGTCTGTGCTGCTGGTGTTATGTTCAGGAAGTGGTCTCCTGTACTAATTCATTCAAGGGTACCTCCCACTTCCTCTTCTAAGAGGTTCAGTGTGACTGGATTTATATTGAGGTCTTTGATCCATTTGGATTTAAGTTTTGTGCATGGCAACAGACATGGATCTATCTTCTTCTACATGTTGACATCCAGTTATGCCAGCACCATTTGTTGAAGATGCTTTCTGTTTTCCACTGTATAATTTTAGCTTCTTTGTCAAAAATCAGGTGTTCATAAGTGTGTGGGTTAACATCAGGGTTTTCAATTCGATTCTACTGGTCTACCTGTCTATTTTTGTGCCAATACCAAGCTGTTTTCAGGACTATAGCTCTTAATAGAGCTTAAAGTCAAGAATGGTGATGCGTCCGGAAGTTCCTCTATTGTACAGGGTTGTTTTGGCTATCCTGGGTCTTTTGTTTCTCCATATAAAGTTGAGAATTGTTCTTTCAAGGTCATTGAAGAATTGTGCCAATATTTTGATAAGGATTGCATTGAACAGCATTCTTTTCTTATTGAGCTTCTAAAATGCTGTAGTTGCTGGTATAGTTGCTAGGATTAGCCACTTAATGTGATAAATGGGTATTTTAGATCTAATTAACTTTTCTAGTCAGCTGGCCTTAACGCAAGAAGGCTATGATGCCATATTACCCACGTAACACATTTCCCTTAAAAACAGATGTGGAAGTCAGAAAAAGAGCAGGAGATGGACTGGAAGGCCCTGAAAGCCTGGGGACTTAATGGGCCCATGCCAGCTTGGCAGTGGGAGGCTCCCATAAAAGCATGCAGATGGAAATGAACTTTGCCAACATCCGGAACAAGTTTTCTTTTCTTCTTCTAACACAATTCTTTATTGGTTCTTTGGGAATTTCACAACATGCACTCGAATCCTTCTCACCTCCGAGTCCCTCTATATGTTCCTCAACCCCCAAAAGAAAACCCCCAAAAAATAATTAAAAACAAACAACAACAATAAAAAACCCACCTTGATTCTCCATCTTTCCCACCTCTCCAACACCTCTTCCTTCATCCTAGTGTCACACAGTATTCACTTTTGTCCAATCAGCCACACCTACAAATGTTCATTGTAATAAGTCATTGGTCTGGTTCAAGACGTCTGGCTTCTGGAACAGCATCATCACTGAGCCCTCATCAAAACTCCTCTTGGACATCCTAGGGTTGCTCCAAGTCATGGAGATCCTATGGCTATCATTCCACAGGACCAATTCCTTCATGTGATCTAGCAGGTCATAGATGGGGTAGATGTTAGAGTGGGACAACCTAAGACCCAGGATGTGCGTCTGGGAAGTAGCTGAGCTGGTCAGTCACTGCGATTGCTCCCCTCAGATGGGGCACAGAGCCAGCTCTCTCATGCCCATGCTGGACCAGCTATCCCACACCTGTGGTGAGTGGTGGGGCCAGCTCTCCTGTTGCAGTGTCCAATGAAGGCAGGGCCAGTGATGGATAGGGTCTGCTCAGCACAAGCCCTCAGATTTCAACACACATGGTTCCTATGGACCCCTGTGGTAATATAGGCCATGGATACAAAACAGACCCTAGCTGTGGCAGGACCATGGCCCCAGGGGCAGAGCAGACCACCATGATCAGTATAGCCCCAGTGGAAACTTATCCCTCAGAAACCAACATGGTCTTAGGTGCCTGATCAGACCCTGGGTATTTGTACAGCCTTTAGTAGCAACAGGAGCCACAGACATTAACACAGACCCTGGATGGAGTAAGGTGACAGACCCAGACATGATCCTTGGCAGCAGCTCAGGCCCAGATGTCATTGTGGCCTTGGGTGGCAACACAGGCTACTCAGATCAACATGGCCCCAGAAGTGTCACAGCCTTTGGAAACCAACATGGCCACAGATGGCAGCCCAGACCCAGGCCATCCTCATGGCCTTTAGTAGCACATAGGTCATGCATGTGAACACAGACTCCAGCTGAGGTATGACTACAGATCAAGACATAGCCCTTGGCAGTAGCCCAGGCTCAGACATCACCCTAACCATGGATGGCAAGCAGGACACCCCCAACAGCCTGTTCTTCACCACCTCCAGTTCTCCAGTGCCATCTCTTTCCACAGCACATGAAGCATTCTGCTTCTCTTTCTCTCCCACTTCTCCACCATACATTTGTTCATCTTAATAGTGCCCTGATGGCCTGTAAATGCTGTCAGCCAGCCTGAACTGTGAGGACCCAGACTGGCCTGTGGGTGTCTTCTTCCCACCTCAGACTAGTTGCTCCAGGTGGGCCTGTGGCTGCCGTTAGCCACCCCAGAATGTGAAGACCCAAGCTGCCCAGTGGGTGTTTTTCATCAGCCTTGGCTGAGTGGTACCAGGTGAGCCTGTAGATGTCTACAGCCAGCCGGGACTGAGAAGACCCAAGCTGGCCTATAGTTAGTTGTCTTTCACCTCCTGAGCCTAGTGGCACCAGAGAGGCCTGTGGCTGTCTCCAGCCAGCCTGAACTATGAGGACTCAGGATGGCTTGTGGGTGTCTTTCACCTGCCTGGGCTGCATGGCACCAGGTGAGCTACACAATCTTGATGGTGGAGATTTCATTGTTATCTGAGAACAGTGATACTAACAAATCAGGAGATGGTTGCCATTGAAAATAAATTTCTATTAAAATTTTAAAGAATTTAATTTTTTTAAAGAAAATAAATTTGTGACAACCTCACAGTCACCATGGGAACTGGAACGTCCACACCAAAACAGCAACATGGGGAAGTGGTATAATTGCTCAGGGGACATGGCACTTCCTTATAGTGTTCATGGAGAAATACAGGTGAGGCCAGGGTCAGTTGGTTTAAAATTGGCTAATTTGAATACTTTGAAGGATTCTGAGCATAGGGATTGTCCTTGGTTTCCCTGGGTTGATAAGGGTCTGTAATTCTCTTTGTTGGTTTGCTATGTGGTTTGAGTGTCAAGGTAACTGTGGCCTCATTGAATGAATTGGACAATGTTCCTTCTGTTTCTATTTTGTAAAATAATAGAGGAGTATTGGCGTTAGCTCTTCTTTGAAAGTCTGTTAAATTTTGCACTAAAACCATCTGGCCCAGGTCTTGCTTTTTTTTGTGGGAAGACTTTTAATGATTGTTTCTATTTCATTAGGGGTTATAGGGCAGTTTAAATTATTTATCTGATCTTGATTTAACTTTGGTAAGTGGTACCTATTGAGAAAATTATCCATTTCTTTTAGATTTTCCAATTTGATGGAATACAGTGGGGGTTTTTGGGGGGGTATTGTTGTTGCTGTTGTTTTGTTTTATTTTTTCAAAACAGGATTTCTCTGTGTAGTTCTAGCTGTCCTGAAACTTGGTTTGTAGGCAACCAGGCTGACCTTGAACTGAGAGGTCTGAGTCCCAAGAATTGTGTCCCAAGTACTAGAATTAAAGGCAAGCGCCACCACTGCCCCAGGAACAGATTTTTAAACTATGTCCTTAAGGTTCTCTGGATTTCCTAAGTATCTGTCCTTATGCCCCCCTTTTCATTTATGGTTTTGTTAATTTGGGTATTCTCTCTCTGCCTTTTGGTTAATTTGGCTAAGGGTTTATTGATCTTACTGATTTTTCTCAGAGTACCAATTCTTTGTCTTATTGGTTCTTTGTATTGATCTCTTTGTTTCTATTTTATTTATTTCATCCCTGAGTTTGATTATTTCTTGCCATCTACTCCTTTTGGATATGATTTCTTCTTTTCGTCTAAAATTGCTGGTGTGAGATGGTTCTAGTTTTTTGTGAAGGCACTTAGTGCTATGCACTTGCCTCTTAGTGGCACTTCCATTGTATCCCTTAAGTTAGGGTATGCTGTGTTTTCATTTTCATTGAATTCTTGGAAGTCTTTAGTTTCTCTATTTCTTCTTTGACCCATTTTTTTCATTCAGTGGTATTCAGTTTCTATGAATTTCTAAGCTTTCTGTTGTTTCTGTTAACGTTGATATCCAGCCTTAATCCATGGTGGTCAGATAGGATGTAAAGTGTTGTTTCAATTTTCTTGTCTCTGTTACATCTGACTATTCGGTCAGTTTTGGAGCATGTTTTATGAAATTCTGAAGAGGTATATTCTTTTGTGTTTGGGTGGAATGTTCCTTAAATAACTGTTATGTCCATTTTGTTATAATATCTGTTAGTTCTATCATTTCTCTGTTTAGTTTTTATCTAAATGACCTGTCTGTTTTTGAGAGTGGGGCATTAAAGTCTCCCACTATCACAATGTAAGTATGGATATGTGGTTTAAGTTGTCATAGTGTTTCTTTTACAAAGGTGAGTGCCTTTGTGTGGGGGGCATAGATGTTAAGAATTGAAATGTCAACTTGGTGAGTATGTAGTGTCCTTCCCTATCTCTTCTGATCAGTTTTGATTTTAATTATATTTTGCTGAATATTGAAGTGGCTACACCAGCTTGCTTCTTAGGTTTATTTGCTTGGAATATCTTTTCCCAACCCTTTAACCTGAGGTAGTATCTATCTTTGATGTTGAGGTATATTTCCTGGGAGCAGGCAGCTCTCCCTTGGGGGCCAGGACCAGCTCTCCTGCTGCAGAGTCATGCAAGGGGCAGGGTCAGCTATCTCAGGGCCAATGAGGGTTGGGGCTGGCTCAGCACAGCCCTCAGTTTTCAACATGCATGGTTCCTATGACCCCCTGTGGCACAGGCCACAGACATCATCACAGACCACAACTGCAACAGTACCATGGACCCACACATGGCCCTCAGCAACAGCTCCACCCTGGATGTTACCATGGCCCCAGTGGCAGCACAGGACACCCAAATGAGAATGACCCTGGAAGCATCATGTTTTTCAGACACCAATATGGTGTCAGGTGGCTGTCCAGACCCAGGTATCTGCACAGCCCTTGGCGGTAACAGGAGTCATAAACATCAACTCAGAACCTGACTGCTGCTGGGCCATGGGCTCAGACATGGCTGTAGGCAGCAGCCCAGGCCGAGATGACACCATGGCCCCATGTGGCAACATAGGCCACCCAGATTAGCATGGCCCTGGTGGCAGCATTACCCTCAAATACTAACAAGGCCACACAAGACCCCAGGGATCTATGTGATCTTTTGCAGTACCATAGGCCATGGACATCAACACAGACCTGGGCTGTGGTAGGACCGTGGATCCAGACAGCAGCCTGGTCTCAGATGTCACCATGGTCCCAGTATAGACCATTCAGATTGGCATGGCCCCCATGGCAGAGTGGCACTCAGACATCAACATGGCCCTAGGTTCAGACCAGAGGCCTGGCATTGGCATGGCCTTCAATGGCATAGGAGACATGGACATCACCACAGCCCTGCTGCAGTAGGGCCGTGGCTCTCAGCAGCAACCCTAGCCTGGATGACACCATGGCCCCAGGTGACAATGCAGGTGATTCAGATCAGTGTGGCCCAGTTAGCAACATGGCCCTCAGGGGCCAACATGGCCACAAGTTATGGCCTAGACCCTGGGTATCTATGTGACCTTTTGTGGCAACATGGGACACAGATGTCAACACAGACCCAGGCTGTGGCAAGACCATAGACCTAGAGATGGTCCTCATTAGCTACCTGGGCTCAGATGTCACCATGGCCCCAAGTGGCAACTCAGGCCTCTCAGATCAGCATGGCTGAAGCAGCAGCATAACCCTTGGACACCAACATGGCCCCAGGTAGTAACCCAGACCTCTGGCATCAGCATGGCCTTCAATGGTATCAGGAATCACAGACATCAAAACAGACCCTGGCTAGAATAGGGCCACAGACCCAAACATGGCCCCAGCAGCAGCCGAGGCCCAGGTATCACCATGTAGCAGAGCAGGCCAGTCAGATCTATAGGCTCCAGATGTAGCTTGGCCCTCAGATTCCCACCTGGTCTCAGGTGATGGCCCAGACCTCAGTTATTTGCATGGCCTTGGGTAGTATCAGGAGCCAAGGATATCAACCCAGACTCTGGCTATGGAAGAACCACAGACTCAGACATGGCCCCAGTGGCAGCACAAGCCATCCACATTAGCATGGCCCTTGGACACCAACCCAGACTCAGGTGTCTGATCAGACCATAAGCCATGGTCATCCACACAGCCGTCAGTGGTTACTAAAGCCATAAACAGCAACACAGACCCTGGCTACAGTAGGATTATAGACCCAAACATGGCTGGGTCATCACCCTAGTCCCGGAGGCTTACACATAGTAGGCTACATCTGTGGCATCTTTTACATTTTTTCCCTTTTTTTTTTTTTTTGGTAGTTAAAAAGTTATACTGGATCCATGAGCCTGCCTGATGCCATGTGGCTCAGCAGGGCAAAAGACACCCACAAGGTAGCCTGGGTCCTCACAGTCCCATGGTCCAGGCTGCCTGAAGGCATTCATAGGCCCTCCCAGTGCCATTATGATGAGAAAGTACATGGTGGAGAAATGGGACAGAAAAGTGTTCTGTGGTAAGAGGCATATCTGAAGAGGCAAGGGCAATGAGGAATAGGCTGATGTTGGCGGCCCGCTTGCCACCTGGAGAGGTTGCTCAGTGATACAAAGAAAAGGGAAGGTCCAGGCATTTGGGAGGCTGAAGCAGGAAGATCAGGAGTTCAAGGCCCATTGTAGCTACATGGTAAGCTTGAGGTCAGCCGAGGATGTACAAGACAGACCAAACAGAGAGCAAGAGCACAGGTTCATTTAGTCTGGCATCACCTAACACACCCACTATTTTGTTATAATTAGTTTCCTTGAGGCTACGGAATTAATTCTAATCTAAAATGTTTCTGTTACTAAAGTGTGATTATTATATTGATGACAATTTTCTAATAAGCTATGTCATGTGATATTTTGATAGTGTTCTGACAAATAAAACTTGCTTGGAGGTCAGACAGAGGGTGGAACTAGCCATTAGCTGACCAAAAGTAACCATAGAGGTTTGGAGGACTGTAGACAGATAGGAGACAGGAAGTAGTAAGATGAGGCTGAGAGAGGATCTGGGCCCTTTTGGACAGAGGAACAGTAGAGGTAAGAGGTGACTGGTTGCTCCCTGCTTCTCTGATCTTTCAGATTCTTACCCCAATTTTTTATTGATAAAGATAAATTAGATTAAGACTTCAAAGCTAGCTAGCTATATATGTCAAATGGTGGCTGTATAAGGCCATAGCCAAAGGCTGTTCGTCCTTACCATGTAAGGTTGAACAATAGATTCAGAACCACCATTTTCCTTCTTTACACTTGGTCTCCTAAACACTTTGAATTTCCAGAGGGAAAGTCATAGATAACTGTCAAATGTCCCAGAACAAGACAACACATTGCAATATCATATATGCCTCCCCATGTTTGAGAAATGGGGTTGCTTTGAATGGCCTCCTGCTTTCTGCCTTCAGATACTAACTCTGTCCTGTTCCTGACTGCTAATCCATGCTGGTCTATGGCAGGTCAGCCAGGAAAATAGGCACAACTGGGACCATTTCACCTTCAAGTTAGACAGCCAGACCAGAGCAGGAAACTCTGAGTAGCCAGCCTTAGCCAGTCTTCTAAAATGAAAAGTCACAGCTTCCCTTATTCAAAGTGTCAAACGGACTAACATTAGGATCAAAACCAGATGGTCAGCCTGTTAAACAATTACTCTGTTTTTCCTAAGGAAAGCACCCTACACCATACTTAGCTTTAAAACTTCAATACAATTTTTATCTTGGAAAAACAAAAAAAAATAAGATCTTTAAAGCAAACATTACACACACACATACACAAAACAAAACAAAACAAAACAAAACAAAACAAAACAAAAAAACATGACTTACTTGGATGGAAGGGAGGGGAGGGGAGGAATCAGGAAAAGAGAAACAAATTGAAGTTTGTGTAAGCATAAGCAATTTGAATTCTGTACAGAATTCTGTTGTGCTACTCCAGGGCAGAGGTGAGACAAAGCCAGGCTTGGAAAAAATTCAGTATTGACTAGAGATCCCAACTTGGTTGGGGCTCAGACTCAAAAGCAGGAGGGACCCCTGTCTCCTTCACCCTGCAGGAGGGTCCCCTGTCTCCTTACCCTGCAGAATAGTACCCCTGTCTCCTTACCCTGCAGGAGGGACCCCTGCTTCCTTCACCCTGCTTCTTGGAACTCACAGAAGTTTGCAGCTGCAGATTAAACATCATAACAGCTGGATGAGGCAACACTTCGCAGAAAGGCCACCCCGAAAGTCAGAAATAAAAAACACTTGAGGAAGAAACACAAGGAAATCCCTCAGGACTGTATCTGACCACTGGGAAGTTCATACTTGGTGTACACTAAAATTTTCTTCCTTTAAAATAAGAATTATTTTTTCAATTTAGAAGCTATCTGTTATGATAAAGCATGAGGATGACCTTGGAGCATTCCATGGCAGGCAACGGTGACCGAGGCAGGGGACAAATATGCCAGGCAGACAGAACGTAAGTGAAAAGTTTTATTAGAAAGAGGAGGGAGGGGGAAAGAAAGAGAAAAGAGGTGAAGAGACACAGAGACAGAGAGAGGACAGAAGAGAAGAGGGCGACAGGAAAAGTCCTATCTGCCCCAAGGGAACAGCAGGAAAGAAACAAGCAGGAAGAAGAACGTAAGTGGGTGGGGGTCTTTCTTTTAAAGGGGTCCTTTGCACCTGTGTGCAGACCATGCAACCATGCAACCCTGGACTGGCCAGGGTACTGCCTGAGTACCTTCTGCCGGGTGATAGGGGCAGGCCAGTATAATGCCTCAATCCTTAGACAATCTGCTTTGGGTTTTTATCCATCTTTGAGGGATTTTTTTTTGGGGGGGGCTAATTTCCTGATCTGGGGTTCTTAACATTCCCTAATGAGAGCCACCCCATCAACAGGTAGGCACAGGTGGTAAATCTGCTTTCCAAGGAGGTTGTTTTGCTGCACCAATCACCGGAAGGGCCAGATCACTGTCAGTGCCTCTTGGCAGGAGCACAGTGGCAGCCCTATCTTCACTCTGCGTCACTTCTCAATCTCTCTGCTTAGATTTCTTCCTTCTGACGCCTCTGAGGTCCAGGTTCTGTCATCTTTCACCAAGAATGACAGCTCTTTTTAGACCCCACCTCCCTACCACACACAAATCCTATTTCTACATGAGGGTAGTGAGCTAAGTTTGGCCCTAAATGTTTATACATTGGGCTTCACATGTATATAGTGATCCTCTTCCTTTGCCCGGCAGATGGCAAAGATTTTTTACTAAGATTTTGAACCTTAAAGAGAAGTCCAGAGAAACAGAGGTTTCGAATGCACTTTGTGTCTTTCCCTGGAAAACGTCAATGGAACAAGAGTCAAATTCAAAAGTAGAAGGGGATCCAAAGATGCATCAAAAGTGTGGGTTGCTCAGCTGAGATTTCAACATTAAAGAAAAATCCAGAAAAAAAAATGGTTTTCATATTCAAATTGCATTTTCCCTCCACTGAATACTGATCTCACCAAATAAATGCACAAGGAAATATTGGAATTTTTTTATTTTAAGCTGCCATCATGGATAGACATATTTCTTGTCTATACTAAGGACGAAATAGTATTCAAACACTATTGACGATATTTCTGTTTCATTTTTCAAACTGACTTTAGAGGAATGTGTCTCTAAAAGATCCTTCTGGAAGCTGAAGGATTCGAACTGGTTATTAGACAAGGATTCCTGGAAAAACTAGTGAGAGCTCCTTTAAACCAGGGAAAGGCTCTGTAAAGTGCAGGAATGCTGGTTTGACTGCCAAATGTATCCTGCATATGACTCTGCTTCCACCATTCACCCTGTCAGTGACCCCAGACAGTTCCTCTACCAGCCTGTAGTGTTTGCCTGCTATGAAACTGGAAGTGATATTAACTTCTTTGATGGGATGGTTATGATAATTAAATTAAATTATAATTGAAATAATAGTTAATAATCACTGAAGTATCTAGTTGCTAGCAAGTGACAAGGAGAGTTCACATATAATTTTAATTCAATAGTCACAGTGAGCCTATAGGTGACATGTAATTATTGCTGTATTTAACAGATGCCACTGAATATGAAAGGGAAGGGGGTTGGGCTCACACACAAGTGTTCTTTGACAGACAGTCTGTGACTTATTCTTACTCTTCCAGTAGTCATTATTTGTTAATGCACTCACAGGACATCGCACAAGCCTAAGCTCAGCATTTAATAAGTAACTGTGAATTCAAGACACTTTTTTTTTATTCCTTTGGTTTTTCGAAACAGGGTTTCTCTGTGTAACAGCCCTAGCTGTCCTGGAACTTGTCCTGTAGACAAAGATGGCCTTGAACTCAGAGAGTTCTGCCTGCCTCTGCCTCTGTAGGGCTGGGATTAAAGGCCTGCATCACTGCCTGGCAACTCAAGAACACTCCTTAGAGCTTTGACAGGCAAAAACTAAAACATAAATAAGTCAATGCAATAAATTATATTAGCATTCACAATATGAAAAGCATGTTTGTCCTATTTTATTAGATTGTTTTTATATATTTGAATAAACTGGAAGTTTAGGTTAAAATATACTCTACTACTCACAAATATCACAAGAAAGCTGCAGACCAATATTCTTTATGAATACATATGAGAAAAAAAATCAACAAAACACTAGAAAAAAAATCCAGCAACATATAAAAAGAATCACACACTGTGACCAAGTGGGATTTACCCCAGAACTGCAGTGTTGTTTAACAGCTAAAAGTTGATGTGACAATCATGAATGGCCTCCAAGATATGACACACACATTTTGTCATCTGCTAAGAAGCAGATCTGGAACACACAAAAGGAGGTCTGGGTGAGTGTGAGAGCCCGCCATAAAGATGAGCTGGATTTGTGTGCCAGAGAAGAGGGCAGGTATGTCTTTGCTAAGAAATTATAGAGGGAAAGGTTTCTGGTGAGAAGTTAGTCACTAGAACTACAGCAGACATCATGAATTTAGTAAATTTCAAAAGGACTAGACACAAACCCTCAGGGGACATCAAGGGTGCACAGAGCATGACTCTCTGAAACTTAGACTGTTAAAGGTATTCAGAAGACAATAAATTAGAAAAGAATCAACAAGCAGAGCAATCTTTCAGATTCCAGTTGATCTTTATCTGCTATAGTTTTTCTAGGTTGTTGTAGGTTCATGATTCCTTATTGTCTTCAATTTTAAAAATGGTTATATTTTTGTACTTTCCAATACGTGCAAGCAGCTGAATGTCAAACCTACCATAATGAGAGGATTTGAAACATGCATGCAGAAAATAGGAAAGTGTTTTGCATTGTAACATTAACTTAACCACAATACAGAGTAAATATTATGTTCTTTCGACATCATAAGAGTAAACTAATGGCTCAGAAACAACATGTGGGAGCTGACTAAATTAGTGTTACTATGGAAACATATTTTCAATTTCCTGACCCTTAAGGTTGATTTCAACACTGCAGTATGCAGTGTTTTGCTTTTTGCTGCTATCCTTTTGTACAATAGAAATGTTTTTCTGCAAATCAAAGTTAACAAAAGCTCTAAAACCAGGAAAAGAAAAGTAGGGGAAAACTATATTCTTTCTCAAAAAGTGAATTCAAGCTGGGAGGTTGTAGTGCACGCCTTTAATCCCAGTACTCGGGAGGCAGGCAGGCAGATCTCTGTGAGTTCAAGGCCAGCCTGTTCCAAGACAGCCAAGGCTGAAACAGAGAAACCCTGTCTCAAAAAAACAAAACAAAACAAAACAAAAAAATGCATTCATATGTCATCTATGGTTCATTCCATAACACAAGTCTTCATCTGACTTGTCTTTATTTTTTCCCAACAATTTGCTGGTAGATTCCCAAAGTCCAAATAAATAAAATTTTTCCACTATCTAATACAGCATTTGGCAGGAAAATTCAAAGATGAATCTATTCCTACCTCAAAAAGATGTTTACACATTTCTGTCACTCCATGGTCAAGGATTAATGCAAATTTACTATAAGGGTTACTTCCACAGTGTTTCTCAGGGATAAGTAAAACAAATTAAATATCAATATCTGAAATGTTAAACAGAGATAGCCAGCTTTTTCCACGATACTCCATGTTGGATACCTTCCAGGGTATCTGAGGAGAAACAATGCAACCTTTCTCAGGATGAGGGTAGTTCATTGTGCCATGAGCCAAGAAAAAGCCCTTCACAGTAGAAAGTAGTGCTAGACACTCACAGCTTCCCTTACCCCACTACATGATCTTTAAAAATAGTTTTATAATTTATAATTTTAAAAATTGATTTTTAAAATTAATTTTTAAAGAATTTCAAATATGAGTACTATACTTACATCACTCCAGTCCCCAGCTTCTGTGCCCCAACTTCCTCTCAAATTCACAAACTTTTTAATTATTACTATTTACATATATATATTTACATATATATGTATATATATACAAACTGCTGAGTCCATTATAGTTGCTCATATGCATATGTGTTTAGGGCTGACCACCTAGGATTGAATAACCTATCAGGGGTCCCCGTCTCTCAGCTGCAACTAATTGCCTATAGCTCTTCCTCTAGAAGTAGGGCCTTGGAAACTCCCCCCTCACATTGGCATGTCAACTGGTATTGCCATGTGCTGGCTACCACACACTTCTATCACAGGACTTGTGGGAATCAAATTGGAACTGACATGGAAGCATACTCCCTAAGGACAAGCTTTCAGAGTATCTGAAGATGCTGGAAGCTGCCAATGGATGAAAGAGGTCAATAAGCAGTCAACCCAGCAGTGAACCACAGCAATGACCACCAGAGCAAGACATCCCGGAAGGGGCAGGCAATAGTGGCACTTAAACCTTAGGGATAGCCGGGTGTTGGAGGTGCACAGGCAGGCGTATCTCTATGAGTTCGAGGCCAGCCTGGTCTCCAGAGTGAGTGCCAGGATAGGCTCCAAAGCTACACAGAGAAACCCTGTCTCGAAAAAAAAAAAAAAAAGCTTAAGGAAAACCAACATCCACCTAATTGGATCTAAGGACTACTCAACAGACAAGAATTCATTCCTAGCACTGTATACCAGTCCAGTTATCCATGGTTGGTGAGGTCCTAGAGTTGGGAAGCGGATGCACTAGCTCCACTTTGCTAAAACAGACTGATTTCTGACTTCATTCTAAACATTATGCTTATGCCACAAGTAAGTGTAATTCTCACCCCTTATCAAGGAAGTTTCTTTCATCAGTAGCTGAAGACTGTTACAGAAATCCACAAAATGCCCAGATCAACTGACCATGAGACACCCAGCCCCAACCGATACATCTACAACACAACTTCTACATCTACAGATCAGGAAACATCACCAAAGGAGGGGAGAGATAGATTCTCAGATTCAATGGACTATGGAGCCTGCAGGAGATCCTGTCTTCCTTATCTAACAAAAAAGCCACACCCATGAAATCTGGGTCATTTTCAAGGCATGAATGTGTCACAACCCACACAAACTTTTAACCAGCTAATTTGCGAGATAAATAGAGTAAAACAAGCAATAATTGGATTATTTCCTTACTCTGCACAAGTAAATAAAGAGTTATAGTTATCAAAAAAAGTTTTTTGGATCATTTTTTCTTACGTCTACTTAACCATAGTGCTGGTTAGCCTGTATTTCAAAGGCCACCTTCTATTGCAGGCCTTTTCAGTCTTAGAAGTTTGCTCATTCTCCTTTGGGATGAATGCAGGGAAGTAGCACACAATGAACCACTCTGTTTGTTCCACATGGGTGCCTAGAAACAACTTATAGTTCCTGCTTGAAAAGCAGCAAACTGTGTTATACCCAGCCCTTCACTGGGGAGTCCATTAGCATTCCTTTTTTTTTTTTCAAGCATCACTTTCAGTTTATTTGAGGAAACTTGTCCCCAGGGCATTCCTTTAAAGGGAATTATGGACTTATACTACTTCCAAATTGAGTTTTCCAGAGAGAGTCTGATCATATCAAACTACCCTACTCAAAAATCTTCAGTGATTCTGTCTTTCTCCAGCCCCTTCAGGCTAATGTTCCAGAAGGCTCTCCATAACCTGGTATCAATTAATAGCTACAGCCTCACTTTGTGTCCCTTCTACCCAGATTCTCTCTTCCAGATGAGACAGGGAGAACTTAAAGCTCCTGCTCAGGCAGGATAAGATATAAACTGTTGACCAAGAAAAAAATGTGTATTATAAACTAAAGGGTTTTTTTTTCTTCACAATTCCCTGCTAGTTGTGTTGGTAGCACATTCCTTAAATCATTAGACTGAAAAGAAATCATTTCCAGACTGGATGATGGGGAAGGACAATGCCTAGAGATACTGGACCTGAACTTGAATTCTATTTTGGATCATCTCCCTTTATAGGGAGGCTGTAAATACAGATAAAGTGTTTGGGTGGGGAGGAAGATATATATGATGGATGCTGAGTGGCCCACTGCAGAAGGCCCAATGTGGGACCCACCCACTCTGGGGTCACAAAGCTGTTTGAGCAGCAGTGACTCATGTCCTACATTTAGGAGTGTCCTGAGTTGTCTATGTCAGTCCTTGTTATCCTCTACCCTTTAAATGGTCATTGGCTCAGTAACTCTAACCTCAGCCATTAGTATCTGCCATCCTTCCAGCCACCATGACTTAGATATGGCATACCCAAAGAAAGTCTGAGATACTTTTATTCATGGGCTAATCAAAGCAACTATCTTTCTAGACAAATGCAAGGAATTACATAAGTCAGATATGGTATCTGGCCTCCAAAATGGTTCCAGCCTTGATCATAGACAGAAATGATGATAGATAGATAGATAGATAGATAGATAGATAGATAGATAGATAGATAGATAGATGAGAGAGAGAGATTGACAAGGTTGATATGTATAGTCAATGGAGTAGGAAATACATTTTAAAAATAGGAAATAAGTTGTAGCATGTCACTGTTCAGATTACATTATAATCTATTATCTCTAATTCTCTCTCATCCTTCACTTGGGTGAAGTCAGGGGCCTTGCCATTAGAAGCAGTGTAGGGAGGCCCATATGACAAAGAACTGAAGGCATCACAAAAGACACTGAGTTAGCTTAGAAGTAGATTCTCCAGACCTAATAAGGTCTCTGATGACTGTAGCCTATCTGACTCCTTGAGTACAAACCCAAGAAAATGGTGAAACAGAACCATTCAGCTAAGCCATTCCCAGACACCTCACTCACAGAAATGGAGATAGCAAATGCTTAGTCTCACAGCAACAGATGGCAAATACGCCTAGGGAGCTGTCTTGCAATGAAGAGGAGCAGACTGCAGAGCAGAGAGAATTGTGAGGTCCACAGAAAACCACATTACATAATAAAAAGCCACTATTTGATAGAGAGCAAGGAGGAGACAGAGAGCAAGGTATATGGGAAGGTTTGGAAGGAGGTAAGGGGTCAGGGAAATTATGTAATTATATTATAATATCAAAAAATAAAAGAAAAACATTTCAAAAACCCAAATTACAACTTCTGGCCCATTCTACCTCTAGTATTCTTCAGTTACCTGAGGGGGAGAAATGCCTTAAATTGCAGCCTTCTTGATCACAAAGATCTTTTATAAATTCTTCAATTATCCATGTATTTAGCATAAAAACCATTTATTAAATATTAGCATTTGGTTGAATACAAAAGTGTACCAGTCAGAACTCCTTATGAATAAGTGTCTGGCTTCATTCCAGAAGACAAGCTGTAACAAAGGAGAAACACCAAGAAAAGAAGGTGACAATCTTGACTGTTGTCGTGAGTTTCGCTGTGTTGAGCATTAGATACGCAATAAAGGACTTTTTAAAATTCTACTTGGTTCCTAAAAATATCACCTCTTAAGCCTTCTGCATGTTTGAAAAGAATTAGCAGTATTCAGTGAGCTATAGGAATATTATCTTATACTATGTGGATGTACTGTCTACATGAAATAGTTCATAGTTAATAGGCCGTCTAAATAGCCTAATTTCATAACAGGTATAAAACACTTTTCTTTCTCCCTGCATCTTAATCCCACTCTCTAGATTCCCCTTTCTCATCCCTTACAAGCAGCTTTGAAAGGACTCCATTAGGAAGATATCCAAAGTCATTTAAAGCCTCATCTTCAGTGCCCTCTCCAGAGAGCTATAGCACAGGAATTGTGGGGGGGGGGGCAGAAACAGAAGAGAGATGGGTCCCTTCCACCTTTTCTATTAAGTAGTAGGCTTCTGGTGAGGCTTAGAGATATAGAGAACTAGAAGTGAACAAGGAAGTCCTTTCATCCCTGAAGCTATATTCTCTCTGATTTTCTTGATCAACCTCCATGTGGTGGGCATTCAAAACTAGTCTTTCCATCTGGTACCTCTGTAAAGATTTTGTTAGGGGCCTCCTTAGGACATGCAGTCCTTAGAATACAAAGAGCCAGTCTGTGTTGTGTGATATTTTGTTTGTCTAAACAAGATAAAGTTTACCTGGAGATCAGAGGGTGGAACTAGCCACTAGTTAGCCATAGAAGCTGGGCTGTGGTGTCTCATGCCTTTAATCCCAGCACTCGGGAGGCAGAGGCAGGTGGATCTCTCTAAGTTCGAGACCAGCCTGGTCTACAAGAGCTAGTTCCAGGACAGCCTCCAAAGCCACAAAGAAAACCTGTCTGGAAAAAAACCAAAAAAGAAAAAAGAGAGAGATTTAGACAAATACAAAGGATTTTAAGGGAGAACCAACCTCAGCATTACACTATAAGATTAGAGAGGAACAGCCCAAGGTTATCAAACAACCAACCTTAATTTATCCAATCACCTTACAGGAACAACTGCCAAATTACAGATATCCCCAAGGCTATGTAAGCACTGACTGGATTCTTGTGGAAATATTAGATTTGAGGAGACTTAAGGAAGCAATAGTCTCATATGGGCATGATTCACCTCTTGTGAAGCAGATGTTAAATTCATAATCAACTAGTAACAGAATTGTCCCACAAAACTAGAAAGAATTGATTACAGCAGCATTGGAACCTAGTACTGAATTTCAGAAGAGGACCTGGTGGAAAGATGGAGCTAGGACCATTGAACAATGAAGTAGGACTAGAGGTATTGAAATTTCCCAAAACCAACTTCTTGGAGAGGGCAATTATGCTAATGTACAAAAACAGTCTCTATATGATGACCACACATTGGCTCTATGCCATGCAGCAGCTTTGAATACTTGGTACAGAACTGAAGAAGTCAGAAAGAGAACTGAGTCATTTACTAAAGTTACACAGGGCCCAAAAGAAACCTTCACTGATTTTTACAAAGATTGACTTCAGCAGTAAATAAAATGATACCAAATTCAGAAGTTAGACATAGAGTAATTGAATCTTTGGCTTTTGAAAACTGCTAATTTACAATGCAAAAGGATAATTAGACCTTTAAAGGCAAGATCAGCGCCCATAGAGGAATGGATCTGAGATACAATCAATATTGAATGTCATAACCATGATGATAATTGGATAGGACAGGTGATTTCCAGAGGCTTGAAGAAAAAAAAATGTCAGGTGTTTTAATTGTGGCAAACAAGTTCACCTAAAAAGGGATTGTAGACAGGGCATTCCTAAAAACAGTATTTCCTCTAATCAAACAGAAGGTGCTTGCCTTCTAGAGTATGCAGACGGTGTGGCAAAGGCTGACATTGAACCAATGGATGCAGATCAACAAGGGACAGACAAAATAACCCTTTGCCATCCAGAAACACATAGTGGGGGAGGGGGCCTCTCATGTCAAATTTGGTTCAGTCATTCCCTGTCACCATAGGAGAAACTCATCCCCAAACCAATTAAAGACCTAATGCCTATTATAAAAACCATACTGCTCTGAATAGTAGAACATCTTTAGAAGATAATACAAAAATTTCATGAGAAACTATAAAGCAAATATTATAAAGATTAGACTTGAACAAGAGAGACCTCTTGATTAGGAGAGGTAGTAGTTAATCAAACAGTGTGACCACTCAATCTAAACTAACATATAAAATTAACAAATGCTTTTCATTTGATCAGCTATAACTGGACAAAAGGAAACCTCCATAAAGTTAGGATTGGTAAAGGGTTTTGCTTTTGTCTTTTCACAAGAATGAAGGCATCCAGCTAAGGAATCTGAACACCACTGAACAAATGAGACATCTGAAGAAAAAGGACAAGACATCCAGAGAAAATATTCCAAGAAAAAGAGTAAGTTGGCCTATTGGAATATCACATCTCCAACAGGATAAAACTTTATATATCTTCCCAAATGTTTGTTGCTGTGCTCTACAAACATATAATGCAAATGGCCCCAGTTCCTTTAAAAATTAAAGCTGGCTTTGGAGTTGGAGCATGGCCAAATGCCATCACCCCCAGACAACAGGAAGTAATTTTAAGAACATGACACCCACATTCCCAAGAGATGGAGCAGATGGTTTTTGGTTGTTCACTGGGTTATGATGGATATTTGTCCTCCTTTGGGGGGGTTAGTTACAAGTTGTCATTGGTAATAGTCAGGAAAAAATCTGAAAAAAGGAGATTAGATTCAGGGTTCTTGTTTTGAAAAGAAAAAAGGGGGGATATAGATATGATAGGATAAAAGGGTAGATTATAAAATCTAATTTTAAACCAGAAAAGCAAGTGCTACTCTTAAATATTTTACATTGGTATGGATTTTTGTATATTGATACAAATTTGAGGATATTTTTGTTAGAACATACTGTGCATACATTTCTACTCTTGTTCAAGATATTGTACCTACACAGCTCATTTAACAATGTAATACAAATTTCTTGTCCTTGAAAGTTATTATTATAAACTGTTTTTGGACAATAAGAAAATGCAGGTTAGTTAGTCACCCATTACAATCAAACATGTAGTCATGTTAGGTATGTTTTCAAGGTCAAACAGATGTATTTTAGATAGGCAGGTGGTATTCAAAACACTTCAGAGATCTACAGAATATGGCATTTAAGACGTTTTATTAACATAAGGTTCTTTTTTATAGCAATGAGACATGTCTGCTCCTGGCAGCACCAATCAACTTCAGAAAGAATGATGGGCATTGAAGAAATTCCATATTTAGTTTACTTTCTTTGTGGCAAAAGTTATCCACTGGACAAGAAACTGCCCTTGCCTTGAATGCTACTGGTATCCTGCCCAAATTGGACAAGCAGGACACAAAAGAGAGTGACTGCCACACCTTGCCGAGACAAGGTGGTAAAGTCCTTCAAAAATCCTGCTTCACAGAAAAGTCTGTCAGATATTCTAAGCCTGTAGGCCAAAGATAGATCCCCCAACATTACACAGGAACCTTGGGTAACTGTCCAGGCAGTCAGATGTTTCTGTCATTTCTCACATTTTTTTGGAAGTTGATTGCTTGCACTTCCTGCTTACTTAGGTAATATTATTTCTTTATCAGGTCACTGATGAAGTTGAAGACCAGACACTTATAGTTTTCCTTGTTGACAAATTTAGAAAAGAAACTCAGAAAAAAAGGCGTATAAAGCTGAAAGATATAAAAGGATAGTTTGGGGTTGATAATACAAGAAAGTATTGAAAGTGCATTAGGTATAACACTTTAGACTCACCAAGATAGGATAAATGATGGAGCATTTTCTCTGAATTTGTCAAATGTTAATGGTCTGCCCATTGTTAATGTAATTATTACCTGTATATAATGGTGTACAGTTATTGTACTTATTGTATATAGTTTTTCTATGTTAGTTAAAACCTTCACTTCTTATTTAGACAAAAAGGGGGAAATTTGTGATATTTTGTTTGTGTTCTGACAAATAAAGCTTGCCTAGAGATCAAAGGGAGGGCAGGTTACTAGTTAACTGGTTAACCATAGACACTTGGAGGTGGTAGCTCACTCCTTTAATCCCAGAACTCAGGAGGTGGAGATAGGAAGTGATAAGGTAGAGTGTTGATAGGATCTCAGTCCTTTTGGATGCAGGAAGGAGACAGGTAGGAAGCAACTGGCAGCTGCTCCCAGTTCCCTGACCTTCCAGGTTTTTACCCCAATATCTGACTTCTGTTTTTTTATTATTATTATTACTAAGATTAAGTAAGTTAACACTTCAAATCTGCCTATGTCTTGTAGTAGACCTCAGTTGCTACCCTTCTAGTGGGCCTCAGTGGCTATCCCATAGCCTGCTGATTAGTAACCTCTGTGAGAAAATAAACAGATTAAATTTTATTATTATTGAATTAACTAGTACTATAAACTCATCTCAAATCCAGTCACTTTCCATGGTGGCCTCTTGACCCCTAAGATGGCCACACAGCATCACCTTGCCACAAAATGGCACAAGCTGTTCTCTCTCACTTCTGTTAGCCTCATTGTCTCACTTCAGTTCTGCATTCTCTTACTTTCACAGACAATAGATAAGTGGTTCTCAACCTTTCTAATGCTGGGACCCTCTAACACAGTCTTTCATGTTGTAGTGACCCCAATCACAAAATTATTTTTCGTTACTAGTTCATAACAGTAATTTTGCTACTGTTATTATTTGTAATGTAAATACTTTTAGAGATAGAGGTTTGCCAAAGGGGTCAGAACCCATGTATAAGAAATAAGACCATCTCTTCTTTCTATCCATCTCTGTAGGTAACCCCCAGAGCACCCCATCTATGACTTCAAAAGAAAAACCACTATAGGCTGAAGACAGGAGAGTCTGACCACATGTCTGCCTCTCTTTGATTTGTCAAAGCTTAATGTCCTTGGGCATGAGAAGTAGTTGGATCTTAGAGGATGATTAGGGAAATCATTAGATCCTGGAATTAGCACCTGGCATTCAATATTTGAGAAATGTGGGTTCTTGGTGCCTCCTCATCTTAGCTTTGGATTAGCTTTGGAGTAGAAAGTTGCCAACTGTCTGTGATACAATCTTAGCCATATATTAAAGAAAGTGCCGGGTGTTGTGGGAAGAACTGAATTCCTGTCTCAACTAATTGTCAGCTGGTCCAAGTTCAAGTTTTCTCACTGCAAATAAATAAATTAATAAATAAATAAGGAATACTAGTTACTTTACAAGTGAACTTCATACATATGTATGCTGAGAACATGAAATTGTATTATTTTATTCAATATTTAGCTTGTATCTATGGAAGAGCATTAAGGAAAGAATCAGTTGTGCAACTTTAACTCCTGCTCATAATTCTCACTTGTCACGTATGTGAGAGGTAACAGAGCTATAGTGAAGATTTAATGTAAGCACACATGATGAAAGTTTGGCACAGAACAAGCCTTCAACTAACACTAGTCATCATTGTTGTTATTATTTCTGTGGCCTCAGACAAGTCATTTTACTCAGAGTCTCCAATGTCTCACTTTTAATTGATGATAATAATAGAGTTCTGAAGAGTCTGTGAAATAATGTTATCTGGATGAAATTGAAATTTTCTTTGAAAATGTTCTATATTATCTATGAAACAAAGAAAATGGAACTTTCAAATATTTTTTTCTTCTTAAGTGCATTTACTGTTTGCTAAGGAAGAAAATAAAAAGAGATTCCTTTTCAACAGGAGTGCTGAAATCTTAGCTAAATAAAATTAACCATCAGCCTCATTTTCTCCATGAAATCACAATTTCCACAGAGCAAAGACTTTTCTGCTGTCATCATTCTGGTTCTTATCTGTTTCTCAGAGTGTGTTTGTCTTCTCAACACATATATCTTGAGCACCTTCATATCAATTAAAATAGAAAGGAAATGACAAGACTCAATGGGAAACTATCCAACAATCACAATGAAATCTAGACACAGGAGTTACTTCTCAGCATCTAAAATACAGAGAAATTTCTTTCTTCCACACCATCTTTAAATATGAACACTACTCATAGCACAGAGAAATTAACTCCACTCTGGAAACTCCAAATATTACACTTCTTTCCTGTTGAATAAGTTATAAAATATATTTTAAAACTGAATATCTTTAAATAACCTACTTAATTGATATTCATTCGTTTGTTGAAAATCTTTGGACTGCAACAGCCAGTGGAATTTTAAAAGAAACATTCATTCATGGAAGTCTCTGTTATCAAAATATATCACAATTTTTTTATTGTGGTCTAAGCAGAAAACTGAAACAAACTTAAGACAGCAAAATGCCTCAGCTGGTAAAGGTACTGGCCACCAAGTCTGACAACACAAGTTTAGTGCCCAGGACCTGCATGGTAGAAGGAGAGAACTAACCCCTGCAAGTTGACCTCCATGTGTATAATTTGACAGATACATGTACTCACACAGACAGACAGACCACACACACACACACACACACACACACACACACACACACACACACACGTATGTATGGTTAAAAACCTGAAACAAACTCTATAATGTCTACCTGTAAGAAATAAAATGTAAAAACTGCCAGCCTGGGTCCTCATAGTCCAGGCTGGCTAAAGGCATTCACAGACCCACCCAGCACCCTGCAGTACTGGTTGGGAAGGTACCATTATGATGAGCAAATGTATGGTGGAAAAGTGGGAAAGAAAGAGAAGCAGAACATGTGCTGTGGAACGAGGCAGAACTGAAGAATCGAAGGTGGTGAGGAACAGGCTGATGGGGGTGGCCTGCTTGCTACCTGGGCCCAGGCTGCTACCCCGGGCCAAGTCTGGATTCATGGTCGACTGCAGCCAGGGTAGATTGTGTTGATGTCTGTGGCTCCTGATACCATCAAAGGCCATGTGGATGCCCAGGGTCTAGGACACCCCTGGGGTGCTCAGGGCCATGCTGCTGCTGGGGACATGCCTACCTGAGTGGCCTATGCTACCAACAGGGGCCATGGTGACATCTGGGCCTAGGCTTCTGCTGATGACCATGTCTGGGCCCGTGGCCCTGCATCAGCCAGGGTCTGAGTTGATGTCCATGGTTCCTGTTACCATCAAGGACTGTCCAGAGAACATGGAGAGAAAACAGAAGGCACAAGATGGAAGAGAGGTAAAAAGCCACGAGGTAAAATGTAGATTAATATAAATGGGTTGATTTAAGTTATAAGAACTAGTAGAACAAGCTAAGCTGTAGGCCAAGCTTTCATAATAAGTCTCTGTGTTGTTTTTTGTGCTGGTAGCCCAAAGAAAAATTTGTCTACAAAGGGACATGCTGCAGCTAAGACAATACTGATCTGGGGTGACCTGCGCTGCCACTGCGGCCATGGTGATATACGAGCCAGAGCTGCTGCTGAGGGCCATGTCTGGGTCCATGGTTCTACTGAAGCTAGAGTGTATGTTGAAATCCATGGCCCATGTTACAACAGGGATCAATAGGAACCATGCATGTTGAAATCTGAGGGTCATGCTGAGCATGCCCCATTCACCACTGGGCCTGAGATATCTGGCCCTCCCCTCTTGCTGGACACTGCAACATTAGAGCTGGCTCCTGCACTCAAGAGAAATGACCCTACCCTTCACCATGGGCCTAGGAGAGCTGGCTCCATCCCAGTGGCCCCAACTTACCAGCTCAGCTACCGCCCAGACCCACATTCTGTGCCTTGGATTGGCTCTGCCTAACGTCTACCCCATCTGCTGCAATGTGTGAAGGGACTGGTATAGCAAGAATAATAAAAACCCAGAGACAAATTATTGGGGCTCAAGCTGAAGATCAGAAAAGCAAAGCAGCTAACCACTAGAGAGTTCTTACCTCTACCAAGGCTCAGACCAAAAGGGGCGATCCTGTCCTTAGTGTGACTACAGACTGAATACTCCACACTGCTGTCTCCACCAGCCTTATATTCCTCTCTAGTGTTGGAATTAAAGGTGTGTGCCACCACTGCCTGGCCTGTATGGCTGACTGTGTGGCTAGCTTTCACTCTAATATTCAAGAAAGCTTTATTTGTTAGATCATACAGAAAATATCACCACAGACTGGTCCTGTGGAACAAAAGCTACAGGATCTCTATAACCAGGGGCAACAGCAGGAAATCAGAGAGGAGTTTCAGTGAGGGTCCAGTGATGATGGTGTGCCAGAGGCCAGAGGCCAGAAGCCTTGAATCAGACCAATAGCTCATTGCAATCAGCATATGAGTGTGGGGCTAAATGGGGGGGAAAAAAGGTATGCAGGTATACTGAGTAACACACCACAGCTCCCAATGCCCTAGGATGAATAAAGAGGTGTCGGAGAGACAGGAAGGATGGAGGAATAAGACAGGTTCTTTGATTGTTTTGTTTTCAATCAATTTGGTGTTGTTTTCTGAGGGGGGGGGTTGTGGATATGGAGGGACTGGGAGGCGAGTGGGATTAAGGTACATGATATGAAATTCCCAAAGAATCAATAAAGAATTATTTTATTTATTTATATTCAATACATTATATTAAATAAAGTGTATTTGCCTGCTTAAAACATTTATACTCGTGCTCGCTTCGGCAGCACATATACTAAAATTGGAACGATACAGAGATTAGCATGGCCCCTGCGCAAGGATGACACGCAAATTCGTGAAGCGTTCCATACTTTGCACCAACTCTAGCTACTTTGCCAAAAAAAAAAAACATTTATACTTGATAGTGTTTATGTTCATTACTCTTTGAAGTGGGAAATGATCTTGAGAACAGAATTTGCAAGTAACCTATCAGTTGAGCACAATATGCTCGGAAAGCTGTTCTCTACATATTGATGCCTTTTGCCATGTGGCAATTTTCCATGCATTATTTTATCTGGTTGTACAATTCCCTGGGAGAAAAGGACAACAGGTAAGGAAAAGAGGGTTTGGTGAAGGTTAGTGACTTGCTGACAATCACAGGGACTAAGTAGCAGGGCAAAAGGATAACACCCACCTCCTGATTTCCAGCTCCCAGTTTAACAGGTGGCTTCAGAAATCCATGGAGTTTTCCAAAATCCTGTGGGGAGAAAGGCCTCATCTGTCTCCCTGCCATCAAGTGAAAATCAGACATTTCTAATTATGTTTCAATATTTGTATTTATTTGCTCATTCAAAGATTATGTTAAGAGCATATTTATGTGATCATCCTTGTGCTAGTACATAGCACACAGTTGCAAGCCAGCATGGTTTTTATTTTCCTGGAGCTTACAGTTCCATCATGAGGGTAGACATATGCACATAACCGTACAAGTAAATACATAACTACCAACAGTGAAAAATGTTGTCTAGGGCTCAGATATAGTAATACATGCCTTTAATTCCAGCACTCAGGAGGCAGAGGCAAGTAAATCTCTATGAGTCTAAGGTCAGCCTGGTCTACATAGTCAGTTCCAGGCAAGTCAGGGATACACAGGGATACCCTGTCCTATAAATAAATAAATAAATAAATAAATAAATAAATAAATAGGTCTGTCTAGATCGATTACAGTGTGCTAACAGGAAGAACTTATTAGAAACATGAAGGAATAAATATGAAACATCACCACACAGAGATTGTGCCAGACCAAAAGTGTCGGACCTATTGAAGCCCTGAAGCAGGGAGGAAAACTGAACATACTCTATGATAGTGATTTTGATTTGAGCAAAGCAGGGAGAGTCCAGCAGGAAATGGACCAAATCTGCTAATGATGTTTCTGAGAGGGACTGCCACTTTGCCATGAATTCCTGAAAGCTCCAGGCTTCCTACAATGAAACACATAAGCTTTGTGATGAGAAGTGTGAGAAGAGAAAATGTGGACCAAGACATGGAAGAGGGGGCGGAAAGACTGTAAGTGCCAGAGGTTGGAGTATGGGGGACTGGAACAAAATAGGGTCTTCCGGACATAAGACTGCTGAACTCATGCACTCACAGCAGCCGTAGTTACCGTAGTTACCGGCACAAGGTATTACACATTACACCATGGATGGGGGAGGGGCTCACAAGCCTCCATCCCCAGCTAAAGACCTATTGATGATGATGGTTTCTGGGAGGCCGGCTCAGTTTTCTTTAAGGGTGTGGCTCCTGGTAGGTCCACCATGCTCCAAGGGATAGCCCCATACTCGTGAGTATAGGGGTAATACGAACTGGACTCAATGAGTTAAAATAAAAAGGGGGGAAGCACAAACCTGTGAAGGAGTAAGGGACGGGAGCTGGATCCTGAAAGAGTTAAGGGAAGGAATGGGAGGTAAAAGTGATCAAAATGTATTTATACATGCATGAAATTCTCAAAGAATTAATAAAAATATATTTTTAAAAAGAAAAGAAAGTATGGTCCAAAAATGCTCTGTATGAGGAAAGATGGGAAATTAGAGCTGTTCCCCAATTACTGCAGAGGTCCAGGAGCAGACTGGAGCGGAACCAAACAGAACAGAGTTTGGCTTGCTGATTTAAAAGGGCCCTTAATTCTCAATGTATAGTCGGGCGTTGGTGGTGCACACCTTTAATCCCAGCACTTGGGAGGCAGAGGCAGGAGGATCACTGTGAGTTGGAGACCAGCCTGGTCTACAGAGAGACTGCCAGGATAGGCTCCAAAGCTACACAGAGAAACCCTGTCTCCAGAAAAAAAAAAAAAAAAAATCTCAATGTATAAAGCTGAGAAAGAAGAGGCCAGTTATGTGGCAAGCGCTCTCCTCCCATTTGCCCTGAACGGAAACAGGCAAACAATGGTGCCTCATTTCCTCAATTTACTCTCGAACTGCTCCTCTCCCTCACATCAGCTCTTGACACTGATGTTATAACGCCTGGTTTACAAATGAAATCTACAGAGAGGCTATTAGGTGACAGAGCTGGGCAAATTCTAAAGGTCTCTGATTCCAGAGCAGGACGCCGGACACCTTCACCCTAGTAAATATAATTGTTTACACTAAAAATTCCAGGAAGGGTTGGAAAAGGGAAGATATGTACTGTCTTTTTTCTAAGCACCGCTATCATTTAAAGCCTGTGCTTAAATCTTTCTTAAAACTATTTTTCTCTACGCAGAGAAACCCTGTCTCAAAAATTAAAAAAAAAAAAATTTAGCAAATTCCAACTTTGCTTCAAAGAAAAAGAATTGGAAATGATTGTGCTAGCATTGTGCAAAGTACAATATTTTTAAACATGTATACAGCGCCAGATGTTGGGCTATGTCTGCTAGGACTCCTGGGTGTGTTTGGGGGGTGGGGACACTGAGTGGGGACTGGCCTCAATCTTAGCAGAGGATGACCTTGATGACCTTGAACTCATTATCCTCTTGCCTCTGTCTCCCAAGCACCAAGACTACAGGCATCTATCACTATCAGCTTTACTCTGGCTTCTATTCTTCATAAGAATTTTATGAGAAAGGTAGACCTTTTACTATTATCTTGTTTGCAATCGAGAAAGCTGAGCTTTGGAGGGACAGTGTGTTGGTTCAGCAGGTAAGGTTACCTACCGCCAAACCCAGCAACATGAGTTCCATCCATATGGTGGAAGGAAAAGAACCAGCTCCCACAAGTGGTCTTCTGATACTCACCCACACTGTGGCATATATCCACACTCACATAAAATAAATGAAATGTGTTTTCTTTATTTTTTGGAAGAAAATTGAGCTACAGTGAGGTAGAGTAGCTTGTCCAACACCACACAAGTCTGTTACTTGAAGCAATTGTTCTAGCTAGCACCAGACTCTACACTCCTATCCACCAGCTCTATTTCATCCTTGTGGCCCCCTCTCTATCATTCTATTTTACCTATAAAGACATGGGAGCCAGACACTGGGGTGAAAACCTGCTAGCTCAAAGAGGCAAAGAAAGCACCCAGCCAACCTTCCTCCTCTGCCAACATCCCAGAAAGAGCTTTTCCCTATGCCCTCTCTAATAAAACTCCTTGAGCTCAATGTCCCTCCCTTCTGTGCGTTTCTCTATCAGTCCTTCTGATTCCCTCTTACTCTCTATGGATTTCTCCTGCCAACTGATTGTTTGCTCCACCTCTTAACCTATGGTTACCTTTATTTAATCCTGTTTACAATGTTCAAGCAGAAAGCTCTTGGACTAAAGGTGTGCACTGGGGTTGAGCCATACACAACTAGAAAGAGGTTTTTCCAATAAATAATGAAATCTCAGGGTTCATAGTGTGATCAAATATCCTGTGACACCTGGGTTCTGAATATCTTGTGCAAGCCAAGGGACTAGCTTGGTGATTGTCAATTGAAGTTTAACTAGAAGCTCTCAGCAAAATTGTTAACATAGGACGTGGACCCTGAGCCCACAACTGCTGCTTGGCAGAGCGCAAATATATGCCTCTGACAAGGTCCCAGGAGCTCTGACACCCGCTGGTGGAGAACCATGCTTTGGGATTTTGTTTTGTTTTGTTTTGTTTGTTTTTCCAGACAGGGTTTTTCTGGGTAGCTTTGGAGCCTATCCTGATACTCACTTTGTAGACCAGGCTGGCCTCAAACTCACAGAGATCCACCTACCTCTGCAACCTGAATGCTAGGATTAAAGGCACAGGTGCTTTGGGAATTTTTAACACAGTATGACACAAGTCAGGCCTCACAAGTATAAGCACCTAGTGCCACTGCTCTCAAACCGAGAGTTCCTCTCATCACAGACCCCCATCCCACTCATAACCCCATCCTCGACAAGGTAAGTGGCAGAGAAAAAAATCATACACTTCAATTTGCAATAAACAACTGCAGTTATTTGCTGAAAAAAAAACAAAGGAATTGATTTGGGAATGGTAGAATTCTGAATGTGTCTTTCCTTTTGAAATTGGTGATTACCTGTTAAAATTTTTACAATTATTTGCTAATTGTGTGGACATGCATGTGCCACAATGTGCATGTAGCCTCAGAGGACACCTTGTGGAAGTAGGTTCTCTCCTTCAACCCTGTTGATTCCGGAAATGAACTCAGGCTATCAGGCTTAGCAGTCAGCACCCTTGCAAAACATCTCACCAGCGCCTAATTACGTCTAACCTGAAAGGAAGTCAGATATACCCTCTTGAAACTGTTGGGGTCCCATTAGTGCCAAAATATCTAATTCAATTCACCTATTAGTGTAAAGAATAAAAATTTTTTGATTTGAGTTACAAAAGTCCAAAAAGCCTGCAGGGGTGAATTAAACAACCCTCATGCGCCCTCTAGTGGAGACTGAGTTCTTCATCGTTCAAAGGCTGCAAAATGCAAAACTTCTAAATCTCACCTAAACAATAGATGAGATAGTTATATTTTTAACACTTTAAGGTTGATGAGTGTTTTGTGTTCTAAAGAAAAAGATGAATAGATAAGATATACTTTGAAATGTCAATTATAAAAATAAAAAGAAGCTAAATTTTAGATCATGTAAATTTGGTTACTCCTTAAGTTATCATCTGTTGACAATTGTTGCCTAAACCAATTATAATTGTGCTGGCAGAAAATACTTTAATGTATAATAGCAGAAAGTGATTTAACAGTATGTTAACATACAATTATAGAATTCTAGTAAACTCTTGTGATTACCCCCTTATTAATATTCTGTCGGTCTCAGTTGAAAATGTCTGATACTATTGTCATAGCCTTGCTCCCATTTGCTTATATTTTTGTAAAATCAGTTTTTAACTTTGTGATTTTCCTGATATGGTACATCAATCTCTCTGGATTCAAATTAACATCTCACTGCATGTTCAGAGTCAGACCTAAAGGATTTAGCTAACAATATCTTTTACTTTAAGACTTTAATTTTATTTTATGTGTATGGATGTTTTGTTAGCATACCTGTCTGTGCAACAAATGTGTTTCGTGCCCTCAGAGGCTAGAAGAGGGTGCTGAATCATCTGGAACTGGAGTTAGACAGTTGTGACAGAGTTAGACATGTAGATGTTGGGAGCCAAACCTGGGTCTTCTGGAAAGGCAGCCAGTGCTCTCTTAACAGCTGATCCATCTCTCCAGCCATTTAAAAAAAATTTATTACTATTGTTGTTGTTATTGTGCTTGTGAGATAGCATGCCTGTGGAGATAAAAGGACAGCAGGTCAGTTCTCTCCCTCCATGTGAGGTCCAGGGATCAAACTCAAATCAGGCATGGCAGTAAGTGGCTTCACCTCTGAGCCATCTCTCCTCATGAGTCCATATCTTTTCATTCTTAACTAGTAAGACCAAACTAAATCCAGTTCCCAGAACATACTGTTATTTTGCACTTTTTACATTTTCTCCCTTTTTTTCATAAATTGATTTTCCCTTTGATTCCCCCCCTCCTAGGGCCTCTGTATTACATTGTCCCTGGGGCATCATTTACGCAGGACATAACTAGTTGTACTAGCACAGCCCCTGGACCTTCAACTCCATGTTCACGTATGTCATTCAGGCTCATGTCAATATTCTTCTTTCTCAGGAAGCTTATATAGGTGTGGAAATCAGGATTCACTAGACTCAGTGTAAACGAAGTGGAGTTTATTTGGGGAAAAAGAACTTACACAGAAAACAAGTGGCTGTCACGGCGCTCCAGCTCCAAGGATGCAGACCCTGCCATCGTGATGCTCTCTGAGACCTGAAGGGGTTTCCGAGCCCCAATCCTTTTCCTTTTAACCGGTCATGTCCACACCTGTGACCACGCCCTGCAGGTGCGGAGGTGAATGTCACTACAGGAAGCTTTAACACAATCCTTCAATAGCCTGTAAACATAGTTTCTATCACAGGTCCCTAACATCTTTTTTGTTTTTAAATTCTCTGTTAATTTTCTCTTTTCTGTTATCAATTTGAAGGGGAAGACTATGACTTCTCTTGGTAGCCTCAACTCCTAAACCAATGTCTCTTAAGTTCAGTGAGTACTAGTATTATAATGTAGATATGTGTCCCCAGAAAAGATGACATATGGGGACAGCTTAGTCCCCAACAGAGATAACATCTATTATTTAACCTTGTGTTATAGGACAGTAATATTAACAAGTACCTCATTTTGTGATACCAAAAGTGACATCTTCTCTGCAAACTTCTCAAAGCCAAGACTTCTTGGTCTGCCCCTCCTCCTCCTACCCCACAAACCAAACCAGTTTGGAGCTGGCAGGATCTTGAGGGTGCTAGCCTTCTCTGTTGGGAGCCAGCAGGAACTGAGGGTGCTAGCCTCATAGCAAATGGGCTGTCAGGAGGGGGTCCTACATGGAGAAAGAGGGTCATTAAGATGTGGCTTAGAGGGGATCTTGTCCTCAGACCTTCCTTTTGTTTTTGCTTTTGCTTTTGCTTTGCTTCCTGGTCACTGTAAGAAGAGTGGCTTCGCTCTAAGAAGTGTCCCTACTGCCATGATGGTCTGCTTCCCTTCAGGCCTGAGCAATGGGCACCAGCTATGATCTGAAACTAGAAATCAAAACACCCCTTCCTTGCTTGAGTTGCTTACCTGGGGCATTTCATCAAAGTGGCACAAAGCTAACTGATACAGTCTGAGAATTAGTGTTTAGTAATGTTGAGGAGAGCATAGCAGTCAGAGTGAAACTGAGGAGCAGTGAAGTCGGGAGCAGTTTGAGGATCATCCCTTTGGTCTGAGCTGAGGTAGAGATAAGAGTTAGTGGCTGGGTGCTTTGCTTTTTCTGATCTCATTTGTCCAATGGTCTCTGGATTCCTTAGCTGTGTCCCTTATTCTTCTGAAAAGACAAAAATAAACCCCTTCTGCAACACTAATTTTGGGGAGGTTCTCTTTTGGCAAAGTATATTTGATCAAATGAAAAGCATTTGTTAGTTTTATAGGTTAGTTTAGATTAAGTGGCCATGCTGCTTGATGAACTATCATCTCTTCTAATTAAGAGGTAGGTGTCTTGTTCAAATTGAATCTTTATCAATTTTGATGGTATCCATAGCACTTCCTCACCTGTGGAAATAGAAGCAAAACATCTTCCCCAACATAACGTATGTTGTCTTGGTTTCCATTCGGAGGTCAACACATCTTTGAAGGTATACCAGTTGATTTAATTCTGCAGTTTTTTTCCTATTATCCAGTCTCTCTCTGCAGTTGTCATTCCTTTTTCTTTCGCATTCAGAAAATTCAAAGTTAATAAAGCACTATGCAATCTATTTCTGGGGTTCTTTATCAATCCTTTCTGTTTATTTGGAATTTCCTTTAGAGTTCAATTTGACCTGTCTATAACTGCCTGCCCTGTAGGATTGTGTAGTATACCTGTAAGGTACTTTATATTATAATAATAAGCAAATAACTGTTTCATTTTCTTAGAGACATATGCTAGAGCATTGTCTGTCTTTATTTGTACAGGTATTCCCATGCTGGCCATAACTTCTAGCAAATGTGTAATTACTGAATCAGTCTTTTCCAAACTCAAAGTAGTTGCCCATTGAAAACCTGAATAGGTATTAATGGTGTGTTGTACATATTTTAATTTTCCAAATTCTACAAAATGGAACACATACATCTGTCATATTCCATTCCTGTGAGTACCCTTTGGGTTACTTCCTTCAGGTAGTGTTTGGTTGTATAAAGAACAAGTAGGACATTCCCTTTTAATATTCTTGGCCAAGTGATGGAAACTGGTCGTCCTTTATGATCCATTAACACCATAAAATAGCATATAATTCTGACTTATAAGGACTTAGATCCACTTTACTTAAATTTTCTGATTTGTAACGTGCCTTTCCTGATTTATTTGCATCAGAATAGAATGTAGGCCCTCCAGTTATTGGTGTTTCCCATATAATTCGAGGAAGGATCCAGTTAGTTCTGCTTATAAGTTGAATTATCTTGCTTTCGGGATAATTGTTAACTTCACCGAAAAAAATTACTACAAGCTTTTTGCCAGGGTTGACTTTCTACCCATAATTTGTCAATTTCATCAATAGCAAAAAATACTATAATTTCTGCTGGATTTATTCCTGCTAATTGAAGAAGTCTCAATTTTCCTTTAAGAATTAACTCAGAGGTCTTTTCCACATAAGTTTATGTGGCTGTTTTTCTATTTAGATCTCAAGTGGCTTTAATAAATCATAAAAATATATCTCAGATATAGATAACCTACTTAAGAAAATTATACCACAATGATCCCCAACCTAGAGAAAGAATTGAACATCCAAACACAGGTGGCATTTAGAATGACTTTAAGGGAATAATCTCTGCATGACTCATTATAGCCCAAGGTGTTAAAAAAAAAAAAGCCCAAATGAAGAACACTAAAGCTCACCTGCAAAGGCAAACCCATCAGCATCACACAAACCTGTCATCATCAACAAGAACCACGAAAATGTGCACTGTAGTATTATGATCCCTGGAAGGAAGTAAACTACACAGCAAGATTGCTAAATGTAGCAAAGCTAACAAAACTAAAGCTGCTCATGACCACCAAACCAAACAATATGAGATACAAAAGGAATATGAAACACAGGAGAAAATAAAATTTTAGTCACAAAGCACACAAGAAGAATAAATGAGCAAAGGAGAGCTACAAAGGAATCCACCATGTTCAACACAGCATACCAGCAAACCCCTAATACTAATAGAAGATAAAGAGAAAAAAAAAAAAACCATAATCCAACTGACCAGAAAAGCAACCAACAAAATCATGGGAATTAAAGTCTGGGTTTGGTGGTTCATGCTTGTAATTCCAGCATGTGGTAGGTAGGCTGAGATAGCCAGTTTAAGGCTGGGCTACAGCAGACCCTTGGGAAAAAAAAGAAAGAAGAAGAAAGAAAGAAAGAAAAGAAAAGAAAAGAAAAGAAAAGAAAAGAAAAGAAAAAAGAAAAAAATTGCATGGGCTTGGGAAACGGTTCACCAGGTAAAAGGTTCATCTTGCAAGTGCTACAACCTGACTTCAACTCCCAGAACCCACATTTTAAAAAGAAATGTGTACAGTGGCATGCATCTGTAATCCCAACACCTCTATAGAGTTGTGCAAGGCTGAAGCAGAATTAGTAGAAGCTCAGAAACTTACAGGTTAGCAAGCCTGGAGTGCACTGCCCAAGGGCAGAAAAAACAAGGGAGACACTGTCCCAATGTGGTGCTAATTGGAAATCAACTGCTGAAAGATGTTCTGAGACCTCCACATGTGCACTGTGGCAATCACACACATGCACACAACAAATAAATAAAATAAAAATTACAAAAATTGGGCTCGCCCTCCACACTCTGCTATAGGTAAGTGTGGGCGCTGCTCCAGCATCAACTCCCAACATCAACCCCTCCTTGGATCTTCCTGGGCATCCTCCTCCTGTAGCGTAGACCCACCAAGGCAGGAAGGCTGACCCTGAGTCTAGCCACACTTCACTCTTGCCCTCCATTGCCCGCCCCCCCTGCTTGAGGTGAGTCTGGGCTCTCCTCTGGCCCCAACTCCTGCCATCACCCCCTCCCTGGATGTTCCTGGCCCTGCTCCCCCTATAGAGTGGGCCTGCCCAGTCAGGAAGGCCCACACTGAGTCTGGCCACACCTCACCCTTGGCCCTCCCTCCACCCTCTCCTTGAGTGAGAAGAATACCAAAAGAGGCCAGAGTTGCAGATACTGAAGTCTTGGCACACATACTCCACTGGGAGACTAGAGGAGAGGGAGAGACCCCACCTACACCCACGTGAAGAAGGAATGGGAAGACAACAGTATAAGAACACACTCAACAGCAGAAAGACTAATATGATACCACCAGAATCTAGGGACTCCACGCTAGCAAGACCTGAAAAGCCCAACACAGAGGAAGAAGAAGAGACAGACCTTAAAAATTATCTTATGAAGATGATAGAGACCCTTAAAGAGGAAATGAGAAAATCCCTTAAAGAAATAAAAGAAGAAAAAAACAAAAAATACATGAAATGGAGGAAAAGACAAACCAAAAAATTCAAGAAATAAACAAATCTCTTAAAGAATCTAGCCGGGTGGTGGTGGCACATGCCTTTAATCCCAGCACTCGAGAGGCAGAGGCAGGCGGATCTCTGTGAGTTCGAGGCCAGCCTGGTCTCCAAAGCGAGTGCCAGGATAGGCTCCAAAGCTACACAGAGAAACCCTGTCTCGAAAAAACAAAATAATAATAATAATAATAATAATAATAATAATAATAATAATAATAATAAAAGAAAGCCGAGAAAAAAACTACCAAACAAGTGAAGGAAACAATTCAAACAGTTCAAGGCTTAAAAGCTAAAATAGAAACAATAAAGAAAACACAGAATAAGGGGATGCTGGAAATAGAAAAGCTGGGTAAATGATCAGGAATTACAGATGTAAGTATAACCAATAGAATACAAGAGATGGAAGGGAGAAACTCAGGTGTTAAAAACTCACTAGAGGATATACAGTCATCCACCAAAGAAATTCTCAAGTCCAACAAATCCCTAACACAAAATATCCAGAAAATATGGGACATCGTGAAAAGGCCAAACCTAAGAATAGTAGGTATAAAAGAAGGTGAAGAAATTCAGCTCAAAGGTACAGAAAACATATTCAACAAAACCATAGAAGAAAACATCCCCAACCTAGAGAAGGATATGCCTATGAAAGTTCAAGAAGCTTACAGAACACCAAACAGACTGGACCACAAAAAGAAGTCCCCTTGCCACACAATCAAAACATCACACTTACAGAATAAAGAAAAAATATTAAGGGCAGAAAAAGAAAAAGGCCAAATAACATATAAAGGCAGACCTATCTGAATTACACCTAACTTCTCAGTGGAAACTTTGAAAGACAGAAGATTCTGGATAGATGTTCTACAAACGCAAAGGGAACATGGATGTCTGACCAGACTACTGTATCCAGCAAAGCTTTCACTCATTATAGATGGAGAAAATAAGAATATCCCATGACAAAACCAGATTTAAACAATACATATCCACAACTCCAACCCTACAGAAAGTACTGGAAGATAACTACACTCACAAAAATATAGGCAATCGATAACCCCACTTTACCAAACACCAAAAGAAAAATGGGAAGAAATCCACACATAATAACACCAACAACAACAAATCCAAAACAAACAAGAATAAACAATCAATGGTCATTAATATTCATCAATGTCAATGGTCTTAACTTGCCTATAAAAAGATACAGGCTAACAGAAGATAGAAGACAGAATCCATCCTTCTGATGCATACAAGAAACACATCTCAACATCCAAGACAGATGGTACCTCAGAGTAAAGGGCTGGGGAAAGATTTTCCAATCAAATAGATCCTAAGAAACCAGCATGTGTAACAATCCTAGTATCTAACAAATTAGACTTCAAACTAAAATCAATCAAAAGAGATGGAGAAGGACATTTCATACTCATCACAGGAAAAGTCTATCAAGGTGAGGTCTCAATTCTGAACATCTATGCCCCAAATACAAAGGCAACCACATTCATAAAAAAAAAAGCATTATTAAAGCTCAAGTCACACATTAAACCTCACACACTTATAGTAGGAGACTTCAACACGCTGCTCTCATCACTAGACAGGACAACCAGACAGAAACTTAACAAAGAAACTAACAGAAGCTATGGCCCAATTGGGATTAACAGACATCTATATAACATTCCATTCAAACACAAACAAATATACCTTCTTCTCAGCGCCACATGGAACCTTCTCTAAAATCAACCACATACTCGGCAACATAGAAGACCTCCACAGCTACAAAAAGATTGGAATAACCCCCTCTATCTTATCAGTCCACCATGCTTTAGAGTTAGAATTCAACAACAACACAAATTGCAGAAACCCTGCAAACACATGGAAATTGAATAATGCCCAATTGCACCATTCCTGGGTCAAGAAAGAAATAAAAAATGAAATTAAAGGCTTCCTAGAACTTAATGAGAATGAAGACACAATATACCCAAACTTATGGGACACTTTGAAAGTAGTGCTAAGAGGAAAGTTCATAGCACTAGGTGCCCACATGAAGAAACTGGAGAATACTCACACTAGAGAATTAACAGCACAACTGAAATCTCTGGAACAAAAAGAAGCAAACTCACCCCAGAGGAGTAGACTCCAGGAAATAATCAAACTGAGGACTGAAATCAATAAAGTAGAAACTAGAAAAACATTACAAAGACTCAATGAAACAAAGAGTGGGTTCTTTGAGAAAATCAACAAGATAGACAAACCTCTATCCAAACTAAGCATGCTAATTAGCAAAATTAGAAATGAAAAGGGGGACATAACAACAGACACTGAGGAAATCCAGAGAATCATCAGGTCATACTTTGAAAACCTGTACTCCACAAAATTTGAATGTCCAAAGGAAATGGACAATTTTCTGGATAGATATCACTTTAAAAAATTAAATCAAGAACAGATAAGCAATTTAAATAGACCTATAACCTCTAATGAAATAAAAGCAGTAAATAAAATCTCCAAATCAAAAAAGCCAAGGGCCAGATAGATTCACTGCAGAATTCTACCAGAAATTCAAAGGAGAGCTAATACCAGTACTCCTCAAATTGTTCCACACAATAAAAGCAGAAGGGACATTGCCAAACTCTTTTTTACCAGGGTACAATTACCTTGGTACCCAAGCCACACAAAGACACAAGTAAAAAGAGAGAGAGAGAGAGAGAGAGAGAGAGAGAGAGAGAGAGAGAGAGAGAGAGAACTTCAGACAAATATCCCTCATGAACATTGATGCAAAAATATTCAACAAAATTCTGGCAAATCAAATCCAAAAACACATCAGAAAAATCATGCACCATGATCAAGTAGGCTTCATCCCAGGGATGCAGGGATGGTTCAACATATGAAAATCCATCAATGTAATCCATCATATAAACAAACTGAAAAAGAAAACCACATGATCATCTTACTAGATGCTGAAAAAGCCTTTGAGAAAATCTAACATCCCTTCATAATAAAGGTCCTGGAGATATCAGGGATAACAGGAACATACCTGAACATGATAAAAGCAATATACAGTAAACCAACAGCCAACATCAAACTAAATGGAGAGAAACTCAATGCAATTCCTCTAAAATCAGGAACAAGACAAGGCTGTTCAGTCTCTCCATATCTCTTCAATATTGCCCTTGAAGTTCTAGCTAGACCATTAAGACAACAAAAGGACATCAATGGGATACAAATTGGAAAGGAAGAAGTCAAACTTTCACTATTTGCAGATGATATGATAGTTTACATAAGTGACCCGGAAAAACTCTACCAGGGAACTCCTACAGCTGATAAACACCTTCAGCAAAGTCGCAGAATACAAGATTAACTAAAAAAAAATCAGTAGCCCTACTGTACATAGACAATAAATGGGATGAGAAAGAAATCAAAGAAACATCACCCTTTACAATAGCCACAAACAACATAAAATATCTTGGGGTAATGCTAACCAAACACGTGAAAGTGTATAGTAAGACCTGTATAGTAAGAACTTTGAGTCTTTAAAGAAAGAACTTAAAGAAGATACCAGGAAATGGAAAGAGCTCCCATATTCTTGGATAGGTAGGATCAACATAGTAAAATTGGCAATATTGACTTCATCCCTGACTTCAAGGTCTATTATAGAGGCACAGTTCTGAAAACAGCTTGGTATTGGCACAAAAGTAGACAGGTAGACCAATTGGATCAAATTAAAAACCCTGACATTAACCCACACACCTACGAACACCTGATTTTTGACAAAGATGCTGAAGTTATACAATGGACAAAAGAAAGCATCTTCCACAAATGGTGCTGGCATAACTGGATGCTGGCGTGTAGAAGACTGCAGATAGATCCATATCTAGCGACACACACAAAATTTAAGTCCACATGGATCAAAGACCTCAACATAAATCCAGCCACACTGAACCTATTAGAAGACAAATTGGGAAATACCCTTGAATTAACTGGTACAGGAGATGGCTTCCTGAACATTACACCAGTAGCACAGACACTGAGATCAACAACTGATAAATGGAACCTCCTGAAACTGAGAAGTTTCTGTAAGGCAAAGGACAAAGTCAGCAGACCACAGAATGGGAAAAGATATTCACCAACCCCACATGTGACAGAGGGCTGATTTCCAAAATACACAATGAACTCAAGAAGCTAGCCATCAGAACACCAAACAATGAAATTAAAAAATGGGGTACAGAACTAAACAGAGAATTCTCAATAGAGGAATCTAAAGTGGATGAAAGACACTTAAGAAAGTGCTCAACATCCTTAGCCATCAGGGAAATGCAAATCAATACAACTCTGAGATACCATCTTACACTGGCCAGAATGGCTAAAATCAAAAATGCCAATGACAGTCTATGCTGGAGAGGATGTGAAGAAAGAGGAACACTCTTCTATTGCTGGTGGGAGTGCAAACTTGTACAACCACTTTGGAAATCAGTATGGTGGCTTCTCAGGAAAATGGGAATCAGTCTACCTCAAGATCCAGCAATTCCTCTCTTCAACATATACCCAAAGAAAGCACATTCATACAATAAGGACATATGTTCAACTATGTTCATAGCTTTATTGTTTGTAATAGCCAGAACCTGGAAGCAACATAGATGCCCCTCAACTGAAGAATGGATAGAGAAAATGTGGTACATTTACACAATGGAGTACTAGGAGTATTACTCAGCAGAAAAAGCAATGGAATCTCAAATTCTCAGGCAAATGGATGGCAGTTGAAGAAACTATCCTGAGTGAGGAAAACCAGTCACAAAACGACAAACATGGTATGTATTCACTCATATATGAATTTTAGACATAGAGCAAAGGATTACCAGCCTACAATCCACACCACCAGAGGAGCTAGGAAACAAAGAGGACCCCCAGAGAAGATTGCATGGTCCCTCAGAGAAGGGGAGGGGGACAAGTACCCCTGAACAAATTGAGAGCACAGGAGGGAGGGAAAGAAGAAGGCGGTGGGAAGAGGAGAGAGGGAGAATGAGTGTAGGATGAAGCACAGAAGGACCGAGACAGGGGAGGAATAGAGGAGGGCAAGAAAGAAGATGCCTTGATAGAGGGAGACAGTACATGTTTGGAGAGAGGTCTGGCACAGGGGAAATGTCAGGGGATCCACAGGGATGACCACAACTAAGAATCTAGGCAGTGGTGGAGAAAATGCCATTGATGTCCTTCCCCTGTAATGAGATTGGTTACCATTGGTTACCATTCCTAGAGCCTTCTTCCAGTAGCTGATCGAAGCAGAAACAGGCACCCACAGCTAAGTACTGAACCATACTCCTGGAATCCAGTTGCGGAGAGGAAGGAGGGATGAGAAAAGGAGCCAAGACTGTGATGGAGAAACCCGAAGAAACAGTTGACCTGGCCCAGTGAGACCCTAGTCTTAAAGCTGGGAACCAGCATTGGACCAAACCAAGCCCTCTGAATGTGGGTGCCAGCTAGGAGGCCAAGACAGTCTATGGGATCTCTAACAGTGGAGCCAGTGTTTATCCCAGAGCACAAATGGACTTTGGGATCCCATTCCCTATGGAGGGATACTATTGCAGCCCAGATACAGGAAGGAGGGCCCTGGCCCTCACCCAAATGATGTGAGGGACTTTGACGGTACCCTATGGAGGGCCTCACTATCCCTGGGGAGGGGGGAGAGAGGCTGAGGGGTTGGTGGGGAGGATGGAAGGGTGAGGGAATGGGGGATGGATATGTAAATAAGAGTGCTTCTAAAATAAAAAAAATTATAAGAATTAATGAGTCCCTTTCAATAATCTTAAAAGTAAGTGGCCTTTATTTACCAAGAATAAGATACAAATTAACTGACAGTATTTTTAAAAGAAAGATATCAAATTGCTACTTATATCAATAGCAAGACCCAGACTCAAGGGATGCAAGCCAATTTTTCAAGCAAATAAAAACCAAAAACAAGATGGCATAGCTATTCTGATTTCTGATATTTTATTAAGTAGACTTCAAACCAAAACGACTTATGAGAGATGAAGGCTACTATATACTAATAAAGGGAATAATGAGAACAAGAGGGTATAACAGTTATAAATAAATATGAACAGGACACAGGGCTTCTCAAAGGAAACTAACAAGAAAAGAGATAAGATGGGTCAGATGGGGTCCCATACAATGATGATTGATTTCAATACCCTGATCTCATATCTAGATAGGTCTTCTTCACTAAACGATCACTTCAAAGAAGCTTCAGAATTAAACTACACTGTAGCACAAATAGAATTAACATAATATTCTATCCAATACATATCGAGCACACATTACTCTCAGAACTTTCTATAACACGAGTTCTTTTTTTGTAATTTATTTTTTAATTAAATTAGAAACAAGCTTCTTTTACAGGTCAATCTCAGTTCCCTCTCCCTTCCCTCCTCCCCTAACTCCTACCAACCCCCCCATCCCAACCCTTTTCTGTTCCCAAGGGAGGGTGAGGCCTTCCATGGGCATCTACAAGTCTGTCATATCATTTGGAGCAGGGCCTAGACCCTCCCTGGTGTGTCTAGGCTGAGAGAGTATCCCCTCTATGTGGAGAGGGCTCCCAAAGTTCATTTGTGTTCTAGGGGTAAATACTGATCCACTATCAGTGGCCCCATAGATTGTTCAGACCTCCATACTGACTTCCTCATTCAAGGGGTCTGGAACAGTCCTATGCTGGTTTCCCAGCTATCAGTCTGGGATCCATGAGCAACCCCTTGTTCAGGTTAGCTGTTTTTGTGGGTTTCTCCAGCCTGGTCTTGACCCCTTTTCTCATTACTCCTCCCTCTCTGCAACTGGATTCAAGAGTTCAGCCCAGTGTTTAGCTGTGGGTGTCTGTGTCTGCTTCCATCAGTTACTGGATGAAGGAACTAGGATAGTATTTAAGGTTGTCATCAATCTCATTATTGGAGAAGGGCTTTTAAGGTAGCCTCTCCGCTATTGCTTAGATTGTTAGTTGGGGTCAACCTTGCAGGTCTCTGGACATTTCCCTAGTGTCAGAATTCTCTTTAAACCTATAATGGCTCCCTCTATCATGGCATCCCTTTTCTTGCTCTCCTCCATTCCTCCCCTGACTAGATCTTCCTGATCCTTCATTTCCTACTCTCCCCTCCCTTTCACCCCTTCTCCTTCTAACTCCCTCTCCCCTCTCCCCATGATTCCCAGTAGCTTAGGAGATCTTGTCCCTTTCCCCTTCTCCGGGGGACTATGTGTTTCTCTCTTAGGGTCCTCCTTGTTTCCTAGCTTTTCTGTCAGTGTAGATTGTGGGCTGGCAATCCCCTGCTCCATGCTTAAAATCCATATATGAGTGAGTACATACCATTTTTGTCTTTTTGTGACTGGGTTACCTCACTCAGGATGGTTTCTTCTAGTTCCGTCCATTTGCCTGCAAATTTCAAGATTCCATTGTTTTTGTTTCTGTTTTTGTTTTTTTTTTCCACTGAGTATTACTCCATTGTGTAAATGTACCACATTTTCTCCATCCATTCCTCAGTTGAGGGGCATCTAGGTTGCTTCCAGTTTCTGGCTATTACAAATAATGCTGCTATAAACATTGTTGAACATATGTCCTTGTTGTATGAATGTGCATCTTTTGGGTATTTGTCTAAGAGTAGAATTAGTATGAGTTCTAATAGGTCTTAATAATTAAAACCCACAGCCAGATATCAGGGCAAATGCTGAAAGGTCAGAGAAAGAAAAGAGCAAAGCACAGCCAACTCCTACCTTGCTAACTCCTCAGTTGAAAGAGACTGAGTTCCTGCCTCCTTCCACCTTATATTCCTTTCTCTGCCCAGCCATATCACTTCCTATCTGTCTGTACAGATCCCCAGACCTCTATGGTTAACTAGTGGCTATCTCTGTCCTCTGATCTTCAGGCAAGCTTTATTTGTTAGAGTATAAACAAGATATCACCACAACTTTCTCTAAAATTCATTGCATTATAGATGACAAAACAATCCATAACGAGTAGAAAAAATCTATATAACTTATTGTGTCTTAGCAGATCAAAGCAAAATAAAACTATGAACCAACAGCAAAATAAACTCTATAGAAACTACACCAATATTTAAGAATCTAAACAAGACAGTCTTGTATTTTTACAAGTAATTTAAAAACCATGAGACCAATGTAAAAATATTCTAGAATAAATGCAAACGAAAGTACAGTCTTTAGGATACAGCTAAGACAATTCCAAGAGAAAAGACTTTGCAATGAGTGCTTACATTTGAAAAATTCAGATATATCTCAAACAAAAGATCTGATGATGTAACTCATGTTCTTATAAAAATAAGCCAAACCCAAAGTAGTCAATAGACATACTAAAGGTCAGGCAGAAATTAATGAGACAGAGACTACAATGACAAGGCATAGAACCAATCAGAGTTGTTCTAAAAAGGTAAATAAGAACTTCATGTCCCTAGGCAATTTAGTCAAAAGAAGGATAGTAAATACCCAAGCTGATAAAACCAATGATGGAAAAGAGGGAATGCTACAGTTAATTTAAATGAAATTCAGAGAATCATTAGAAATACTGCGAAACATACATTCAAAAACCTTGAAAATATGGAAGAAATGGATAAATTCCTAAGCACAGATGGCAAGCAAACTTAGCTCAAGAGAACATAAACAGTTCAAAGATCTCTCTTAACAAGCATGAAGACAGAGACAGCAATAAACCATCTCCCAACATGGAAAAACCCAAGAGCAAATGGATTGAGGATATAATTCTATTAAACCTTTATAGCAGCAGTTCTTAACCTATGGGTCTTGACCACTTAGGGGATCAAATGACCCTTTCATAGAGGTCGCATATCAGATATCCTGCACATTAGATATTTGAGTATGATTCATAATAGTAGCAAAATTACAGTTATGGAATGACTACAAAAACAATTTTATGGATGGGAGTCACCACAACATGAGAAACTTTATAAAAGAGCTGCAGCCTTAGGAAGATTGAGAACCACTGCTTTAGAAAGGCTAACACCAATGCTCTTTAAATTTTTCTATGAAATAGAAAAGAAAGAAATGCTGAAAAATTCATTCTAAAGAGTATCAAAGTTGAATATGAAGCCAGCAACAAAACTGTAAAGCAATATCCTTGATAAACATAGACATAAAATTCTTTTTCAGCTTTTTAGCATGTATTTACCTAGTGTGCATGTGTGTGCTTACCATGGCATGCACATGGGGGTCAAAGCTGGTCCTTTCCTTCACCATGTGCGCTCCAGGGATCAAACTCAGGTAATCAGGGTTGTCAACAGGCACCTCTACCCACTTAACCATCTCACCAGCCTAACACAAAGATTGGTAATAAAATATTGTATGATAAATTCAAGAACACATCAACCAAGTTGATTTCATCTAGGAATATAAGAATGGTCCAACATACACAAATCAAATAATGTAATTCAGCACATAAGTAGACATAAAAACAAATATCACTACTGAACATGGTGAGATATGTCTTTAATCCCTGTACTTAGAAGAGGGATCTCTGTGAGTTTGAGGCTTATATAGAATGTTCCAGGCCAACCAGGGCTACAGAGTGAGACCCAGTCTCAAAACTAAAACATTTAAAAAAAAAACATAAATCACATAAAAGGCCTTTAACAAAGTTCAGCATCTCTTCATCACTAAAGCCCTGGGAAAATTAGAAATTCAAGGATATAGCCCAACAAAATAAAGTCCATATACAAAAAATCCATAGCCAAAATGATCCAAAATGGGGAAACATTCAAAGCATTTCATTTGAAATCAGGAACACTGTTTCCATGCTTAATCAATATACCGTTTATAGTTCAGCTAGAGTATTAAGACAAGAAATCAAAATGAATTTTGGTCTCCAATTGGTCTCCATAATCTCATAGGGAGTGGCAATATTAGGAGGTGTGCCTTTGTTAGAGTGGGTGTGGCCTTGTTGGAGGAAGTGTATCTCTGTGGGGCAGGCTTTGAGGTTTTCTATGCTCAGGAAAATGCCCAGTGTCTCTGTTGACTTCCTGTTGCCTGCAAGTTGTAGGACTCTCAGCTATTTCTCCAGTACCACATCTACCTGCACACCACCATGCTCCCTGCTATGAGGATAATGAACTGAACCTCTGAAACTGTAAGCCACCACCTGAATTAAATATTTTCTTGTAAGAGTTGCCATGGTCATGGTGTCTCTTCACAGCAATAGAAACCTTAACTAAGACACTCCATTTGCAGATGGCATGATCTTATACTTACAGATCCTAGAGACTCTTTCAGAAAGTTATTAAATCTGACAAATACTATCATCAAATTAACATAAGACTGAGTACAAAAATCAGTAGTTTTTTTCTACACAGCAGTAACAAATTTGCTGGGGTAAAAGAAAGAAAGACAATCCCATTGAAAACTAGGAAGGCTTTAGAGGGGGATAACTGAAAAGTTTCTACATCCCGATAAGCTTCTCTGCTGATACAGCAATCCACATCAGACCAAATCAAACCGAATTTTAAAAAGCCGATGTTTAATGGATACAATGCTCAGAGATGATTTTCCAGCCTCCAGAGAGGAGACAGAAAAGAGAAGCTGGAAAACACATGTCTCTTTTCTGGGGGACAGTTTAAATATCCTGTGGGAGTGGTCTTGAGCATCTCTGGAGGAGGGGTCATCATTTGGCACTCTTTCTGAGATGCGTGGGGGGGGGAGTTGGAGAGAGATGGGGGTGGGGCTTGGGGCGAATTTTCCACCAGACCATTCCAGAGTCTGGGTATATAAATGCCAGGGGCTGGAGTGAAGCTTCCACCAGAACAATGACTCCAAAGCCTTGAGCTTCTAATAGCAAACTGAAACTCCATATCAACTCAAGCTTAATCCATCAGAAGCCAACTATCTTCTAACAAGGGACTTTCGTTTTAAACAATAAAATATTTTGTCTCCTTTTGGAAGAGGGGTAGTTGATACAAAGCCTCACACTATGTAGCTCTGTATGGTCTAGAACTCAACATATAAACCAGGCTGAATTTGAACTCACAGACATCCTCCTGCCTCTGTCTCCAGAGTGCTGGGATTAAAGGTGTGTATCACCATGCCAGACCCTTTCTTTGTCTTCTTTCCATAAACACCTTACAAAAGTTTTCCCTGGCAGCCCTTCACCCTCAGTGATTTGTGATCTGTGCCACAAACCTTTCCTCAAATAAATCCTTCACAGTCTGAATGCATCTGAATCTATCTCTAAACACAGCAACCAAGTTTAACAAATGATAAAAACTAAAACCAAAACTTTCCATAAGAAAACACCAGGAGACTGGATAGTTGTAAACTTCAGTGCCTTTAGGCTTACAAACAAAAAGATGAGAAAATACCAAGTAAATTAGGCCAAGTAAAATTAAAGGAACCTTGACAACTGAGTAGGAGAGTGATCCCTGTCTACCTAGTGTCTGTAGGTGTTAGTCCATGGAAGTCCCTATTTTAAGCGATTAAATGTAAATGATTTGCTTAAGAAACTACGCATGTTTCCTCATGTTGTGGTACCAATCCCACACATGCTTATTGATGATGATAATGGTGGAAAGGGGGGGAGGAGAGCTCTAAAAACAGAACTGCCAGACGCGAATGCTCAAACAAAATTTACATATATATATATATATATATATATATATATATATATATGAAAATGAAGGTAAAAGAAGCCATGGGCCTGCCCAGCACCATTAGGACCAGGTGAGTGAAAGAGACCCACATGCCTGCCTGAGGCTGCTTGTCCTGGGAGAGCAGAAGAAATGACCGGCCTGCTTGGCACCTTGTGGAGCCAGGTGGTTAGGTACCATTGTGGTAAGCAAATATATGGTGGAGTATGGGAAAAAGAAAGAGGCTGGCAGAATGGTTTGTATCCTGTAGAGCAAGACAGATATGAAGAGGCAAAGGCAGTGAGGAGTGGGCTGAGGTGGATGGCCTGCTTGCCACCCAGATCCATGGTGATGTCCAGGCCTAGCCCTACGGCACTTGTGGTCTGTGTTAATGTCTGTGGCTATGTTATCATTGAAGGCTGTGAGGATTGAGCTAAACAGAATTGGTCCTGCCCCTGCTAGCTGAGGTACTAGAGAGAACAGGCCCTGCATCTGCTCTGGGCAGCAAAGTACAACTGGCTATGGTGGTGTGAGTGCAAGTGAGCCGGGCACCAAGGGCAGGAGAGTAGAACTGGCCCCACCCCTTGCTACCTTGCTGCCTTCGGTGAGCTAGGCTAGCAATGTCGGAGAGCTCTCCCTCATCGTGAGGATGAAGGAGAGCTGGCAGGCTGACCAACCCAGCTACCACCCAGGCCGAGAACCAGGGCTATGAGTTAGTCACTCCAACATCCAACCCAGCATGTGAAGAAATGGGATGTAGGGAGAGACCCCGATACCTATACCGATAACCACGCTCAACTGGGCATGGTCACAGGTAGGTAGAAGGGTAGGATAAAGGGTGAGGAGGAGCTGGGCTCACTCTCTCTTGGGGGTTCAGCCAGCTCTTGGAAGCATCTGGGACAGGACTTCTCGGAGTGCCAAATCTGGTTACTGATTCCTCGTGTGAGTATATCTTCCCAATAAATTACCAGTTAATAACCTGTCACAGGTTCAATCTTGTTCCTCATCATCAGGTCCTGCAGATCCAAAGATGCAGGGTCTCCATGACACAGGGCCACAACAGAATATCCAAGAGGAGTACCGGTGAGGGCCCAGTATCTTCAGTGTAGCAGAAACCGGAGATCTCAAACCAGACCAATAAACATTTGCTAGTAAATATGTATGGACTAAAGGGCATACTGTGTGCCCCATTGTGTTACATACACTACAGCTTCCACAAGATTTTTCTTTTAAATTTTATTTTATTCTGGAGGGGAGGTTGCAAGGGCAGACATGAAGGGACAGGAGATGAATGGGATCAGGATGCATGATGTGAAATCCACAAAGAATCATAATATATATATATATATATATATATATATATATATATATATTTTAGTCATATATATATGACTAAAAATACAAAAAATAGTAAAAACGTTAATGCTCAATTTTAAGGACTGTTTCTTCCATTTGTTTATCTGGTATTTGTGGAGTGTAGTTGGGGTGAGGCTGTGCAGCCCTTTTCTACAGGGTTGAAGCATTCTATCCTTCAGGGACGCTCCTTCATCCAGAAGGGAAACAACTCAGAAAAGCTTCAGGAAGTCCCTGAAACTGATAAGATTCCCTATGCCCCTTCCTCCCAAGAATAAACAATAAAGACTGCTGAGAGTCACTCTCAGACAAGCCAAGCTGCAAAGATTCTGAGACCAGACCACAGCTCCCTGGAAGAAGCAAACAATACCCTAGCTGCCTGGAAGAGGTTCAGATCAACTTTGGTCACTTGGAAAGAAAGCACTCCAAGTGTTGAGCTGCCTGCAGGTGGTGCAGTGTGCTCTAAATTCCTAGCTTTCACAAGTTGGGACTGGCCTTCTTGATACAAGCTGCCTTCAAGTCATTTCTGTTCCTTTTGGTAACTTTTCACCTATATTCTTTTAAGTAATGCTGATAAAACTCATTCCTTTACCAAGTTGGACTTCACTGGTATGTGTACTTTGATCAATCATGGGCTCTCAATATGGGGTAAGTAGACATGTATGTTGTGTCTCCCCAGTAAGAGTCTTTGATATGATATATGGTGTGAGGGAACTTTGGCAGATCCCACAGTGGGGGACAAACACACCATCAGGCAGAACTTACATGGGAAGGAAGTTTATTAGGGAAGGGAGGACAATGAGGGGAGAGAGAAAGAGGAAGACAGAGAGACAGAGTCCTGCCTCCTCAGAGAAATGGCAGAAAAGAGAACAAAAGTAGGCAAGCTTGTCTCTAAATAGGACCTTTGCACCTGCATACAGAGCCAGGGTACTGCCTGCCATGCAAGCAGGAGTGGCACATTCTACCAGGTGCCCAAAGGGTGGGGTCAGGTTTGCCTGGATGATAACAGTCTTGTCACCCAATGGGGAAAGGTGTGGCTTGCATATATGCTCTGACCAGCATTTGAGGATCGGAGGCTAGAACTCTGGCATCAGTCTGAGCAGCAAGCACCTTTGCCTGCTGAGCCATATCACAGCCTATCCTAAGCCTTGTTTTTATAAGTGATGTCTATAATAACCACAGAGAAGCTTTAATTTACATACAAGCATTTCAGAACATTCCACATAACCTTGGATACATAGGATTGTATGTATGTATGTATGTATGTATGTATGTATGTATGTACAATCCTATGGAAACATAGGATTGTAATGAAGGTTAAGAGAGACAGAAAAACTAGGACCTTTGTATACAGTAGTTCATCTGGTCCCAGCAGCTTTGCCTATCTGCTGAGCAGCTGCTTCATTCATGTCCCAGACACAGTGAGTGCATTTCAGCACAAAACCTTAAGTTACTCCAAGACCACTTAAGTGTGGATCAACGTTATCAAGTTATGCGACTAGTCCAAATCCAAATGTATGATTTCCTTCCCTCCTGACAACCCCTTGGGTCAAATGTCAAAAGGATCTAGAAAAAAGAAAAAAAGATAGAGGACGATTTTCACATTCTCCCTTGGCAAACTTTGAAATGAGCCTACACAGAAAATCAGTTAAAAGACATCTTTATTCTGTTAAGAAAACAGAGCAAGTTTAAGGAGGAAGAGAAAATGTTAATGTCATCTGAAATTCCCTCTAGCATCATCAACCCAGAACAACTCCCAAAGTCTCTTCCAGATTTCAATGCACATTAATTACAACTGTCAAACATAGTTACTATGAACTGTAATTGTCTAAGCTCATTTGACTGAGCGTGCAGTGCAGGGTTGGCAAAGAGGACTTGTGCTCAATCGCTGCTCATTCATGTTGACTTGAAAGAACTGTTTTGTTTTGTCAAAGGGAACAACATCCAACTATCCTAAAAACAGTTAACCAAAGGTGAACGTTTAAACAGCAGTCCAATGTTGTTCATTTCTTTGGAAACCAACACAAGTACAAACACTAATTAAAGTCTATTTTCAGAGGACTCTGGTCATTGCAAATCTGTAAAACTTTCTCCAAAACAGTGTGTGACAAGGCGTGAAAGCATGAGGACTGTGATCAGCAAGGAAATACATGTGTAGGAAAAAATGACAACTACTGGTGCCAGCAAACCAGTTCAAAAAGTAACAAAGCAACCACTAAAGTGGTGATTGGCAGCACCATGGCACAGAGAGTACCAAGAGGATATAGATATTACACGCAGCTGTTACAAGACTTGGGAAATAGGCCAGTGCCCACTTTGGGACAAATGCCTTTCTGATTCTCTTATTGAACTGAAGAAAAAAATGTCATACCAAGGTACACACACACACACACACACACACACACACACACACACACACAACACACACACACACACACACACAAAGTTTAAGGGGACTTTAATTACCCTTTATCTTTCAAAAAGAATAGAGCAGCTAGAATGATCCAGGCAATACCTGCTGTTTCCTGTCTTAAGGTGGAGGCTTTCCGCTAGCCTAAAGGTCAGAGCTACCTGCTGCTTGCTTGGTTCTCTAGAAACAAAAGCTATGCCTTCCATCTATACCAGCAAGGCTGGGCAACAATTAAAAACAAGGAAACTGTCCTAGCCACTGTTAGGGTATCCTTCCAAATGGAAATTGCTGAGCAACAGAGGTATCTAGTCACAGTCTTCTTAATGAACCAACAAAATAAAGAAGAGCTGTGTTTCTGTATCCTGTTTTCAAATAATTAAATTTCATTTAAAATTGAAAAATGAAGCAAAGAAGCTCAGTTTTATATACATTTGCTCTTCACTGCTGTGAAGGTGAACACACCTCTTCATCTCTATAATGACATACCTGAGGCAGGTTTCCCTGTAAAGAAAAGTGGCTAATTAAAAGCTGCTTTTGCAAGTTCAGAGGCATCACACTGGCAATGGCCTGATTCAAGAAAGGGCTTTTTTATCTGCATTATGTCACCATAGGAGTACACATGAGGAGAAACACATCTGAAAACAGAAAAGCAGAGAGAAGGTAGAGTCCCACATTTCCTCCCAAAGGCACATCCCCAGTTGTCACTAGGTCCCATCTCTGAAAGGTGCCATACCATCTCCCAATACTGCCAACTTGAGGGTCAAGCTTCCAATGTGTGAGAATTTAGGAGACAAACAACATCTAAACCAAAGAAGTTCTCTTTCTTGCTTGTTCCAGGAATGTAATCCATATTCTGGATAGTACAGCAAGTTGCCCATTATGTACATAATCTTTGTGAAATGTAATGCAATTGGCATTGTTGCATATACACACACTTGCCATGTGTTATTTGTGATTGTTATACACTTTTGAAATGATTCCAAATACTTGCATAGTTTTGGAGATGATGTTTTGTTTTGGAGTGTAGTCTCTCCTCCCTTTGAGAATATAACATCTTATCAGATCCCATATGTGAAAGCCTGCAATGAACTCACTGTCTTCTGGGAATATTATGTCAAATTTTACCGGATTTTCCATATGTGAGTTACTGACCGCAGCCACTGGACCTCAACTGCTAAGGGGCCAGGCATTTGCCTGACATTGATGGCAAAGCTGCACTCTGCCAGCTGTTCCTAAAAATGGAGAGCATTCCTTGTGACAGGCTACACTCTGGGATCAGCTTTTGTAAAACACTCAACTCAGGCTCAGCACTCTAAGGTTTCCCACACCAGCACCAGAAATGCCCACTAACACCAAGGGCCTCATGCCAAATCTCTAAGATAGTCAGACTGCTACTCCTAAGAATCACAACTACAAAGCCACATCTGAAACATTTTGTTGCTTTGTATCTGAATCCACGTCTCCTCTTACAAGGACACTAACTCCACCAGCACCTACTCTGAGGATCTTATTTAACCCTATTCTAAATTCAGTCATACTACCAAGGCTTCAACATGAATTCCCAGGGGTAAGTGACATTCAGTTCTTTGTCCCCCATAATTATCAACCTACATGAGTCTTCTACCATTCATTGCCCCCTACATGGCTTCACAAAGAGGTAAACTAGCAAGTAAAATTCTCTCAATCAAATATGCCTGTTTTCCTCCAAAAGCTTTTCTCAAGAACTGCTAAAGGCACACAGCAATGCTGCTATCTGGTGATGGTGCTGTTTCTCTAGTAGATTCATTCTTCTAGCCTCTAACATAAGTTCCTTCTAAACATCACACACCTTCTCTCCTCCCCCTTACTCGCAGCTACTGTCCTGGCCTCAAAGAGAGGAACCTTCAAATTCATCTGCATCTATGACGAATCTTACACTCTCTCCCTCCTTTTATATGCAAAACAGCATGTTTAATGAGGGTTTTTGCTAAGATATCAAAATCTTCCTTGAGCCTCCAAAACTGAAAACAATTAGTGACCACTGCTTCTAGTCAACTTTGGCTGTCAAATTGACATAATACAGAATCCGAAGGAGTCTCAATTGGGGAATTGCATCTATCAGATTGGTCTGCAGGGAACTTTCTTGATTGCTAATTGATGAGGACCAGGCCCCTGCAGATGGCCCATACCTAGGCTGGTGCTATAAGAAAGCTAACACACACACACACAGAGAGAGAGAGAGAGAGAGAGAGAGAGAGAGAGAGAGAGAGAGAGAGAGAGAGAGAGAGAGAGAGAATGTGTGTGTTCTGTAGACTATACATTTACACCGTGTGGATATATGTCACTATGATTGGTTTAATAAACAAGCTGACTGGCCAATAGCTGAACAGGATAAAGTAGGCAGGAAAGTGAAACTGAGAACGATGGGAAGAAAGGCAGGGTCACAGGAGTTGCCAGCAAATACAGAGAGAAGCAATATGGGATGCCATACTGAAGAAAGGCACCAAGCCACGTGGCAAAGCATAGATAAGAAATACAGTGGGTTCATTTAAATATGAGAGTTATCTAGTAACAAGCCTGAGCTACTGACCAAGCATTTGTAATTATTATTAAAGTCTCTGTGTTTGTTATTTGGGAGCTGGCTGGTGAAAAAGAAACATCCACCAACATGTGGTGCCCAAACATTTGGCAACTACATCCACATAAAACCTGAGAGGCTTGGGAAAGCATTCTAGACACACAGAAACGGAGACAAGACAAGTCTTGTGTCTCTCATGCTGGCCAAGATACAGAGAGACTAGTATCCTAGCTGTTACCTGATGGCTTGAGCCACCAGTGCACCATGAGATAAGATGCATAGAAATCTTCCTAAGTTTCTTATGCTGGTCATGAGCTAAGCCAAGAGTGGGTTCCCATAGTCCCACACATTGGCCGTGAGATATGTCGAGTGGCCAGTTCCATGCAATCTCTAAAACCAGCCACAGTACCAAAAAAAAAAAAAAAATCTCCTGGCAACTGTCTGCTGGAGGGAGCCAGCCACAACTTGCCATGTGCTACAGCCATGTACTAAGCTGAGCAATTCAGGCAGCTGGCATAGCAGTTTAAGATTCACCACATAAGAACAACAACAACAACAAAATTCAGATGCTTGGTAAAACAGATCCAGACAGAAAAAAAAAAGAAATGGGTTACAGTGTGATAAATATATATATATATATATATATATATATATATATATATATATCTCAGTATATATATAGTGTGTGATATATATAAGTATATATATGTAAATATATTATATATATATATATATATATATATATATATATATAGGCTTGGGAAAGAGAAGAGGAAGATTATACAGTCATAGACTTAAAAAAATGTTTCAAAATAATAGAATCCTTAAAAGGGGAGTAAAGTAAGATGGAAAATACACAGAGTCTTGATACTGTATGTTATTATGTTGTCTGAATTTTTTGACTCTTGAGGAAGGAGCAATAGCTACTAAGAGACATTTGATAAAAGCTGGTGGATTAATCCAATCTATAAATTTTTAAAATGCCTTGACTTCAAAATGGAAGTCAAAAGATAGGCTATTTTGGGAAGGATTTTCCCACATTTATTTCCACAGAAAGGGCTGTGGATTCATTCAAAGTTAAGTGTGATCAGGTTTGATGAAGGAAGACCCCCTGAAATCCTGACTAGAGACATAAAGAAATAAACCTAAAAGAACTACAAGACATGTGATATATATATATATATATATATATATATATATATATATATTACTGCTCAAACACATAACAAAAAATCATCTTTAGCTAATTTGTGTACAATGCACAGTCTGTACTTGTATTAATGCAGATATGTATGTTACCTTTGAAAGTTTATGTGTTTTCAGAACAAGGGACTAGACATCAATAAAAATGGATGGCCCAGGTGATCCAACATCCAAAACAGCTTCAAGGATGCTGGCTGAGATGATACAGCCTCAGAGAGAACTATAGATAATACTTAACCATTATCCTACATTTTCTCAGGGCCCAAAGATACAAATGCCTCCAAACAACAGGAAGTAGTCTAGAGAATGATGCCCACATTCCCAAAAGATGGGTTATAGATGTTTATTATGATTTAAGTGGGTTTGGTTACAAGTTGTTATTGGTAATGGTCAGTAACAAAAAGCTGAACAAAGGAGATTAGATTCAGGGATCTTGTTCTGCAAAGAAAAGGGGGGCATATAGAAATAATAGATTAAAAGGTAGATTACTGAATCTACTTTAATCTAAAAAAAACAACTATTAGTCCCAAAATATTTTATATAGGTACAGATTTTGGTTTTATTGATACAAATATAAAGTTATTTTGACTATATGTATGTTTCTACTCTTATTTGGGGTATTGTGCTTTTATGCAAATCTTTTAAAATGTAATGTATAATTAAAAAATACAGGTTAGTAGTTAGTCATCTATAATAATCAAACTTGTAGTCATATTAGGTATGTTTTCAAGGTTAAACAGATATAGATAGATAGATAGATAGATAGTCAGTCTTCAAAGACTTCAAAGACCCAAAGAATATGGCATTTAAAATGTTTTAATAAAATAAGGCGTTTTTTTTTTTTTGACGGTGAGAAATGTCTGCTCTTAGCAGCACCAATTTACTTCAGAGAAGATAACTGGCATAAAGAAACCTCCATATGGAGGTTTTTTCTTTATGGCAAAAGCTAGCCATTTGGGCAAGGAAACTGCCCTTACCTCAGTTACTAACAGTATACTGTCCAAACTGGACCAACAGGATGCAAAAGAAAGCTATTGCCAAACTGTGCCAAGACAATGTAGGACAGTCCTTCAAAATTTCCTGCTTCTCAGAAAAGTCTGTCAGATATTCTAGGCCTATAGGCCAAAGTTGGATGCACCAGTGTCACAGAAGAACCTAGGGTGACTGTCCAGGCACCCAGATGTCCCTGATGTTAGGTAACATTTTACCCTTCTTGGGTCTTTCATGGAGTTGAAGACTAGATAGTCATAGTTAATGTCTTCTTTAGTTATGACAAAAGGTAAATTGGGTATAAAACTTTAGAGTCACAAAGATAAATAATAGAGTATTTCTAAATTTGCCAAATATAAACGGAATGGATATTATAACTGTAATGCTTACTTGATAGCTGCTTTTTTGTTCTATATAATTTTACTATGTTAAAGTTAAAACCTTCCTATTTAATTAGACAAAAAGGGGGAAATGTGGAATATTCCTTTATACTGTGTGAATATATGTGTCTGTGATTGGTTTAATAAACAAGCTGACTGGCCAATAGCTGAACAGCCAAACTGAGAATGATGGGAAGAAGAGGGGAGGGTCAGAGGAGTCACCAGCACACACAGAGAGAAGCAAGATGAGGATGCCATACTGAAGAAAGGTACCAAGCCACATGGCAGAGCATAGATAAGAAACATGGATTAATTCAACTTAAGAGTTAGCTAGTAACAAGCCTAAGCTATTGACCAAGCATTTGTAATTATTATTAAAGTCTTTGTGACTGTTATTTGAGAACTGGTGGGTGAGAAGGAAACATCTACCAACAGTGTTCCTCCATAGTTTCTGCTTCAAGATCCTTCCCTGAGTCCCTGCCCTAACTTTCCTTAATGAAGGATTGTGACCTGGAAACATAGGTGAAATAAATCTGTTCCTTCCCAAGTTGTTTTTGGTCATGGTGTTTTATCACAGCAACAGGAAGCAAATTAAAACACCACTCCCAACATTCTATAAAATACAAAATAGTTGACAGACTCCATAATAAATTCTCAGCACCCATGACAGCTGAATGAGAACATTAATGTTTGCAATGGGATTAAGGAGAACTAAGAAGAGCTGCTACCCTCCCTAGAAATAATGTGCTATTCTACCCACCCCACGAGGGAGACAGGACACACCCAACTATCCCCACACTCAGTCAAACCAAGCAAGAGGCTGGAGAGAACGACTAGAAGAGAAAGGAAAAGGTCAACATTTCCCTCAGATTCACTCCTTTGTTTATCGAGTAATAGCCCTTTCTCTGTTGTCATGAGACAGGAGCTTCTGGAAAGCTGGTATATGCTCCAGAACTGGAGTACTCTTGTCATATGTTTGAGTCCATTTTGATATAGTATTGCTGATTTCTTTTGTTGGTGGTGATGAGGTCTTTTTGTAACATAGGCTGACCTGGAACTCCCTATGTAGCCCATTCTGGCCTCAGACTTGCATAGATCCCCCTGCCTCAGTCTTGTGGCTGCTGGGATTACAAGTGTGCACCACCATGTCCAGTTGGGATTGCTGATTACCTATAAATTTCTTTTTTTTTTTTTTTTTGGTTTTTCGAGACAGGGTTTCTCTGTGGCTTTGGAGGCTGTCCTGGAACTAGCTCTTGTAGACCAGGCTGGTCTCGAACTCACAGAGATCCACCTGCCTCTATCTCCCACGTGCTGGGATTAAAGGCGTATGTGCCTTGGTGTCTACATGTCCATATCCACACAAATATACACAAAAATTTAATTTAAATATAAAAAATGGAAACTAGTAATTGCTTCTTGCATAAAATACGAACAGCAAAGACTAACTAGACCTGCTTTAACTGACAGCAAAACGAGAGGCAAAGCATCAGGCATACTAGCCTTATGTCTATAATACCAGCATTTGATAGACAGAGGCAAGATGATATGTTAAATAGGCACTGTAGCCTGTTGCCCTGGGTTTGAAACTTAACATTTCACTCTTTTTTGCTTATAATAAGTGAATGATCAGGAACAATGAAATCCATCAATGACTACTTCCTGTTGACACTGGGGTGTGGTAGTTGGGGACCTAAACAGCTAGAATGTTGACTAAATCCAGGAAGAGCAGCTGTTTCCCTTGTCCAGGTTTTTGAGGAACTTCTGGAACTAGGAACAGTGTTAGGCAGCTGCTGGAGTAGTGTGTAGTCTTTAATTGATGGGAAATCTGCTGGAACAGATATGTATTAGTGCCAGACCATAAAGTTATTTTTTTTTTCTTTTAGGTGTACATTTGAAACTTCCAGGCCCAGGTCCATGGTCCTGGTAGCTGGGGGAAGGGAGTCCCAAGACCAGGAAAGGAAAGAGTTCCCACCCAGTCAGGAACTGGCAAGTGGGGAAACAGGCTACTGAGAATGCTTATCTGGAGTCCATTTAAGAGGTGGATCCGCCGGGCTTTGGTGGTGCACGCCTTTAATCCCAGCACTCGGGAGTCAGAGGCAGGCGGATCTCTGTGAGTTCAAGGCCAGCCTGGTCTCCAGAGTGAGTGCCAGGATAGGCTCCAAAGCTACACAGAGAAACCCTGTCTCGAAAAAAAACAAAAAAAACAAAACCAAAAACAAAACAAAACAAAAAAAAGAGGTGAATCCAAGTCCATTGCCTGAAGCTTACAAAAACCTTAAGTTTACAAAATGTTTCCAATATGTTAGCAATGCCATTGTTTGCAATCTGTATTGAAATTTATATTGTAGAAAAGTCAGTTAACTGGTATCTGTAAAACAGTTGGAATAGGGCTGGAGAGATGGCTCAGAGGTTAAGAGCACTGACTGCTCTTCCAGAGGTCCTGAGTTCAATTCCTAGCAACCACATGGTGGCTCACAACCATCTGTTATGAGATCTGGTGCCCTCTTCTGATGTGCAGATATATATGGAAACAGAATGTTGTATACATAATAAGTAAATAAATAAATAAATAAATAAAATCTTTAAAAAAAAAAAACAAACAGCTGGAATAGATTCATGCCTTTGAATCCTAGCAAGAGCTACAGCTTTGGGTTAAAAATCTGAACACTTTTTCCTCTGTCCAGAGGACAGGTTACCATGCGTCTGCCTGGGGAAAGGGCAGGGCATCTGATTAAGCACTGAGGCCACCAGACTGACACATAGGAGGGAGGGCACATGTGCGGAGCACACAGACATACAGGCAAAGACTTGGAGGCATGAGAAAAAGTCATACAATGCAAGGGAGCACGTTCAGTTTATTCGGAGTATTATTAAAAGGATATAATAAGAAAATTGATAAATTAAAGTTCATAAAAACCAAGTAGAAAATGAGATGTGTAAACACCATGAGAAACAGGTCACTACTGAAATTTAGTCAGATGAAGATACATTGTATTTGGGATTCAGAAAGCTACCTGGCTATGATGAGATTTTTTTTTTTTTTTTTTGAGACAGGGTTTCTCTGTGTAACAGTCCTAGCTATTCTGAAACTCGCTCTGTAGACTAGGCTGGCCTCGAACTCACATAGATCCCTCTGCCTCTGCCTCTGCCTCTTGAGTGCTAGGATTAAAGGCATGTGCCACCATCAACTGGCAATTTTTTTTAAAGATTTATTTATTTATTTTATACACGATCTGCATGTAGGACTTTATGCCAGAAGAGGGCATTGGATCTCTCTATAGATGGTTGTGAGCCATCTATGTTTTACTTTAGTAAAATTGCCACATAGAGCACACAGTGGTATTATTTTAATGTAGTTTAATTTGACTATGAAAGAAAAAGAGAAAAGGGGACATAGGAAACACTGCTAGTGGATTTAGATGGCATTCTCTCTAATATTCTCCAAGAGTCATAGAGAAACTCCTTTTAAATTAAACTGAAGCTGTGGAACATATTTAGCTGAACTATACATACTTCTAGGACATGAAAACCTCAGAAAACAGCTTCAGTTGCTACAGCCACAAGAATTTAAATTTTTTATATTTCTGGCTCTATACTAACCTAAAGCTGCCTAGCATAAACATACTGTGGGAAAAAAAGCTCTGCCACAGATTTCAATGCTTGCAATTAGCATTTGAGTTTATGACTCAATTACTACTATACTAATTATTTTAGACTGACATAAGGAAGCAAAGATAGACTCCTTCATCCTTTTTTATGCATCTCTACAAAATTTACAATTGGAAAAAAGCTAAATTATTCAAGGGGTTCTCAAAAAGGGGCTGGTTTGTTTTGTTTTCTAGTGTATGTATTATGATATTTATGTGTATGCAAGTTTGCATGTGTATGGATACACGTGTTTGCAGGTGCACAGGCATGTGGAAGTCAGAGATTTACATCAGGTATCTTACCTAAATGACGCTCCACTTACTTTTTTGAGTCAGGGTCGCTTGCTGAACCTGGAGCTCTCAAGCAAGTCTAGCAAGCCCGCTTGGCCGGTGGATTCAGTATGAGCCTCCAAGAGGTGGAATTACTTACAGGCAGCTGTCATTGGGTGAGAAGATTTCTTCCCATGCCCTTCCATAGATATGAACCTAGTCCTTAATTAACGAAACCAAATAATAATGGGTTGTTCAGTCCTTATTTATTGTTACATATATTTATTAAACACGCTGTTCTAAGACTTCCTTTTAAACCGTGGTAAGTTATTTAAAGGGATTTCTTTAATTGTTTTTAATTTTTTTAAGTATTTATTTTTCACTGGTAAGAACATAACAGAAAAAAAGCTGAACAAAAAACTCATTCGGGTGATTTGACCCCCTCGGGTCTACGTAGTAGGCCTCCAAGGCTGGCCCCTGCGGTATGCACGCCCCGCTGAGACGGAAGCTCACTAGGCTCCGCCCACACGCGGACTGGCCAATGAGACGCCGCTCGGGCCGCGCGCGCAGAGTGTCATGGCGGCCTGCAGGCAGTGCTGCTCGTACCTGCGGCTCCGGCCGCTGCGCTGCCGTTCCCTCGCTCCCCTCGGCCCCCTCGGCTGGCCGGGGCGGAGTCGGGCACTCACCTATTTGCAGGTGCGAGCGCTGTGGAGCAGCACCGGGTCCCGAAGGGTGGCTGTGGACCTGGGCCACAGGTAAGGAACGGCGTGAGTTCGCGGACTTCCAGCCAGCTTTGGTAGCCAAATCTCCCAGGGTGGGACTAGAGCTGCCTGGGTCTCTTTTAACCTTTCTGCCCCAAACCTGAGTTCGAGATTTCCTTTTCCGGATTTGAAGCCAGTCTTCCTGGGCCCTCTCCCCTTTCCCACGCTGCCCGCTGGCTGCCCTTTGCTTCTTGATCCAACCCCTAGTGGACTTCCTTCTGAGTCTGATCCTGCCTGTGCCCCTGACTGACATCCTTTCTCACTACTTTCCAAGATCTCGGGCTCTCAAGTGGGAACCCTGCCAGTGAGTGTGTGCCCAGCTCAGTTCTGCCAAAAGCGAGGCCAAAGTGAGAAGGGACCGTCGTTTTGTTGAATACCAGTTATATGATGCAAACAGTCCTGTTAAACTTGTAGTGAAGGTACTATTGCCTTCATTTTGTAGTTAAGACAACAGAGGGTCAAAGGGATAAAAATTTTCTGAGAATTACACAGACGAGAGAGAATGAATGAATGAATGAATGAATGAATGAATGAATATCAGAGTAAACATACTCCCCCCTAACCCCCCTGCCCAAAGCTCCACTTTCTGTGGCAGGCAGCCGCCGCCTGTCCTTCATTGGCATCTTTCTACTCTTCTCATCCCACTATGTCCTACTCTGTTGTGTCATTCTTATTTTTTTTTCCAGAGTGTCACATGGTTTGACATATTAAAACTTTAAAGCTCTGACACTTGTTCCCATAACTCCCAGTCTCAAACCTCAGAGACCACCCATGTCGTATAGATCCTCATGCATTTGGAGTGGTTTTTGTTGTTGTTGTTGTTTGCTTTTTGTTTTATTGAGGCAGGGTTTCTCTGGCTTAGGAAGCTGTCCTGGAACTACTCACTCTGTAGACCAGGCTAGTCTCGATCTCACAGAGATCCACCTGCCTCTGCCTCCTGAGTGCTGGGATTAAAGGCCTGCACCGCCAACGCCCAGCACATTTGGAGATATTTTATACATATAATATTGAAAAGTAAATTGGCAAGAAGCAAAGTGAACAACAACAAAAGAAAAACCCCATAAATTTAAGTTTTCTTGGAAAAGTACATGTTCCCCGAAACATAATCACCCCATCTTTCTGTATCAGAGTTCATGGAGTAACAATACATTCACACTGTTCCAGTTCTGTTAGCCAAAATTTGCCAAGTAGTTCCAGTTTACTTTATGCAAGCTGGCTTTTGGCAAACACAGTTTCTTTTATTCCGCTGGCAGTTACTAATATCAATTCACAGATTACATATTACACCCCACACAGTAAAAATAACTGTTTTAAAAAAATAACTGTGTTTATATACAGGGTGACTACAGAATTAATGATGCTGCATAGTTCAAGGCATTGAAAAAGACTTACTAGACTAAAGGAAAAGAGCTAAGACAGATGGAGAGAGACTATGGCCCGAAGTCTCAGTTGTACAGGTGCTGAAGCCCCATAGGGCCAGAGAGCTGAGGGTCATAACTGAGTCCAAATAAGTGCACATATAGATATGTAGGCCTATGACAGTTTGAGCAGGGCATGCCAGCCAGCTCAGCTGAAGCCTTAGGACATTCACTCCTCTACTGACAGCAGACCAATGGGTTCACCACTAATGGTGTTAGATGTCCTTTGGGGTCCAGATTAGAGTGTTTCACCCTTTGTTGGTTGGCTGAGTTTGATGAGTTCTTACACACCTGTACCCGTGTGTTCATATATATGTTCTCAATATATTTTGATAAATTTATAGGTCATACCTTTTTACTTTTAGAACTAAGTTATTTACACACCCGTGCCTTGTAGACAGTTCTAGACAAGAGCTGGTGTCTACTTGCAGAAGATAATCTTGCCTCTGTATTTGAGCTTTTGATGTCACTTCAAAAAACACATTGTGTAATCCAAGTTTAAGGCAGTTTACTCCTGTTTTTTTTTTTTTTTTCCCAAGAGTTTTGATTTTTTTCTTTTTTTTTTACTCAAAAGAGCTTTACCCAAAAGGAACAGTGTCTATTTTGAGTTTGTATTTTTGTATGGAGTATGTGGCTATCCAGCCATCTCCATACCTTTGACTGAAAAAGACTCTTCTTCCACCATTAAATTGTCTTGGCACAACCGTTGAGCATGAAAGTAATTATTACTAGTATTATTATTTATTAAGTTTTTAAGTTAGCATTAAAAATACTATTATTTATCAGAAGATAGAAGTCTTCATTATTTTTTTGTTTTGTTTTGTTCTTTTTTTGTTTTTTGAGACAGGGTTTCTCTGTGTACCTTTGGAGCCTATCCTAGAACTCAACTCTGTAGAACAGGCTGGTCTTGAACTCACAGAGATCCGCCTGCCTCTGCCTCCCTAGTGCTGGGATTAAAGGCATAGGACACCTCCATCCAGCTGTCTTTATTATCTTTAACATAGCATACAAAACACTGTTATATATCAACATGAAAGTCTTTGTAGTCAATATTCAAAAGTGTCTGTTTTTTTTTTTTTTTCCAGAAAGTAATGGGGAAATTAGGAATCCTGTTTTCTCCCTGACATGCTTTTCTTTCCTCCAGATAAGTCCTTTGCCTTGGTTTTCATCATCTTCAGGCTACACTTTCATCTCCTTTGTGCTTTTGATGATTACAAACCCTGCATACTTTGCTTTTTTTTTTTTCTCTGAAGTGGGGGTGGGGACTTAGAGCCTTTTTTTTTTTTTCTGGATTCTCTAATTATTTTTACTAAGCTAAGACGTGTACTGGTATTTTTTTTTTTTTTTAAACAGAAAATTAGAAATATCCTCTGGAAAACTGGCAAGATTTGCAGATGGATGTGCTGTGGTACAGGTAAGAAATCAGTCTGTGTTTTAAAGTGACAGTGGCTGGGTATCTTTGTGCCATCATAGGTCATCATATGGTATTGGGAATTAGTTCAGATAACACTTTTTCTGTGTCAGAACCATGCTACACTAGCAAAGTCAGTGTTGGGTATATTAAATGGCCTTTAAGATCTCTTCCAACATGGACTTTCTTATATTCTGTTAATAAAATCTATTATGCTTTTTCTAGAAAAGGTGTTTTTATTATGCTTTTCATATTAATTCTTGAAGATTTTTCTTTATAGTCTAAAATTCCTCATAGACTGAAAATGTTATTCATTGATGTGACCAAGTTCTTAGCCATTTCTGCATGTGAAAACCCCAGTGAGTATTCTAATACTGATTATGATCAGATAGAAAGGTTCAAGATTGCACTGGTTATAATCATATGAAATAAGAGCTCTTTCTTTGAGCCAGGCTTGGTAGTGCAAGCCTTTAAACCCAGGGCTCTGGACCTCTGTAGGCAGAAGTAAGTGGATCTCTGTGAGTTTGAGATCCATATAGTGAATTCCAGACCAACCAGGGCTACATAATGAGACATTATTTCAGAGTGAGAGAGAGATCTTTCAGTGACTTTATTTGGAGTAGGGATTCATTCAATTGCTGTTTATACAATGTCTGATTTTAAAGAAATTTACTGGTATTTTTGTGTATGTTCAACCAAGTCAGGCGACACTGCAGTGATGGTTACAGCGGTCAGTAAAACAAAACCCTCACCTTCCCAGTTCATGCCCCTAGTGGTAAGTATTTGCTTATCTGTCTGTAGATTTTGTAGTACCCTATCAACTGTCTGAAGGATTGCCCTTACATGTCTGAGACTCTGTCAGTTAAGAGGATGTAAAGTGATGGCCAATAGTGAGCTCACATAACTTGTCAAGCCTGACAAGCTCCGTGAATTTGTGCAAGTGTGTTGATATTAAGGAAGCAATGATTCATTGTCTTCATGGGTTTTCTTATAGTTTGAGTGTGCAGCTATATGTTAAGTGAAGAATTCATTATTAGGATTTTTGTGTCTTTCTAATATAAGCAGAAGGCAATATGTCTCACCGGGCTGATACACAAAGTGGGGAGGAAGGGGCACTATTTGACTGGATGAAGGTAAGCTACTTTAGAAAGTAGTGAGACTTGGCAGTCACCTGACTGCTAAGTGAATATTTTTTTTCATCAGTTGGTTGAAGCACTCTATATACTCTTCTTCCCCTGAGTGTTTAAAAGAATGCTAAAAGCAAATTATTATCGACTTGTCATCTAGAATATGTTGTCAGCAGCTTCAGGAAAGTTGGAGCTTATGTAGCAGTTCTTGGGATGTGAGTCTTAGTGCTTCATTACTATTGCAGGTTGACTACAGACAGAAGGCTGCTGCAGCAGGTAGAATCCCCACAAACTACCTTAGAAGGGAGATTGGCTCTTCTGACAAAGAAATTCTCACAAGTCGAATAATAGGTAAGAGGAGGCGCTGCCTCTCCAGTGTACCGTTGTTCACATCTCTTCTTTTCCATCTCTGCTCTACAGGGTCTCCTAAGCTCCCTTTCATTGTATGACTATCACTGGCTACTAATTACTATCAGATGCATGCTGCATGAGAAGAAAAACTTGTTTCTTCACTACCAAATCCTTATACCTAGTGTAGAGGCATTCATTCAGTAAATACTGACTAAATGAATCTGTTAAGCATTTGAATTCCCTGCCTTTTCTCTGTTAAATCTATCCCTTGTGGCTTTTTATTTTTTAATTTTTTTTGTTCAATATAGTAACTTCTAAAAGCATTGTATTTGTTACCTATTGAAGTATGTCTATCATCTCCCACGTCTTTCTTAAGAAGGAAGAGGCTTGAGTGGGTGGGTGGGTGGGTGGTGTGGTGATGCTGGTGGGTGGTGTGAGGGCAGATGGTAGTGGTGGGTGGTGGTGGGCTGATGATTGGTGGGAAAGATGATGGTGAGTGACGGTGTATTGGTGACGGTGATGGTAGGTGGGGGGGTGGTATTGATGGTGGTGTGTGGTAGGGGGTGGTCGTTGGGGGTAGTAGTCAGTGGTGGTGGTGAAAGTCTGGATTATTGACATGCTAGGCAACCACTGTAGTACTAAGTAACGTCACCAGCCTAATAATTTTCCAGCTCTTTGACATACACAAATATTATGGGATCATTTGTAGTCTACAGCTTTTCTCCTAATAATTGCTAGCCTGTACATATTTATATGTATTCCTCAGACATAGTAAACCAAATGAAATGTTTTCTATTCGTCTGCTGTTGGTCTTCAGCCTCTTCCTCTGCTCTATAGCTAGGTAATGGTCTGTATTAATGAAAGTGTTGATGCTTACCTGTGTTTTACTTAACACTTGGTCTTTTTGTTTGTGTCTGTGACATATTCAACAGCTGTCTATTAGTTCAGTAGCTTTTAATTCTAAAGCAGCTCTGTCAGAGTCATTTAATATTTTTTTCTTTGTTTTGACAGATCGTTCAATTCGACCTCTCTTTCCAGCGGGCTATTTTTATGATACTCAGGTAAATTCTGCTTTGGCTTGTTATCATATATTATGGTTTTAAACTATTTAACCCCTATAACTCTTTCTAAAGAAAGCTTTATACTTTAAATCACTTTAAAAGGAAGTACTTTGAAAAACTGTATGTGATTAGTGTCATTTTGAGCTAATGCCTAAATTGTGAGTAGGAGTAAGGAACTGTTGGGAACACTCTAGGAAGTTTGGGTGAGAATCTAAAAGGCCCTGTATTAGGAAATAAATGAGTGTATGTAAAAGACAGTGTGAGCCCAGTGTTGGTGACACATGCTTTTAATTCCAGCACACGGAAGGCAGAGGCAGATAGATATCTGTGAGTTCAAGGCCAGCCTGGTCTACAGAGCCAGTTCCAGGACAGCCTCCAAAGCAATACAGAGAAGCCATCTCGAAAAAACAAAAAGACAGTGTGATGGGTAGTAACCAGACTAAATGGCTGGACTTTGTAGGTTACATTTATAATAGCCCATTAGGACTATCAGCATAACTGTTTGTTTTGATTTTGTAAACAAGATTTAAATCTCTATAGCTCTGACTGGCTTTGACCTCTGTATAGCCTAGGCTAGCCTCAAACATGTGGTAGTCTGTCTGCATTGGCCTTCCAAGTGCTGAGATTACAGCAATGAGCCATCATGACCAGTTTATCACAACTAATTTTAATAACACATCTTTATTTGTAGGTCTTTTGAACTTCTATTATATTTTAATGCTTTTAGAATATTCTTTTCTTTCCTTGAGGTGATCATGTGTTTTAGTGAGGTATACTTAATAGCCATTTTATTTAACTGCACTAAATAAGTGTACCTTTGAGAGGACATCAGAGCCCCAAGGAAATTATTCTTTTAAAAATTTAACATGGGTACATCATTGCAATACACACTGATAATAATACAAGTCCATAGCTATCATTTACAGAATACTGTAGCATACCTAGTACAAAAGCAATTCCTTAGGAAGATGAAACAGAACTGGACATGTAACTTGGTAGTAAAAAATGAAGCCTTGTGTTCAACAATGCTTGGTAGCCATGTGCATGCCACATTCCCTTAAGAAAAGAAAATGAGGAAACTGAAGTTTTAAATACCTAGTGTCAAGGATTTAGTTATATGATAGCTAACTTTAAGGGATTTGGATATTGATCACATACCTCTTATATTTTAGGCCAAGTTATTATTTAAATCATAATCTGCCAACATCAAGGGGCTGTTGTTGTCTGTATGTCTAATTTGTTTCCCTTGTTGCCAGGTTATTTGTAATCTGCTAGCAGTAGATGGTATCCATGAACCTGATATCCTAGCAATTAATGGTGGTAAGTATAAGAACACCAGCTAAAATGATCACTGTTAATTTTTTTTAAAGCAATGAAATACTGTAATTTCAGTTGTTTTTTTGTTTTGTTTTGTTTTGTTTTTCTCCTTTTTAAAGCTTCTGCAGCCCTCTCCTTATCAGACATTCCTTGGAATGGACCTATTGGTAAGTTACAATTTGAAAGTATGAGCCCCTACTTATATTCTCTGAATAACAATGAACATATCATTGTGCTGATTTATTACTTCCTGGGAAGCTGAACTAGACAGCAGTCTAAGATCTCTTGCAGGTCTTTCAGGCATTTCCATCCTTGCTTTAGGTTTTGTTACCACTAACACTGTTACAGTGCTATTGATTTTATGGCCCTAGACTTCTTAGTTTCCTTTCTTTACAGTGGGGACTGGCTACAGTATATACTTTTTCAAGATAAAACAAACATGTTTGTAACTTACAGCTCCTGTAAGTGCTAACCATACAGTCTACTAAAGATTTAAATTTGTAACTTTCAAGTGTTCTCAGTGCTAGCAACTGGGCTAAGCACTGAGGGGAAGAGACTGATGTTTATTTACAAAGAGTACTATTATAATGGCACAGACAAGGTGCTTGGGAAATGATATAGAAGGACAGGTTGTCAAATAGGGCTTCTCAAAGTAGCCAGTGTGGAAGTGAAACCAGTGGGGGAGGGGTGCAGGTATTTGCTTTGGATGGAGTAGTCTGGATATAGAGCATCATCAAAAGATGTGCAAAAAAATTTGACTTGAGGGATTTAGAGCATCCCACTGAGCCTGCAAAGAAGGATGAGATAGGGTGCTCTCTGGGCTTCATCAACATGGGAGAGGTTGTCAGAAAGACAGTGGGTTGAAGCTGCTATTGGAATAATATTGTAAACACAGCAAGTTTTAATTAAATAATTGCTAACATTTTACTATGTTTTAGGGGCAGTACGAGTAGGAATGATTGATGGAGAATGTGTTATTAACCCAACAAGGAAAGAAATGTCTTCTAGTACTTTAAATTTAGTAGTTGCTGGAGCACCTAAAAGCCAAATTGGTAAATAATTTAAATATATTCATTCTGGATTTTATTTTAAGTTGTACTTCTTTTGTTATTTGTGTCTTTTGTTTTTCATTTAAAAATATTCTATTTATGAAAGGTTCTCAGTCAGTAGTTGTTCCCTTTCTCTCCCTAACTAGTTATGTTGGAAGCCTCTGCAGAAAACATTCTACAGCAGGACTTCTGTCATGCTATCAAAGTTGGAATGAAGTATACCCAGCAGATAATTCAGGGTATCCAGCAGTTGGTAAAAGAAATTGGTGCTGCTAAGAGGACACCCCAGAAGATATTCACCCCTTCACCAGAGATTGTGAAATACACTCATAAGTAAGAACACCTGTGCAGATGGGTGATTGTCAGTGGGTTCAGTTTCCTCTAAGGAAATGCACTTTATATTGCTTTCATGTAGCCCTTTCCTGCTTTAAGTCATTACCATAAATATCTATCTGATGCCTACAGGAGGATAAACCCAGCATACTGCATAAACTTAATCCAAACATAAATTTAAATCTCAAGTGAAAAGGAGAGGCATTTGTTGTTGTTTAAAAATTAGTTCCTTTAGGCCTCTGCACTCCAGGGAGCCTCTGGTGGTGGATTAGTATTTTTCCCTGGTGCAAGAAGGGACTTTGAGAGCCCATCCCACGTGAAGGGTTACACTCTGGCCCTGGACACATGGGGAAGGGCCCAGGACCAGCACAGGAAGATTTGGTGGACTTTGCAGAGCCCCCGTTGAGGGCCCTACCCTGCCTGGGGAGTGGTGGGTGGATGGGGTGGGGGGTAGGTTGGGGGTGGGGGAGGAGGGATGGGGGTGAGGGGAGGGAGAGGGAGAAGGGACTTACATGTGAAACAAGCTTGTTCCCTAACTTGAACTAATAAATAAATAAATAAATAAATAGATAAATAAATAAAATCAGTTCCTTTGCTGGATGGTGGTGGCATATAACCTTTAATCCCAGTACTTTGGAGGCAGAGACAGGGGGATGTCTGTGAGACGGAGGTCAGCCTGGTCTACAGAGCTAGTTCCAGGACAGCCAGAGCTGTTACACAGAGAAACCCTGTCTCCAAAAAACAAACAAACAAAAAACCAAAATCAGATCTCTTATCTTTTCATATCCAGGGAAAGGAGAATAAAACATAGGATATTTGAATGTCTAGGAAATCGTTGAATTTCTCAAAAAGAAGTGGATTTGAACCAGCCCTATGCCCAGGGCTGAGACAGTGCCTGGCAGTGCTGAGAATAGAGAGGCTCTCAGCACATATGAGTGAATCTGAGTTGGAATTAGATGAACAGTGAAGAGGGGGCATAGTGCCATGTGAGTGGTTTGCCTGAAAAGTGGAGAAAAATCTCTTCTGGGTTATAAAAAGTATGCGGCAGTGACACGCAGCAACACTTAACCTTTCTGAAGTACTAATTATTTAGTTTGTAGTTCATTGTTGTTTAGTATTTGTTTCAGTCATAACTTCATAGTTCAATTAGTGTTTTGCTAACATTTATTTTATACTTATAGAATCACCATGGAGAAACTCTATGCAGTTTTTACAGATTATGAACATGATAAAGTAGGTATACCTTAAATTTGTTTGACAGACTTTTGTTGTAACTCATACAATTGTGTTTGTGCATGTGAGTCTTTTATGTCTTTATGAACTCTCTGGCCAGGACTGGGGATGAGGCTCGGTGGTAGAACAGTTGTCCAACATTCATGAGGCCCTGTGGTGGGTTGGCAGCACTGCAGAGAATAAATAAATCTCTAACAAAACATTAATAAAGCAATTCTCCTTTGAGAGCTCATACCCACGTCCTATGTGTGTCTTGCATCCTTTCTGGTACCTTCATAATCGCTCACATTTCTTTTATACAGCTAAGTCAAACCCTACCTGTTTGTTTGTCTATTCTTTTGTTAATAATTTTAAGGAAATGTGCAAATATAATTTAAATTAAATCAGATTTTAACCTGTAAGGAAGGTTATTGTTCTTACAGTGTGCTATTTGTGTAGCATTGAAAATGGGAAATGAGAATGTTTCATATTTATACCCTAATATCAATGCTGTTATAGATTTCTAGAGATGAAGCAGTTAACAAGATAAGACTAGATACAGAGGAACAACTAAAGGGTAAGTTCTATTTTCATTTTTAAAGAGGTTGAAAGAAAAACATTGATTTGCTTTTTAAAAACATAGACTTGTTTTCAAATATCAATGGTAAGATCTTGAAAACCTCAATTACTCTGTTAGTTCCTCAGTTTTATCTTATATCTGTAATGATGATAGACCATGTGGTGACAGTCATGTTACCTTCTAGAAGTGTGGCTAACACTTGACTTGAGTAGACACCTAGTAAATAATGAACGTAAAATGTTCCTTTCTTCTCTGCTTCAGGATCTTAATGTGCTAGTCCTGTAGCCTACCATTTGAAAACCTAAAAAATATTCTTTAAAATTCTTGAGTCAAAAAAGAAAAAGCATCTGGGCACGGTGGTGCACACCTTTAATCTCAGCAATCAGGAGGCAGAGACCGGAGGATCTCTATTGGTTCTAGACTGCTCTGACCTGCATAGTTCCAGAACAGCCAGGGTTATATTGAGAGAACCTGTCTCAAAAATCAAGAAAAAGAAAAGAAAGGAGAAGAAAGGAAGGGAAAAAGAAAAGATTACAGGTTGAGGATATAGCTCAGTGCTAGAGTGTTTGGCCAGCATGCATGAGGCCCTGTGTTAAATCCCCAATACTAAAAACAAAAAACATTTAACAATAAATTCTTGAGACTATCACCTGAAACATTATAATACCAATACTATCTGATTTATAGATATTGAATGAGTAAGTAATTTGCATCTATACCTGGCACATAGCCACCGTTTAACATGATGCTATTGCTGTTATTCCTCACATTGTCTGGAATCACAAGGGAGCTAACGCTCCACAAATCACTAAGCAGAGTATCTTACTGTATAACATCATTCTTGTAATAACTGAAATATGAGGAAAGACTGACATATAGTTCTTCATAATTTTCCACCAAGAAAAAAGTGCCCTCTTGTGGTAGTGCTTATCAGATTTTAAAATAAAAATTTTAATGTTGCATTTATGTTAATGCCATTACTTGTAATTATCTCCAAATACATTAGGCATTTTTAATTCTTTTTATCAAGAATAAGAAATTATGGTAAGCAAGATGGCTCAGTAGATAACAGTGCTTGCTGTTATCTGGAAGCCTGGAAACCTGAGTTTGATCACTGGAATTCACATAAAGGTGGAAGAAAAGAACTGATGCCATGCAGTTGCTCTCTGTCCTCCACAAGTATACCATGGCATGCCTACCATACACATATATCATGCTTACATACACAGTAATCAAACAATCAATATGTTTTTTAGAGAATAAGAATTTAATCAGAGGTGGTGGTTCAGGCCTGTAATCCCAGCACCCAGGAAGCTAAGGCAGTAGTATTGTGAATTCAAAACCATCCTGGGCTATACAGCAAGACTCTGTCTTGAAAAAGCAAAACTAACAGAAGTATTCTGACCTGGGAGTGTGGCTTCATAGAAACCTGCTTCTCATGTGTGAACCGTGGGTTCTGCCCAGCCCAACCAAAAGAAATGCTTGTTGTATGATGAAGATATGTCTTTCAAATTACTTTAAAGTTAAGTGCATTGCTTAATAAAGCAAGAGACTGGTCCATGGTATTAGCTGAAGGAAATGCAATGACATTTAAAAGCATAAGCCTGTGAGGCAGGCAGATGTATATCATGTCACAGCTGGATGGTCTCTAGAAATGTGCTGTGTGATCTCAGGCAATGGGTTCTTTGTTTCTTTTTCTTATGGTCCTCCACTTGCTAGGCAAGCAGCCCATCACTAACCTTCAACCCCAGCCCCACTTTACTTCTATAAGCTTTTTCTTTCTTCCCTTTTTTACTAATAATAGACTTTTCCTTATAAGCTGTTATGATTGTTAGAGGCAGTCCAAGCAAAACAAGCCTGTAAAGAGCCTGGCTCAGGAAAATAGTTGGTCAATGGTAGCTAAAAAAGGCAGCTAGTAGGGGGCTGGAGAGGTGGCTCAAAGGTTAGGAGCACTGGCTGCTCTTCCAGAGGTCCTGAGTTCAATTCCCACTAACCACATGGTGGCTGACAACCATCCATAATGAGATCTGTTACCCTCTTCTGGCCTGCAGACATACATGGAGACAGGATGTTGTATTCATAATAAATAAATAAATAAATCTTAAAAAAAAAAGGCAGCTCGTAGGGATTTGTAATCAAAGAAAATTGTTTCTCAGTTTGCAGATTAAATATCCACAAAGCAAAAGATAAATGAAGGCCAACTATTAGTTAATCCTCTTCATAATACAGGTATTGATCAGGTAACATGACAGTACCGGAATGGATCATCACGTGTCCTTCTGGTAAAATACACAAGCTAAATTCCTACGACTGGCATCAGAGCTTTTGTTTAATGTTCTTTGTTTGCCCCAGAACTAAGTGTTCCAACATCTCCCTTGGTTTATCCCCACAATACTTGATTTCATGCTGAGAACTTTGGAGAACTTATCTTCCCAAAGGATAAGTGTTTGATTTGTTTTGATTTGTCTCTTTTCTATAGAAAAATTTCCAGACGTCGACCAATTTGAGATAATAGAATCCTTCAATGTTGTTGCAAAGGAGATTTTCAGAAGTATTATTTTGAATGAATACAAAAGGTAAACATATCCTCCTGTGGTAGCACTGAAGCAGGTGCTGTGCCTGCAGGTTGCCTTGAAAGCAGCAGCTTACTTAAAGGAAGGAACTGGGGTGCACTCTATAAATGAGTACCTGTTGAGGGAACTGGTGTTCATCTTATAAGTGAGCACATGTTAACAAGTAGATGGATTCTGTGGCTGTGGTTCTCTCTTGATGTACATACAGATCACAGCTCCAGACGATGACTCAGTGGACTTAGATTGGAACTCATCTATTTATATTACTGTTTACAGTTCTAACAAGTTACTGTATGCAGCTAGTGTTGAGAACTTAATGGCAGATATAAAGATTGTTTCTAACTTCCTATATGGCTTTACTACTTTATTATAGGTGTGACGGACGGGATTTGACTTCACTGAGAAATATAAGCTGTGAGGTAGATATGTTTAAAACACTTCATGGATCAGCATTATTTCAGAGGGGACAGACACAGGTAAAATATGTTTGAAAGTTACTTGTTTAATTATATCTGCAATGTAGATGCTATAAGTTGGGGTGTGTATGTATGTATGTATGTGTGTGGTGTATCCTTGTTTGAAATCAAGGAATCTCTTGTTTTTTTTATAACCACATTTGTTTGGAAAGCTGGACTGTGAGCTTCTACTGTCTCCACTCACTCCACATCTCTCCATAGGTGCACTGTTATTATAAATGTGTAGTACTGTGCCCAACTCTTTTTGTTTGTTTGGTTGGTTGGTTAATTTTTTTTTCTTGGTTTTTCAAGACAAGTTCTCTCTATGTAGCGTTAACTGGCCTGGAACTCACTCTGTAGCCCAAGCTGACTTCTAACTTACAGAGATCTACCTGCCTCTGTCCTGAGTGCTAAGATTGAAGGCATATGCCATCACTGCCTGACTTTTTGGGGGGAAAGGGGAAGACGGGCAGAGTCTAACTTTGTATTGTGTTTTATTTTGTTGTGATAGTGACACTGTAGCCAGGCTGGTCTGGAACTCACAACCTTTGCTTTCTGAGTGCCTAGAGTACAGACATGCATCACTATGCATAGCCTCAATATGTTTTGTTTATTTTATTTTTCTTTCTTTTTTTTTGTGGTTTTTTTTGAGACAGGGTTTCTCTGTGGCTTTGGAGGCTATCCTAGAACTCGCTGTTGTAGACCAGGCTGGTCTCAAACTCACAGAGATTCACCTGCCTCTGCCTCCCAAGTGCTGGGATTAAAGGCGTGCTCCACCACTGCCTGGGATTTTGTTTTTCAAGACAGGGTTTCTCTGTGTAACAGCTCCAGCTGACCATGGAACTCACTTTTTAGTCCAGGCTGGCCTTGAACTCAGAGAGATCCACCTGCATCTGCCTCCCAAGTGCTGGGATTGAAGGTGTGTGCCACCACCACCTGACTCTCAATATGTTTATTGATATCATTTAAATAGTTTTAAGGCAGAATTTCAATTTAGTATACATTTTTAACACATAGAATTTTTGTGTATAGGTTCTTTTTATTTGTTTTGTTTTTGGAGTCCCTCTGTGTTGTTTGTGCTGTCCTGGAGCTCACTCGGCAGCATAGGCTAGCCACAAACTTGTGTTCCTCCTGCCTTGCTACTCTGAGTGCATGGCTTAACCTGATGCCTAAAATGTTTGATTTAATATGTTTAAATGCCATGATTAAAAGAATTAACATATTGGTACAGACCCATAGCTCAATGCTAGGAACCTCCCTATCACGTGAGAAGCCCTGGGTTCAGGCCCCAGCACCATAAAAAGAAAGTACACAAGCTTGATAAACTTTCAGCCACCTCCAAAAGTATTCTCCTGTGTCTTTGTAACTCCTCCTTCTTGCTCTTTCCCTCCAGGAAACTGCTTTTGTTGCTGCAAGTTTACTTCATTGTCCAGGGCTAGTGGGTATTTTAACTTTTGTTTTAATATTAGAACTAGCACAAAACTAAGTTACTTATTCTCCTTGTTCTAGGGTATATTGTCATTGTTCATCCATTCACGATCCTTGTTTGCTTTCTACAGTTACTGTGAACCTGTCATACTCTTTTTTTTTTTTTCTCCACATAGATAGATACCTGTTCTCTGATATTTGCATCAGTCCCACTGTTCACTTGTTCATTTACCCCTGTGTGCTCATTGCTTTCTGGAGGTATAATGTTTGATTTCTCTCTTTCTCACATTAACCACTATTTAAAACCTAGTACGTACACAGTTATATGTTGTTGCTTTCGTTTGTATTTCCCTACTTCCTAGTGAGAATCTCCTATGTAGAACCAGTGAGTGGAATCCCTATCTGAGCCACACCCAGGAAGACTGCACACCCTATTTTCATGCAGATCATCTAGAGTTCTGTGACCTGAGAAACTGGTTCAGATCAACTTCTGTCTTTCTGTCCAGATTTCTTGACCAGCTTTTGGGTTAATTTATTTTTTTATTCTTAATATTCCGTACAGTAATTATCTGCTGTTTTGCAGTTATGTCTTAGATGTTTTGTATGTTAATCCTTTTCAGTGACAAACCACACTGTATGCACATGACTTCATCTTTATCTTCATTTTACTTTTATTACAATAGCCTCTAGGTGTATAGAGTTAGCCTGTAAAATCTCGAGTTCTGATGTGGTTACTCCATTTCCTTTTTCCTTTTTTTTTTTTTTTTTTTTTTTTTTTTTTTTTTTTTTTTGAGCGTCATTCCTTACTCCCAGAGTGACAAAATTATACACCTATTATTTTCTTTCTTTTAACTTTAAGGTATTAACTATTAAATTTAGACAGTTAATTTATCTTAGAATGTATTGCTGCGTATGGGTTAGAGTTATTTTTCCCACTAGTTTTTGATAATAACTTATATTCTAAGTTTATAAATACATTTTTAAACTATACTTTCTTCATTGTTTTGTGGATTTTCTGGGCCAATATCAGTTTCATGGTACATTGGTCCTTCATTTGAATGTGAGAATTAGAATTATGTCAGTTTCAAACAGTCCTTCTAGAATTAAATTGGAATTGCACTGAATTAAATATATTCATTTGAGAAAGAAATGGTAGTTGTAGTTTTACAGTTTGAATCAGTGCTTACAATGAAGATAGTGTCTCACCTTTGATTCATTTCTACCTGTGTCTGTCAGTGAAACATTAAAGATAGGTCCAGTTAGATGTTCTGGATACTTCTGTTACCTCTTCTCACAGTCTCTGCTGTTTAACTGGAGAGTGTGGTCAATTTATGCTCAATGTAATGACTAATGTGACCATATTTATGTCTGTTACTTCATTATTTGTTTCTCTTTGACACATCTCTTTTGTTTCCCTGTTCCTCCTGTCACCTTGGGTGTTTACTAGAATTCTGTTTTAGTTTTCTGTTTGCTTCATCGAGGCACCTATCATTATTTCTCTGAGGTAATTAATTACAGGGATGGTAAAATCTTTGGTTTCTCTGAGTCTTAGAGTTAAAATAAGGAAACTTTTGGGCCATTTCCATGGATTTTCACCCCTTTGCATCCTTTATGCTCTAGTTGTGTTGAGTGACATCTATATGTGCCATACGTCCACACGGCAGGACTATAGCTTTTACTTTGACCAGTCATATGCATGTAAAAAAAAAAAGAAAGAAAGAAAGAAAGGAAAGAAAGAAAGAAAGAAAGAAAGAAAGAAAGAAAGAAAGAAAGAAAGAAAGAAAGAAAGAAAGAAAAGAAAAGGATAGTCTTTTATTTTTATGCTGAACCACATATTTGCCATTTCTGGTATTCTTAATACCTTCAAAAATGTGTCAGTGCTACATCAAAGAAGAGTGTTCCTCCTGGAGTAGTTTAGATCAAGAGTGAGCCTAAGTTTGAATTCTCCACTTCCTGTGTCTTCCATCTGCCACTCTTGTCTGTTTCCAACAATGTACTTTGCTCTATACTTATTGAACAGCACAGAAAACATGATATGGGAAAGGAATGGAGAATCTCTTAATCAATTCATTACCAGAATTCACAAGGGAAGAAATTACATCCATGGTTGCCACATACAGTTATGGTGGGTACTTGTTTTCTTTAAGGTTGCTTTCAGCCTATTGGCCGCTGTTAGCAAATGACTATCATAACACACACACACACACACACACACACACACACACACACACACACACACACACACACACACACACAGACACACACACACACACAAAATTCTGGAAGACTCAGAAAGGAAAGACAACGAAGGCATAGTAAGGTTGATTACATTGTTTTCTTTCTTTTTTTTTTTTAAAGAGCTCTGGTAGTTTTATTAAAGGAGGGCTTTTCTGGTTTACTACTTCTCACTAGTCTGTTCTGGCATGCTTCTAATAATACCAGAGTCACCTGGGTCAATGATAGCCAGTGTGCATACTCTGTAGTATTTTCCACATGCTGTGCCCAATTCAGTGTTGTTGCCACTGTCGTGATGGACACCGGTTTTAGCCAACATGGCATAGTATTCTGTTTCAGATTTCCTTAAAGCCAGGCAGTTGTTGTCGAGGATAACCAATTGACTTTGCCCTGCCTGATCATCTTGAACGTCTGTTTGTAGCCCAGCATGTACTTCCCACTTTTCATAACAAGCTGGAGCCTAGAGTTGATAGACTCCAGGGACTTTTTGTCTTCTTTGCGGCCACCATCTTCCTGCCTTAGGTGTGGCACAGCCTCCAACCAAGAGCGGCCACCAAGATGGCTGGGGAGCAAGAAAGGAAGGACTACATTGCTTTCTTAAGGGCTAGTTAAACAGGCTGAATGCATGGTAGAGAAACAGATTGTGTACATAGTTTTAAATGGTCTCAAGGCCTATTATAGACTTGATTGTAAAGTTGAACAGAAATTCAGTTTCTGAAGACGAGGTATTTTCAGAAAAAGCTATTTTGACACCTGGAGATCTGAGTTTTCAGTAATATTTCCATCATTCTGACCAGACTAACTTTAGATAGACTCTTGTTTCTTTGCTAATCTGAAAATGCCTCTGTTTATTATATTTAGTTTTTTTTCTTGATGTAGAATTATGAATTGATTGTGGTGGGGGTGCTTTTTCTTTTTTGAGCAGTTAAAGATGTATTTATTGTTCTTTATCTTTTATCTGATAAGGACTCACTCAAACCATTCCTGTATATTAATGTTTTTATGTGAGTGCTGTCAAAATATGTTCTTTATCTTTGCATTTCAGCAGTATATGAAAAGGTGCTTTTCTTGGAATATGTCATACTTAGAATTTCAATCTGTGAATGTGTCCTTTCATTAAGCCTGACAAGTTTCAGCCATTATTTTTTCAGATATTTTTCCTGCGTCACTTTCTCTCCTGGAATTGCAAGTGCATGTGCCAGACTCTTTCATATTATCCTACAGGACCTGTGAATATGTTCCCTTCAGAGTGCATGACTTCCATTTTCCTTTTCATCCCCTTCTTTGCTCTCTCCATGTTTAAGATTGATCAGGGGACCATGCTACTTAAGTACTCTGCCAGTGGGCTACCACCAACCTCTGGATAATTTGTATCTGTCGGTCTTTACATTGTCTGACTTGGTCATTTATTCAGTGCCCTCCCGAGTAAGTCTAGCTGCAAGAAGTCTTTGGTGTTGATCCAGATTTCAGCTGAGGATCCTGCTCCATTCTGTGTCTTTTCTCTTGGGGTGTTTCCTGCTTGCTGCTGATGCTGGACCTTGGGATGATACACTGTGAATCAATGTCCAAGCTGTGTTCTACATCTGCAAAGATTAACTTTTCTTTAAACAGGCAGTTTTTGTTTGTTTGTTTTCAAGACAGGGTTCCTCTGTGTAACAGCTCTAACTGTCCTGGAACTAGCTCTGTGGACTAGGCTGGCCTCAAATTCAGAGAGAGCCACATGCCTCTGCCTCTTGAGTGCTGGCATTAAAGGTGTGTTCACCACCACCGCCGGGCTTCAGGCAGGTTTTTTTTTGACTGAACCTGTGTTGAGGCTTCTTTTATGGAATAACATTGTTCTTATGAATGTCTCTTCCTCTCTCTCCCTCAGCAGCCCTAGTGAGCTATACTTAGGCTATGTTAACACATGGCCTTTTGGATTGTTGAGATTTACAATCAGCTTGAATGTTTCAGGGTAAATGTATATTTACTGTAATAACTGCTATTGCTAGCTTTATGTTGTATGTATTTATATATTACACCTTTTTTTCTCTTAGAAGAATTAAGTTTGCCAAATAATTTTAGTTTGGGGCTGGTATGCAAGGCCCTCACTTCAGTCCCCAACACACACAGAAAAAAAAAAACCCAAAAAACAAATTAATAGATCAACAAACTACTTCTGAGTGTTTGTATGTATGTATACTCATACCTGAACATTTCCTTTTGATTTTAATCTTTGTTGTTACTATTTTAAAGTTTAAGGAATATTTTGTTCTTTTCTTAGGTGTTCTGTACTGTTACATTTGATTCATTAGAATCCAGTATTAAGTCAGATCAAATTCTGACGGCTATAAAGTAAGTTATATTCTATGTTACATTTTGTGTTCTTTCAATAAATAGTCTTTTTTTGTGTTCACTAGTTCTTTATTCTATTGTCATCACTAGCAAACCCTTAAAGGGCATTGCTGTTCTGTTTGTTTGCTCTTTTGAGATAAGGCCTCAGTCTATAGCCCAGGCTGGCTTCGGGTTCATAGCAATCATCCTGCTTCAGCCTTCTGATGCTGGAATTATAGATATGAGCCACCATAGCTAACTTGGTTATTACTTTTATAGCCTGAATCTCTGCACACTTCACTTTCTGTCTACATAGTCAGAATTGCAAAGAATACTTCTCTGTTGGTGGACCATATTTTCTTCTAAATAGTTGGTTTGGAACACATTTGCAAAACATTCCTTCTGTAATGTGATTGTATTTAGCTTATGTCCTTAAAAACATTCCCCAGGACCAACTTCCCAGGTAATCTTGAACAAGGTTTGTATTACAAAAGAGTGAACAAATACATAAGAGTGAAATCCTGGGTGCTAAAAATAAGCCAGAGACTATTGATGAAAACTGTCTGGTCTCAATTGATAATGTAATTTTGTGCTCCCCTCCTGTTTCTACAAACTCAGCAGTAAAACTGTTCATCTGCTTAAGGTAGTGTCTCCACCAGCCCCACTGCATCATGGTCCTGAGACTCATAGCCTTCCTACCTAACTGATAGGAATAACCCCTAAAGTTTTCAGAATTGCTACCCTCACCCACCCACCCCACCCCACCCCCCGTTTTTCGTGTGCATAATAAATTAACAGTTCAGAGATGTTTGTAGCTCAGTTGGTAGAGTGTTTGCCTAACATAATCAACATCCTGGATTCAGTCTCCATCATCACCTGAATCAGGCACAGTGGTGCACATTTGTATTCAGAGCACTGAGGAGGTAGAGGCAGGAAGAGCAGTAGCCCAAGGCAGTCCTCAACTACATAGCAAATTGGAGGGCAGACTAGATACATGAGACCCTATCTCTGAAGAGCACTAACAAAACACTTTTTTTTCTTTTGAAGAAAAATTGTTTCCACAATCAATCTAGAATTCAATTTTAAGTCCCAGCTGTAGGCAAACATCTCTCCCAGTCACTCAAGGTGCTGACGCAGGAGCATTGCCTAAGTGAGGGGTTTAAGACCAACCTGGACAGCATAGCAAGAGACTATACAAAACCAAAAAAAAAACCCTTTCATCCTCTGTTCTTCAAGTTTTATGTTTCAGACCAATACTCATCAATACTCAGTTGTTTTTCTGAAAGCATAATAAATCATTTTTAGTGATTTATAGAAGTAAATTTGCTTATGTCCTTATAATGTTTTTAATATTATTCCTTTTTCTTGTAGTGGGGTAAAAGATAAAAATTTCATGCTGCACTATGAGGTGAGATCATTTTTCCCCCAAACATTTTTATTGTGAAAAATTTCTAGGATCCATCAAAACTAAAAGAACTTGATTTTGTGCCCACTCCCTTGGTCTTCCCACTAACATTTTATCATTTATATGTGAAGGCTGATTTAGCAATTATTTTATTGCTTAGAAAAGAGATGTAGATGAGTAGCTTTCCAGTCAATAACGCCCTGTTCCCAATCCCCACATGGTGGTTTATAACTACCTCTAACTGCAAGTCCAACACCTTCTGGCCTCCACAGACATCAGGCACACATATGCACAGACGTGCAGGCAAAACAATTATATACATAAGCTAAAAATAAATAGAGATTTAAAAGAAATAAATTTCCAACCCTCCAATCTACTTACACAGTACAAAGAACTAATTTTAGTAATGTAGTACATTGTTTGTTTCAGACATCTTCCAGACAGACAGATACATGGATAGATGATAGATACATAGAAGATAGATAGATAGATAGATAGATAGATAGATAGATAGATAGATAGATAGACAGATAGATAATATACTTTTTAGAACAAAAGTGGGATTCTATTGTCTTGTAATTTGTTTTATTTTGGTACTGTATCTTAGGCATCTTTCCATGTCACTTATGTGTGTGTGTTTTGTTTTGAAGTTTCCTCCTTATGCAACCAATGAAACTGGCAAAGTTACTGGTATGAATAGACGAGAACTTGGGCATGGTGAGTACAATTTTCAGCTTGTGTTGTATTCTTAGAGAGACTTAGTGCATTTTGCTCATCGTTTTATATTCTGATTTAGGTGCTCTTGCCGAAAAAGCTTTGTGTCCTGTTATTCCCAAAGACTTTCCTTTTACCATAAGAGTCACATCCGAAGTCCTCGAGTCAAACGGTACGATATTAAAGTGTTTCTTTCCTAGAGAAGACTAGACTTCCTGAAGCAGTCTTCACCTTTCTAAGGCTGTATTGCCATGATTACTACTACAGAGTCTTAGACCTGCTGTAAGAGAAAATATGTTAAGTTGATCACACCGTTGTCTTGAATCTGTTCTTAGTAGCTAAGTTTTGGTTTTGGGGTTTTTTTGTTGTTGTTTTTGATTTTTGAAACAGGGTTTCTCTGTGGCTTTGGAGGCTGTCCTGGAACTAGCTATTGTAGACTAGGCTGGCCTTCAACTCAGAGATCCACCTGCCCCTGCCTCCTGAGTGCTGGGGTCAAAGGTGTGCACCACCAATGCCCGGCATCAGCTAAGTTTTGAAAGCTCTTTAAAAACAAGTTATTTCTCTTTTTTGCATGTATTACAATACACTTAATTTGGGTAACTTTATTTCTTTGCAAACAAGCAGCAGAGCAAGTTAAGCTTGGAGAGGGATCCATTAGGCAAAGGATAGCTGCCACATATCAGAGATGAATAATAAATAACTGAACACCAAGAGAGAAACAAGGCTAAAAGGTCAAAGTTTGATAAAACCAATTAAGTCCGTGAGTAAAGACTAGGTATCATCACTGAGGTGGAATAGGCAGGATTCTTCAGGGCTAACAGTCATGTCAGGTGGTCACAGATTTCAAGGCAAGACCAAAGTTAACTCAGAGTCTAAATTGAAGACTTTTCTGTTCTCCACTAGTGGCAACTGGACTTCTGGTGCAGTGAAAGAGCACAGAAATGCAACAGAAGTATTACTACTCCTTCTGGGAAGTTTCCTGTGTTCAGAATCTCTGCAGCAAAACTGCACAATAGAGTGCTTCATAATAATGGGGGTCCTGCCGGGTGTTGGTGGCGCACGCCTTTAATCCCAGGCAGGTGGATCTCTGTGAATTTGAGACCAGCCTGGTCTACAAGAGCTAGTTCCAGGACAGCCTCCAAAGCCACAGAGAAACCCTGTCACGGAAAACCAAAATAAATAAATAAATAATAATAATGGAGATCTTATGCAATACTCATTAGAGAAACTAAATTTATTTAAATTAATTTAAGTAACTACTTGTTGGCTAGTGACTACCATATTGTACCATGTTGCTATATACTTTGTAACTTAGAAGAGATTGACTTAAATGTTTTCATGTTATTTATTTATTTGTTTATATATTAGTGTGGGTAGACTTGGCAGAAACTTGCATATACAGCCGCACAGAGACCAGAGAAGAAAATCATATCTCCCGCTCTATCACTTACCACCTTATTCCTTTGATAATGGTCTCTCACTGACCCTGGAGCTAGGCTGGCAGCCAGCAACCACAATGACCCTCCTGTGTCTGTACCTCATGGCACTAGGGTTCCATGTACATACAGCCACACACCCAGCCTTTTATTGTGGGTGCTAGGGATCCAAACTCAGGTACTCATACTTAACACAGCAAGCACTCCTACCCAGAGTCATCTCTCCAGCCCCTTAAGTGATTTTACAAAGAGGGAAGAAAAGACTATTGACTGTTTATGTTCAAGTGTAATATATTGTAAGGAAATGACACTAGTTGTTTTCTGCATTTTAAGAAATCAGTATATTACAAGTGATTTTTTTTTTTTTTTTTACCTTTTTTCCTTTTCCAATAGGGTCATCTTCTATGGCATCTGCATGTGGTGGAAGTTTGGCATTAATGGATGCAGGTAAAAGAATGTCTCAAAACTTAGTATTTTACATACATACATACATACATACCTACATATATTTCATTAGCATAGAATATAAGATTTGTTTAAATTAGATTTAATAAGTCAAAATCAGATGATAGATTACCAACCCAGGCCAGACACAAGATAATTACAAACATCAGAAAGATACTGGCTGAAGTTCTTATTTTCAACTAAAATACTGAATGTTTGTAATACACTGAAAATTATATACTTGCCTTAGTGACCCAGTGAACTTTCTCCCCTTCCAAAAGTGGAGACTTTCCAGAATTGATTCTAGTCAATAAAGCAATTTCAATTAGTAAACAAAACCATTAGAATACATAAGACTAGCCAGATGTTGGTGGTGCCTGCCTTTAATCCAGCACTCGGGAGGCAGAGGCAGGCGAATCTCTGTGAGTTCAAGGACAGCCTGGTCTCCAGAGCAAGTGCCAGGATAGGCTCCAAAGCTACGCAGAGAAACCCTGTCTCAAAAAACAAAAACAAAAACAAAAACAAAAAAAAAAGGATACATAAGACAAAGCAACCCTGTAATCTTTAAGTCAGTGTACAGTAGCCACAGAGAGAGTAGTACTCCAAATGTGCCAAAGAAAAACAGTTCACATTTATGCATACGCTTCCAAGAGCAATATCTGGCAAACAGTTACAATGCTACTCAAAAAGATAGGGCAGAGGCACTCAAAGGCACTAGAGAGGATACACAAGGATTTCTCTAAGTTGTCAAATTCTCAACACAGATAAGAAATGCACAAAGGAGGTTGTCTTAGTTAGGAATTCTATTGCTGTGAAGAGACACCATGACCAAGAAAACTCTTATAAAGGAAAAAATCTAATTGGGTGGCTTACAGTTCAGAGGTTCAGTCCATTATCATTAATGGCGGAGAGAATGGCAGCATGCAGGCAGACATGGTGCTGGAGAAGGAGCTGGGAGTTCTACATCTTGGTCCACAGGCGGTAGTGGGAGACTGTGTAACATTACTGTGTACTTACTATGTCACTTTAGCTGGCATTGGACTCAGAGATCTGCTAGTCTCTGCCTCTGGAGCAGCTTGAGCATATAAGAACTCAAAGCCACCCTCCAGTGAATGACATACTTCTTTCAACAAGGCCATACCTCCTAAGAGTGACTCCCTAAGGGTCAGACATTCAAACACATGAGTCTCTGGGGGCCATGCTTATTCAAACCACCACAGAGAATGAACCAAAGAGGAAATGAAACAGTGAGTATATGCTAATGTTACTTAGAAACATTAGCACTTAAAGCAGGCCAAAACTAAAAGTGCTAATGAACTTTTCCTGGTTCTAGTCAATAGAGGTTACCTCAAATATATTACAGTTTTCTATTGTTCGGCTTCATTTATTATTTTACAAATCTTTACTATGTGATACCTATAAATCAAGCACTGATCTAAGTTCTTGGGACATAGTGGTGAGCAAAACAGTCTTTTGTGTTCATAGAGGTTACATTTCTCAGCCAAGTCTCATATTTAAAAAAAAAAAAAAAAAAATCTAGGCTTCATGTTTTAATTCCAGCATTCCAGAGGCAGAGACTAGCAGATCACTGAGTTCAAGGCCAGCCAAAGTGACATAGTAAGAGCCTATCTCAAAAGAACTCTGGAAAATACTATTTGGAACATAAAAGACTACACTCCCAACCCCCTGCCATCCCTGAGAGTTATGTAGTTCAGGGTAACCTAGAACCTGCTATGTAGACAAGGCTGACCGGATTACAGAATATGCCACCATACCATACAAAAAAAAATCTTAAGACTGTGGACAAAAATCCATCCAAGACAATGGACTCCTGATTCTCTTGCCTCTACTTCCCAAGTCCAGGGATTGCACGCATGAGCCACACCATGTCCGCTTTAAGCAAATTTCTTTGAAATGAGTTGAATAGGTTAATAATATGAGCACTGAATCTCTAGGAACAGCATATATACTGTGTCTATATAAGAAAAGAATCCATCATGGCAGGCAGAAGCATGGCTGCAGGAACAGAAATCTGAAAGAGCACATCTTCAACTGCAAATACAAAACAGAGAGCAAACTGGAAATGGGGCCAGTTTATGAACTCCCAAAGACTGCCTCCAGTAAGGCTAACCACCTCCCAAACAGCACCATAAACTGGGGGCCAGGTGTTTAAATACCAGAGTCTATGAGGTTCATCCAAACCACCCAAATGTCCTAAACAGTTTTGGACCCCCAGCTTGGGGCTAGAGTAATGGCCCATAGATTAGGAGCATATACTAGTTTTGTACGGGACCCAAGTTCAGTTTCCAGCACCCACTTTTGGCTTATAACATCAGCTCTGAAGGGTCTGCCCCCCCAAGTATAGCACACTCATACACATGATTAAAAAAATCAATCTTTACTATAACAAATCTCCAGCTTGCAGGTATAACTGAGTGATGCAGTGCTTGTTTAGCATGCAGAAGCATTTGCTTTCAGCATCCCCATCACCATAACAAACAAACCTGAGAGCAGGTTATGGAGAGCTTAAAGGATTCTCTTTTCTAGTTTTATTAATTTAAAGAGATGGTATTTCAGTAAAGAAATCTAGGAAACAGTTTGTCTAGGCAGACCCAGGCCCTGGCCAAGAGATCCAGGTGGAGGGAATAGGCAGATAAGATACTATTGTAGGAACTACTAGTAAGATGTCTCATTGATTAAGAGCACTTGATGCTCATGCAGAGAACCGGGATTTGGTCCCAGGACCCCATATGGTGACTCATAGTCACCTGTAACTTGAGTTCCAGCGAATCCATTACCCTCTTCCAGCATCCGCTGGCAGCAGGCGGGCACACACCTGGTACACTGACATACATTTAGGAAAAACGTTCATATACATAAAGTAAAATAAATAAATCTTAAAAAAGGAAAGACATCATTGCAGTAGTAGTTAAAACCAAAAGTATAGATAAGATAGCTTGGAGAGAATGAGAAGAGCTATCCATCACATTCCTTTGTTCTGAAATAAATTCCAAGTGATCAAAACTTTAAAGAAAAGAGAGAAAACAAAAGGTTTTATCAAAACTTGGAGAAGAAATGTCTTTGTAAGTAAAATCTAGGAACCATGATTTCATAAACTATAAAAATTCTACTCCCCCCAAACCCTCAAAGTTATCAAAGTGAACAAGCAAAGCAATAACACATTTTAATGTAATAGCAATCCACTGCTTAAAATGAAAGAGCTCCTATAGCATTAAGAGAAGAAAAGGTTTTCAAGAGTTCATACAAGTCAGTACAAAAAGACAAAGCAGAATAAAATTGTGCCACATTAAATAAATCAAAAAGAAACCAACAAATAATATTTCTAAAATAACCATTTTTACTTATTCCAGTTAGCAAAAATAAAAAAGTGGAGGGATTAACAAGAATTATCAAGTAGGGGCTGGAGAGATGGCTCAGAGGTTAAGAGCACTGGCTGCTCTTCCAGAGGTCCTGAGTTCAATTCCCAGCAACCACATGATGGCTCACAACCATCCGTTATGAGATCTGGTGCCCTCTTCTGGTGTGCAGATATATATGGAAGTGGAATGTTGTATACATAATAAATAAATAAAATCTTTAAAAAAAAATTATCAAGTAAAACTTGAAGGGCTAGAGGCAGAAAGAACAGGAGTTCAAAGCCAGCCTTGGCTATGTAACAAATTCTAAGTCATCTTGACCCACATGAGACCCCGTATCTAACACACACAAGCACACACATTAAAGCATAGGTCTTTAGAAGGTAGTTTGACAGTTTGAACAAGTATAAAAGCCCACGCCCTTTTAAGCCCTTTTAACTCTCCTATGGCATATCAGAATAGATGCTCAGTTTGGTGCATAGAGGCCTGATGATGGAAGTTTGATCCCAGGATCCCACAGAGTTGAAGAAGAGAACAGATCTCTAGAGTTGTCCTCTGATCTCCACATGCACACAGTAGAACACATATGTCTGCAGCACAAATTCTAATTGGTATTATTAATAAAAACCCAGAGACAGATATTGGAGTTAAAGCTGAAGATCAGAGAAGCAAAGCGGTACCAGCCACCAGAGAGTTCTCACCTCTACCAATGCTCAGACCAAAATGGCGATCCTGTCCTCAGACTGTATCTCTAGACTGCATCTGTCTCCACCAAACCTCAGACTACACTGAGATCCTGTCTCCTCCCACCTTATATTCCTCACTAATGCTGAGATTAAAGGTGTGGGATCCCAAGTGCTGAGATCACCTTTGTGTGAGTGCTGTTTCTCTTTTAGACAGATTCAGTCTTGTGTAGCCCAGGGTGGCCTTGAACTCACAGAGATCCCTCTGTCTTTGTCTCCTAAGTGCTGGGATTAAAGGTATATGCCACCATTGCCTGGCCTCTGTGGCTAACTAGTGTCGCCAGCTTTGTGCTCTGATCTTCAGGCAAGCTTTATTTGTTAAATCATAAGCAAAATATCACATGTGTCTATACTTACATACACAACATAAAGTAAAAATTTAGAAGTTGTGTTTTATCTGGGAGTGGTGTGCCCTATCTGCAATCCCAGTGCTTTTGAGGCAGAGGCAGACATACCTCTGTGAGTTCAAGGCTAGCTAGGACTACACAGTGAGCTCCTGTCTCAATTTAAAAATTGTTTTATATATGGGAGCCATGTGTGGAAGTACGTACTTCATATTGTAACCATAGCACTTGGGACATTATGGTAGGGAGATTGTGAGTTTGAGACTACCCAGCTACACGATAAAATCTTATGTTAAAATAATAAGGAAAACATGTACTTTAAGTATTTATTCATTACATGTATGGGGATTGGTATGCAATAGGTTTGCTACTAGATAAAAAGAGCAGGGTATCAGATAATGCATATATCATGTTTCTCATGAATAAGAATTTAAAGATTGTGTTTACAATTACAGTTAGTTGTATACAGAAATTCTCTAGAAGGCTCTTGTAATAGTACTGCCATGGGGAAGTAAACCAAAAGGTTCCGGCTTAGAAAATTTACCAAAAATAGAGTTCAAAGAAGGAACAAAAAGCAAAATAGCAGAGTATAGATAACTTAAGAGTTTGCTCTCAGGTTTTTGCTAAATATAGTTATTATCTGCCTCTTTACAAGTCATTATTAAAGGGTCGAAAAGAAGTGAGATAGGACCTTTTCAGCTTGATTTGCTGACTCAGAGAACATTATCGCCTGATATTAAAATATCAACAGAAGAATTTCAGCATGTTTCATGCTGCTACATGCATTATTCACAAACCTTTTGGTTCTTTTTTTAATTATAGGGGTCCCAATTTCATCCGCTGTTGCCGGTGTAGCAGTGGGATTGGTTACCAAAAACAATCCAGAGAAAGGTGAAATAGAAGATTATCGTTTGCTGACAGATATTCTGGCAAGTATATTCCCAGTTTGAAATATTTACAAGTGTATTTAAAAGTACATGCTTAGACCAGTCATGGTGGCATATACCTGTATAGGCTGAGACCGAAAAAACAGTAGTCTTAGTCTAACCTAGATTACTTATCAAGTTCCAGACCAATATGGGCCATGTGAGACCCTGTATCCCCACACACATACACAAGAAAAAGAAACAAAGACAAATATAGAAGCCTTGGTCTAGAATAGTGATTCTCAACCTGTGGGTCTCAAAACCTTTGGAGGGGTGCAAATGACATTTTCACAGCAATCACTTAACATTGTAGATATTTACATTGCAATTCAAAATAGTAGCAAAATTATAGTTACAAAGTAGCAACAAAAATAATCTTATGGTTGGGGTTAGCACAATATAAGGAACTGTATTAAAGGTTCGCAGCATTAGGAGGGTCAGAACCACTGTGTTAAAGGGTTGAGTGTTAGGGAGGCTGAGAACCACTGTGTTAAAGGGTCACAATGTTACCACGTGTGAAAACCACTGGAAGAATGCTTGTATTTGAGTAGAGATGCAGTGTTTATTTTCTCTGTTTGCCATGAATTTTAAAGGATATGTATTACTATATACTTATCCAGAATAGCTCCCTTTGGGATAATTCTAAATTAATTTTTATGTATTTATTAGGAACAGGCATGAGCTAAACATAAGATGATATTTCCAATGACAAGCTTTGTGCACTGGAGCAGCAGCCAAGCAGCAGAGGTGGCTCTTGCATTTAACATTAGAGGATACAGCTTACTTCCAGACTAGCACTTGAAATTCTACAGTGACTATGGGTGAATTTTGGTTGTTTAAAACTTTACCATAATTTCTTGAATTGTTGAAGGGAATTGAAGATTACAATGGTGACATGGATTTCAAAATAGCCGGTACAAATAAGGGAATAACTGCATTACAGGTACCATCTTGTTTCATTTTCTTAAATATTTAAATGGTAGTTGGCCATTATTTACTTACTTATTTATTTGGCTGTTCTGTATTAGGCTGATATTAAATTGCCTGGAATACCAATTAAAATTGTAATGGAAGCCATTCAGCAAGCATCAGGTAAGTCAATGTTATGCTGTTCCCATTTTTGTCTAGTTTGTAATGGCACCTATAGCTTCCACTAAACTTAGTGTAGCTGACTGGAAGAATGTTTGCCTGTGATGTATTGGTTCAGATCCCCAGCACCATCAAAACGGGAAGAGTGGGGCCCTGTAACTTAACATGATCAAGTATTAATTATTGACCACATGACAGACAGACTACCCAAATGAAAGAACAGTAAAATTTTCATTTTTATAAAGTAAGCAACTTTCTGAGCTAGGAGTTTGGAGAAGTGAATGAGGAATAGAAGTGACTTTTTAAGATAATTGGAGTATGAAGAGCTTTCAGTACTGAGCTAAAGTTTTGATTGTACAACAGAAAAACTGAGATTGAAACTATTACAGATCACACTTACTCGATGGAATTACAATTTTTATTCTGTTGCTATTTATTTCTTCTAGTGGCAAAGAAGGAGATATTACAGATAATGAGCAGAGCAATTTCAAAACCTCGAGCATCTAGAAAAGAAAGTGGACCAGTCGTAGGTAAGACATTAAAATTATTACTGATAGCTTGATAAACATTAATGTTTAAACATTTGTTACTATTTTAAACCTTTTTTCTCTTAACAAAATAAAAATATTTAAGTACTTTTATTACTAAATACTTGCAAAGAAAATTCTTTTACAATCATTCATTTATGTGTGTGTACATGTCGGTGGGCAGCGCAGGCCACACTGTGTATCTGGAATCCGAGGCTAACTTGTGGGAAATTGATTCTCTTCTTTCACAGTGTTAGTCCTGGGAATGAACTCAGGTTGTCAGGCTTGGCAGCCCAGGCCTTGACCCACTCAAAAGATTTAAAATGTTCTTTCCATATAGAAATGGAAAAGTGAGAACATATATGCTTACTCGGATTTAAATATTATACTATGTATACAAGTATTAAAACATTACAATAAATACTTAAAATTTCTGTGTTCTCATATATCACTTTGAAAATAAATGTGTTTATATCGAAAGAAAACCAAGCTTTAAATTTGAGAACTTACTTTTGAACGTTTTTTTTTTTTTCAGTAATTTTAATCACAACAGATTTCTCCTATTTCATAATGAAAGATTTGTACATAGGTTCATATATCTTTGGCTTCTTTACATCATTGTCTGTATTACGTTTCAGAAACAGTTAAGGTTCCATTATCAAAACGAGCAAAATTTGTTGGACCTGGTGGATATCACTTAAAAAAACTTCAGGCTGACACAGGTAAACATTGTCTAAAGTTTGGGGGTATTATTAAATGCCAAACCATGTTTGCTATTTCATCTCTAATGTGTTACTCCAAAAAATAATATTTGAGAGATAAGAGAAAGATCAGAAGTTCAAGATGTCTTCCCTGTGAGTTTTCTGTGCAATTCTTTTGTAAGTTAGCAAATCTTTATATTTATTTATTTTCTGATTTGTCAAGACAGGGTTTCTCTGTGGCTTTGGGGGCTGTCCTGGTAGACATGGTAGACCAGGTAGACCAGGCTGGCGTTGAACTCATAAGATCCACCTGCTTCTGCCTCCCAAGTGCTGGGATTAAAGGCATGGGCCACCACTGCCCGGCTGTAAATTAGCAAATCTTAATACTCAACTATATTCAAGAAGGATAAAGCAGCATGGTGGGGCATGCCCATGATCCGAATATTTGATGACAGCCTGGAGGACAAACGTAGCAAGACCCTGTCTCAGAAAAGAGAAAAGATGACAAAAATCCATCATACTCCTTTCACATTTAAAATTGAACATTCCCAAATAATTTTTAGTTTTTGTAACTAAATAACTTGGGTTGTTAAGTACCCCTACCTGTGTAGTATATGCAGAGGCCAGGTGCATTCAGGGGCAGAGGTGGGTGCCTCTCAGTGAGTTCAAGGCTAGCAAGGTATGGGTCTACATATTGATTTCCAAGCCAGCCAGCCATGCCCACATTTATTTGAGACTTTGTTTCAAAACAAGCAAGTGAAAACAAGAGCATATGCAGAAATGGTCACATTTCTTCTAGAAGCAGTGTTGTGATGACCTAGTAGTTAGTTTGAGCTTGTTAAAAGACAAGAGACAGAGTGGTCTTAACCATTGTTAGGAGTGAGAGACTGAAATAATTCATTCTAAAGAATGAAAATAGTAAATTATGATGAAAGTGTTCTGCTATAATTTCTAGTCATAATTAAAGGCCTTAAAAATAAGCCCTGCGGGCTGGAGAGATAGATGGCTCAGCAGTTAAAAGCACTGGCTGCTCTTCCAGAGGTCCTGAGTTCAATTCCCAGCAACCACATGGAGGCTCACAGCCATCTGTAAGAGATCTGTTGCCCTCTTCTGGCCTGCAGGCATACATACAGGCAGAACACTGTATACATAACAAATAGATTTTTAAAAATAATAATAATAAGCCCTGCTTTGCTAGGACGTAGTTCACTGTTATATCCACGGGTCCTAGGAATATGCCAAGTACCTGGCAGGACAGCAGTGTGTGTTTCATGGCATGTGACTCACTTGGAGACAGTCATAGACACAGAAACCCAACCCAGCTGCTTCCAGGTTCCTCCCTGTTCCTACATTCACTCTGTAGATTAGTCTCCTTTGGCATGAGCTTGATTTACATATTAAGTTACCTCTCTTTTGTTCCTCACACCACTCACCATGATGCTGGCTTTATTCTTAAGGTGTAACAATTAGTCAAGTTGATGAAGAAACCTTCTCTATATTTGCACCAACACCTAGTGCAATGCATGAAGCAAGAGACTTCATTACCGAGATTTGCAGAGATGATGTAAGTATAGATCTTAGGATAGATTTTCCCTATTTTTTTCCTGTTATCTTTATTAACCTAATGATTTATTTTTCACTTTACAGCAAGAGCAACAATTAGAATTTGGAGCAGTTTATACCGCTACAATAACTGAAATCAGGTAATTACAAATAAAGAATAGGTTTGCTTTTTACTGCAAACCCAGATTCAATTTGTATTTAGATAAATGTCAATAACTGTGTGTGTGGGGGGGAGAGAATTTATATGTAGATGGGAATGACTGTTTTCTCTCTTTATTCTTATGAGTGTGGATGCTTGTCCTGCATGTATGTCTACCCACCATGCAGTGAGTGCCTGAAGAGGATGTTGAATCCCTGGGGATTAGAGTTAGATGGTTGTGAGCCACTAGGCAGATGTTGGGAATCGAACCTGAGTTCTCTGTAAGACCAAGAAGTGCACCTAACCACTGAACTCCCCTCCAGCCCCCTTTTTGTGTTTTGTTGTGTTTATCATTAGTTATATATATATATATGTGGTGTTTTGCTTACATGTATATCTTGCATCATGTGTCTGGGGCCTACAGAGGCCAGAAGAGGGCATCAGATTCCCTTGAACTACAGTTACAGACAGATATGAGCAACCATGTTGGTGTAGAGACTCAAACCCAGGTGCTCTGGAAAAGTAGCCAGCCCTCTTAATTGCTCATCCACCTCTCCAGCCGACTCTGAACTTTTGATCCTCCTGCTTCCACCTCTGGAATGATGGGGGGTGTGCACCACCATGACTTGTTTTTATAGTGCTGGGATCCATGGGCATGTGGGCCCTCTACATCCCTAACCTCATGTAATTTTGTGTTTTAAGCTAATTTTATTTTCTGTGTCACTGTAGTTTTCAGATTCTTCTGCCAGAATTTTTTTCTTAAACCAAATTTTTTACCATATTTTCTTTCTTTTGGGGGGGTGGGGGGGAGGTTTCGAGACAGGGTTTCTCTGTGGCTTTGGAGGCTTTGTAGCTCTGTAGACCGGGCAGGCTGGCTTCAAACTCAGAGATCTTGGCTTCAAACTCACAGAGCTATGCCTGCCTCTGCCCCTCTGCCCCTCTCTGCCCCTCTCTGCCCCTCTCTGCCCCTCTGCCCCTCTGCGCCTCTGCCTCCCGAGTGCTGGGATTAAAGGCGTGTGCCACCACTGCCCGGCCTGTATTTTATTTTTAAACCACATTTTCTACCAATTTTATTTTCCCCAAAAACTAACAAATTAATGTTTCCTTTTTATGTTATTGTTTCTATAGCTATTATTTGATATTTAATTAGCACATATTTTCAAGTCACTTTCAACCTCAAAGTATTTTTACCAGTTGAAATTATCTCAAAATGCTACTGCCTAAAAAAAAAAAAAGGAAGAAATTATTTAGAATATTTCTTGAAAGTTTTTCAAGACTTAAGGAAAGAGAATGAGATTTAACATTATAGGTGAAAACTAAGCAATAAATTGATTGTTTTCAGACCAGAGAAAAAAGGAAGAGAACTTTTCACAGCCGTCCAGTCATAGCTCCAGTTCCAGGAGATCTGGTGCCTTCTTCTGACCTCCACAGGCACTAGGCATACATGTGGTGCACAGACATACATACACTTACAGGCAAAACATTGATGCATGTTAAATCTAAAATGATAAAATGATATAAATTGTAAAGAGAAACATAGGTGAATATGTATTCTAATAACTTTTCCTTTATCTTTCTTGGTTATTTGAGTCACAAATATTTAAATATAGAGCAAATGTGACTTATTATTAGCGCTCTTATTATGTATGAGGTCCTAGGTTTAATCTCAAGTACTTTGAAACAGGAGAGGGAGGGACAGAGACAAAGAGACAGAGGGGGAGAGGATATGAGAGAAGGATATTTGTTATATAAGAAGCCAGGCCTAGTGGTGCACAGCTTTGGTCCCAGCACTCAAGATGCAGGGGCAGGCACATCTCTGTGAGTTTGAGGATAGCCTGGTCTACATTGAGTTCCAGGGTGAGAGAGAGACAGAGACAGAGAGAGACCGACACTGTCTATAATGTAGTCTAGAGTTTGGTTTGACATCTTGTTTCTGTTAAAGCATCAGTTCTTCTGTTTGTCAGTACAAGTACTTACTGTTTTAACTAAGCTGATGTCTTTTTGTAGAGACACTGGAGTAATGGTAAAACTGTACCCAAACATGACTGCTGTGCTACTTCATAACACACAGCTTGACCAACGGAAGGTAAAAGGACGGATGTGTGTCTGTGTGTGATGAGTGTGCACTGTGTGAGTACAAATGCATATGCTGAATAGAGGAAGGTATAAGGTGTACTATGGGACTCCCCATCTTATTCCCTTGAGATTTGGTCTCTCACAACCTGTAGTTTGCTATTCCTCATCTAGGCCGGTGGCCAGCAAGCTCCAAGGATCTTCCCTCTCTCATTCCCTACAGCACTGGGGTCACAGTTACATGGGTAACTCTTCCTGGCTTTTTATACAGATGCTGGGAATTTGAACTCAGGTCCTCGTTTTCGTGCAGGTGTCCTCATCTTCTGAGCCATCTCCCCAGCCCAGAACTTGATTTTTTATAATTGTTAAAAATAATTACTACTAAAATTACCTAAATTGTTGAGAATTGTGTATTTTGCCTAGTAATAGTTTACCAGCCACTAATATTTGCAATAATGAAATGTAAAGAAATAGAACAGCTCTTTTTAAAGGACTATAGTTTGAATATTCACTTATCATGCTTCAGTTATTCATATGAAAGGACATTCTTAACATATTAACATTATTGAGTGAGCTTCGTCCCCAGCCCATGTTTATCAGTTCACACTAAATAGACATTTGAAGGGCTATACACTGCCGTGGTAACAGTAGTTATCTACATATAGTTTTGGGTGGTTTTCATTTTCTTCTGACTATATTTGTTGTTTTCAATCTTTGTAATTAATAAATTTCATTAGCAAAATAAATATAGCTGTTCACTTGGGGAAAGGTATTTACTTCTGTGGTTACTTTAATTACATATAACTAATTATTATTATTATTATTATTATTATTATTTTAGATTAAACATCCCACTGCCCTAGGATTAGAAGTTGGCCAAGAAATTCAGGTACTTGTGTTCAATATATTGTACTTCAAGTTCCAATTAGTAATTTTGAAGGAATAGAATAAGAATTCCACCTTTACAGTTGTGCAGCTGTGTAGACTGCCATTTGGAGATAGACTTGATAACATGATTAAAAGCCCTGTCATCTTTTAGCAACTGAGACTTTGTACTTGACTTTAAATATTTCTAAACTTACTTACAGTAATGTTGCTGGCGTCTAGAATTCTAATAATAAAACTGGCCCTGTCTTGTAGTCCTTTGTCATTAATAGAAGTTGTTGCTGATCTGGGAGTGTTTAGGTTATACCTGAGTAACAAAGGCCACGAGTTTACTCCCAGTCTGGGCTCCTATTGTTTAAGTAGCTCTGGGGAAAGATGAGGACCATGATAGCATCCCTCCACTAATACTTGTGCTTTACATCCAAGGGGACTTTAAGCCTGTTGTATTTCCCCTTGTTTGCCTTCTTCATGGAAAAGTGTGCTCTAGTGCAATGGTCCCTGAGTAGTAGAGAAAATACAAAGCCCTTATCTGAACTGTGACTTGGTCTTACAGTATAGGGGCCTAGAAATCATAAAAAGACACAGTTTATCAGAAGACACTAATTTGAAAACTAAATGTCTGCTCTCTCTTTTTTTTTTTTTCTGTTTGGTTTGTTTTAGAAAGTAGCTTAAGGTAGCATTAAACTCAGGCCTCCTGCTGAATGCTGGGATTACAACAGGGAATTATGCTTTGATTCTTTTTGTCTTTTTATAACAGTTAACCAGATATTGAGTGTGTCTCTACTTATTACTGAGCTGTGCTTTTATTAGAAACATACAAATATTAATTACTGCTTTATTTGTACAATGTAAATTTAAATGCCTTTGAAATAACATGTCAACTTTAAATTGTTTCTTTTACATAGGTCAAATACTTTGGCCGTGATCCAGCTGATGGAAGAATGAGGCTTTCTAGAAAAGTACTTCAGTCTCCAGCTATAACTGCTGTCAAAACTCTAAATGATAGAAGCAGCATTGTAATGGGAGAGCCTATTTCACAGTCATCATCAAACTCTTCCCCTTGACTCTTTTTGGAAATGGTATTCAACAATGATATTCTGCAAAGCATATTTTAACAGTTCTGTCTAATGTGTAGATTTATATATAATTTAAATATAATTATTTGTTTAATACAAATAAAATGCTTATTTCTACAGGTAGATTTTTCTGTCCCACCAGCCAGCTCCAAAATCATGACATGGAGACTTATTATTAATCATGAAAGCTCTGCCGATAGCTTAGGTTTGTTTTCAGCTACCTCTTACAACTTAAATTAACCTGTTTTTATTAATCTATGTGGTACCTGAGGCTCATTCACCTCGTCTATATACTGTCCGCCCTGCTTCCTCCATGTCTCTCCACTCTGCCTTTCTTCTTCCCAGCATCCTCTGTGCCTGGTAATCCGCCTAGCTATTGGCCATTCAGCTCTTTATTAAATTAATCCAAGTGACACATCTTCACAATGTACAAAAAGATTATCCCACAACACATTTCATGTGCCTTTTTTATTTCAGGAGCAACCTACATTTGCTTTTTTTTATTTAGATTATAAATCAGTAAATATTTATTAATGAAAGTAAGCTATTTTTATATGTTAGGAGAGATTACATTTTGTCCTATAATTGTAAACTAATGAAAAGATCTTTTCCAATCCCTCCCTTCTCTTCATGTGTAGTAATGGCCATTCTCCCCTAGTCATCTTGGGGCTCACATGTGCCCAACAACTATGCTTGCCTACTACTGTTCCACATACTAGAACTTGCCATGTTGAAAGCCAGAACTCTTTTTTTAGAGAAATTATACATTTAATTGGCATTGAGAGAGCTAATTTGATTCCGTTTTTAATGGTATATCTTTCAGTCATAAAGCCATATAGTGGAATGAGTCTTCTAAATGGGATTCTTGTTAGAGATTTTTTTTTTTTTCTTTTGGTTTTTGAGACAGGGTTTCCCTGTGTTAACAGCCCTAGGTGTTCTGGAATTCGCTTTGTAGGCAGGATTCAAACTCACAGAAATCCACCTGCCTCTTCTAGGATTCAAGGTGTGTGCCACTATGACCAATTGCTTTTTAATTACCTAAATATAAAAGATTATGCACCCATCAGATAATACTAGGTCATTCTTTGTGTGTATATAATTGGTGCTGTGTGGATATATATTCTTGGTGTAAGAGCTGGAGGAACCAATCAGATTAGTGATATAATTTCTAGAAATAACTGTCAAGTTCATTGCCATAATTTTTTTTATTTTTTTTTTAGATAAGGTCCCACTATGTAACCTTAGATATCCTAGAACTCATTAGACAAGACTGGCCTGGGACTAAGATCCACCTGTATGACTGTAGAGTGCTGAAATGAAAGGCATGCACCACCATACACTGCCCATTGCTGTAATTTAAACCATGCTATTAATCCACCAAAAAAGTAAATACTACATAGTTTAGACTATGTAATCCATTTACAAATCTTATAAAAATATGTGTGAATTCTTACTCAGGACTAATTCATAAGATATTAAATATCTATCGGTCCAAGCCAAAGACTTTTAAGGTATAATTATACATAAGTCAACAAACATTATTCTTTGTAAAATGCCATATTAGGCAACATTGATACCCTTTCTGAAGTAGTGAACATTAAGTGAAAATTAAAAATTATATTTGTTTATGTATTTGGTATATTGTTATTTAGTAATAGTGACCAACCACCATAATCCTTAGTTTAAGGGACAATAATCCTTAGTGCTTGGATTTCACAATATAATTTGGTTTTCTTAAATTTGCTCTTATTTTTCAAAAGGACTAATAATTTGGGAAGAAAAAAAAAATCCAGTTCTTGGAACTCTAGAAGAGTGCTACAGAATTAAATGGACAACTCACTAGTACCAACAGCAGAAGCAACCTCACTTCTGTATAAACCAGGAACCTACCATTTGAACCAGAATTTCAAATCATGGTAGTTTTTCATAATTTCTAATAAAGCTTTTTTGTTTTTTGGAGACAGGGTTTCACTGTGTAGCTTCAGCTGTCTTGGAACTTGCTCTATTAAGCTGTCCTTGAACTCAGAGGTCCGCCTGTGTCTGCCTCCTGAGTGCTAAGATATAAGGTTTGTGCCACCACCACCAAGCCTTCTAATGAAGTTTATAATCTATGAAGCCTGTCATATGCCAAAAACTAATTTATAGTACATGAATACTAGTATTTGTAAATTGTTCTTTTATGATCTTTTTTTTTTGATATGTCATGAATTAGTGTTCAAATTGTGTGTGTGTGTGTGTGTGTGTGTGTGTGTGTGTTTATCTATTTATTTATTTAGTGCACTTACAAGCCATTGTGCATGTGTAGGGATCAGGACAACTTGTAGGAATTGGTTCTCTCCTACTATGTAGGTTCCAGGAAACAAACTGAGGTCATCAGACTTGACAATGATTATTACACCATATTGCTAAGCCATCTTACCTGTTCAAGTTACGGTTTTTATGTGATTATTTTCCTTCTCTTCCAAAACATTTCAAGTTTCTGGATCTAAGATAGGAACATGAACACCAGCAGCTGTCTTTGTTCAGCTCAGCCAAGCATCACATTCATTCAGTCAATATTTACTGTGGACTAAGCACTATCACATGTACAGGGGATATCAGCGAGCATAGCTGAAGTTCATGTTCACTTCTGTTTGAAGAAATCTGGCAGTACGCAAGAATATAACATATGAAGAAGTAGCAGGTGCTTTAAATTAGAAAGGCCTTGGGGTAAGAGGTTGGAGTGATCTGTCCTACTGCTGCAATATAGACTATGATGAACAAGATCAACTTGGGGAATCAAAGATTTATTTGGCTGACATAGCGCATATCACAGTCTATTGAGAAAAGCAGAGGTCATAAGGAATGCTGCTTACTGGCTTGCTCCCTGTGGCTTACTCTGCCTCCATCTTTTTTTAAAATAAATACTTTATTATTACTATCATTATTATATGTGAGATATAGATAGATGATTGATAGATAGATAGATAGATAGATAGATAGATAGATAGATATAGATACAGACAGACAGACAGACACACATATATATAAATGGGGGGTGTTCTCAAAACAGGGTTTCTTTGTGTATGTAGACCAGGCTGGCCTTGAATTCACAGAGATCGGCCTGCCTCTGCTGGGATTAAAGGAGTGCACTACCACCACCTGGTAGCCCAGCCTGCTATCTTATACCATCTAGGACCACTACACACACACACACCAGTGAACTGGGCCCTGGCATATCAAGCATTAATCAATAAAATGCCCCCATAGACTTAAGTAGAGGCCAGTCAGATGGAAGCATTTTGTCATTTGATGTTCCCTTTTCCCAGATGATCCTGGCTTGAATAAAGTTAACCAATAAATAAATAGCACCAAAAAGCCCAACCAGGACAAGTGATAAGAAGTGATTGTTTGCCGGGCGTTGGTGGTGCACGCCTTTAATCCCAGCACTAGGGAGGCAGAGGCAGGTGGATCTCTGTGAGTTCAAGGCCAGCCTGGTCTTCAAAGAGTGTTCCAGGACAGCCTCCAAACCTACAGAGAAACCCTGTCTCGAAAAACCAAAAAAAAAAAAAAAAAGAAGTTGTTTGAAATGAAATGATCCAAAACCACTTAGGTGAGTAAATATTTAAAAAGAGACCTGAATGAAGTAGAGAAAGGAGATGTGAAGACATTTGAGAAAGAATTTCAGCTAGAGGCCTTCACTTTCATTATTCTGTGTTGAAAAGCAAAAATAACCCTTTCGTTTTATAAACCAGTTTCACAGTTTAGTCGTTTGCTTTTTATTAAGAATACAAAGGGCTGGAGAGATAGCTCATAGGTTAAGAGAATTGACTGATCTTCCAAAAGTCCTGAGTTCCCAGAAACGACATGGTGGCTCACAACTATCTATAATAAAATCTAATGACCCACATGGTGGAAAGAGAAGCAACTCCTTCAAGTTGTTCTCTGACCTCCAAACTTACACCATGGTACTTGAGTACCACTTCCAGGTAAATAAATATAATAACATTAAAAAAAACATAAACAAGTGGAGGTAGCAGGTAATATTTTCAAAACATTTAATCAGGCAAACATATCCTTGGCTATTTCCAAGGAATAAAAGGAATCATAAACAGTTTAACAGGCTTTGACAGATGCTTTCTCATGAAACTTGACAATAGGAAAGGCAGACAGTAGAAACTGGAAAAAATATACTCATGAGTGTCAGAGGTAAGAAAACAGTGTTTATGTCTCATGGGTGGGTATAATGTAGGGTTGGAAGAGGAAGAAGCAGTTACACTGCCAACTTTAGCCTGAGGTTGTGAGGACAATAGGCTCTGGGATCAGTGGAAAACTTGGCTTGGTGTAAGAGTGAATCATCGGGGACTGGAGAGATGGCCCAGCGGTTAAGAGCACTGATTGTTCTTCCAGAGGTCCTGAGTTCAATTCCTGGCAACCACATGGTGGCTCACAACCACCTTGAATGAGATCTGGTGCCCTCTGCTGGCATGCGGGCAGAAGACTGTATACATAATAAATAAAATCTTTGGCCTAGGCCTGGCCCAGGATGATGTGGTAGACTTTGGGGAGCCCCTTTTTGAGGGCCTTACCCTGCCTGGGGAGTGGAGGGGGGATGGCTAGGGGCAGGTGGGATGTTGGGGGGAGGGGAAGGACAGGGAGAAGGGATTGACATCTGAAGCAAGCTTGTTCCTAATTTGAATTAATAAAATAAAAAATAAATAAATAAGATCTTTAAAAAAAAAAAAAAAAGAGTGAATCGTCAACCAGCATATAGATGGCCGTCCTAGGAAGCAGCTGGAGACTGTTGTATGGCTTCTGGGGAATCTATCTAGCCGAGAGAGAAAGGGTACCTAACCAAAAAAAGTATTCCATCCAAGTCAAGCTGATCAGCAAGAGAATTCATTGGGATTGTATAAAGGAACAATGGGCAAAAGACATGTAGCTACCGGAAAAGAAATTGCTACACCAATAGTGAACCCTTGACCCTCCCCTTTTCAACTGGAAAATATTAATAGGCCCTGAATTCAGTTCATGGCAACACACCAAACAAAAATAAAAACCTGCCTTTTATGACTGGTGGTACAATATGATGTACTTTGTTTCCTTTGGAAATTTATTAATATAGCTACTAATTAATGAAAAGTTGATAGACACTCTAGCCAAGGGTTCTTGCAATGTAGCCCTAAGTTCCCCGGAACTCACTATATAAACAGGCTGACCCAGCTTGAAGCTATCTTTTTGTATCTGCCTCGAGTTGCATATATGCATCATGACTGATTTGGAGAGGGGGAGTTGTCTGTTTTTTAAAGTCATGTTAGGGGCCAATAAGATGGTTCAGCAGATATAGGCACTTGCCACCAAGTCTGACAACATAAGTTGAGTCCCTAGACCCAGGTGATGGAAGGAATTGACTCTAACCTCATGCATACTGGCAAGTGAGTGCACACATGCACAATAAATGTAAAAAGGAGTTTTAAAAAAAATGGGCTAGCAAGATGCTTTTATGAGTAAAGGCACTGCCGTCAAGCCCAGAGACCCACATAGTATAAAGAGAATATAGGGAGACACTGTGACCACGGCTCCTAAGGGCTGGCTACAGGTGTGTCAGGGTGTGGTCAAGGTGATGTCAGGATGACGTGGGAGAAGTTTATTAGGGAATGCGCATGGTACCTCTTTTTTTCCCTGCTGCTTTGGCGTGCTCTGCGTGCTTGCCAGTTGGCTAGGGAATTCTGTAAGGCATTTACCTAATAAATATATCCTGACCATTACGGGCTATGTATTAGTAATTAATCGTAATAAGAGAATACTGAGTCACACAAGTCCTGACCTCCATATGTGTATAATGGCACATGTGTATGCATAATCACACGCTAAATGAATAAACTTGTATTTTTAAATTATGTTATAGGTGTGACAGTTTAATTCCCAGAACACACATAAGAAACCAAACATGGTGGTTTGTACTTGTAAGTCCAACACTGATGGAGATAGGTACATGGTGCTCACTGGTCAAGCAACAAAGCCTTACTTGGAAATTCCAAGCTTGTAAGAGACTGCCCCAAAATGAGTAACACACACATACACACAGAGTCGTATTCTACAGTGATGCATCTATAATTGCCAAGCTCCTCAGGCTGAAGCAGGAGAATCCTTTCAGTCCAGATATTTGACCCCAGTTTGGGTAACATAGTGATACTTCATCTTTCGACAACAACAAAAAAAAAAGTTGAGTAAACAGGATAGTAACTAAGAAAAAGGTGAAACTTTTTTTTTTTCAAGACAGGGTTTCTCTGTGGCTTTGGAGGCTGTCCTAGCTCTTGTAGACCAGGCTGGCCTCGAACTCAGAGATCCACCTGCCTCTGCCTTCCGAGTGCTGGGATTAAAGGCGTGCGCCACCACCATCCGACAAGGTGAAACTTTTTAAGAAATGCAATTTGAATTGTTTCTTAATATAGAGAAGTCATACGTTGAGTGTGGCTTTAAGGGATGACAACAAAGGGGAGAGGTAGACTGTTGAGTAGAAGCAGTTTCATAAGCAGATGAAGATAAACAGGATGGACAGTGAAAAGATACAGAATTAAGATGACTTTATTCTGTAATTGCTAGGAGCACTGGAGTGTTTCATGAAAACTAACTGCCTGTTAATATTTTTAAATTGTAGCAATATTCTAATTTTCAAGAATGCATAAACTGAAAGACACAATGCAAAATAAAAAGCACAAAACATGTAGATAATTATCATAAAATATAAAAATTATAATAAGATTTGAGGGGGCAAGTGTATCACCAGATGACAAAGTAATGACTTACAAAATTCAATGTACATAAATAATGCCCTTAATTTTGCAAATATCAGAAGTTAGACTGGAGAGATGACTCAGCAGTTGTAAGGAACACTTTGTGCTCTTGCAGAGGACCTGAGATGGATTCCCAGCACTCAGATGGTGGCTTATAACCATCTGTAAACTACAGTACCAGGGGATCTGACACTCTGTTGTGGCCGAAGCAGGATCCTGAATGCATATGGTGTACACATAAATAAGTCTTCTGAGTATTAGAAACAACACTGAAGGCAGGAACAAAGCAAGCACCACTATCATTCAACACTCTGGTGGTCAATGAGATTAAAAAGGTGTCAGAAAAACAAAAATATTTGCAAATGACCACCTAAACCACTTGTTACAAAACAGGATTTACAAGTGAGCATGTCAAAGGAGTCAAAAGTTGCTATGTAAAAGAGCTGGTCTCCACTTTTCTCAGCCAAACCCACCACCTTTCCTGGCTTTGAAGATCTAAGCCAGCCACGAGTTTGTCCCATCCCTGTAGTCCATATGGAGGTTAAATATCTGCTCCCAAAGAATACAAGTGAGTGAAACCCTCTAACTAAAGCCCTCTAACTGAACACTTTGAAAGCCTAATCCTGTGTACTTCCCAATACCATATGCTAGCTGTTTTAGTTCCTTCAGTGGGTAATCTACCCTCCTTAACAGTCCCCACAGATGGTGCTAAGATTTAAACCTAGTTACCATGGCTTCACAGCTAGAAGAGAAAGTCAGAGCAAATATAGTAAAGGACTTTCAAGAGGGAGGGAAATGCTTTCACAGGGACTTATGAGCTGCTTCTATAAGGTCTGAGGGTCCAGAGGTATCCGTAATACCAAATTCCCTAAGGGACTCTCATCCACACTTTCAGGCTTCTGGTTTCCCGACGAGAGTCTTGATTACATAGCAGGGACTAGGTTGACCATTCGTATATTAAAATATCTTTAAGCAGAGCTCTGTGACCCTCAAATCCCATGTCTACCCTTAAACTGCAAGAAATAAAACTGAGCTCAAGATTATGCCTTCTGACCTAGATTTATTTAGCCTCAGAAATACCATGAATATCTCAATTGCAGTCTCTATTCCTCTGTATTTTTAGGTGCTCCAATTTTTGCAGAGGCAACATGGTTCCCCTCCTTTTTTTTAGCCCAGTAGTGGTGATCAGCACCAAAATGGCCACATTGTGTCAAAGACTTAAGTAGAACCATTTCCCAAATGTTTTTTTTTCTTGACTTAGTTATACCACCTGTGACGGCTATTCTTGGTTGCCAACTTGACTACATGTGGAATTAACTAAAACCCAAGCAGCTGGGTAGGTACATGTGGCAGTTTGAATGAAAATGGACTCTAAAGGCTCATAGGGAGGAGGTGTGGCCATGTTAGAGGAAGTGTCACTGGGGGGGTAGGCTTTGGGGTTTTACAAGTTCAGGCTAGGCCCAGTGCCTACTCTCCTTGCTGCCTGTGGACCCAGATGTAGAACTCTCAGCTACCTCTCCAGCACCTTATCGGCCTGTGCACTGCTGTGACAAGGGACTGAATCTCTGAACTATAAGCCAGCCCCAATTATATGTTTTTCCCTATAAGAGTTGTGGTCGTGGTGTCTCTTCACAGCAACAAAACCCTAAGACAATACACTGGGAATTTTGTTTTTTCAAGACAGGGTTTCTCTGTAGTTTTGAAGCCTGTCCTAGAACTCTCTCAGTAGATCAGGCTGGCTTCGAACTCCCATAGATCCACCTGCCTCTCCTTCCTGAGTGCTAGGATTAAAGGTGTGTGCCACCACCACCTGGCTGGGTTTTTTTTTTGGGGGGGGGGGGCTTTTGTTTTCTTAAATCATTTGAAGACCCATTTTTAATCCAGATCTTTTGAGGTGGAAAGATCCACCTTTAATCTGGGCCATACCTTCTGCTAGTAGCCCGTGAACATGGAAGAAGATTGCTCTTTGCCTACATGTTCCTGCTTTTGCTTTCACTAGCATGTCCATTCCTTCACTGGACCCTACTTCTTTGGGATTCTGTCAAATACGGAAGACCAGCTGAGACATTCAGCCTTGTGGCATGAACTACTGGATTCTTACACCTTCCATTGGTAGAAAGCCATTATTGGACTAGCTGGCCCATAGCATGTAAGCTTTGTGTGTGTGTGTGTGTGTGTGTTTCCCCCCCATCTCCCATCAGTTATGTTCCTCTAGAGAACCCTGACCTTTCTCAGTTCTGGTCCTCAGAGAAGCAAGAGGGATTACAGGCTTCCATATTTATGAGTTTTGCATACATTCATTTGACCAACCTCTTTTTTTTTATTTTTAATTATCCAAAAATGCCTGTGTCTGGCAGAGATGTCTGTGGGTAAATGTGCTTGCCACCAAGATTGACAACCAGAGTTTCATTTCCAGGACCCATGTGGTGAAAGAAGGGAAGTGACTCTTGACATGTTGTCCTCTGACCATGTTGTGGCAAAACCCCTCTCCTCACCAAATGTCATTTTTCAGCCTCTTGGCACTGATGTTTCAGCAGTTAAGAGCTTGCAGAGGACCAGAGTTCAGTATTCAGAACCCACATCGGGCTGTTCACAACTATCTGTAACTGCAGTTCTAGGGTATCCCAACACCTTCTGGTTCTCTGAGGACACCTGCACTCACATGCATACACCCACATGTATTCATGTACATAATGAAAAATAATCTTTTAAAAGGGACTTTGTGCTAAACATATTTTTGTCCATTATTCATTCTCTAAACAATCTAGTATTTATTTGTTCTCTAAACAAGTATTTAAGTAGCAT